>NC_140593.1:1199048609-1199661865 GCF_964204655.1 Triturus cristatus
GTCTGCGGAGTGCCCGATAGGTGATTTTGGTCGGCGGGGACCGGGGGGCCCAGCGGCGCACTTGGACACTATGGGAAAGCCGGAGAAGACACAAACGAAGCTCCCCTTTGAAACCAAGCGCCAGACCAAAGGCGCCACTCTACCACCAGACGAAGCAACGGGGGCTGACGACGCAACGCCACAGGGCATGGCAGAGGCGCTGAGGGCCATCCAGCAGAGCTTACAGGACGTACATGGTAAACTTGATACCATCACACTGCGTGTCGACAACATGGCGGCGAAGCTGGATGCGCACGGAGAGCGGCTAACGGAGGCAGAGACCCGAATCGGGGCATTGGAGGACGCATCCCAAACCACCACTCAAAAATACACCGAGGCTGAGAAGCTGCTGGAGGCGATGAGGCAAAAGACGGAGGATTTAGAAGCGCGCTCAAGACGCAATAATGTGAGAATCACGGGGGTTCCGGAATCTACCAACACGGGCCGGATGGAAACGTATGTTGAGGAGCTGATTAAGGACGTTGTGGGCGCGGAGCACCTATCCCCAATGTTCCTCATTGAGCGAGCGCACAGGTCGCTGGCTCCAAGACCAAAGCCTGGGGCACCCCCGCGGCCCATAGTCGCCAGAGTCCTCAACTACAGGGACCGTGATGTTGTCCTTCGAATAGCGCGCGAGAAGCAGCAGATCACGCACCAAGGAAACAAACTGGCATTCTACCCGGACTTCACCCTCACAGTCCAACAAGCGCGGAAAGAGTTCAATCCGGTAAAGAAAAAGCTTCGTGACATGGGGGTTGACTACGCCATGCTCTACCCTGCCCGGTTGCGGATAACGCACGACGGACGTGCGGTACTGTGCCACTCGCCCCGAGAGGCGTCTGAACTTATCAAAAAAATCGGAGCTAAGCGCAAAGAGAGACGGAGAGTTGAGGAAGCCACGGACGCTGACTAAATTATTGTGCACAAGGACCACTGAGGACCGGCGCAGCTGCTCTACACCACGTGCTGAACACGCGGCCTCGGCGGGGTGAATAACGGAGGGCGACAGGGCAGACGGGGAGACTTCCACCATGGCACAGACTGCGAGTGCATTTGCTGTGAATGACCACGCCTGGGCCTCTGAAGGGCTGGATGCCGGTAAAACTGCTACTATACAAGTCGGGGTTGTGCTGCAGGAGCTCCTGATCACGGAAGTTCGGGGGGGGGATTCCTCTATCGGACAGAGACCGCACACAGTTGGAAACAGCCGCTCCCTGAGGGGAAGGCGTTCGTTATGTCTGGGATGGCAGACGAACCACCCAGATGAACAGCGTGAGAAACGAGCCCTGACTGCCAGGACTATACCATAGGTATGTAGGTCAAGTGCGGGTGGAGGGAGGAGCGGATGGCTGGGAAAAAGGCTCTCTGCTAGCAGGACAGTAATGCTACAAGTGGGACGCTGTGAACATTGCTGAGACTGCGACGGACCCTGGAGAGGGTCGATGTGATGCTTACATAGATGTGGGACCCTTGGGGTCCTGAACAGGGATTTGTCCCCGTCCACATCCATTAAGTTGGATGGAGAGGTGTGTTCTAGGCGGTCCCCCAAAGAGGGAGATCCCCGAATCCAGTTACCTTAATGTTTGACATTAGTTATGGGGTATGTCTTTGGCATAGTTGGGGTGCTGAAGTGGGTGGGGGGAAGCGGGATACAGTTGGGAAGTTGCAATGTTGGTCACTGTGCATGAGACGCATCGCTGAATTCCGAGTAAATTTGCTCAGGCAACAGAGGGTCCATACCCACTGCGACAGTTATAGGGACGCGCCCGCTAGGTGTAAGGATGATTGCTGTATGCCTGCTACTGCTAGGAGATGGCTGATAGCGGAGTAGGTGCGAGATTGCTTCGATTAATCACATGGAATGTCCGAGGGCTTGGTAACCCCAAGAAAATCAGGCAAACACTGGCATACCTGGACAGACAGCGCGTAGATATTGCACTCATACAGGAGACACACTGCGCGCCGTCACGCCGAGTTAATGTGGGCCGTAGGTGGGCTGAGTCCGTACACTATTCCTCTTACTCCTCCTATGCACGGGGGGTGATGGTATTGATAAAAAAAGGACTGAAATATACCATTGAGTCGGTCGAGAAGGATGACATGGGACGGTTTGTTATTCTGACTGGTCTCCTGCGGAGACAGAGACTGGCTGTGGTGAATGTCTACGGGCCTAACGTGGACGATCCGCAGTTCTACCAATCGCTGTGGAGCAAACTGCGCGACCTCCAGGCTCCCCATGTGGTGTGGGGTGGAGACTTTAATATAGCGCTCTGCGAGGACTTTGACCGCTCTGGGGCGACAACAGAGCCACATAGGCATGCCCTCCATGTCCTAAAGGACATAATGGTTGATAAGGCGCTTACTGATATCTGGAGGCATAGACATCCGGATGACCTAGAAGCCACTCATGTGACTACGTCGCGCGGTAGTTGGTCCCGTATAGACTACTGGCTGGTCTCGGGCGACGTTGCACGATGGACAAGAGAGGTTCGTCACCTGCCTAGAACGCTATCCGATCATAGCCCGGTGCTCCTCGCCTTGGAGCTCCCGGACTACACGCCACCTCCGTTCAGTTGGAGATTCAATGCTAAAGCACTCATAGACCCCCTGTACACTGATACCATCGGGCAGGCGATACAGGAATACTTTGACAATAACGCGCCTACAGCGACCGACCCGGGAGTGCTCTGGGAGGCCTGCAAGGCTACTATACGCGGCGTCTGCATAAGCACCAATGCAGGCATACTTAAAGACATCCGACGGCAAATCGGAGTCAAAGAGGATAAACTCCGAGTCCTAGAACGTGACTACGAACGCACACAAAATGCTCGGCTACTGGGGGACATTCGGACTACACTGTCCGAATTTCAGAGCCTCGCAGATGACGAAATTAAATATACCATGAAACGACAGATTGCAAGGGCCTATGGGGAGGGCGGCAGACCAGGAGGGCGACTGGCGGCTAAAATATGTGAGGGACGTGCGCCGCAGAACATACAGGTAATCCGTGGACGGTGGGGGGAACGACACTATGGCGAGCAAGAAATACTGGGGGAATTTATGGATGCATACGGAGAGCTGTATGCCTCCAGGCCTACGGCCGCTGAGGCTGAAATCGGGGACTACCTCGAAGACGTGGCGATAGCGTGGCTATCGGACACACATCGCGAATATCTATCCCAACCTATCACAGTGGAGGAGGTCACAGAAATAATTAAGTCACTGCCGAATGGTAAGGCTCCGGGCCCCGATGGCTTTACATGCGAATTTTATAAGGCGTTTGTTGACCAGCTGGCCCCCCGTCTAGTGGAAATGTATGGAAACGCACATGAGCAACAACGACTGCCGCCCACACTGCGGGAAGCAATACTACTGGCCCTCCTCAAGCCACAGAAAGATCCGGAGCTTTGTGACTCCTATAGACCACTGTCCCTCATAAACGTGGATAACAAGATCTTAGCTAAATTGCTTGCTGCACGTCTGAACCCGCTGATGCCCAGACTGATCCTGCCTGACCAGTCTGGATTCATACCAGAACGCTCCACTGCTCACAATACGCGGACACTATTTGCGCTTGCGCATTACTTAACACCTGAGACGAAGGCGGCGGCGGTCTTCCTAGACGCAGCCAAGGCCTTTGATTCTCTAGAATGGAAATATATGACTAAGGTGTTGCGGAGGATGGGATTCCCACTTGCGTTCCTTCAATGGATCCACTTGCTATATGATGCACCTGTGGCGAGGATTAGGGTGAATAACTATATTTCAGACGCCATTGCTATACGGAGAGGGACGAGACAGGGATGCCCGCTGTCCCCTCTTTTGTTTGCTATCGCACTGGAGCCGCTCGCTTGCAAGATAAGACAGGGACATCATTATTCGGCCCTGCAGTTTCCACAACGGCCACTGCACATCTCCCTGTACGCAGATGATATGCTACTCTACGTAAGGGACCCACAGACCAATCTGAATCCACTTTTGAGGGAATACATAAAATTTGCACGTAAATCTGGGGTCACCATAAATTGGGCCAAATCCCTGATTATTCCCTTGACTGATACCACACACCCGCACCCCATAGATTATCCATTGGAGTGGAAAACGGACCCAATAAAATATTTGGGGGTATGGTTTCACAGGGACCCGGAAATTGTTATCAGGTCTAACTACGGGACGGCGATTGACACACTGGAGGAGAGGGTGGGAAGATGGATTCAGCTGCCTTTATCGCTGGCTGACCGTATTGCTATCGTCAAGATGGTACTCCTGCCGAAGTTACTTTACCTGTTCACTAACATCCCTATACACCCCCCAATGGAGGTGTTCCGCAGGATTACCTCGTTGGTCCTCCGGCTTGTTTGGGCGGGAAAGACGGCCAGGGTGGAGATGCGGACGCTCACGTTACCGTACAGTCAAGGAGGGTTCGGGGTCCCAGACTTCTATCATTATTACCTCTGTGCGCAGGCGCAGTACGCACACTACTGGTACCACAGGATCCCATTTCTCACCCACACTGCGATAGAAGAGGGGGATGCGCTGCCTGTCCCACTCGAGGCGATTATCACCCATCGTAGGCCGCCACTGCATACGCAAGACATAAACACCATTGACACAACGAACAAAGCATGGCATACCATGGGAAGACTGGCCAATAAACTGCCGCTGTATGCCCCGGCGCTCAGGCTCCAATGGCATCCGGCTATATCGGTAACGCAAGAAAGAGTGGGATTGGATCTGCTGCGGCAGGTAGGCATTGACACAGTAGGAGATTTGTACGATAACGGGACTTTTAAAACACTTGAACATCTTACATTCATTAGTAACATGTCTACGCTATTTCGCTTCAATTATTACCGGCTGCAAAGAGCCGTGAAGGAACTGTATCCAGATTACCCGTTGGAACCGAAAGAGCTGACTGCGTTGCAATGGCTGATCACCACACCAGCTAAACGACACCTGGTGTCTACACTCTATACAAAACTACAGGGGGACATAGCGGGGAACACGCACACCTCAATGGAAAAATGGAAGAGCTGTCTAGATGCACAGCTAACAGAGGAAGAGTGGACGGTTGCCTGCACCCTGACGGGAATGCTGACATCCAATGGTAATCTCCGCATACTACATTTCAAATACCTGCACCAAACATACTACACACCGGCTCGGCTACACCGTTATGGGCTGCGTGGGGATGCTAGATGCGAGCGATGTGGGGCTGATGGTGCAGATTTTATACATCTGGCGTGGTCGTGTGAGGCGGTGGGGAGATACTGGGAGCAGGTGACGAGACTGCTGGGGGCCATGGTGGGAAGTGCGGTGCGCTGCGATGCTAAGACCTGTTTGCTAGGGTTGCTGCCCGAGATACGGGCCCTAAAGCGCAGATTTTGCATGATTGCATTACTAATGGCCAAAAGAAGGGTATCGCTCTGTTGGTATGGAAAGAAGGTCCCAAAACTGAAAGACTGGCTCACGGACCTAACGTACTGTAGGGATACCCTGAGGACCTACGAAGAGGAGCTCCCTGCTGGATCAACACCCAGAGACTACTGGGTATATTTAACTCAATATCTGCAAAGTGTTTCCGTAGAATCACCAAGCGATTAACATGTGAGTGGAAGGGTGGTGGGGGTGGAGGACCTCTGGTTAAGACACAAACCAATGATTCGGATGAAGGATGCTGTTGTGCTGTGACCGAAATGTTTTGGTTATTGTTCGATTGTAAACAATTACAAATGCCAATAAAAAAAAAAAAAAAAAAAAAAAAAAAAAAAAAAAGGTATCTGCCGAATGCAAGGTATGGTTCTCTGCCCCATAATATACGACTGATTGAGAAACAACTGCACGACGAGGGAACTCGAATTTAGGGACAAATAAAATGAAGCATCTTTGTATAGTAAAAAGGAAGGATATAGTAGATCTGTGGTATTAAACGCTCCTACAGCTAGCCTGGTACGTGGTAAGTAGAACTTTTTCGTGTTTATGCGCGCTGACGTACTTTGAATGCTGCCCCCCCCCCCTTCTTTTCTTCCCTGTAGGCTACATCGGAGTTCCGACTGAAGAATGGAGTGGCCATGGACCGCACTATGCTCAAATGTAGGGAAAGACATAGACAAACGTTGTGAGATGGTGCGTGGAGTGCAGACAACCACTGGGAACACGAAAAACTGTATTGTATGACTGTGCGTACGTGCCCTGATTGTACGGTATGAATGTGTATGTATTGCATATGCCTGGGTCACTGAAGAGAACGTCTTTTGTATGACTGAAATGCTTGTCTACCGATCAAGGGGATGGGAAAATAAACCCGAATATGGTAACTCCTCGTTTGAAGGAAGGACTCTCCCTCTCCCGGGAGCTAGTAAATTGGAGGGTGACCTACACCAGAAACTTGAAGGGTCATTCCCGTACGACGAACCCGACTCCAACTGATAACCCAAATGTACCACCAGTGAGTCGATTCGTGTGCTGACTAAATAAGAGAAGTTAAGAATACCCCAGGTCGGGACTCATCCAAACCCCCCCCCCCCTCAGCCCAGAAGTTAGGGATACTGGCATGTTTTAGATTCACCACTTCATCTTCCATCCACTTAGAAAATAAGAGTTGTACCATTGAACGTCCGGCCGATACCGCTCCTCTGCCTCAGTCTGGATCACCGCCTGCCCAGGGGTTGGAAGGCTCCACCGTGAGTATAAGCACGACTGGACTAATGTCCGACCGGAAAAAGAGGAGTGAGTATTTTTTTTTAAATTAGACCTCCAATAAATTGCCCAGAAAGGGAGGGGAGTAAAGAGTCCGACCCCCCCCCCCCCCAAAATGAATTACGGATGATACCGAAAATAGCCCTGTGTCTTCGTCTTAGGTTTCTGTGCTCGATGTATGTACCGTTACACCCTATTCGGTATTTGTGTGTACGTGAACGTTGAATTTATGTTCTCCCCCAGCTTGTGTTCCTGGACGTAAAACTGACTTGTGCTGCTCTATGTTGTGTGTACACCAAGTAGCCTATTATCGTGCACGTTTCTCTCTCTCTCTCTCTCGTTTTATGTCGTACGTGTACCAAATAGCCTACTTGGTGCGCACGTCTTTCTCTCTCTCTCTCTCTCTCTCTCTCTCTCTCTCTCTTCCTCACTGAAAGCTCCCTTGCCCTCTTTTGAATAGATGACGAAACAGTACGTCCTCAGTATATGTATAATTGGCCTAAAACGACGGTGTTCGAACAAATTGACAGAAGCAAAACGACCGTAGTTTACCACACTACTACCTCTCCTTTCTGTAAAATGTTGAAACTTAATTGGCTGAGAAAGAAAGGACAGGTAAGACGACTGATGTCTCCCAATCTGGCCCTTATCACGGGAACTATTTGTCAGTGGTTTTTGTTTTATGGCTCTAACGACTCCACCTCCCTCGCTCAGAATCGCCCCGCCCAATTGTACAGAAATAGAGCGTCTAAGCACCCCGTCCTCCCAGTATAGTCCCAGTCCTGTACTAGCCGTCCCTGGATATTTTAAGCAATACAACTGATGACCTTGTTTCTGAAGATACATCGCCTAAAACCGATAAAGGTTAACTATTGTCTCCAGCAAGAAAAAAAAAAATGTTTAACTTGTGTTCCTCCCCGAAACAGATACTTGTGAGCCTATGACAGTAGCACCTCGCACTTTTTCATACACTTAGCAGTCCCTGGAGAAAAATATGGATAGACAGGGCTTGTGTTAGAAGAACGAGTCTCTACCGGGGAAGCCGGTTCGAATTTTGCTAGACCAGGAAGTTATTGGATGTCAGACTTCTTGTAACACTTATAAGGTACAGGAATGAACACATAGCAGACCTAATGATGGAAATTTGCAAGAACACTCACAAACCTGCATCACAGCAATGATTAGAGAGTTAATAGACTTCCACCATAGAGCGACCGATAAACGTTTCCCCGACCACTTGGGGTTGGGAGAGAGAGAATGAAGTGTGTAAATGTCCTCCCAACCAGTTCTCTAAGATTTTGTTTCTTGTACTCATTCAAAGATAACACGTGGTCGTCGGAGAAGAGGGGTCGGACGTGACGCACAGCCTGGCTGCGGATCATGGAACATCTATGGCCTCGACCAAGGGGGAGCCACGGAGCAAAAAGAGGCGGGACGAGACACCATTATCAGCATGGAAAGCGATAAAAAGAAGGGCTATCCCGAAGCCCCCTGCTCACTGATCAGCTCGTGCCTGAAGTCCCAGCCCGTCGAGCCCGATTGATGGGCTCAGTGCTAAAAGATTCTGCTCTCCTTGGTCCGCTTTTTGATCCGATCCCACTCCACCCCCTCTTCCCTCGGCCTCCCAAGGCACGTCCCTACTCCCCCCCCCCTCTTTTCCATATGGGATTTTGAACTTGACTTGATGAAAAAGGAACGAAATGCGGGTACCCCGTCTCAAGGTACCTATGATAAGATCAGTTAAGGAACAGGACAAAACAGGACTGTGATCCGAGAGCAAAGAGTGGTCACACCCTGCAACGTGAAAACCTGGATTTGAGCTGGACCTTAGCTCCACCACCGGTGCTCAACAGTGCCAACGAAAGAAGAAGAACAATGAGAGCTTACCAGTGATGGCTCGCGGTAATAGAACACTGGAAAGAAGAACTCCCTTGTGGACATTACCCCCCCCCTCTCTGACTGTAACTCATGTTGAGTTGAAATTCCTCTCCCAACCACCTTTGAATTGACTATCCTCCAATCAAGTTCCCAAGGTCTTTTATCGGTCACTTCCAACTGCACACTAATAGTTAAGAAACATTAACTTAGTATAAATGACAATTGTATAGCATCAGCCGTACACATGACTATGCTGTTTAGTTTGATCCACACGAAGTCTAGGCCTTAAGTAATGTGCGTAATATTCCTTGTTTTGTCAGACCACTCTTTACGGTATCATGTTTGTGTTTAAGCGAGCTTCCCTCCACCTATCTCCGGGTCTGACATATGACGCAGCTGATGTAACTCTGTATGCGCTACCTCCTCGCCTATCACATCAACTACATGTAATTATGTACAATTGTGTCAGATTATTCCTGTCTGTCCTGAGACTCTGCACTTTGAAACAGGAACGCATGAAAGCATTTACGATGTCGTGGCTAAGAATTTAACGAAGATGAATGTCGGCTAGACAAGCTGGCTAGATATGTTGAAAAGGGAGGACTGTTAAAATCTGGTTTGCGATGTCAACATAATCAGCGCCACCTTGTCCCCTCTCAGGCCCGTACGCTCACTTAAGCAGTAGCCATTTTTGAAAGCACCATGGCCCCTCTGCCCCTCGCCGATCACCAGCGCGTTCCCTTGGCGCTGCAAACATCCCCCCGCGCGCCGGCCACCCCTGCTCTCTCATACATGGGCCATAAACCCTCTCCTTCTGCGCGACCCTGCCATGGAACCACATCCCGCGCCTGACCAACACCTCCTTTCATCCCATACATGGTCATACGTCCTTTTGATAACCCCCTTCCTCTGCGCACGATTGTCCGAACCGATCCCAGGCCATCACCTAGCCCTGCGGATGCAGTTTATTGCCCCCACTGTAAGGGAAACACCTCACATCAAAGGGATTACAGTAGATCAAGGCCCCCACCCCCTGAGACCCGACCAGTCGCACACACCCCCGGGAATTGGCGGAATGTCCACCTGTGTGATAGCCATCTCTTACTGTGGGTGGGGTGGGGACTTCCACTGTAGATATGTGTAGGAACAAGCTTGAAGTGGGGATTCCAAGGATGCCTTTCCGTACATCAAAGTCTTAACAAACAATGTGTCACGTGTAATAAAGCAATAAACCTGTGTATAAGAGGCCAGGCCTCAGAGATGTGGGTAGAGCACCTCGTGACGATACCTTGCTGTCTGATCTGATGTGTTCTCCTCCGTAGAGAATAAACCCTTGTTTCTTGCCTTCCAGTCTCCAGCGCCTATCCCTTTTTTTTGGTTAATCATCGAATGGTATAAGAGGCAATTACCGCCGGCAATACTTGAAAGGTTATCGACTGAAGGTGCCGCTACCATTTAACACTTGGTGACATGGCCCATCCAGAATATTTTGATAAACCAGAGACAGTAGTTAGCATTAGCATAAAGACACTGAAAAGAGAGGACGTGGCTCACTTGGAAAAACTTACTTTGACAACCGAACTCCCCAAATCTTCCATTTTACACAACCAACTGATACTAACCACTTTTAATATGCAGCCTTACCTTACAACTGTTTTAAACTCACGGCATTGATTTGTGCTTACAAGTTTAAGATTGGATATATTTCACAGATTATGTACGTTTCCCACTGTGAACGAGTGGTCAGCAGAACTGGTAAATTGTCCGTGTGATGGTAGGCTGCGGCAGAACACCAGGCATGTGGTTCTTTTGTGTGAATTTTACTCTAAATATAGGAAGCGGTATATTTTATAAATTATAAGGCAGCTACGTTTTAAGCAATGCCATGTTCACTTGTACTTGCAGTAGTTACCAACATTAGAGATCTGCTGCAGTATGTCATCCTTCCTTTGGGACGTTTTTTACTCTAGAAAGAAGATGACAACAGGTATCTTATAGAGTATAGTAAGGGGAATATACATTAATGAGCCATGGTTTTCAAGGTCTCTTGGAATAAAAAAATCTGGAAAGGGAACACGTGGAATACTGTATTAATGCACTTTAATCATTTAGGGATTATATTTGTATAAATGGATTATGGAACCCTGGGTAGCAGTGGTATTTTAGTAATTCGTCCTTACTTTTATAAGACATTTTATAAGTATTGTAATGAATTTAAGAGTTGATTTGTTTTATATTTTGATTTTATGATGACTCTGTGTTTAACCTGTTTTTATATCTAAGGAAATGAATTAGATGTTTGTTGGTTTTATCTGTGTTATTACTTTTATAGATGTTTGTTGGGACTCTGAATAAAGCTATATATGGCTATGACTATGACACTGGGTAATTACTCTGCCTGTCTGTGTGGTTTTTACTGTGTGTATACATGATTCTTCTACGTACGTACAGAAAACCCCTACTCCTGAGGCGGAAGCCGGGAGCTGTAATTTACTGTTTTTAGCGGTTTTAAACATTTTAAACTTTTGAGTGTACAGAATTTACCTGTGTCTTGTCTCCATTGCCCAGGAGCCTGCTGATTACGAGCAGCGCCCCCTCTCACTCGCCGTAAACGCCCTCTGGCCGCCGCCATTGACAGCGTGCAACGAGGCCACGCCCCCCCGCTGGCCACGCCCCCCCCCCGCCGAGTACATAAGCGCTGAATACGAGCGCCACCATCAGAAAACCCCTACTCCTGAGGCGGAAGCCGGGAGCTGTAATTTACTGTTTTTAGCGGTTTTAAACATTTTAAACTTTTGAGTGTACAGAATTTACCTGTGTCTTGTCTCCATTGCCCAGGAGCCTGCTGATTACGAGCAGCGCCCCCTCTCACTCGCCGTAAACGCCCTCTGGCCGCCGCCATTGACAGCGTGCAACGAGGCCACGCCCCCCCCGCTGGCCACGCCCCCCCCCCCCGCCGAGTACATAAGCGCTGAATACGAGCGCCACCATCAGAAAACCCCTACTCCTGAGGCAGAAGCCGGGAGCTGTAATTTACTGTTTTTAGCGGTTTTAAACATTTTAAACTTTTGAGTGTACAGAATTTACCTGTGTCTTGTCTCCATTGCCCAGGAGCCTGCTGATTACGAGCAGCGCCCCCTCTCACTCGCCGTAAACGCCCTCTGGCCGCCGCCATTGACAGCGTGCAACGAGGCCACGCCCCCCCCCCCCGCTGACCACGCCCCCCCTGCCTCCCCACACTATAATATGTGCCACTGGAGGAAGCGCAGCGGACGAGCGCAGCGGGAGCGCCGGATGCGCGCCGAAGGCGCGCCAAAGGCAAGCCCGTCTGGGCCCGTCCGGGCCCAGACGGACCCAGGACCAGGGACGCTGTCTGATGACCCTTATGATCGGGTGGTGTATACTAGAGAAGCGCTTCGCGCACTCCAACCTAAGAAGGTCCTTGCGTGCCACCACTCGCATGCTGAAGGTACACCCTTCTCCAATTGTATGCGCTGCTATCCAACTCCCCTGAGCTCGACAAAACCCAGATTAAAGATAGGACTTCTTAACTGCCGCTCCCTTCCTAGACACGCGATCGAAACCAACCTGTTAATCCAAGACCATGATTTCGATCTATTGTTTTTAACGGAAACATGGCTATCAGATAGCTCCGACTCGGATATCGTCACGGCCCTTCCCCCAGGTTACCTTTGCCAAGCCCTACATAGACCGAAAGGGAGGGGAGGGGGGGTAGCCATAATCTTCAGGGAACAATTTACTTGTAGAACCTCTAACGCCCATATTGAGGACTGTGAAAGCTGTCAATTCTCCATTCAAACATCCCCAGCCCACTCCCTGTCAGGGCTACTGATCTACCGCCCCCCAGGTGCCCCAGGGAATTTCCTTAATGCCGTCATCGAAGCAGTGTCACAACTAGCATCTTCTGCCTCCAAATTCCTTATGCTAGGCGACCTAAATCTCCACCTCTTGAACCCTACGGACCGGATAGCCTCTGACCTCCTTCAAGACCTATTGTCACTCAATATCCGACTGGTCAACAACGAGCCGACTCATGAAAAGGGACATCTACTGGATCCCATCCTCACTAATGTAGCAACTATCACCACCAGTCCACCCGTGATCCTTCCATGGACGGACCATTTTCTTATCCCTTTCTTCTGGGAAATATCCGCCACGAATCCCCTAACCACTAAAACTCAGGTCACCGACAGAAGGTGGCGTAAACTCTTACCTGGGGAATGGGCCGCCGCCCTTGCAGACTCCATCCCCGATCTCTCAACCGATCCGGCCACAGCCGACAAGCAGTTTAATGAGTGGATTACCTCTTCTCTAGACACACTTCTCCCCAAAACTGCAACCTTTAAACATCCCAAAAGAGTATCCTCTGCTCTATGGTACACCCCAGAGCTTAAAGCCCTGCGCCAAGAGTGCAAGAGAACGGAACGCACTTGGAGAAAAAACAAATCGGAAATTAACAAAGACTTCTATTCTACCTCCCTCTCAATTTACAAAACTGCTATTCGAAAAACTAAGAGCGCTTTCTTCCAGGAAAGGATAGAAAAAGCGGGCTGCTCCAGTAAGGAAGCCTACGCCATCCTCAAAGAACTCCTGAAAACCCCAGAACAGGGTTCGAGACACCCCACTGACCCTAAAGCTGATCAGGAAAAATGTCAACTACTAGCTAATTTCTTTCATGATAAAATTCGAACAATTCTTGACTCAATCCCCCTCGCGAACCCGTGCAAAGAAAACGATCCCCCGCACACCCCAACACCTACTTGTCTTTCTTCCTGGGGTCAAGTTACAATTGAAGAAGTAGGAAACACGCTAAAATCCATCAAGAGCGGATCTCCCAGGGACCCCGCCCCACTTTGGATCCTTAAGGAGGTAGCTCCCACGATTATCACCCCCCTGACTCATCTGCTGAACGCCTCACTCCAACAGGGAGTTGTACCCCCGAGCTGGAAGAAGGCCGTCGTGAAAGCTCTATTAAAGAAACCTTCTCTCGACTCCGAAAATCTAGCTAATTACAGGCCCATCTCCCTACTCCCAGGAGTCAGCAAGATTGCAGAAAAATTGGTTAATAGGAAACTCTCCCAGTTCCTGGAGGTCCACAACAAGCTAAATAGCTCCCAGACGGGTTTTCGTCCAGGTCAGGGCACTGACATCGCCCTCCTGGCAGCGGTAGAGGAGGCCAGAGCACTATTAGATGGAGGAGGATCAGTGGCAGTGATCCTCCTCGACCTTAGTGCGGCATTCGACACCGTCAACCACCAACTTCTCATTAAAAGACTCAAGAGAGTTGGTGTGGAAGGCTCGGCCCTATCCTGGCTCTCATCCTTTCTAGCTCAACGGACCTATCAGGTATGGGAGAAGAGCGCCTGCTCCTCCGAAATTCCCCTCCAATGTGGCGTGCCTCAGGGCTCCTCCCTGAGCCCCACATTATTTAATATCTATATGTCCACATTGGAGGAGGTCATCACCCCATTCGGAGTGAGCGTCGTCAGCTATGCCGACGACACGCAACTAGTGGTGTCTCTATCTCACCCCAGACAACAATCAGCAGACTTATTTAACTGCCTTACACAGGTCCACTGCTGGATGAACAACTCAGCCCTAAAACTAAACGGGACGAAAACTGAAGTTCTGCTTCTCAGCCCGAAAGGACTCTCACTCTCCCCGAACATCTGGCCAGCTTGTCTGGGCCCCCCCCCCCTGATCCGAAAGAATAGGTAAAAAGTCTTGGGGTGTGGCTCGACACTGACCTTTCGTTCACTGCGCAGGCAAAGAAAGTAGCCGGGACCTGCTTCGGGCTCCTAAAATCATTGAGGAAAGTCCTGCCCCTCCTGCCTTTCAACTCCCAAAAATTGCTAATTCAAGGCCTAATACTTTCGAGGCTTGATTATAGCAATGTGATCTACCTAGGCGCTCCTGAAGCAACTCTTAACAAGCTTCAGAGAATCCAGAACACTGCGGCCCGGATTATCACAAACACCCCTGCCAGAAACTCGGCTAAACCTGCCCTAAAACTCCTCCACTGGCTTCCCATAAGGGAGCGGGTCAAATTCAAGGCCCTTTGCCTAGCCCACAAACTACTACAAAATCAAGGCCCCCCTGTTCTCAGGAGTTTCATTCCACCCTATAAATCCACAAAATCCCTCCGTTCGGACTCAGAAAACTTCATCATTACCCCAAGATTTAAGAAAGCACGCAGAGGAGGAAGACGTTTTTCAGTCCACACTGCACGCCTCTGGAACTCGCTCCCCCGCGACCTGCGACTCGAACCACAATACCTTCGCTTCAGGAAGCGGCTCAAGACTCACCTTTTCCCCCAGTGATTCATGCTGACACATAACCCTGATTTTCTGTCCTCCCCCTCCCCCCCTTTTTTTCTTTTTCATTGCCCTCGGCCCGCTGAACTGAAGAGATAGGGTTTCTCTTGTCAGCGCTGGGATACCTCAGGGTGACTATGCGCTCAACAAAAATTAATAATAATAATAATAATAATAACGTAATGCTTGCATTTACCATAAATGCCACGTGACGTGCATGAACACTGATCCTGAATTTCCAGGATCTTGCCAAAAGCATACAAGTGGATTCCCTGTTGAGATTAACAAGCACATTTTTTAGCTTTCACACACAATGTTGTGTTAGTGAGGGCTCAATTTGCATGCAGCTCGAATTGCAGCACGTATGCATGGTCACAACCCTGACCTCTATCTAATGGCACGAAGTTGTTGGTACTGGAAACACAAGCTGTGCCTGTGAGAAGTTGGCCTGATATGTAGTGCTCACTATTCTAGTGATCACTGTGTATCATTCCAAACGACCCTTATTGATGATTGGTTGTAAGTCAACCTTATAGACCAGCTATCCTAGTAGCGTGGATACGAGCAGTCTTAGGCTAAACTCTAGAGGGCGTGTTAAGCCAGCTGTTTACCATCACATATACCCCTTGAACACCAAGTGAAAGGACACCACACAAGTTGTTATGAAAATAAAGGATATTTATTTATAACAAGACTACCCTGGCTCTTTATGAGTCAGGGAGCTAAGCACAATACAAACCTCTTAGGAGAATACCTCTGGTTGCACAATTTACACAAATGCCCGAGGGCACGAAACCATTACACTGCAAGTGGAAGGGGAGGAGTGTAGAAAGTCTAAAGTGACGGATTCCGGAGTGATCCGATCAGTGGGACTAAACGTAAAAGGAACTGGACACTTGTAAAGCGAACCTGCGATGGAGCACCGAAATGCTCGAGTTACCTAGCCCAGAGGCTGCGGCTGTGGAAGGTTCGGCAAGATGTCGGACGTCCTCGTTGTAGTCTCAGGAGCCTGAAAGAAGAGTTGCTGGCAGGCGACCAGTGTCGATGTTCAGCGAGATCCAAACCTGGATCGGTGATGAAGGAAACCTGAAAGCAGAGGGGACTCAGTTCTCAACCGCTAGCCAGCGATCGTGGGGCACCAGGAGGGTACCGGCGGGAGTCACCTCGACCAGGTGAGTGGATGACGTCGGACTCGGCTGTTCCTCGGACCAGGAGGCGCGGCGGCGACCAGGATGGAGGGCGAGCTGTCCCACGCAGGTGTCTGCTGTCGATGATGCTGGGCCCAGGAATGGGGCAGCGGATCTTGGCAGTGGCAAGCCCACGCGGTGGAGTCAAGATGGCGTCTGGAGTGGACCAGGAGGGTCCGTGGTACTCCTCTGTTGAAGGGGAGCAAGAGCCAGTCTGGAGCAACCAGACTAGTGATGAAACAAACGTGGTGCGTCGTGAAGAGGGCCACAAGCCGGTCGGCAAGTGGTCGAACAACGTGGTGAACAGCAAGGAGCGGAAGGGCCCCCACGCAGATCTCGGGGATGCTGGGGAGGCAGACTTCGGTGCTTGAGCTGCTCAGGGTTAGGGCTTCTCAAACCCTAGGTGCACTCACTCGAGGGTCCCTCGGTGGGCGTGCTTAGATAAGCGTCGTGCAGGTTCTGAGGATAGCCGGTCCCGCAGGTCTCGTCACACCTACGACTCTCAGCTGAGCTGATGAGGGAGGTAAAAGGTCGGAGATGGCAGGGAACTCGGGTCTCGTCGAGCTGGGCAGTCTTGATCCGTAGGAGAGACTTACAGCAAACCGCAAGCGCTTAGGTGGTGCCTGCTGGTGCAGGGTGGCTACTCCTTAGCCACAAGGGAGAGTCTTCAGAAATAGTCAAGAGTTCCTTTCGTGGAAAGTAGTTCAATATTCAGAATTATCCAATTTGGGAAGGGGACTCGCTCCTACCTTTATTCTAAGAAAAGGGGCTGGCCCGTGACTAGGTTCTACCTATGGGTGGAGCCAGGAGGGGGGTGGTGACACCCCTATCCTTTGTCCGGCTTCGCCCCAGCTCAGGGGCTGGTGTGCCCCCAAAACTGGTTTGAGCCGGGCTATGCACAGTGAGCACCGGGGTGCCACTGGCAATCACCTTCCTTTCAGCCCTGCCTACCTGGGATACACAAACCCTGTCTGGGATGGTGCTAACACCGCCCTCGACAGGAAACCCTTTGTCCAAGCTCCCCTCGCTGGAAGGTCTCCCAGCAGCAGGAGGTCAGACATGTGTCTGGTGGCAGCATCCATTTTGTGATGCTGAGGCTTGAGTCAACTTTAACCGGGGTTCAAGGTTACTTCCATGTCGTGCCCCTCTAAAAGGGGGGAATGCTAACCCTGTCGCCAGAACTGGCGAGGGGTTCGTATTCCAATTCGTATGACACCTTACTCGACATGTGTAGGTGATGCGATGCCAGAGTTAGCAAATAACCGCGAGGATTATAATGCATTTAAAAGTAGTTGGCCCGCGTCACCATGGAACGGCTATTAGGACTTGGTTCCGCAAGCCGTCGACGGGCTCAGCTCGCGCCAGAGCACCGTCCCCCATGATTCCCTGCACTCTGCCTTCAGGATTGATAAGGCCTGCCATAGGAGTGACTGATAGGAATCCATGTGTCCATTTTAGGGTTAGGTGTAGGAATACTACACCTACAGCAACGGGTGATGACACCACGTGGCCCCAGCTGTCGTGCAGCCAGTTGTGTCAGATTTGGGCGGCCATTCCAGGGGTGGCATAATACATGCTGCAGCCCCTGGTAGGCCCTGGGTACACCGATGCCCTGGATACCTGTGGTATGCTGAGACAGGGACTGACAAGGCGGCCCAGTTCCAATTGGTGGATGCACCTAATGTACATGTGTGTAATTTCGAGAGAGAACAGCTAGGCTGTGGGTCTGATTGGCAGGCCCACAGCCGGGGAAAGTCATAAACCAATGAAGCAAAAGCAAAAAAATCTGGGTGATCATAGGATTGCAGACCCTACTCTCCTACATGACCCCCCCCCCAACTTTGGGACAATAAGCTAACCTTGACCAGGTGAGTCTTCTTGCTCTAAGTGGAAATACCTGGAGAGCCCATCTGCATTGCCATGATCAGTGCCAGGTCTATGCTCCACTGTGAAGTCCATCCCCTGTAGGGAAATGGACCACCTAAGTAGTTTGGGGTTTTCACCCTCCATTTGATTTAGCCACAAGAGGGGCTTATGGTCGGTCTGAATCTTGAAGTGAGTGCCAAACAAGTATGGCCTCAACTTCTTCAGGGCCCAAACCACAGCAAAGGCCTCCCTCTCAATGGCTGACCAATTCTTCTCTCTAGGGGTCAGCCTCCTGCTAATAAAAGCTATGGGCTGGTCATGACCATCAAAATTCAGTTGAGATAGAACAGCTCCCACACCCAGTTCCGAAGCGTCTGTTTGGACAATAAATGGTTTGGAGTAGTCTGGACTCTTTAGGATAGGTGCTGTGCACATGGCCTGCTTTAGGTCATCGAATGCCTTCTGACAGCTTGCTGTCCACTGAACTTTTTTTGGCATCTTTTTACTTGTCAGGTCGTTTAGCGGGGTCACAATGGATCCATAATTTCTGACAAACTTCCGGTAATAACCAGTCAGGCCCAAGAAAGCTCGAACCTGAGTCTGGGTGGTTGGAGGAGCCCAGTCCTGGATGGCCTGTATTTTGCTCTCCAATGGTTGAACCTGGCCTCCACCTACAAGGTGGCCCAGGTATACAACCTGTGTCTGCCCTATCTGGCACTTGGTGGCCTTGATAGTGAGCCCTGCCTTTTGCAGGGCCTCTAACACTTTCCTCAGGTGGACCAGGTGATCCTCCCAGGTGGAGCTAAAGACAGCGATATCGTCCAGATACGCCGCACAGAAGTCGTCCAGCCCAGTGAGAACTCGATTCACCAGCCTTTGGAAGGTGGCAGGTGCATTTTTCAAACCAAAGGGCATTACCACAAACTGATAATGCCCACCTGGGGTAGAAAATGCTGTTTTGGGCTTGGCCTCCTCAGCTAACCTGATTTGCCAATACCCAGCTGTCAGGTGAAACGTACTTAAGTAGCTGGCCGAAGCCAACCGGTCGATAAGTTCGTCTGCTCTTGGTATTGGGTGGGCGTCAGTCTTAGTGACTGCATTGAGACCTCTGTAGTCCACGCAAAACCTCATCTCTTTCTTACCGCCCTGGGTGTGAGGTTTCGGCACGAGAACTACGGGACTAGCCCAGGGGCTGTCCGAGGGTTCAATGACTCCCAGCTCCAACATTTTCTGCACCTCCGTCTTGATGCAGTCTCTGACATGATCAGGTTGCCGATAGATTTTACTCTTTACGGGCAGACTGTCCCCAGTGTCGACCTCATGGGTACACCAATTGGTCTGACTGGGCGTCAGAGAGAACATATGTCGAAAGGATTGAAGAACCTGTTTACAATCCTTTTGTTGATGTCCAGAGAGGCTGCCACAAAAGACAACACCATCTACTGACCCATCGTCAGGGTTCTGAGAGAGCAGGTCCGGGAGAGGGTCACTCTCCTCCTCCTGTCCCTCGTCTGTGGCCATGAGCAAGCCCATGCCCTCCCTGTCGACATATGCCTTGAGCCTGTTTACATGGAGCACCCTGTGGGGGCTCCGGGGAGTTCCCAGGTCTACCAAGTAGGTGACCTCTCCCTTTTGCTCAATGATTGTGTGGGGCCCAGACCATTTGTCTTTGAGTGCTGCTGGGGCCACTGGCTCCAGCACCCACACCTTCTGTCCAGGCTGGTACACAGTCAGGACAGCCTTTTGGTCGTGCCAAGCTTTCTGTAATTCTTGGCTCGCCTCAAGGTTTTTAGATGCCTTTTCCATGTACTCTGCCATCCGCGAGCGGAGACCGAGCACATAGTCCACAATGTTTGATGCCGGCTTTCTGAGAGGTCTCTCCCATCCTTCCTTTACCAAACAAAGGGGTCCCCTTACAGGATGTCCGAACAGAAGCTCAAAAGGGCTGTAGCCAACCCCCTTCTGCGGGACCTCTCTGTAGGCGAACAAGAGGCAGGGTATCAGGACATCCCATCTCCGGCAAAGCTTTTCAGGTAGTCCGTGAATCATCCCTTTTAGGGTCCTGTTGAATCTCTCAACAAGCCCATTGCATTGTGGATGATAGGGTGTGGTGAACTTGTAGTTGACACCACACTCCTTCCACATTGCAGTCAGATATCCCGACATGAAGTTTGCACCTCTGTCTGAGACGACCTCCTTAGGGAAGCCCACTCTGGAGAACACTCCAAGTAGGGCCCGTGCCACCACAGGTGCTGTAGTGGTCCTAAGGGGAATAGCTTCAGGATACCTAGTGGCGTGGTCCACCACCACCAGTATAAACTTGTGCCCTGATGCTGTCTGGGGTTCCATTGGTCCGACAATGTCGATCCCCACTCGTTCAAAGGGTACCCCCACCACCGGTAGTGGTATGAGGGGGGCCTTTGTCGTGCCACCTGACTTACCGCTGGCTTGGCAAGTGACACAGGAGCGGCAAAACTCCTTCGTATCTTCGGACATGTGGGGCCAGTGAAAGTGTGGAACAATTCTGTCCCAAGTCTTATTCTGGCCTAAGTGACCTGCAAGGGGAATCTCGTGGGCCAAGGTGAGAAGGAAACCTCTCAGAGACAAGGGGATGACCAGCCTCCTGGTCGCGCCAGGTTTGGGGTCTCTTGCCTCGGAGTACAGGAGTCCATCGTCCCAGTACACTTTGTGGGTACCTGTGGCGTTCCCTGCAGCCTCAGCAGCAGCCTGCTGTCTGAGGGGTTCAAGTGAGGGGCAGTCTAACTGTGCCTTCCCCAGGTCTTCCCTGGAGGGTCCCCCTGAGCCCAGAAACTCAACCTGACCAGGTTCAAGCTCTTGCGGCTCAGTTTCCCTCAGTTCTTTAAGGTCAGCCTCCTCAGAGACTTGATCCACGACCTGGGTCAAGGGGGAAGGCGAAGCCTTACCCTTACTGCTCCTTTTCTTGGATGGTGTCTGGTCCGTTCTTCCAGGATCCAGCACCTGTTCAGTGGGGCACCTTTTGGCCTGTGACCTGGTCACAGCAAGGACATGTGCTGGCAAGCCTAACATTTCCATGTGAGTCCTCTGCTCCACTTCTGACCATTGTGACGTTTCCAAATCATTGCCCAACAGACATTCTACGGGGAGGTCTGAACTAACCACAACCTTTTTCGGGCCACTTACCCCTCCCCAGGAGAAATCAACAACTGCCATACTGTGATTGGTAGTGACGTTGCTGGCATTGGTCACTAGGTAACTGGTACCTAGCATGATCTGTCCAGGGTCCACAAAGTTAGGCGTCACCATGGTGACACTGGCACAAGTGTCCCTGTAGGCCTGAGCCACTTTTCCATTAATCAAAGGTGTCTGTCTGTATTTGCCCAAAGTATTGGGACTGGCATCAGGGGACATATCCATATCCCCTGTACAGACAAGGACGGCCTGAGTGAGTGTGCCGACTAAGTCGACACTCCCCTCGGTTCCCAAGGTTAACCCAACTAATGCCTTGGGAGGCGCACTACCACTGCTGACTGTACTAGGGGGTGCAGGTGCCTTAGGGGCTGCAGTGGCAGGAGTTTGCCCTCCTTTCTTGGTGCACTCACTAAACCAGTGAGTCTTACTTTTACAGTATTGGCACCACCTTTTGGACTGGCCTTCTTGAGTCTTCTTCTTCTGTGAAGCCTGACCCCCACCCTCTTTGGTTTGTTGGGGACCTGTCGAAGACTTCTGGTCATTTTGTTCATTCTTGTTACTACCCTTCTGGTCTGCTTTCTTCTGACCACCCTGGTTCTGGTTCTGGTTCTGCTTGACCCTTGTTCTGACCCATCTGTCTGCCTTCTTTCCCAATTCTTGGGGAGAGGTCAGATCCGAGTCGACAAGGTGCTGATGCAACAATTGGTTCTGACAGTTGTTTAAAATCTGTTCTCGCATGATAAGATTGTACAATCCTGTGTAATCAGTAACCTTGCTACCCAGCAACCAGCCTTCCAAAGCCTTAGTGGCACAATCGACAAAGTCAGTCCAATCCTGAGACTGAATTTTCTGGGTGTCCCGGAACAGCACCCGGTACTGTTCCGTGGTTAAGCCGAACCCATCAATCAGTGTGTTCTTCAGGACTTGGTAGTTGTTAGCATCCTCAGCTCTAGTAGTGAGGAGCTTGTCCCTTCCTTTACCTTCAAAGGAAAGCCACAGTATAGCTGCCCACTGACTTGGGGGGACGCACTGGACAGTGCAGGCCCTCTCCAAGGCAGTTATCCACTTGTGGATGTCGTCCCCTTGTTTAAAGGGGGGCACTATTTTACTCAGGTGTCTAGTGTCTATACCCCTGTCTTTCTCTCTATTGAGAATGCTGCCACCAGTGGGATCTAACCCACTTAATTTCTGCTCTCGGGCCAGGGCAAGTCTTTCCTTGGCGAGGGCAAGTTCTTCCCGCTCGATCCTCAGATTGACTTCCCTCATCTTCGCTTCATGCTCCCTTCTCTGAGGGGACGTCATTCCTCTCTGAGAAGATGCCTGAGAGACATGTGTATGAACCGATCTGCCAGAGCCTCTGGAGAGAGACCTAGCTCGTCCGTTCCCAAGGTTAGGCCTGCTTGAGCGTGGGCACGGGGCTCCCCCAGTTCCATTCTCATGCCTGCTTAAGTTGGTCCTTGTAAGCCTGCCGACTACCACTGGACCTTTGTCTGCCTCGTCTCCTGATAACTCCTCCTCGTCCTCCTCCTCTGTGTGGAGGTCGAGGTCTGGGTCACCGAGGGTTCCCTCTAAGGGAGGCATGTTCCCATCAGCACTGGGGGGACCTGTGTTAGAGGACCTCCTAGCATCGTACGCCTCTAAGAGACCTATCAGTATTGCGATGGTAGGGTTAGAACCCTGGTTTAGCTTCCTGGAGGCACACAGTCGTCTCATCTCCTTGAAGCTAAGAGTTGCATATCGTGACACGACCTGTGGAGGGTCACTGACCACTAGGGGAGTCTGCGAAGACTCTCCGTGGACCGACATGCTTTTCTAGTGAGGTGTAAGTGATGCACCTACCTACACTATGTGTTTACCTACTGATCCCTTGCTAAGAGTTGTAGCCAGGGTGTGCTAAGCCCTGTTACACTACAACAGCCGGTTCAGTAGAACTCGGAGTATTCTAAGTTAAGTTATATGTACCTGGGTACTTATGTGATCTTTCACTTCGATATTCTTAGGATACGTGTGTGGTAAAACAACAGCAAGCTCAAATCCCAACCGCTGCTCACCAATGTGAGAAGTTGGCCTGATATGTAGTGCTCACTATTCTAGTGATCACTGTGTATCATTCCAAACGACCCTTATTGATGATTGGTTGTAAGTCAACCTTATAGACCAGCTATCCTAGTAGCGTGGATACGAGCAGTCTTAGGCTAAACTCTAGAGGGCGTGTTAAGCCAGCTGTTTACCATCACATATACCCCTTGAACACCAAGTGAAAGGACACCACACAAGTTGTTATGAAAATAAAGGATATTTATTTATAACAAGACTACCCTGGCTCTTTATGAGTCAGGGAGCTAAGCACAATACAAAACTCTTAGGAGAATACCTCTGGTTGCACAATTTACACAAATGCCCGAGGGCACGAAACCATTACACTGCAAGTGGAAGGGGAGGAGTGTAGAAAGTCTAAAGTGACGGATTCCGGAGTGATCCGATCAGTGGGACTAAACGTAAAAGGAACTGGACACGTGTAAAGCGAACCTGCGATGGAGCACCGAAATGCTCGAGTTACCTAGCCCAGAGGCTGCGGCTGTGGAAGGTTCGGCAAGATGTCGGACGTCCTCGTTGTAGTCTCAGGAGCCTGAAAGAAGAGTTGCTGGCAGGCGACCAGTGTCGATGTTCAGCGAGATCCAAACCTGGATCGGTGATGAAGGAAACCTGAAAGCAGAGGGGACTCAGTTCTCAACCGCTAGCCAGCGATCGTGGGGCACCAGGAGGGTACCGGCGGGAGTCACCTCGACCAGGTGAGTGGATGACGTCGGACTCGGCTGTTCCTCGGACCAGGAGGCGCGGCGGCGACCAGGATGGAGGGCGAGCTGTCCCACGCAGGTGTCTGCTGTCGATGATGCTGGGCCCAGGAATGGGGCAGCGGATCTTGGCAGTGGCAAGCCCACGCGGTGGAGTCAAGATGGCGTCTGGAGTGGACCAGGAGGGTCCGTGGTACTCCTCTGTTGAAGGGGAGCAAGAGCCAGTCTGGAGCAACCAGACTAGTGATGAAACAAACGTGGTGCGTCGTGAAGAGGGCCACAAGCCGGTCGGCAAGTGGTCGAACAACGTGGTGAACAGCAAGGAGCGGAAGGGCCCCCACGCAGATCTCGGGGATGCTGGGGAGGCAGACTTCGGTGCTGGAGCTGCTCAGGGTTAGGGCTTCTCAAACCCTAGGTGCACTCACTCGAGGGTCCCTCGGTGGGCGTGCTTAGATAAGCGTCGTGCAGGTTCTGAGGATAGCCGGTCCCGCAGGTCTCGTCACACCTACGACTCTCAGCTGAGCTGATGAGGGAGGTAAAAGGTCGGAGATGGCAGGGAACTCGGGTCTCGTCGAGCTGGGCAGTCTTGATCCGTAGGAGAGACTTACAGCAAACCGCAAGCGCTTAGGTGGTGCCTGCTGGTGCAGGGTGGCTACTCCTTAGCCACAAGGGAGAGTCTTCAGAAATAGTCAAGAGTTCCTTTCGTGGAAAGTAGTTCAAGATTCAGAATTATCCAATTTGGGAAGGGGACTCGCTCCTACCTTTATTCTAAGAAAAGGGGCTGGCCCGTGACTAGGTTCTACCTATGGGTGGAGCCAGGAGGGGGGTGGTGACACCCCTATCCTTTGTCCGGCTTCGCCCCAGCTCAGGGGCTGGTGTGCCCCCGAAACTGGTTTGAGCCAGGCTATGCACAGTGAGCACCGGGGTGCCACTGGCAATCACCTTCCTTTCAGCCCTGCCTACCTGGGATACACAAACCCTGTCTGGGATGGTGCTAACACCGCCCTCGACAGCAAACCCTTTGTCCAAGCTCCCCTCGCTGGAAGGTCTCCCAGCAGCAGGAGGTCAGACTTGTGTCTGGTGGCAGCATCCATTTTGTGATGCTGAGGCTTGAGTCAACTTTAACCGGGGTTCAAGGTTACTTCCATGTCGTGCCCCTCTAAAAGGGGGGAATGCTAACCCTGTCGCCAGAACTGGCGAGGGGTTCGTATTCCAATTCGTATGACACCTTACTCGACATGTGTAGGTGATGCGATGCCAGAGTTAGCAAATAACCGCGAGGATTATAATGCATTTAAAAGTAGTTGGCCCGCGTCACCATGGAACGGCTATTAGGACTTGGTTCCGCAAGCCGTCGACGGGCTCAGCTCGCGCCAGAGCACCGTCCCCCATGATTCCCTGCACTCTGCCTTCAGGATTGATAAGGCCTGCCATAGGAGTGACTGATAGGAATCCATGTGTCCATTTTAGGGTTAGGTGTAGGAATACTACACCTACAGCAACGGGTGATGACACCACGTGGCCCCAGCTGTCGTGCAGCCAGTTGTGTCAGATTTGGGCGGCCATTCCAGGGGTGGCATAATACATGCTGCAGCCCCTGGTAGGCCCTGGGTACACCGATGCCCTGGATACCTGTGGTATGCTGAGACAGGGACTGACAAGGCGGCCCAGTTTCAATTGGTGGATGCACCTAATGTACATGTGTGTAATTTCGAGAGAGAACAGCTAGGCTGTGGGTCTGATTGGCAGGCCCACAGCCGGGGAAAGTCATAAACCAATGAAGCAAAAGCAAAAAAATCTGGGTGATCATAGGATTGCAGACCCTACTCTCCTACAGTGCCAAACTCTGCATCCACCTAAACGTATGATGTTGGTTTAACTATGATGTATGTCTCCCTCTAGATTTCTTTTATAGAGATATCGTTTGAGGTGCACATTGTAAGTTACGTATTCACCCTCACCTACGCACACCTTAGTAAGTGTGCATATAAATCACCTGTTTAGGTTCGCTTCTGGCCCTTAAAGCACTGGTTCTGCAGAAAGACTCCTTGGTTGTAGCTGATTGGCTGAAACATGTACATCATTGTTTTCACATTTGGATGTGCGTGATCATTTTACCTCCATCACATCCACCTATGTTTTTAATCCTACCCCAAGAACTCACCACAAAAAATATTTCTGATGTGATTGAGTATCCTGGAGGTAGTTTTAAGGTTCACATTTACTAAATTCATGGATCCACCCAAACTAACCTGCTCAGCTGTAATCAGGCATTGCAGCACACCTTGGAGGCACTCAGACCCTTGGGTGGGAATCCGATGATCAAACATGCCACCAATTAGCTTGGAGGGTGAGGGTTCTTTAAAAACCTTCAGGGGTTTTTCTCTTGTAAGTCTACACAATACCAACTACACAATACCAACAGGTTGCTAGGTAATTAGTAAGCTTTCAAGCTCATTCTTTTTGTTTGTTACTCAGGTCCCACTGACATAATGAAGGGCATAGGGTGAAACATATGTAAAAGCCCTTTACAATAGGAAACTTGAATAAAGAGGATTGGTCAGGCAGCTGGAGGAAAGCGGACAGAGCACTTGAGAGTGCCAAAAGCAGAGACCTTTTGGGCAAGTTTAAGAATAAAGAGAAGAATATCAGAAACAGAGGCAGAAAAGGATCAATAGACTTTTTTGTACAATATTTTATCAATTTTTGTCAACTGCAGGCGTATACCGTTTTGGTGGAGGGCCACCAGAATAACTCTACGAACTTCGGTAGAAAGGTAAAAAACTATCAACTGTCGCTGTTCAATTTCCACACAAGGAGGCGCAGAGTTGACAGGGTTGGATGAAGCAACCTCCCCTGCTGCTGCAGAGGATCGATGCTCATTTTCAGAAGCTTGGGACACCAAACTCTCTGCACCCAGTCCGGAACCACAAGAATGACTTGGGCCTGGTTGATCCTGATCTTCTTGAGAACTCTGGGCGGGAGTGGTATGGGCTAGAAGGTGTACATGAGGCCTGAGCTCCTCTTGCGAGGGAATGCATCACCGAGCGATAGCCGCCTTGGAAACTTCAAGGCGTAATATTGCTGACACTGCGCGTTCTCTTCAGAGGCAAACAGATCCAACCAAGGCACTCCCCACTGCTGAAAGGGACCTTGCGCCACCCCCAGCTGGAGGCGCCATTTATGATCCGCTAGGCATCAACGGCTGAGTTTGTCTGCCCTGACATTTAGAGAACCTGCCATGTGTTGAACCACCAGAGTTATGCCCTGCTGTTCAGAGACACAGAGCGTCTTAACAAAGGGTCCAGGACCCCACCCTGGCCTGCATGTTGCATTACCACATGGTGGTGGTGTTGTCTGTAAACACCTATGCTAACTTCCCCTTGACAGAGGGAAGAAATGCTTTCAATGCTAGTCAGATCGCCCGGATCTCCAACAAGTTGATGTGGAGCCCTAATTCCGCAGGAGACCAGAGTCTTCTGATCTCCACCTCTCCCAAATGACCACCTCATATCAGAAGTGACGCATCTGTCACTACTGTGAGATATGGTTGGGGAAGGGAGAGGGGACTGCCTCTGACCCAATCGCAGTTCGTAAGCCATCACTGCAGGTCCTTTGCAGTTCCCTCCTAGATCTTGACTACATCAGAGAGATTCCCCTGATGCTTTGCCCACTGGAACTTCAGGTCCCACTGCAGAGCCCGCATACGCCATCTGGCATGACTTACCAACAGGATGCTGGAGGCCCAGTAGCCTTAGAGCCATTTTCACCGAAATCCAGGATAGAGGCTGAAACATCGGTATTATAACCCGAATAGTCTGGACTCACTGCTCAGGAGGATAAGCGCGAAACTGGATTGTGTCCAGAACAGCTCCGATAAAAAGCAGAGTCTAAGAAGGAGTCAAGTGTGACTTCAGCACATTTATAGTGAACCCCAGCGACTGAAGGAGGTCTGCCATAGTCTGGAGATGGGAAGCAACAGTCTGGGGCGAGGACGCGTTCAACATCCAGTCGTCAAGATACAGGAAACTGAAACCCCTAACCTGAACAGATGAGCTGCCACCGCCGCCATGTTATGTTATGTTATTAGGTTTTTATAGAGCATGAACAGATACCCAAAACGGGCTTCTGACTCTAACAGAGGAAATAAATAGCAGGAGTCTACATAATAGGGTGTCTAAAAGAAGGCCTAATGATTTATCGAAAAAGATGAGTTGTTATTTGTGTTTCATAACTTGGCAGCGATGAAAACAATTGCTCTACCTCCCCCTCTCGCTCTCTTTATTCTTGGAACTGTTAAGAGGGAAAGATTGTTCGATCTTAGTGCTCTTGTGTGTGTATATGAAATAACAATATGTTGTAGTGCAGGTGGCCTGGATGTGTATTTAAACTTGTGGGGGATGCATAGGGCCTTGAATTCTATACGCCTCTTGATGAGTAGCCAGTGCCGTTGCCGGCTCTTGGGCTCTTGGGAATGCCCAGAAGTACTCGGGCCGATGTATTTTGTATAACCTGTGATTTTTTTTATGACATAGGCTGGGCTGCCCAAGTATAGGGAGTTGTCATAGTCAAGGTGTGAGAGTATTGAACCACTGTCCTACGACACTCCATTGAAAGCCATCGAAGCGCCTTCCTTAGAGATCTAAGCAAGCCAAAGCAAGTACCCACTGTCGTCTTGGCTTGGAAGTTCATTGTCAAATCCTTGTCTAGGATGACACCCAGGTTATTTACTTCATCTTTGGGAATAGGGGATCCACCCAGGCATGGGGGCCATGTAAGTTGTCCTGAAAGCGATGGGTTATTGCCCACCGCCAACACATCCGATTTG
Organism: Triturus cristatus; assembly: GCF_964204655.1. Taxonomy (NCBI): domain Eukaryota; kingdom Metazoa; phylum Chordata; class Amphibia; order Caudata; family Salamandridae; genus Triturus; species Triturus cristatus. The sequence goes on from NC_140593.1 coordinate 1,199,077,408, forward strand.
CCCCCATTTAACTTGAGACAGCTTGCCGCCATCCAGTTGGCCACCTATTCTAAACATGAGTTGAATCTCCCAGAGGTAAAATTAATATCTGAAGACATAGAGAAGACAATTTGGGTGTCGTCGGCATACGATACCATGGTAAAACCATGCACACAAATTATGTCAGAGAGTGGTTTGACATAAATATTAAAGAGCGTAGGGCTCAACGCAGAGCTCTGTGGCACTCCACATTCCAATTTCAGTATTTCTGACATGAAAGGGCCCTCACTGACTTGAAAGCTTCTATTGACTAAAAATGCAGCCAACCACTTTAGTGCAGACCCTGTAATTCCCATTACGTTCATCCCTTCTCACAGGACTGAATGGGAAACAGTGTTGAATGCTGCGCTCAAATCTAGAAGGATGAGTGCAGCCGACCCTCCTTGATCTAGGGTCACCCTCATGTCTTCAGTAGCCAACAAAAGAGCTGTCTCAATACTACATATGGTACAGATGCCCGTTTGCGATGATGCAGCAAGTTATTAGTTTTCAGGAACTTCGGGAGAGAACCATCAAGCCATTTCTCTAAGATCTTACAAATTGCACGCAATAATGAAATAGGCCTATCATTTTTTCAGTTTATCTGGTTCCAAAAAGCCCTTTTTTAGGAGTGGCCGACTAATCGCATGCTTCCATGATTCCGAAACACAACCCTCCCCCGAGGAGGTGTTGTATATGATCTTGAAGGCAGATAGTATGGCATCACCTCCTTTCAGCAAGATGTTAACTGGGGCTGGTTCTAGCAAAGATCCTGATTTGATAGTGCTTTCTACCCCTAAAATGTCACTAGTACTCAGCCTTGGGAAAGATAAAAAGTCTACTGATGACTGGCTAGCTGGTATTGCGACTTTTGGGGTGTCTAAGAAGTCTGGCAGCACCACTAAGGAATTCTAATTCAGTAGTCCATCTGGCACTCTTGTAAGCGTGTTCTCTTGTTTACTCTTGTTATTTTGTGCTGCTTCCTCCCAGTGTTTTGTCATGAAACACTGTCTTAAAACAAGTCAAATTGGTCGAAAGTGGTGGGTTCTACTTTCGAATTGGTGGCGCGCACAGGTATACTGAGACCTGTATAGGTCTAATTCTTATCAAAACTTTCAAAAGAAATTCTTTCAAAGACGTACTCTTGATTTATCATCCTTATGTTTATTCACAAACATTTTGTTGTATCTCCATTGCAAATTCATTATTTCCTCTGAATTTACTGTCTTTTTACAATTTTACAATCACCCAATGCATTTCGGGTCGATAAGTAGACCCTTCCTCGGGGGTCTGTAATTGGAAAGAAAAAAAGGAAATTTACAGGGCTGTTCAGCCTATTTAACTCTTATGTGAAGTACAAAAGAACTAGTACAATACTCTGATTATTTAATGGACAGTCTCTAGCTAATACCTCGCTACTCTTGGAGGGTAATGCATCTCTAGATTTAATGGTGGAAAAAAGGGCGGTCTAAAAAAACAATGTCAATATAAAAGTGAATACAAACAACTTCCTTTAGTTTACCAAAACGGTAACTGTTTTCGTATTATCTCAATTCACATTCGAATGATGTATTTAAATCCTTAACATAATGTATTAACCTCTTATCCAGTGCACTAATGCTAAATACATAAATTTAGTAAATGATAGATAAAACTAAAAAACCGGTAACCTAGTTGTTCTCTGTTTGCGTGAGTATGTCTGTACTTACTTCCTGGTGTAAAATTGCCGCGTATTCGTCTTCCAATGGAAATCGAGTTAGTGGACGTTCACGTGTCTGTGGTATTTAAGTGTGTCCTGATTGGTTTGAATTTGTTCAAGTCTTCCAATACGATTGCCTTATGGGAATTCACGTGTTAATGCTATTGTAAACCTGTGTTGATTGGTTTCCGTCAAAATGACGTGTCTACACACTCGTGACCCGTCTAGGACTCTTGCGTGTATGGGGATACCACGTATCTATTAACCAATAGGAATAAAGTATATACGTGTGAACTTGAAGTCTACTTCTTAATTAAACTCTGATTGGTTCAAACGCGTAGATGTAACGCTATAGAACCGGTTAATCGTGTGATACTACGTGTGATACTACGATGTTACTAGGTGTTGAAACAAATAACTACTGACATATGTATAAAACAATACACAAGTACAAACTCACATTTTGAGTATTAAAAAGTGATACACAGATCCAAAAATACATGAAACGAGGATATCCAAAAAAAATACTTCAGGATTCTAAAATGAAAGTTTTATCCATGAACAGAGGATCCCTACTCAACAAACAAGTAAGAACAGACAAAAAACTCACAGTATGTGTATTGAAACATTCAGTGCAAACCAGTCAAATCACAACAATTATGAAAAAACATTGGTCTCTTATCACAGAAGAACCAGACCTTCGACCACTGGTAGCAAATCAAATCACATTTGCATACAAAAGATCAAGAAACTTAAAAGAACTAATGAAGAGCTCTCACATGGCAAATAAACAAATCATACACAAAGGAATGAGGAAATGTGAAAATTGCATGCACTGCAATAATGTGATGACTGGCCAAGATTTTACTCATCCAACGACTGGGAAAAGAATTACTTTATTGCACTCAAGCACGTGCGACACCAAAGGAGTAATCTATGGAATTAAATGTCCCTGTGGGAAGTTATACATAGGACAAACGGAACGCAAGATAAAAATAAGAATAACAGAACACAAAAGCAACATCAGAAATAAGAACTTAAAATCAGCATTGTCCAGACATTGGACAGAAGCAGGTCATAACATCGCACAACTGAGATTTACGATAATGGAAGTGATAAAACCACATCCTACTATGGATGCCCATAAACAAAGACTGAGAGCGGAATATTTTTGGATCAGGAAAATGGACAGCATGCAACCGAAAGGAATCAATGATAGGATTGAATTATCATGCTTTCTTTGAGCACCTGTTGAGGATCTAATATTGTATTCCTGCAAAAATACCATATCACCATCCCAATTCAAGATGGCTGAACTCATGAATTCTTGTTTTTCAGATGATATCTCGTTTGGATCATTCATTGTTGATTTAATTTTCTTTTCACATTGTTTGCATTGTTCATGTTAGAATGATAAGCTTTCTGATATTTTTCATGTTCCACTTTTTAATACTCAAAATGTGAGTTTGTACTTGCGTATTGTTTTATACATATGTCAGTAGTTATTTGTTTCAACACCTAGTAACATCGTAGTATCACACGATTAACCGGTTCTATAGCGTTACATCTACGCGTTTGAACCAATCAGAGTTTAATTAAGAAGTAGAATTCAAGTTCACACGTATATACTTTATTCCTATTGGTTAATAGATACGTGGTATCCCCATACACGCAAGAGTCCTAGACGGGTCACGAGTGTGTAGACACGTCATTTTGACGGAAACCAATCAACACAGGTTTACAATAGCATTAACACGTGAATTCCCATAAGGCAATCGTATTGGAAGACTTGAACAAATTCAAACCAATCAGGACACACTTAAATACCACAGACACGTGAACGTCCACTAACTCGATTTCCATTGGAAGACGAATACGCGGCAATTTTACACCAGGAAGTAAGTACAGACATACTCACGCAAACAGAGAACAACTAGGTTACCGGTTTTTTAGTTTTATCTATCATTTTCTAAATTTATGTATTTAGCATTAGTGCACTGGATAAGAGGTTAATACATTATGTTAAGGATTTAAATACATCATTCGAATGTGAATTGAGATAATACGAAAAACAGTTACCGTTTTGGTAAACTAAAGGAAGTTGTTTGTATTCACTTTTATATTGACATTGTTTTTTTAGACCGCCCTTTTTTCCACCATTAAATCTAGAGATGCATTACCCTCCAAGAGTAGCGAGGTATTAGCTAGAGACTGTCCATTAAATAATCAGAGTATTGTACTAGTTCTTTTGTACTTCACATAAGAGTTAAATAGGCTGAACAGCCCTGTAAATTTCCTTTTTTTCTTTCCAATTACAGACCCCCGAGGAAGGGTCTACTTATCGACCCGAAATGCATTGGGTGATTGTAAAATTGTAAAAAGACAGTAAATTCAGAGGAAATAATGAATTTGCAATGGAGATACAACAAAATGTTTGTGAATAAACATAAGGATGATAAATCAAGAGTACGTCTTTGAAAGAATTTCTTTTGAAAGTTTTGATAAGAATTAGACCTATACAGGTCTCAGTATACCTGTGCGCGCCACCAATTCGAAAGTAGAACCCACCACTTTCGACCAATTTGACTTGAGCACCACTAAGGAGTCATAGATCATCTTAACTTTCTCAAGAACACAGTGGGCAAGCTTCTCACATCACTCCCTCAAGGGAGAAGAATCAGAATTGTCACATTGGGTTTTATGAATGAATTCACGATGTTATATATTTCTCTTGAGGAATGTGCTGCCTGCTTGCTCTTATTCGCAAAGTCCTTTAGTTTGGCCCTGTGTATTCCCTGATGGTGCTTTTTATAATTAGTTTCTAGGCATTTCCTCATCATATTGGTGGCGCCTCCATTTTCTTTTATTCTCGTCTCTCACATTCTTTCTTTAACTCTTTTGGCTCTGATGAGAACCAGCCTATACTTAACTCTTGCGCGGGGAGATCTTCTGGTGTGTCTAAGTACCACCTCTACTAATGTGGATTCTACCCATTCACTAAAAGCTAGATAGGAGGCACACACCTCTCCATCCAGTCTGGGGGTGCCCTTGCTCAGAACTGTTTGTCAACCAGGAATGTCCATTTATGACCATTGCCTTGATTGATGAACAGGGTCTCTGTTCTGTTTGGTCAGTCCATTTTTGGGGATAATGGATTGAATTAACAAGTGATTGGGCCACAAGATTGGTATAGGGGCACACATTTTCATGTACAGAATGTTTTAAAAATAAATGGGGACCAATATATGGCCCTCTGCATGGGTAGACTGCTCTAACCGTTGTGTCAGCTGTATTGCCGCTAGGTCATGCTTGAATTCGCTAGCCTGTGTGACCACCCGAGGGATGCTGATAAGGCCATGGTGGTGCTGATAAGGCCATAGGGTAGCACAGTGAATTGAAAGTGCTTGTGGCCTACCTTGAACAGCAGGTAATGCCTGTGGGCAGGCAGGACGAGGATGGGAAAATACCCATCCTGCATGTCCAACACTACCAGCCAGTTTCCTTGGTATAGGGCAGACAAGATCCGAGCATCTTGAATTTCTCCATTTTGAGGAAGAGATTGATGGGTCAGAGGTTTAAAGTAGGACAAAGACCTTTGTTCTTTTTGGGTACCAGTAAGTAGCGGTAATAAGTACCAGTGCCTACTTCTGATACTGGAATCCTTTCTGTAGCCCCCTTGACAAGGATTCTGGGCACTTCCTCTCAGAGCAAAATAAGATGATCCACCACCAGTCATTCTTGAGATGTCGGTAGAGGGGCAGGGAAGGACTGGAAAGGGAGGGGGTAACCCCTTTGAATGATCGGCAAGACCCATTCATCCGATGTTATTGACTGTCAATGGAGGAGGTGAGTTGGATTCTCCCACCAACTGGACACCCATGGTCTTGCAGAACCAAACTAGGAGGACTTACAGCCTGCAGCTGTCGGGGGCGGTGCGGGGCCGGTAGCAGACCACTTCTGGCTACCATTCCCACATGGTTGGTCACGTCCTCGCACAACTTGGGAAGTCTGTGCAGGAAGGTGGCTAGGGTATGGCTGACGCAGTTGAACGCCCCTTCCATTGCCACAAAAAGGGTGAGAAACAGACTGGGGGCAAGGTGTTACTGACAGGCCCAAGGACCTGGCTGTAGCCCGCATGTCTTTGAAGTGCTTCAGTGCTGAGTCTCTCTTCTCACCAAAGAGACTTGTCCCATCAAAGGGCATGTCCATGAGGTTGGCCTGGACATCCCCCAAAAAGTCAGATGTTCTCAAGGCCACCGTCGGCGAAGCCGTTCTGCTCAGGGAGTCAGTCGTATCCACACCACACCTAATGGTGAACTTTACTGCATCCCTCCCATCTCTCACTGCTTGAGAGAGCACCGTCCGGGCCTCCTCCTGGACCTGTGGCAGCACTTGCGCAACCGGTTCCCATAAGGAATGTGAAAACCGGCCCAAAAGGCATGCGGTGTTCACCGACCACAATGCTAGTCTGGCAGAAGAAAACATCTCCTACCCAAGTGCGTCCAGCCTCTTGAATTTCCTGTCTGGGGGAGCAGAACGGAACACTCCATGGGATGTTGAGGCTTGAACTACCAAGCTCTTATGGGTAGGATGTTGGCTGAGGAAACTTGGACCATCCGGGGCAGGGCGATGGAGGATTACTATTGTCCTGTTCACAGGAGCCAGCGTGCTAGGCTTGTACCAAGTGACTAGAAAAACATCCGTTACTGCTTCACTGAAGGGCAAGGGGGTTCAGATGAGGAAGCCCCAGGCTGAAGCACTTCGATCAAGAGGTTAGTTTTGACCTGCACTAAGGGCTGCTTCAGATCAAGGACCTTCACTGCCCTCTTCGCCACCATAGCATAAGATGCTCCCTCCTTCATAGCCACAGTAGGTGGAGAGAGCATACCAGCATCTGGAGAGTTGTCCAGTCCACTGGTTTCTGCAAGCTCCTCATATTAGTCCAACACCTCAGCATGAGGGTCTAACTGGTGTTCTACAGGGTCCAGTGACCCCTTCCACTCTCCTTACATGCCTGTAACTTCTTCAAAACGTTCATGCACCGACTTGGAGCTTCTGGGCTCCATGGGTATTGTTATTGGTGTTGATAGATGCTGTTCCGACTCCAAGTCATCGGGAATCAGAATGGGGCTGGGGCCGCAGATGGGCACTGGCGGTGCCAGGAGCATCGACTTCAGGACCGGTGCCGGGGAATGTCATGTTGGTAAGATCGGCATCGATCCGGGATTGGATCCATAAGACCGCACTGGAGTCAAGGCAGGAGCCGTCAGTGCGAAACCTGGTGAGGCCTCTTCCGACCCTGCGGGGCACGGAGCTCACCGGAGGGGTTGGCCCGCTCACATACTTGGTGCATGGCCTCGTAAAGCTCTTATTTAAGCCGGGGCGGCTCCAGTTCCCCAAAATGGGGGGAGGTGCAGGTTTGGACTAGGCATGGGCTCCGCAGAACAATGCCTGGAATGTCGATGTTCCTCTCTCATCTCGTTAATCCTCCACGGGAGAGGTTAAGTCACGGTCCATCTAGACTTCTTCTACTTGTGCTTTCCCCCCCCCCCCGAGTGTCCCAAGGACCTCAGTTGCGATGAAGAAGACTAGGGGCTCCTGGAGCAGTCCTGTGACCTTCTCTTCCTCGAACAGGATGGAGATCTCCGAGGAGGTGCATTAGATGGAGTGTCAGAGCACAACTTTGAGTAGTGGTCGCACTCGAGACACCATAAGCACACAAGGTGTGGATCGGTAATCAACATAGTGTGGTGACAGGCGCCTCATGACTTAAACCCTACCTTTCTAGATCTCATCCTCTACACACAAGGAAGAAATCTTTGACAAAACGTCAAAAAAAATTCTGTTATAAAGAGGCAGAGGGGTAGCTCTTTTACAAATCAGCGCTAACTGGCGCAGAAAAAAAACAATTGATATTCGCGCGCCTGGGAGGCGCCTATATTGGTTACATCTGGCGCCAACTACACCGATGACACCACACGAAACAGAACTGAGCCACCCGATGGCACAAAGGGCTACTCCTCAAGCCAAATTTTCCAGATCCAGTCTGATGCCTGGGAAATTTAAAGGTAAGGAATCTGCAGCTAGAAGTTTCTATAAGATTTAACATATACTGGATTTCGATATAGACATCGCTGAGCAAGGCATTATAGATTCCTGTTCCTTTAACTGGACCACTAGTCTTGCTCCACGTCATGTCCAACATCTCAGACCTGCTGACCCATAGGCGGCACCTCCTGGCCACAGGGCGCACTGTGGGAAATATCTGTGTCCTACACCACTAGAGTGTGCCGCATGATGAATGTCTCGCCAAAATGTAAAAAAACAGCCTCATTCCAGTGTCTTATCTAAAGTGTTCAACACAAGGCTGGCACCTTCCTCCATATTGGGGAACTCTTTCTAACTGAGAGGACTCCGTGTACTCAACTTTAATGTAGGCATGCGCTGTCGCAGGAGGGAGTGTTAGACGTTTTGGCTCATTCCCCATCCCATCCTTGGAGGAGATCCTTCTCTCATTTCCGTCATTCCCCCACCTTATCTCCCTCCCATGGTTCATTGTCTATAGGGATGGATATGTCCTTCTGGTTCGCTTTTCACAGCACTACATAGTCAGAACTATTTGTTATTTCCATTGTGCGTCTTTTAATGGGGGGTTCTACTGGAGTCCCTGAAATTTTCTCCTTTATCGAGCTGCCCCAACTATGTTTATGTTTATGTTTCTATCTGTTTATCGTTATACCGCTGTCCTTGGTCAGTGCAGTCTCTGTGATTGCTACATACTTTGGTTGGTGCCACAATCAAGATTAACTTTAAAAAAAGAGTGTTTGGTCAGGAGAAGCAGAAACTCGGGATTTACAAGGTACCACAGTGGTTAGAGTTGGCTTTACTAATAAGAATATAGTTCTACCCAAACTAACCCATTTTATCAACCTTAGGATAATAAAAAACCCAGGGAAAAAACATAAAGGGCCTCATTTATGAAAAGTGCTGCATCGCTAATAAAAAACAGCGATGCAACACTTTTCATTGTGCCCTCCTTGCGACACCTTGGATATGCCGTAGTTACAGCATGGCACTCCATGTTGCAAGGATTGCCCAAATACGTCAGGAATCCGGACATATATGGTGGATCAGTAATGACGCACTGCTGGAATGTGTCGGAAAGCAGACACAACTTCAGCAAAGTGCCTGCGTCAGTCCTTATGCCCGCTCTTATGCCTGCTTTGAAGAAGGTGTGGGGATTTGACGCAGTGAACTCGTAGAAGTGGCGCACTGAAATCTCATAGACTTCAACGGGGGAACGCCCACCCTGCATACATTATACATGATGCGGGTATCATGTAGCGCAGGGGTTTACAAAGGGGTTTACAAAGTGACACATCCGCCTAGATGCGTCAGTTTGTAAATATAGCGCAGTGTGGCGCATTGTTTATGCCAATGTAGCGTTACAAAAAAGTGACACAACAGCGGTTTAGCGCCTCATAAATAAGGCCCAAAGTTCTAAGCTGTACTATCAGCAGCTCTTTAATGGCAGTTTATAGGTTAGCGTGCTACATTATTAGGATTGTAATTTATGAACTGAAAGTAAAAATAGGATCTCGATGACAAAAGTCATGAATCGCTGAGCTATCCACATAAAAAAACGTTTTGGGATCTGCATGGTACATGTTCTTTGCCGCAGGCATATTTACCGTCGCGCTACTTTATGGTGAGATAAAATTGTCACAAAACAAAACTCCCGGCCTCTCTCTTGTAGGAACATCAATCACCAGAGGTATCTCGACATGATCACTGTTACCTGAAAACTTCTGAACACACAATGAACTCTGCAGCAGGTGAGTTTAAACCTATAAGTGGTGATCCCAATCAGGGGGAAAAGGAACTGATGAAAGGCTTGTTGGGACGATCGAGTAGAGGTGATACCCCAGCGCCTTGAGACCCCCACGGGTGCGAAGTGCGCTTCACAGATCCCTTATTGATTGATTGTGATAGGGAAGGCTGGGATGAGAACATACCAGGGGTCCTAGAGAAAGGCTTTCCAGCTGCCCCACATTCACCCTGACCGAAGATTCAAAGAGGAAGCCGTGCTTCCGGTTAAGGAGTTTGGCTTTCGACAGGAAGAAATCAACACCTTATAAAAGAGGCCATTTAATATTGCCTGGATGGATTTGTTGCAGCCACCCTGGGTGGCCGCCTCCTCCATCAGTGGTAGGCTGCATTAAGAGGGATGCTGTAGCCGCCTCAGATTCCTGGCATAGGCAGGCGCCGGAGCCCCATACGTGCACACATAGCTCCGGCATCACTAATGTTCTATCTATGTTATAGCCGCCGCCACTTGGCATCCACGATCATGTTTAATTGCCGCAGTTATTTATAGGTTTAAGTGTAGATTTTGTCGCATTCGGTTTCTGATTTCCACCAGTAGAAGGTCACCCGTGCTGAATCAGCAGATGGGCCTGTATATAAGAAGGGATGGCGTCCCACTGCTGCAGCTTCAGACTTTCCGGTAAGTGCAGCAGCTCTGGGCGTAGATTTAAGTCGTTTTACAGCTCGTTTGAGGATGTGCAGGAAAGGTACCTCTCAAGAACTCCCACAGTTAAGGCTCCCTTCATACCCTCAGGCACCCTTTTCCCCTCACACCGAGTCCTGACAAAACTAAGCATTGTGACAAAAATGAAGCATTCCTAACTTAAAGTGGAAAAGCATGCACGTAGCTCAAGTTGCAAACAAGCAAACTGTGATGTGATGTTTGATCTGAATGACTTATGTGCTGTGCTTTCTTACAGGGGCTCCGTGAAGGTTTTGGTTTCTGAAGCTAAAGGCATTGGGAGGTAAGACTTGAGTCCACTGAGGAGGACATGAAAGCAAGAATCAACAGGGTGTCATCGCCGGCTTCTGCGCCCTTGGTTGCACACCCCTGTGGTCCTTGCACGGGTACTCAGTGCTGAGCTGGATTAGTCCGAGTCCAACGGGAACTCCTACAAGTGAGCGAGGTGGTGGGCAGAGAAGCCTCCCTAGAGCCAGTGTGCGGGTGCACTCCCCCCAGGAGGTTGCACTCCCCCCCCCCCCCCCCCCCCGATGCTGCACCCTAAATAAACAGGGGAACACCGACACGGGCTCCAGACTCAGGTGAGGCCTCCCATCCACAGGCACTGCCTGGGACCGGCAAGGTTCTGGTGAGAGGAGGCGCAACAGATAACTTAGCAATGTTCCCACCAAGAAAAGATCTTTGTAGCTTCGCCGTCGTTCATTTGAAGGAAGCACCCACAATGTCAAAGGCACAGTAAAGTCCAAGATCTAACTTTACGACTTTTGGTATTCAGAAAGGGCATTTACCAGTAGTACATGCAAAGGGCATTTACGAATAGTAAATGCCCTTTGTGAATACCGAAAGTCGTAAAGTTAGACTTTCGTCTTATTTTTCCTTTGTGAATCGGGCCCCAGGCTTGCTGCGCTTCTGGCCAAGAGGCCATTCCCGTGAGTCTGGGATGTAGTCACTCCCACAAAACTCCACTATTTCCAAACCTCTGTCGTTCAGACTTTAATAGCAGAAGGTAAATGGGGGTTGCAAAGAAGTTTAATTCAGAAAAACTGGGCAGCACATGTCACCCTTATAATGCACTCTTGGACAAAATAGAACACCCCCACGACTAGCTCTGAGATCCGTGGATACCTTTTCTTCGCTTTCTGAACTGGTGGAAGAGCTGCAAAGTGTAGAATATACTCTACCATTACATTAGAGTAAGGATGGCTTTAGACTGCTGTGCATGTACCAAATCATATCCAGGAAACGCAAATAACTCATATTAAGAGGCCAACTTCTGAGACCGACCTGGAACACCTTATTTATTTATTTATGCAATTTATATAGCGCACAAATACCCTGGGGTGTCTCGGCGCTGAATTTCAAAAATTCAACAAGTCTCTGTATGGCACGAATAACAAAATCCGTGTTTATTTTAATTGAAAAAAAACTTCCGTATGAAGGTAAGGGTTATTCCTTGTTTCCTCCCACTGGAATGGCACATTTCTCAAGAGCTGTAGATGAAGTAAAACTAACACGGTCAAACCAGGGAGGGGCACATAGTCCCATCTAACAAGCTACTGTAGTGCACCTTCCAGCAGTCTGGCCTGGGGTTACCCCCTTCCTGGCACCTGTTCAATGTGAGACAAATTGTCATTTGCTTCCCAGTTGGGTCTCTGAGGCTGGATCGCCAGTCAGCCCTCCAGGGGACTGAAGTCGACTCTCACTTTATGAAGAGGGTTTTATTACAGCGCTTAGATGCCACTGCTAGTTAAATAGCTGCTTGTGGGTCGTTAACTATGTATTTATGGAACCTGACTGACTTTCATGGGGCCATAACTTTGAGCCTTTAATGGCCTCAGTTGGGATTCCCTACATTGTGAGGCAGATTGGTGTAACTCTTAGGCGGTGGTCAGTCATTGCTTGGTGCCGCTGTCCCATATTTAACAGAATGCGCTTAAAGAAACTCTTCCTTCGAACAGATGCACCGTTAAGAGAGCCTTCTCTGCAGTTTTTAGACAGCCCCCCACCCCTCCGAACAGTCTACAAAATCACATGGTGTTTTTGGGGTCGCGAGCAGCCCTTCTCTGCCTAGAGGCACTTACCATAAAAGATATGGCACACACCAACTTGTTGCAGGACACTACTGAACAGTCAATCACCAGGGACAGTACATTACCCTACAAAATGCATGCATAAGTGAAGGAATGACGTGAACACATGTTTAATGTGCAACATTCAACTGAGGGATAGGTCTGCTTTCTAAAGCTGAGATTCTGACACCTGTGTCATTTTTTCATTGAGCCCCTTTCAATGTATAGAATGTATGATAATCCACCTGGTAGGAGCGGGGTGAGAGAAGGAAATGAGTTAGATATGTGTGGCTGAAATGGCCGAAGAGGGTATTTATGTTTCGCAATATTACAGGAGTTTCTTTGAGAGAGCACATCCAAATGAATTAAACTCCCTCTACAATCTATAGTTTTTCGTCCATTTATGTAAAGATTCTTGCACCTAATGCACATTTCAGTCTGTTTTCCTTGGAAGATTAGTTTGCTTAGTGTGCTGGCTAGTGACAATAAGGCCAACCTTTCCCAAAGTTCACCAGCCGCCACTGAGTCAACACACAGTGAGGACTGAACCCTTTCTGCGACAGTGTGAGCTGGCAGTGTGCTGAAGGCGCAGGCTGGAGAGCGCTGGAAACGCATCAGGTCTTTCAAGCACAGCAGGCTTCACGCATGATGCAGCACAGCAAAGGGGATGATTGCTCTGCAGAGCCCCAGTCAGGCTCCAGCTACATAAATGCTGGCCTCTCTGCACCGACTACCATAGGGCTCCAATCCGAGGGAATTGTGCGGTGGCTTTGGTGACTTGGACTCCTATCCACAGAAGAGTGGACAGAGACCATGAGCTCATCCCACGCAGGCCTCTGAACAGACTGGAAATGACGACAAGCGTTTATCTTTACCTGATCAGAGTCAACCACCGACCCAGAAGTGCAACTCTGCACTGAGCTGCCCGACTGAACTGGTGTGGTTATGGGTGATATTTCGAGCTCCATCCAATATACATAATTAGCAACGGCTGAAAGGCCATTCGTATTTCCCACTCACCACATTTAAAGATACGCAGAGGTATGTTTGCAGGAGTAACATGTATTCTTTATAACTGACTTGTTTTTTTAACCCTAGTGACTGTCGGCAGTCATGTCGTCGGACTCGGAAATGGCGGTGTTTGGGGCGGCTGCGCAGTACTTGCGTAAGTCTGAAAAGGAAAGGTTGGAAGCCCAAAACAGGCCATTTGATGCCAAGAACACCTGCTTCGTAGATGACGAAAAAGAGCTCTTCGTCAAAGGAACCATCACGGCCCGAGAGAGTGGCAAAGTCACCGTGAAGACCGACGATGGAAGGGTAAAAATAATCTTATACCAAGAATGGCGTAAACAAGCCTAGCATCAGAATGCAGCCAGACATCTCTGCTCAACTCCAACTTTATCTTTGCATGTCTTTCCTTCTTTCTAGACTGTAACAGTCAAAGACACTCAAGTCTACCCCCAGAATCCTCCCAAGTACGACAAGATTGAAGACATGGTCATAATGACCCATCTGAATGAAGCCTCCGTGCTGTTTAACCTCGCCGAGCGCTACGCAGCCTGGATGATCTACGTGAGTACGAATGGGGAAGTTTGAAAGGTCACTAAACATATCCCAGACACCCCAAAGAATGTCCAGCCAATGAGCGCAGCCTGTGCTTTGCCGCCCGAAAAGCAAACCTATGTACACCTTTGAGACTTATCACACTGACTTGAGGAGTGCCGAGGGGCCCCTCTTAATTCAGTCCATTTAGCTCCACAAACTAAATGAAGCAGCCATTTGCTCGTCACAGGTTAAGGTTGTGTTTACCCAGAGGGGGTTTACACCCATAAAACAGTTTACATAAATTAGCCTACTGAAAAGTATCAACACACACAATAGCTTCAAATTGCAGAGAACGTTGTTAGTATTTACATAAGACATATAGGCAAACGAAGCGTTATGTCAAAGAGTATGTCCCATACATTCCATGAAGCCAAGCACAGAATATCACACTCTTACTTATGTACATGACTTCACTGGAGGGAAGAGACCCACCATTAGTACCAGAAGCAGAAGCTAAATACAGAGAGTGGACCTCTGCGACCAATGCCAACCACTGAGTCCCCAGTAGGTATGATGCCTGCCCCAAGCAGAAGCTAAATACAGAGAGTGGACCTCTGCCACCAATCCCAACCACCAACCACTGAGTCCCCAGTAGGTATGATGCCTGCCCCAAGCAGAGGCTAAATACAGAGAGTAGACCGCTGACCAATCCCAACCACCAACCAATGAGTCCCCACTAGGTATGATGCCTGCCCCAAGCAGAGGTTAAATACAGAAAGTGGACCTCTGCGACCAATCCCAACCACTGAGTCCCCAGTAGGTATGATGCCTGCCCCAAGCAGAGGCTAAATACAGAGAGTGGACCTCTGACCAATCCCAACCACCAACCACTGAGTCCCCAGTAGGCACGATGCCTGCCCCAAGCAGAAGCTAAATACAGAGAGTGGACCTCTGCGACCAATCCCAACCACTGAGTCCCCAGTAGGCATGATGCCTGCCCCAAGCAGAGACTAAATACAGAGAGTGGACCCCGCGACCAATCTCAACCACCAACCACTGAGTCCCCAGTAGGTATGATGCCTGCCCCAAGCAGAGGCTAAATACAGAGAGTGGACCTCTGCGACCAATCCCAACCACTGATTCCCCAGTAGGTATGATGCCTGCCCCAAGCAAAAGATAAATACAGAGAGTAGACCTCTGACCAATCCCAATCACCAACCGCTGAGTCCCAGTAGGTATGATGCCTGCCCGAAGCAGGAGCTAAATACAGAGAGCGGAATCTGACCAATCCCAACCACCAACCACTGAGTCCCCAGTATGTATGATGCCTGCCACAAGCAGAGGCTAAATAAAGAGAGTAGACCACTGACCAATCCCAACCACCAACCAATGAGTCCCCACTAGGTATGATGCCTGCCCCAAGCAGAGGCTAAATACAGAGAGTGGACCTCTGTGACCAATCCCAACCACTGATTCCCCAGTAGGTATGATGCCTGCCCCAAGCAGGAGCCTGTGCAAAACAATGGTTCTGGTAAAGATAAAAGGGCAGCAGATGGCAAAAATAAGCATTGATAAACTCAACAGACCTGGCACTGGTCTAGTGCATACACACAGTCACGCACACACACACACACAAACACATACACATGCACACATAAACACATACACACACACACACACTCATGCACATCAAGTTGAAGTGCAGATGCATAGCAAAGACATGCAGGTATCCACAAATCCCAACAAATTCTGCATTCATATAGGCACAAATCCATTTATAACTACAAACATAACAACGCACATGTATACCTAACAGCACTCGTGCAGGTTTACTATCAAGTATTTATCCATGCACTGTTTTAACAATGCATGGCAGAGCAGATCTGGGCATGGGCTGTGAGGAAGAGATTAGCCTAATAATAGCTTTTCATTGGTGCCTGACTTTAACAGGGCCGCCATCAGTAAAGCGGCTGCACTCACAAGTCTTTAACTTGTGCAACACGTCACAGAGATAAATGAAGGACTTGGAATGCATTAGATGTCCTAGTAGCTGCTGGAAATTCTGCTCCTGTAGTTTGTGATATTTATTCATCAACACTATCCCACAGCTTTAGGAAGGCTGGGCTAGGGGTGTGGCGATGTCGTGAAATGTCCTATTCTTTGTCTGGGTGTGTTAGAGCTGGGGAGGGGGAGACGAGATGTCTTCAGAGAAGATCATTCTTCCCCTATTGATACTTACCCCAGGCCTATTGAAAAATTTAAACAGACATTATACCTTAACTCACACTGTCTCACAAGCCAATCACAGAATGGCTTTTCGTTGCACTCATACAAAATGTGACTGGCATTGCCTAGTAGATGAAGGGTTCAGGACCAGTCTCCAACTCTACACATACTGTCTTTTGGAATGAAGCAAAGTGAGAATGACAAATGGCTGAAGCAGACATACCAAAAGCCACTTTCTATAGTGAGTATTACTAAGACTATGATGCATTCATCTTTGAGTTTATAACAGACTGGAGAACCAGCCAAAGCTGTCCCTAGTCCACACCCAATGAGTAACTCAGTGCACTCCTTTACACTAAGCAACAGACATACAAATATTGACTATCTGGGAACTATATACTGATTGATACTATACAATAGCTTGTGCAAAGCTACAGTTTAACAAATCTACGAGAATGCAGCAAACATGGCAGGAGGCAAGAAAGCACTGAGAGGGCAAGCAGGTTAGTGGGAGCTTAAGAAGGCCAGACACAGTGGCGGCTCCTCCATTAAGGCGAAGGAGCGCAACCCCACTGCTTTCTGAGCAGTGAATTAAGGAGTCATAAAATGATAATAAAGCATGTTAGTATCATTTAAGTTTTCCTTGCTATGCCGATTCAAGGGCGGGGCTGGGCCATCCTGATTGACACAGGGATACTGGGAGGAGGAGTGGTCCGCACTGCTACAAATGCACTTGTCTGTTTGGCCGGCCATCTTAGGCTGGCCAAACAGACATGCGCACTTAGGTTTCTCTAACCCAGCTGTATTCCACAGCCGGGTGGAGAAACAGCACAGACTCCCTGTACCTGAGCGAGCATCAAACCAGTCCGCTCAGGCCAATCCTCATGCTGCTCTCATGCTAGGTATTGCATGAGAGCAGCGCCTGTATTGGATGAGGAGCCTATGATGTTTATCAGGGACTACTGGGAGCAGGAGAGCAGAGAAGCGCCGAGATGCAAGGCAGCTGGCAGCATCAGGGAAGTCTTTCATTTATTTATGTTTAACCACCACCCCTGTGCTCCCCTCCCGTACTCCACCCACGCTTCCTCCACCCGCCCTACCACTTTTTACTTGTATCGGCCACCACTGCTAGACATCCCTTTGTGCATCACCACCCTCTGCCACCAATTCAAGAGACTAAACCTGTGCTCCCAAAGCACACCAGCAAACTCAGCCCAAAATGGAAAGATCCACATATCTGGGCAGTGGATGCATGCCACGTTTAGGGTCTATCACAATACAAAAGATAACTTATTTCCACAATGCAGAGAAGCACCCAAAATGATTTACGTAGATTAAAACCTGTGGTCATAACAGCGTGGCAGTCACCACTTTGTAGTTATGATTCAGGACAGTTTTCCATTGAAAAGGCATTTTTTGAGATGCCGATAGCTTTTAACCCCATAGACATATATGCATCGAATTTGGCCATTGCATGCATAGTCTAATGAGTCCCGGCATGCCAATTTTGCAGGGGAAAAATTCTGCTTGCACGTAGTCAATAGTGCTTAACAGATTTACATCAAACTTCACCTGGACCTAGAACCCTACTCAGAAAGTGCTTCCTTTGGTGTAGTATCATTCCCTTTAGTATTTTTGGAGATATAAGCCTGTAGAAATGGTGCAGAGCAGTCTCGAAAGTTTAGCACTTTTTTATTCTGTGCTCTTTTAAGTCATGATTCAGTCATTTGAGCCTCCTGTCAATCACATTTGGAGTTTTTGACAAATGTCATTGGCTGGTGAAGGCCTCTGGAAATAATTTTTTTGCCATCTTGAATACATAAGTCAAGTTTGATTCAGGACGTCTGAGCTGTGGGGGGGGGGAATGCACAGTAATGGGCAGACCCCAGTTGTTCCACCCCAGGGGAGTGCTAAGGGGCACCCAGTGACGTGCAAAAACTCAAGTACCACAAGAATAAAACGCGAACAGAGTAAGTCGCAATTTCAAGTAGTGGATTTGATTTTCATTTTGGGAATAAATTGCGAACTGGATTCGGTTCATAATTTTTAAGACGGTAAAAAAAGACAGAAAGCGCATGGCTCAGGGAGACGATGAGAGATAGAGAGGGAGCGAACTAAGAAAGAGGTGGCAGGTGAGGTGGAGAGCCTGGGTGTGGGCCAACCCCGCTGCGCACTATCAAAGACCATGCACAGTGGGAGCTGGTGTTGGTAAAGTGTCTAATAAAAAGAAAACCTTACAATTCACTGACAAAGTTGAAAATAGATTTATGCCTTAAATTATTTTGCTTTGGCCGGCCATTAATTTTTACATTTAATAAAAATCCCTTTCTTTAATTTCAGACTTACTCTGGTCTTTTCTGTGCCACTGTGAACCCCTACAAGTGGTTGCCAGTGTACAACCCCGAGGTAGTGGCTGCTTACAGAGGCAAGAAGCGCCAGGAAGCCCCACCTCACATCTTCTCCATCTCTGATAACGCCTATCAGTTCATGTTGACAGGTAATGGTTTACTTGATTTAACAGTTATGATTTCTACTGAAATATAGCATTGCTTAACGCAATCTTTTCTGACATTCCTTGAACAGATCGTGAAAATCAGTCTGTCCTGATCACGTAAGTAATACATCATTAGTAGAAAATTGATGAGCTTAATTTACATCACCAGCTTTATGTGGCTGAGGCACTTAAATGAATTGTTCTGAATGTCCTATTTCTCTACAGCGGAGAATCTGGTGCAGGAAAGACTGTGAACACCAAGCGCGTCATCCAGTACTTTGCAACAATTGCTGTTGGTGGTGGCGACAAGAAAAAAGAGGCCGCCGGCACAGGCAACAAGATGCAGGTTTGTTTCTCTGTTCAATTCATTTTAACACCACACACTATATGTATGTCAGACAACGTAATTGATGATGAAACCTTGGTTCTCTAATAGGGAACGCTGGAAGATCAAATCATCCAGGCTAACCCTCTGCTGGAAGCCTTTGGTAACGCCAAGACTGTGAGGAACGACAACTCATCCCGTTTTGTAAGACTTCCAATTACTTCCAATTCAGGGGATTGAAGAACCAGTTGCTGTCTCTTAATAAACACCTAAAATAATTCTACCCTCTATTTACTTTGTAGGGTAAATTTATCAGAATTCACTTTGGAACCACAGGAAAGCTGGCTTCTGCAGATATTGAAACATGTAAGACATACACACACATATATATGTATACATATATATATATATATATATATATACACACACACACACACACATATCCCAAACGAAAAAGATATATATATATATATATTGAGCAATTTATCATAAATTATGCTTGCATTACAGACCTGCTGGAAAAGTCCAGAGTCACATTCCAGCTGTCAGCTGAGAGGAGCTACCACATCTTCTACCAGATCATGACCAATAAGAAGCCAGAGCTG
Source organism: Triturus cristatus (assembly GCF_964204655.1). Taxonomy (NCBI): domain Eukaryota; kingdom Metazoa; phylum Chordata; class Amphibia; order Caudata; family Salamandridae; genus Triturus; species Triturus cristatus. The sequence goes on from NC_140593.1 coordinate 1,199,096,937, forward strand.
GTCGGTTAGTATCTAAAATGGTTCAAATCTCCCTTTATCTGCACTCAATAGAAGTATCTGTTAAAAGATGATATTTTAGTAGCGTAAAAAAAAAAAAGAAAAAACACTGTGGTTCACTGAGTCCTGTTTGCTAGTGTAACAGTCAAAGAGAGAAAAATGTGTAACTCAGTGAATGATTAATATGATTTAATCAAATTGTCTAGGAGGCAAAATATTGCAGAATTGATATTAAATTGTAGTAAATAAAACATGTGGCCAGAAATCTAAATTCTGCATTGGTGGCTTTCACTAACAAGGTCAACATGTAAACGGACGGATTAATCAGCACTTGCAATCATTATTGACATATTTTCCATTTTTATAATGGAAATGCAGCACCCATTGATGCCTGCAAGAGTTTTTGATAAAAGTACAGCAAACAAATGGAATTCATGAAAAGGTAATTATTTACGCGCTTTTCAAGTGTTTTACTGCATTATTTAATGCATTCTATTTTTTTCTCTCCAACAGAAATGCTGCTCATTACCACGAACCCATATGACTACCCAACCGTCAGCCAGGGTGAGATTGCGGTGAAGAGCATCGATGACGAAGAGGAGCTGCTGGCTACAGATGTAAGTGACAATGAACTGGGGCTTCCTCGCCTACTCACCCAAACCTGCTACAAGAAAGGGGTGTAAAAGTTACCATACATGGTCATCCAATTAAGTTGAGTCTCTCATTCATAAAATACTCCCCCCTTATTTCACGACAGAGTGCCATCGATATCCTGGGGTTCAACCAAGATGAGAAGATCGCCATCTACAAGCTGACAGGAGCAGTCATGCACCATGGAAACATGAAGTTCAAGCAGAAACAGCGTGAGGAGCAGGCTGAGCCCGATGGCACAGAAGGTAGGGCATGCTATAACCCTCATCTTCGATAATAGCATCAGACTTTAAATGCATTAATTTTAAGAGGATTAATCTCATTATTCAAAGTGAAACTGGCCTTACTGTAGAAAGGTCAACATTAGAGGGGTAAGGAGAAACAACTGTATAACTTCTGATCAGTGTGAGTTGCAGAAATACACTCCCCTAGGCTGAAAGGGTATCCTGCTAAAACATTACGCGTTCTGGGCCCGATGTACAAATCATTTTTACTGTTGTAAAAATCCCAATTCAGGGTTTGCGACCGTAAACATACTTTTTAGGTCTATCCAGACAGGGAGTGAGCTTACAGTGGGCTAACAGCGTGCCCATTTCCTACCATTTATTGGTTTTATTGTCACTCTCATCTGCTTGTTTCTTCCTCAATTGTTTTCCTTCTTCTTCTTGTGTTTTCCTCCCGGTGGAGCATGGCCTCTTTGTGATCCTTTGGACTGGGTGACGTGTATCCTGTAACTTCTCACATATAACGAGCTACCTTTTCCTTTTTCTTTCAACACCACATGAAAGTGCATGTGTTTACTAGCTCTCTCAGTCTTGTGCTGCTTCATTCCTCCCAACCTCCTGCACTGTGATTCTCCTCACCCCTCCCAGATTGTCTGCAAAGGCACAAAAAGAAGAATATTTTTGCTGGGGTATAGCTGAATAGCAGACTTTAAGGACTATTTTTATTTAATCTCCTGCATTCTACATATTGCATGAAAGCACGGAAGGACAGGCTCTTTGTAGCACCCAGTGAGCAGGTGTCTGAAGCAGAAGGTGTACTTAGCATGACACTTCTCCTGGAGGCCCCTAAATCTGCTCCCAGGGCCACTGCAGAGGAGAAAATGGCTGAATCTTGTGATTAGTAAAGTCGGCCTTGACAAGCGTTTCCCTTTACATTCTCAGGGGGCCAGATGTATGACCCATTTTTGCATGCGCAAATGGGTTAGCGACCCGTTTGCGCATGCAAAAACTAATAGGGCCATGTACAAACCCTATTTAGCGAGTCGCAATTTATTTGCGACTCGCTAAATAGGATTTGCGACTCGCAATTAGGAAGGGGCGTTCCAAGGGCGTCCCTTCCTAAATGCGACTCTCTACCCTATGTAAGAATGTTTTGTGATCGCAATTACCGTCGCAAAACCATCACAATTTACCGCCCTCTTCAAGAGGGTGGTAATGCACTTGCAAATGGGAAGGCGTCCCCAGGGGACCCCTTCCCCTTTGCAAATGCAACGCAAAATATTTTTTAGGGGCAGGCAGTGGTCCCAGGGACCACAACCTGTCCTTAAAAAATGAAACAAAAACGTTTCATTTTTTTTTTTTAAATGCATCCCGTTTTCCCTTAAGGAAAACGGGCTGTATTTAAAAAAAAACATCCTGCTTTATTGAAAAGCAGTCCCAGACATGGAGTTCTGCTGAGCCCAGCAGGCCACCATACATGGGAGGGCCAGCCATTCCTAATGGGGTCGCAAATTGCTAGTGCCTCATGAATATTGATGAGGCATGCAATTTGCGACCCCATGGGGAATCGCAAACAGTGTCTCCGACTCTATTGTCCATGCCATTTAGCGACTCACAATTGAGCGCAATTTGCGAGTCGCTAAATGCCCCAGTCGTTCATCTGGCCATAATTCCTTACTCTTTTTAAATTCTGTTCAAAGTTTCCCGAGCGAAAAGTATTTGAAACAAGCCATGCCATTTAAAAAATGTAAAACATTAAATTCAGTGTACAGTTTTGAGATACCATAAGACAATTATTTGCCTTTCTTTCAGAATTTGGAAATGTTTCTTTGCTTTTACTGTTTTTAAACAATACTTTATAGACAAATGTTGGCAAAGCCAACAGTTTGGCACACGCATTTTAAAGGCGAGATTTATTGCCTTTGCCAGTGCTTGTTTAAATGTACTAATCCCATTTTAATAATCTGTAAACTTTTACTGATTCTTAAAATGGGATTGCAAACCCATACTCATTTGGTATATGAAAGGCGCTTGTTGTAGGAAGTTTCTTCCAAGTATCAAATCGTTGTGCGACGTATCAATGTTTTGTGTTTGTAGTAACATCGAAGAACTGTTGGCTACCAAATTGGGGTGGTAATATATTTGCTGATGGGAATTAAAAATATAATTGGTTGGGCAGCGGTCCTCTGGACCTCTGCCAACTCTCAAGCAAACTTTAAAAAAACCGAAATCTTTTCTTTTTAAATGCAGCTGTTTCCTTTCATGAAAACAGGTTGCATTAAAAAAAACTGTACCTCATTGAAATGCAATCACAGACATGATGGTCTGCTGACGCTACTAGACTACCATACTTATGATGGCCACCAATTGGAGTGAGTCGCCTAGCTTATTAAAACATCCGGCCCACTCTGATTTGGAATGTAGCAAGCGGGCCTATTAGTACATAGATCGATACATTAAATTATTCCCCGGTTGCAAAAATACTGGTTGCAGATTGTGACTAGATTTTTGCGACCAGCAATTAGTTCATCTGGTCTACTGTGCCCTTAGTATGCACAATATTTACATACTCACCTGCCCCAAAATAGTATGATTCTAAATGCATGAGAGCATATAGTCAATTGAGCCTTAGTGGCGTTTGCCACGGTTCCTGCTGAGGTAGCGCATGCGCATAGATTTTGTAAGGTAATATTGGATAATAGGAGGCAAGAGGTTAATGTAGCAAACGGAGAATGATTGGTAGCAGTGGCTGAACTAAGGGATTCACAGGAATTTTAGACTATTGTCAAGATGTGTAAGCTAGGCTTTTGTCAAGAAATCCTAATTAGCTGTCACATAAACACTGCAGCGTGGGTTAACCATTTCTCAGATGTTTATAGTAGGATGGAGCGTGGATCATCAGCTATCCTGTCTGAGCCTAGAAAATCTCATCCATTTAAGTTGGACTTAAAATTAGAGGAGGTTAAGGAAGCCATCAAACTTAGACCAGGCCATAAGGTTACCGGACCAGATGGACTGCCGATAGATTTAAAGAAGTGTTAATGTGGAATTATGGGCTCCCTTATTGACCAACGCTTACAATAACCTGGTTAGCAATAACCCCCCCAAGCTGTTGTTCTTTCTCGATAATAGTACCAGATTTTGAAAAAGGTAATCAAATCAGGAAATCCCAAGTGCTACTGCCTGCTATCACTCATTGGTACCACAGTCAAGGTAATCAATTTTCAATTGGGTGTGTGCCTTGGCTCGTAGTAATAAGATTTTACATCCCGCTCAATACGGATTTAGAAAGTGACTTTATACAGTCGAGCAGTGCCTTAAACTCCACCTTATTTTGAGCAAATACACCATTGACAAGAGCTGTCCACTGTACCGAGCTTTCATGGATTTGTTGACAGCCTTTGATTCAGTTAAGCACTCTAAACTGTGTCAGATCTCACTGAAACGGGGCTATGACCATACATTGGTTCATTTTTTGCACTTGGTCCATGTTCTGATTCATCAGAGTCATGGGCTAGTCACGTCACCATTACCTGGCTAAAGTCCACCAGAAACATATGCAAGTAATTAAGGGCCTGATTACGAGTTTGGCAGTCTTGGAGTGGACCGACACGCCAGCGCCCCGCTCCAAGACTCCAAACCTCTAGTTAGTCCGCCTGCCGGATTACGAGTTGTAATCCTGGCATGCGGTCCTGCAGCGGTGCTTTTCTATGGCTCATAGGAGAGCCTTAGAAATTCACCGCCATAGGAGCGCCACAGCCCGTTCCTGCCCAGATAGAAATGCACAATGTCGTGCATTTTTGTCCTTGCAAGAACAGGGGGTGCAAAAATACATGGAGACCCAAAATGTTCACCCCTGCATGCACCCCACGTGCACAGAGAAAATAGGGGGCCCTGTAGGGCCCCAATAGTTTCCTCACTCCAGCAGGATTAGGATTCCCAGACGGTTGCAGTGGTCCTGTGGTGGTCCCAAAGCCTTAGTTGTAATGTGACGGTTGGCCGCCAATCTGGCAGTCCAGGGACGGCCACCACAGGTTCAGCAGTCCGATGGACCGCCAAACTCGTAATTCGGCCCTAAATCTACCACGCCTTTCTAAGCATATGGGCCTTATCCCACATTTTGAGATCTATAAATGACAGAGAGTTCCAACTGTAGCCTATGGCAATGGGGTGTGGAGATTTGCAAACTGTACACATTTATTGATTGAGGAGAACCATTTTTGTAAGAGGGTGTTAGATATCCTCTTCAGATATTTCCCATGAGGAATTAGGTCTCAGCTACATGGAAGATCACATTAAATTGGCACCTTTGGCTTTGTGGTTTCAGTATAGAGTAATCCAGAGCAAACCCGTAATCATATCATCCAAAAGAACTGCCTAAGCCTAGCTAAAGCTTCTAGTATTCTCTGGTTGGTTGATGCATCAGACCTTAAGTAGAATAAGCTTTTCCCATCTATTTGACAATCCATCTTTAATACTTGCACAAGATAAGAAGGCAGTGGAAGCATGGTATATAGTGAGGAATCACCCCAGGAGGAAAAAGGCTGAAATCATGAAACCAGCATTGAAAGAATGAATTTCCCTGAAGCTGGACACGGAAATGACTTTTTAACAGTGTTTGGTGCTTGGTAGACGGGATAGGTCATTACTGGTTTTTTTCAGGTCATGGACGATTGTTTATCTACTTTGTTTTCCTTTTGGCTATCAACATTCTCTGTCTACTCAAATTTGTCAATGTGATGTGGTCGGTACTGAATTCCTCCTACATTTAATTGTTTTCTCAATTCTATGTAGTCTTTAATACGTTTTTATATTTCATATTTAAAACAATGTAATTATGTACAATGTAGAGCAACCTATCAGCATCTTCAATTATTAAATAATGCAGAGATTTGTTTTAGAGTTATATATATATTAAACCTGCAGTTTTTTCTTGGAAAAGTGTGCTATGGTAATTTTATAGCTTTTATATTTTTAATCTTTATTTCATTACATTCTCTAAATTTCAATGAATCGACTTTTAACTCTATATTTTCTTGTATGTGTGTGTTTAACATGCAAATAAAGTTTCTTTGCCTGACCCACTAAACATACCCATCTAATGAAAATGTCATATTAACAGTGCGAAAACACTCCTATAGATGATCAAATTAGACAAATATGCACTTAACCAGCCTAATAACACCGATGCAACTACTACACAGACAGAGCCACAGACACATTAATGTCACAGAATCTTATTCACTATGAGGGAGCAGGAATGTTACGGAAGTGAAGAACCAAATTAAAAAAACAAATTTAAGTGGAACTGGAGACAATATGTGTAGCTGAAAATCATATCAATTATTATGTGAAACACTTTAAAAGGTCAACCAAAAAAAGTAGCAGAAGTGACATAGAAAATTTGTAATATACAGAGCAGAAAAATAATACCCATCTGTTCTACCTTTAGTTGCTGACAAAATTGCTTACCTGATGGGTTTGAATTCAGCGGATTTGCTCAAAGCACTGTGCTACCCAAGAGTCAAGGTCGGCAATGAATTTGTCACCAAGGGGCAGACGGTTAATCAGGTAAATATGTTTTTTTTGCATGTGTTTATCAAGAATACTGATTGCTTTTTATGAAGAAAAATATCAGCAAATATTTTATTGAGTACATTGTTTCAAGGTCAAATCTTTCCTTTATCAGGTCTATAACTCCATTGGCGCACTCTCTAAGTCTGTCTATGAGAAACTCTTCTTGTGGATGGTGATCCGTATCAACCAGCAGCTGGACACCAAACAAGCAAGGCAGTACTTCATTGGAGTCCTGGATATTGCAGGGTTTGAGATTTTTGATGTGAGTTTAACATATTTAACTGTAGAATCATTTTGATACTATAATCGTAATGAATATCTACTCACTGAATGACTGTACTGGTTTAGTTCAACACCTTGGAACAGCTGTGTATCAACTTCACCAATGAAAAACTGCAACAGTTCTTCAACCACCACATGTTCGTCTTGGAACAAGAGGAATACAAGAAGGAAGGCATTGACTGGGAGTTCATTGACTTTGGTATGGATCTCGCTGCCTGCATAGAACTTATTGAGAAGGTGGGTAATTTTATGAATAATGTTCTAGTAATACTGGTCACAAATATGTAAGTGCTCACCCATAAATTCTATTCCTTTCAGCCCATGGGAATCTTCTCCATCCTTGAAGAGGAGTGCATGTTCCCCAAGTCTACAGACACCTCCTTCAAGAACAAGCTATACGACCAGCATCTGGGCAAGTGCAAGAACTTTGAGAAACCCAAGCCAGGCAAAGGAAAGGCTGAAGCTCACTTCTCCCTGGTACATTACGCTGGTACTGTGGATTACAACATCACTGGCTGGCTGGAGAAGAACAAGGATCCATTGAATGAATCTGTTATCCAGCTGTACCAAAAGTCATCCCTTAAAGTTCTGTCCATGCTTTACAGCGCTACTGCAGCAGAAATCGGTAAATATCATGCTACATTGTATGAAAATAGTAAAAAATGCAACAACAATAAAACTAAGTCATCTTGACAGAATGCCTGATGCATGTAATACTTTGTTACTTTCAAATCTTAGAAGCTGCAGCTGCTGCTGGTGGAAAAGGAGGAAAGAAGAAGAAGGGCGGGTCCTTCCAGACCGTGTCTGCTTTGTTCAGAGTAAGTGCAACAGAAAACTGTACGTCACTGAGGTACAATTAGTCCTGTGACACAATATATCCGACAATACTGCTTGAGAGGTGTTTGTTTCACCCGATATTTCAGAAGTGGGCTGTCATGTTTTTAGTGTGTTAAACACTTGTATTTCCCTATTACAGGAAAACTTGGGCAAGCTGATGACTAACCTGAGGAGCACTCATCCCCACTTTGTGCGTTGCCTGATTCCCAATGAGACAAAAACTCCAGGTAGAGTGTCATTTTGATGATTACCCATTCATATAGTATTGGAGTATCACTGTGTTGCATAAGAATGTTACGTGAACTGATATGGTCTCTACTCTCTGTCTGTAGGTGTAATGGACAATCATCTGCTGATCCATCAGTTGAGATGTAATGGTGTCTTAGAAGGCATCAGAATTTGTAGAAAGGGATTTCCAAGCAGGATCCTCTATGGTGACTTTAAGCAGAGGTAAAACGATTGCAAGTAACACCTGCGTGAAATATAGTTGAATATATCCTGTCGTATAGATAAAACATGATCTTATGCTAAAGCTGTAAAAAAAGCAAGGTATCACTGGTTCTGAATTTCTTACTATTCATAATATTCTTTAGATTGTAAATCATGTATTAACGTTATCCTATAGATCAGTTACATACAATTGTATTATAACAGTAACATTAATCCCAGAACTATGTTAAGTAAAACAATGTAGCAACACATTTTTCATTTGTGAACTGACTGTAAAACTAAGTTTAATCATAATTTATTTAAGGTACAAAGTGCTAAATGCAAGTGCTATCCCTGATGGTGCCTTCATTGACAGCAAGAAGGCTAGTGAGAAACTGTTAGGTTCCATTGATGTTGACCATACTCAGTACAAGTTTGGCCACACAAAGGTAGGAAATTATACATATATATATATATTTGATTATTAAAATAAGGAACATTAAGAATGCCAGTAAGTGCTCATCATCCACTTCTTCATTGAAGGTGTTCTTCAAAGCCGGCCTCCTGGGTACCCTAGAAGAGATGAGAGATGAAAAGCTGGCAGAGCTCATCACCCGAACCCAGGCCGCCTGCAGGGGATTCCTCATGAGAGTAGAATTCAGGAAGATGATGGAAAGAAGGTATTTATTACAATTCACAGCTCACTAAAATCCATGATAATGACTCAAACTGAACCTTTCATAATATATTTGTTGTTTTTACCCTGAACAGAGAATCCATAATGACCATCCAGTACAACATCAGGTCATTCATGAATGTCAAAACCTGGCCGTGGATGAAGCTTTACTTTAAGATAAAGCCTCTTCTGCAGAGCGCGGAGACAGAAAAGGAAATGGCAAACATGAAAGAAGAGTTTGAAAAGACAAAAGAAGCTCTGGTAAAATCTGAAGCAAGAAAGAAGGAACTGGAGGAGAAAATGGTTGTCCTTCTTCAGGAGAAAAATGATCTTGCATTACAGGTTCAAGCGGTAGGTGACAGTTCATAAGTCAAAGGCAACTAATTATACTTTTACAAAATAAATATTAAACACATTTTGTATTCAATATTTCATTAGGAAAGTGAAAACATGGCAGATGCAGAAGAAAGATGCGAAGGACTCATTAAAAATAAGATCCAAATGGAAGCTAAAGTGAAAGAGCTGACAGAAAGACTTGAAGATGAGGAGGAAAGTAATGCAGAGTTGACAGCAAAGAAGAGGAAACTGGAGGATGAATGCTCTGAGCTCAAGAAAGATATCGATGACCTTGAGCTCACTCTTGCCAAAGTAGAGAAGGAAAAGCATGCCACAGAAAATAAGGTAACTGTACACAGATTGTTTACATTAACAAAAATATAAAAAGTAACTGCATCTTAAATTATTTGTATTCATCTGAATGTTTTAGGTGAAGAATCTCACAGAGGAAATGGCAGTACTTGATGAAAACATTGCAAAAGTTTCAAAAGAGAAGAAATCTCTCCAGGAGGCCCATCAGCAAACCCTGGATGACCTACAGGCAGAGGAAGATAAAGTCAGCACTCTGACCAAAGCCAAAACCAAGCTGGAACAGCAAGTGGATGATGTAAGTATACATTTAAAAGGAAAGTGTTTCAAAGAGCATGAAAGGAAACCTTAGGTTGAAGTTTCACATTATTTAATGGCATACGGTCCTTTAGAAAGACTTTCTTTAATACTATTTACCACTATTTGCAATAAGATTCTGTCACATTGTTACATGTACTACCTTAAGTTACATAAAAGACACATAATTCTACAAATGCTTTTATACCACTTGTGCAACATTGAGAGAGTCTATTTGTGCAGCAGCCCACATATTATTTCAGGGAGAAATAGCTAAGCGCAAAACAATTCATTTATGTCATTGTGTGTTAGAGTAAAATATAGTTAAAACTCCTACATATGGATTCCAATTACAGGCAGCCAGAAGAAGCAGCTGTAGGTTTTCCGTGTTGTCCTTTGGTACTCCTGCTACTGTCCTTACTAGTCCTAGTCTCACTGGCCATGAAAGGAGCAGCATGAAATGAAGGCAAACAAGGCTCTAGGAGACTTCTATTCTGTGATCTTTCCACACCTACTCAATAGGAGGCGCTGAGGAGCTTTGTTTCGGAAAGTGGGTCAATCCTTGATGGCAGAGAGGATCAAATAGTGTGTGAAACCTGTACATATTGCTTAAAATTTGGTGAACAGAAGATCATGTGCTCACACAACGTTGAATTGGTTCTAAAAATTGTACGGTACTAAAAGAAAGATTTCTCCCACAATGGGCACCTTTTTCGAGGTTGAAAGAGCATCTGACTTAGTACTAACTGATAAGAAAAAATCGTCTATTAGTATGGTAGATAGCAGGACCCATACAAATCTGTACACTTGAAGGTTCTGCTGTGTTGTCAAACAGATTTAGTGAGAAGTGTTCAATTATTTAATTGGTCATGAGAATGAATCAAAAGTAATCCTTTACAAGCTTCATAAATAATTTATTTATTGAACAGACTCTACATTAATTAATGATATATAATGAAAATATAACACCTTTCTCCTTAGTAAGGTAAAAATATCTTTCAGTTGTACAATACCTCTGGGTAACTTATTACCACCTAATTTCATGCTCCAGTATGAAATTACTCCATATGAGCAAAGTATTATTGAATCCACGACAGGCAGAGTAAGTCCGACACCCGGGTAACCTGAAGCCATTATTTCAATTTACTATTACATATGATGCAGTCTAATTTTGGCCTCTACCATGCTCAAAACTTCAACAATGGATATTTGAGAAAAATTTAACATTTTTACAGCGATTGAGCTAAATCATTTGTGCTCATGCTTACACACATGCACACACCCACCCACATAGAAACAAACCTCTACCACCTTCCACAAATCTAACAAATAGTTTCTCTCATTTTGGGTGATTTAGCAATGCCTTTATAATCTCCTGGTTGAAACATTTTAGCCAAAAATAGTCTATTTCTGACAGGGTTCATGTCATTATGGATCCTGACATCACATAAAAGAGCTAAACTTATCTCATTCACACAATATTAAGCCTGCTCAATCAGTGTACATGGGATTACTGCATTCCAGATAAGCCTGATATCACAGATGTTAATAAGCAGATGTTAAAAATAGAGCGCAAAATATTGGATTAAGCAAACTCTTTCTGTGAGCACCGATGAAGATGAAAACAACTACATTTTTCAAAAGCACGTCTGCCAAAATAGTACACAATGTACTTTTGGCCAATATAGCAGTATGCCATCACTTTGTAATGTTCATGAAAAACTGAACCCTATTCATCATCATGGCATTTAAGATATGAATCTAAATACTCAGCTTGAAGGATCTTTGGAACAAGAGAAGAAACTTCGCATGGACCTTGAGAGGGCCAAACGGAAGCTTGAAGGTGACCTGAAGCTATCCCAGGAAACTGTGATGGATCTTGAGAATGATAAACAGCAAAGCGATGAAAAACTGAAGAAGTAAGTACATGTAAGGGGGATATAAAGCTATATAATTTCAATGTGTCAATTCAAATGCAGGGAATTTGCAAGACTGGGGATTAGAACAAGAATGACCAACATGATTTTTATAGCTTTCTAATAACATTTTTGGTAAATTCCTTTACTGCAAAATGCTTAATTCAAAGATAGACATCACTGTCAAAGGATAGTAACATTGTGAAGGTTGATATTGACAATGATTTCTGTTTTTCCTCTTCTCTGTCTTCAACCTTGTCTCGCATAAAATGTTTTTTTAATAGAATTTGTTATTTATAAAGAAAATCAGTCACATTTAATTTATGTATGAATTTGTCTATTGTAACTTTTTATTGTGTGATTCATATTAAAGTTTTAATATGGCTAAACTAGCAACTCTGAAGCAGGTCAGCATAACATGCAGACTAGAGCCTTACATATACTAACATGCATTTATTTGTGAAATTCAGGAAAGACTTTGAATTAAGCCAAGTTCAGAGCAAGATTGAAGATGAACAATCACTGGCAGCCCAGCTTCAGAAAAAAATCAAAGAACTCCAGGTACTGACTTTAATATATAAATTGTCAGATTAGTTAGCATAGTGAGTATAGCAGAAGTGGGGAATGTTATCATTAGAATGTCATTCTTAGAATGTGATATTTCATTCATCAGGCACGCATTGAAGAGCTGGAGGAGGAAATTGAAGCTGAGCGTGCAGCTCGAGCGAAGGTTGAGAAACAAAGGGCTGATCTCTCCAGGGAACTTGAAGAAATCAGTGAAAGACTGGAAGAAGCTGGTGGAGCCACTTCAGCACAGATTGAAATGAACAAGAAACGTGAAGCAGAGTTCCAGAAACTAAGGCGAGACCTGGAAGAGTCCACTCTTCAGCATGAAGCTACTGCTGCTGCCCTTCGTAAGAAGCATGCAGACAGTGTTGCAGAACTTGGGGAACAGATCGACAATCTGCAGCGTGTCAAGCAAAAGCTGGAGAAAGAAAAGAGTGAATACAAAATGGAAATAGATGACCTTGCCAGCAACATGGAGAATGTATCCAAATCCAAGGTAAGCCAATGACAAGTAATCTTCTGATCAGTAAATATTGTTCTCTAAAGACATCTAATTCAATTCCTCTTATTCTAAAGGCAAACCTGGAGAAGGTGAGCCGTGTACTTGAGGATCAGCTCAGCGAGATTAAGGCCAAAAATGATGAGCATCAACGTCTTATTAATGACCTCACTACACAGAAGGCACGCTTTCAGACAGAAAACGGTAGGAATTTCAGTTATAACTTGTGTAGGAGATTCCAGTTTGTTCAAGTACAGCACACACATGTTCATATTTACACCAAGATTGTACTTACTAAGAACAATTCAGAGCTGTGCAGAGTCACTCTGTTTAGAGTAAAAACCCTGCCTGTAACCACAAGTGACACTAAAGACTAGCCACTGGACCACAGTCAAGTAATGCATTGTCTCACTAGCATTCAACAAGGGACACATGCCCAACCTTTGTAACAGGTTCCATATATAAACCAAGATGTGCCACTCTACTATCAGTCACCATCAGTCTCATCAGAAAATGGCCACAAGTGCATGTACACTCTATAGGTGCAGTTTTGGGAATAATCTAAAATCCTGAAAGGTCACAATAGGTTATTAATATTCTATGCACAAGACATGCAAGGTCGGCACCCCCCAAGTACCTCACAATGCCAGGAGTTGATTTGGTCCACGGAATGCACAGTGTAAATACCTTAACTAATTAATCAACAGATAAGTAACATGCACCTACAACAGGTTTACATATGAGTATTTCATACATATTAATGAGTATGGTATCTGAATATCAAGGCATAACTAATGTCTTAGAAAAATAGTGCATTCTAAATATTATCTGCAAAAATATCACCACACTGGAGGTAATAATAGTAAATCAACACTCAACAGAGCAATACTAATAAAAATGTTTTTTTATAAGCCAGACAATATTTTTGCTTTTAGTAGTCTGATCTACAAGCTATTACTGTTCTATTTCAAGAATGGGAGTATGCAATGGGATAAGGGGTGAAGTTCAGGTATATGTAACAGTACTGAAGCTAATTGGGCAAAAGTTGATTTTCTGTCACACCACAGAGTTCCTATCTAAAGGTCTCTCAAAAATATTAAACACAGCATTCAAGAGGCCATTTTATTACTAAGGATATACATTAATTTACAGTTTATACTCTGAAGTGATTAAAAAAATAAAGAATTGCGCACAAATCAGTCAAATATTCAAATGCACTATAAAGTTACTTACATGGTTAACTATTTTTGATAAAAGGTGAACTCTCTCGCCAAGTGGAAGAAAAAGAATCTTTGGTCTCTCAGCTCACAAGAGGCAAGCAAGCCTTTACTCAGCAGACAGAAGAACTGAAGAGGCAGCTGGAAGAAGAGACAAAGGTATCTTACTTTCCGACTTAATTATTAACTGTGTTCCATGGAAATATTACTGCTATAGTTAACATCTTACATATCACAAAAACATCCACTTGGGCACAATTGGGCATAACTGTCAAAAACAGCACAGCACATCCATACAAATCTTCCCTTCTGGCAGGGTGATTCTATAGGAAGCCTAAAAACAGAGAGCAGCAGACACTCTTAGATTCATCTTAAACCTACATCCATTGGAGCATTCCAGAAGTGTAAAAGCAAAGATTTGATCTTGAACTGCTGTCTATAGGTCTGAGATAGGATATACGTACAAGATGCTAATGTCATCATTAAACCTGGGTTCCAGGTTACAGTTGGTTCATCAATTTCCAAGCTCCCAGAATGAATTGTGCGTTATTCAAAACAACTAGAAACATATGTAGCACACATTTGTATTTTTTTCATTTTCACAATAACAATCCATGAAGAATATTTAATGTTCGAATAGTGAAATCCCTTTTCTTCAGATGTGCCAGAAGAAGGGCAGCCCAAATTGAACGCTAGGGATAGATAACTACTACTTGTGGAGTAGCTTTGCTTAGTTGGGTGTCTGTGGTCTTGTCAGAAAGAGAGCAGTGTTACCCAGGAAGTCTTAAAGGATGCCATAGATTACAAAATCACATGTGTACAACAGAATCGATGCTTAAGTCCAGGATCAAAACAGAGCTAAGCGTGGTATTAAGGGTCATTTGCAGTTCAGTGTGGGTAAGCTTTCTGATATCCTGGTACATGGAAACAGGATAGGGACCATTCCTACACAAACAAGGGTTCCCTAGGAATTTTCTTGAAACACCTCACTGTGGATTACTATTTGATGTTCTGCACAATCACAAGTGTAGGCGGCCCGCCGTAAAACAGCAGATCTCCTGCACTGCAAAACATGCAGTTTCCCCGCCTCATTTAGAGGATTGAGAAGCTCCAGGTTTACACCGGCAGAGCCCCAGCGGTTTTGATTAGCATGAACCTCTGCCTTGGCAGCACATCTAACCTCGGACCGCAAGTTCATAGTGACAGTTACCCTGCCCAATTTAGGGTGGGGCAATCATCTTTAGACTTCCCTGTCTACGACAGCTGTGCATGACAGGGCTGTTAAATCAAATAATGACCCCAACACACTTTGTTTTTGGCAAAGTTCAGTGGCTTCAGTAGAGCTGCAACTCAAGTGGCTTCACTGAATAACAGAGATCAGTGCCTCTCTGGAAGGGATCTTCAAATTATGTGAGCGGTCCTCCTCCAGTGGAGCGTAAACTACAGCTTGTACTGTACTGATGGAACAAATGCCCCTGACAACCTTTTTTATCTTATTAAAGGCAAAGAACGCTCTAGCACACGCCTTGCAATCTGCTCGACATGACTGTGATCTGCTCCGTGAACAATATGAAGAGGAACAGGAAGCCAAGGCTGAGCTCCAGCGCGCTCTGTCCAAAGCCAATGGGGAAGTTGCCCAATGGAGGACCAAGTATGAAACCGATGCCATTCAGCGCACAGAAGAATTGGAAGAGGCCAAGTATGTTCATTTCGGTGAGAGGGTGCATGAATGTGATTCGCTGTTTTTTTAATGATCCATAATATTCTTGTTTTCTTCCAAAACTACAGAAAGAAGCTTGCTCAGAGACTACAGGATGCAGAGGAGCAGGTTGAGGCTGTGAACTCCAAGTGTGCCTCTCTAGAAAAGACCAAGCAGAGACTGCAGTCTGAAGTGGAGGACCTCATGGTTGATGTTGAGAGAGCCAACGGTGCTGCCGCAGCCCTTGACAAGAAACAGAGGAACTTTGATAAGGTAACATCTGACACAAACCTTCAGAGAAAGCCTTAAGGGTCCCTTGCAATTCAGATTTGTAATATGCACTATAAAACTTCTTTTACCAGGTCCTAGCAGACTGGAAACAGAAGTATGAGGAAGGTCAGGCTGAATTAGAAGCAGCGCTAAAGGATACCCGATCCTTGAGCACTGAGGTGTTTAAAATGAAGAACGCCTATGAAGAGTCTCTGGATCACCTTGAAACCCTAAAACGTGAAAACAAGAACCTGCAACGTAAGATTCGCCATTTTGTATAATGGCAGCTTAAATTACACTATTCTTGATGATTATAAAGAGAAGACAATGCAATGAAGTCGTACTGAAAGTAAGGAGCTGTTAATCAGGCCCATTATGTCAATACATGTTTCTATGTCTCTTAGGCATGAAGACAGAAACCATAAACCTTTCCAACCAGTAATGTTTTCTCAGATTGTACATACAATCCTGTCATTTATAGGTTGCATAAAAAACATTTTCGCTGCATTAGCACTCTATGATTGTTAAATCTATTTCTCTTGTAGAGGAGATCTCAGATCTTACTGAACAAATTGGGGAAACCGGAAAGTGCATCCATGAATTGGAAAAATCCAAGAAGCAAGTTGAACAAGAAAAGAGTGAATTCCAGGCTGCCCTAGAAGAAGCGGAAGTGAGTGAAGGCTATCTTTTTGGCAGTAACTAAACAACTCTAGTGACCTATTGTTTAATACAAATATAAAAATATAAATGTTCTTTACTTCACTCATTTTTATTTTCATGTTCTAAAAGGGATCATTGGAGCACGAAGAGGCCAAGATCCTGCGAATTCAGCTTGAGCTGAACCAGATAAAGGGTGAGGTCGACAGGAAGGTGGCAGAGAAAGATGAGGAGATTGAACAGCTGAAGAGGAACAACCAGAGAGCTGTAGATTCTCTGCAGGGTACATTAGACTCTGAGATCAGAAGCAGGAATGATGCCCTGAGGCTAAAGAAGAAAATGGAAGGAGATCTGAATGAAATAGAAATTCAGCTCAGCCATGCCAACCGCCAAGCTGCTGAATCGCAGAAGCAACTTAGGAATGTACAGGGTCAACTCAAGGTGAACTAGCTCACGTTGCATTTCTTCATCTTTAGCTTTTCATTATTCTACTGTACACATTTTCAGCAAAATACATATATTACTAATCAGGCTTTCAACTACAGATTGGTCTTCAATATTAATCACATTATATTTTATTAAAGGGGGGCTCGACTTGCCAAGTGTTTTTGTGAATAGATGTGGTTTACTCCTTACATATGTCACTTACTCCCTAATTTCTGTTAAGTTAAACATACTGATAAAAAATAGTTGTGTGAGCCGGGCCATATGTTTTTACTAACATTTTACTCCTACTGTTATTTAATTTACTATTTCATATAAACTCTGTGTGCATGTTTGCTGCAGTCAGCCATGAACTGTACATCAAACATAAGGAATACATATCATGCAGGCAGAGGGATAAATACAGCCCGAGAATGTCCATTACGCAAGAACTTGCTATTGCATCACTTAGAAGTGTACATTTGTAAAATGCACAGGATAATTAATATTCCCAGACTATAATATTAAGATATTGCAACTCACTCAAAAGTTATTTAACCATATAAAGATGCACGACCTCTGGGCAAATTCAGTTTGAGTCCAAGATGTCTTGCAATATTCTTTGTAGGTATTTTAGAGTATATTATATTTCTTACAAGAAAGAGTGAATCTCGGACAAGCAACGAGACACTTCATAAATTCATTCACTCATTCAACATTTATTGCTATCATTGATACAAGAATATTTTGCCAGTAGGCAGATAGAAGGACTATTGAAATCCATTCTGTGGAAATTATATTAACAAACACACAGCCCCCAGTTTTTGACAATTGTTTAAAGAACTTGATGGTTCCACGCATGCCACCTACAAAGATGGCTAGCTTTCTGAGTTAACATTTATAGTCACTGGTTGATAAATGTATTCTCTTCTGCACTGACTTTCAACAATACACTTTAATCAACAAAGGATCATACATGTTTTGGTATCTGCTAATGGGTGTGGACTTAGAGACAGACTTTTTACAGTAAGGAGTATTATAAAGAAGGCTATCAGAATGAAGTTTCTGGGTGGTGGTCTAGCAAAAGGTATTGTGAAGTTAAAACTTAACTTTTATAAGTTCATTCGAAAAAGATATGCCATTTATTTTACTAGGTGTGGTCAGTGATGTCAGAACTGGAGTAATTGGGAAATGATGTACATTTTATGTAGATTGTTCTATAGGTTACGAGATATTTCATGCCACAGAGGTGAATCCAGTATTTTCCACACTATTGAAGTTACATTTTGGATGTCCTTCAGTGTAAAATCCTTTCTATTACCACACAGTTGTTCACTTCACGAAGCCAATATATTCATTGCTACCTTTGCTTTGAGTTCCATATACTTCCAATTATTATTTGCCATATCAATCTTTCACTCAAGAATACTTGTAATTTATTTGAAGTGTGTTTATTTTCTGGAAGGATGCCCAACTTCATCTTGATGATGCTGTTAGAGGACAGGAGGACCTGAAGGAACAGGTGGCTGTCATTGAACGCAGAAACAACCTGCAGCAGGCGGAAATTGAAGAGATGAGGGCTGCTCTGGAACAGACAGAACGATCTCGCAAAGTCGCTGAACAAGAACTTCTTGATGCAAGTGAACGTTTGCAGCTCCTCCATTCTCAGGTGCAACCTATATTTTACATTAGCTACATGATATACCAACATAAGGTGTTGCTTGTAATAGTAACAGTAAATTAATGGATGAATTTGTTTTTAGAACACAAGTCTCATCAACAGCAAGAAAAAGCTTGAGAGTGACAGTTCTCAGCTCCAAAGTGAAGTAGAGGAAGCCATCCAGGAAGCCAGGAATGCTGAGGAAAAAGCCAAGAAGGCCATCACTGATGTAGGTTTCTTCTTAAAGCTCTTGATAAATAAAGCCTTGAGTATGTTTTATTAGGGGTTTCAAATATCATAAAAACAATAGGGTTCTGATTACGAGCGTAGGTGGCATTTATCGTATATGATAAATAACGATACCACAGGGCATATTAGTGATTGATTTTAATAAATAATACCTATTACAAGTTGGTGGGGAATAACGTGGATTCTGGTGTTTAACACACCATAATGTGCATGATACAGCAAATTCCACATACTTTTCCCCAATTACATTTCAGCAGGTTTGACGTGCTGAAAATTAATGAAGGTTGAGGTATTTAATGCATTTAATAATTATTTGGTATGTTAAATAACTTTCAACTCTCAATTCCAACCCCTGCTTAAACATGGGTTTATCTACAGTTCGGAATACACTCATAATCAGGGCATAGATGTCTAATATGTTGGTGATTTAAAACACAAATACTAGCATTATTGGGACAGTACAATCAAGCTTTATTACCACAGCACCTTTATTATATTTCACAACCCAATGTAGCTGGCATGATTCGTCAATCACCATAGAAAATCAAAACCCTTATACTTGATTTTAGTTAGAATGATAAACTTGAAAGCACACCAGACTATGGACTTCATTGGGAAAAGGTTGGTAAGAGAGAATATGTGTGAAAATGTCAGATTGAAGGTCTGAGTCTCCTGTAACAAGTCTACTCTATTTAATATCAGGCGCATGGTAGATGCCTCATTAGTAGAAATTTCCTCGGCTCTGCCATCTTCTCTGCTAATATGCAGCACAACCTCTGCCAGAAATGGTTTTGGGTCAACCTTATGAACTAAACTTGGTGCTCTACCAATATATTTGTTGAACTTGTCTCTGTGAAAGACAAACATTGAGAGAGCGGTAGAACTTGCCATGCTACAATCCCTCGCCTCTCCCCAAAGACTGTTATATAAAATTGATATGTTGGCACTGACAACAGATGCACCACATTGAGGGTGTATTTTGAGAACTCACATTTGGTGTAAGAAATTCCACTAAATGACATGGAAGATGGCACATATTCCATAGAGGTTGCACGTAAACTGCAGCGTTCCCTGGAGGATATAGCTATGTGAAAATACTCTTTCAACCTGGTAAAGAACTAAATGTGATAGGTTTTTCTCCATTTCCTTGAGGGATGTGGAAACTTTGCCTCAATAGTGAATGGAATGTCAGCCTTCTAAATTACATATCAAGCCCTATATCTCTATTCTGAATGATCACGTTCCCCAACCTTAACACCATTATATAAGGCCACAGCTTGTAACACAGTGGTGGTTTGTGAGTAATTTCCCTTGAGTGTTTGAAGTTATAGATCATTGATGTTCTACATTTTCTGGTCACTAACTCATGCTTGCGGGTAATGCGGGTGAATGTCACTTGCAGTTAACATAGTTTTATTATGAGATATTTTAATTACTGATTGAACCAAATATCACTTCCAATACTATTGCCTTTTTGAGTTACACAATAGATTGTTTTAATTGCGATCAATTTCCACACCCACTAACTAAGCTGGCCATAGCCTATATCAGGCCTTTCCTTGTGTTCAGGAAAATACATTCCACCTACTCCCATGTCAAAACTTGGACATTCACTCTGTCATCCGGTTTCACTCTTCACTGATATTCTGCAAAAAACCTACCAAGATCACCCAATCCAGAAAGAAAGATGAGATCATCCCCTCCTTTTGGCACTCTGTAAATTTCACAAAAGCATTTATATTGGTTGATGTTCTAGCTGACTAGTGTCAATAGGGAGGTTTGTCACATGAAAACTCTGGAGGTTAGTCTATGCTCAACCATCTGAACCAACTTTCATGTGCAATTTCACACTGTTTAAAAACCTATTTTAACAAATGTTGTATACTTATGGCCCAAAAAGTATATTGGAAATTTTCGTATCCTGCCTAATGTAGTAGTAATGCCACTTTTTCTGATGTCTTGTGTGTCGAGTCACCCAACTTGTTTTCCTTCAGTGTACAAAACTCCACAGCAATAATGAAGTAGAGGGTGTCCCTCATTCGTCTGATATCCAGAACCATTTCTTATCATTCCCCTTTTTCAGACTTTAACATCTACCAAATGTTATTTTTATGAATCTGCTGTCTTCTATTTATCAAGCGAGATCATCAGGAAAGAAAACTTATAGGATTAACACTATTGCTGAAAAAGGCCTTTCTTTATCCAACTTTTTAAATTCAGTCCAGTTTTCCAGTTGCCATTTCTGTTTAAGTCTTCTAAGCATGCTGCTACAGCTTTAAGCAGATTCCTGTAATATCCTGGATCCATTATAAGTGTGTTTGGATCCAGGCAGGAATATGAAAGTAATGGTGGTGTAGGTAGCAGATGAACGACTCAAGTAGGCAAGTAATTATGGAGATTTCTAGTAGTTGTGCAGCTGACTGCCTCTTGTGTCACCATTGAGACAATCTATACCAAGATCTGTTGGAGTGAAAGTACACACTTGCAATTCATTCAGGAAAGCTCTCAAGACCTGGTTTTATCTTCAGTAGTTTGATAAATACATAATCCTGCCACAATAGTTTGGGTGTTAATGGACTAAAAAGTGTTTTAACTAAAAACAAAACTGTGCTTGGAAGAAACACATGTCCACTTCAATACTAAGCACAACCTTATGCTTCTATGTAGGCTGCTTTGATGGCAGAGGAGCTCAAGAAGGAGCAGGACACAAGCGCCCATCTTGAGAGAATGAAGAAGAACCTGGAGCAGACCGTGAAGGACCTGCAGCATCGCCTGGATGAGGCCGAGCAGCTCGCAATGAAGGGTGGGAAGAAGCAGCTCCAGAAACTGGAGAGCAGAGTGAGTTGTACAGCAAAGATTAAAAATTGAATGTGGAGCTCAATGACAGAAGACTATAATCATATCAAATCCCTTATCAGGTCCATGAACTGGAGAACGAGCTGGAAGCTGAACAGAAACGTGGAGTGGAAGCCATCAAAGGTGTCCGCAAGTACGAGAGGAGAGTTAAAGAACTAACATACCAGGTATGTAAAATTAATCACGATGGAGTTAAACCATATTCATGGATAAACAGAACTCCAAATAATGTATTTCTCTTTTATCATAACGGAATCAACATCATTTAGAAGTATTTTATTATGAAAAATAAAATGACTTACAAATGTAAAGCGTTTTCCATTTCACCAATGCAGACTATGATAAGAATGGATCCTACTAATGAATCCAACACATTTTGTGATTATAGTCTGAGGAAGATAAGAAGAATGTCCTGAGACTGCAGGACCTGGCAGACAAGCTGCAGTTAAAGGTTAAAGCCTACAAGAGACAGGCTGAGGAAACGGTAAGTTTTGCAGTATTTGATTCTTACTCTTTTATACAGATATTTTCCAATCATACATTTCAATTCTTTGGAAAATGGCGCCATAGCCAGAAATGTACTCGGCTTTTATTATTCTACATATTAGTCATTATGCTGATAATCTAATGCACCTGACAAATAATGAACAAGAGATACGAGTGTCACTGGATTCCAATAACAACATGTTAGCATTAAAAGATTTACCTTTCCTAACCCACTACTGCCTGGATATTGGTGCAGTCTCAAGGCCCTTTACGACAATTTCAGCAAACCAGCACCACCCCCCTACCCACCGCCACCGATAAGCCGACCATCACGTCCTGGGAGTGCGCTACCATAAAACTCATCACAGCGGCCATGAAGAAAACCCACTCAGGAGCCCCAACGGACCCCTGCCCACCGCACATATTCCACAGAGCCGTCATCGCACCCGAACTAGGACGCACCATCATCGCCTCCCTCACATCAGGCATCTGCCCAGATGACTGGAAACGGGCGGAGGTAAAACCCCTCCTCAAGAAACCATCGGCCGACCCAACGGCCCTGAAAAACTACCGGCCCATCTCTCTCCTCCCCTTCGCAGCCAAAGTCACAGAGAGACTCATAAACACCCAGCTGACTGCCTTCTTAGAAGAGAACTCCATCCTGGACGCCTCTCAGTCTGGATTCCGTAGCAACCACAGCACCGAGACCGCCCTCCTCGCTGCCACTGACGACATCCGCATGCTACTCGACCAGGGACACACCACGGCCCTCATCCTTCTGGACCACTCCGCAGCATTCGACACCGTCTCACATCGCATGCTCGCAGCCAGACTTCATGACACAGGAATACGAGGAGCGGCCCTCAACTGGATCCAATCCTTCCTCTCCGGCAGAACCCAGAGGATTCGACTCCCTCCCTTCCTTTCCAAGCCCATGGAAATGAACTGCGCAGTACCCCAGGGATCATCACTCAGCCCCACGCTCTTCAACATCTACATGGCTCCCCTCGCCGCCATCGTCAGACAACATGGGCTCAAGCATCGTATCCTATGACGACGACACCCAGCTCATCCTCTCGCTCACTAAGAATCCCGAATATGAAGGATGTGTCAGGCTGGATGAAGTACAGCTGCGTGAAGCTAAACTCAGAGAAGACCGAGGTCCTCATCCTCGACCCTGCACCTCCGCCTGGAACAACACCTGGTGGCCCTCCGCCCTCGGGAGCCCACCCTCCGCTACGGACCATGTCCGGAACCTAGTAAAACACACAAGATGATGGACAGAATGTTGCACATTGGCAAAACATTCACCCCCAGTCACAGATCTGGGTTTAAGCCATCGTTATTTTGCTCACCACGCCACCCCAGTTCAGACATGGCCATATGCAAATCAGTCTTGACCCTGTGCCTCATGGGCACAGTCCAGCCCGAACTGCCAAGCCATGTCTTCCCTGGACCGGAATCAAGCATCCTAGGACTAGGCAGTGTAACATCTTTCCTCCGATGGTCCCTACTCCTGGGCTGTTGGAGGAAGTATTCCGTAGACAAGCTAATGGAGGATCGGTCAACAGAATACTTAAGGTCCTCCTGTTTCCAAATGAGGTTGGCGGCCCGAGTGTTTGCCAGGTAGGGTACCCTGCTGCATTTGCGATAGAGTAACCTGCCTGCCAAACTCTAGATCAATCAATTGGCGTCTGCTATAGTATGTCTATTCACAAATGTAGTTCCCATTTGTAGGAAAGTAGCATCTTTCTGGCTGGATACCCTCACTTTTTACTTGGTGTCAGTGTATTCTGACTGCAATTCACTGGGATGCTGCTAACCAGTACCACAGTGTTCTCTCGCCTCTAAATTCTCTGGTAAGTACCTTGTACACTCCACAATTAGCCTACTAGGGTACAATTGTAAGTCCCTAGTATATGATACTGATGTACCCAGGGCATTGGTACACCAGGGATCTCCGATGGACTGCAGCATGTATTATGCCACCCATGGAAGCCCATACAAACTGAGCCTGCAGAGCTGTCATTGCAGTCTTCGTGAAATGGGGTTTGCACCTTTTCACTTTGGATATAAGGTTTCCCTTTAATCCCGGTCCCTGAACTTTTAACCTATAAGTCAGCCCTAAGGTAGGCCTTTCAGTCCAAGAGCAGAGTGCTTAATTCTAAGTGTGTGGGTACCCCTACATGAGATGAGGTACCCCTACAAACGCCAGACTCGATTTTCTGGGGTTTGTAAGTGTGGGACAGCCATTACAGGGTATCTAGTGGAGGCTGTCAAGCTGAGATGTCTAACTACATAATCGCTGCCCCAAACTTGGTCATTTTTGTTATCAAACATGTTGGAATCATGCAACTACACCTATTCCATTGTTAGTTACATGATACCATGTATGGTTGCTCCTTAGAGGACCCACAGTACCTACCTGTGTAGCCTTACAGGGTTTGACAGCCAGCCCGTGCTGCTGCCGACTCTAGACAATGTTCTGCCTCCATGCTTATGAGCTTCACTTGGGCAGGGGAAGCTGAACAAAGGATGTGACCACCTCTCCTTTAGAATTAGGTAGGGTGGGGCACTTCCGAGCACCAACAGACTGTATTGAAGGGCACATTTGGTGCCCTCTTTGCATAAACCAGTTTTGCCCAGTTCAGTAGCCTATGGCTCCTCCTCTGGTGTGAAACAACACAAAGTACAAGGGAGTGTCCACCAAGCTCCTTCCTAGGGAGGTGCCGCAGAGCTTCTCCATGTGGCCTCTTGATTCTGCCATGTTCAATCTTGGCCCTTGGGAGCATCTGACTGGCTAGGACAGCTGAATACCGTCCCTGACCCCCTCTAATAGGTGGGTCACCAGAGAAGAGATCCTTCACCTTTTTAGGGTTACTTAAGGGTCACCCTGAGGGCAGGTCCCGAGATTCGTCCCAACAACAACTTCTGGAACCGACTGCCTGTCGCTGAAGATCTTTTAAAGACTCTTCTGCTGGTGGACACTGGAACTCTGCTGCACTTCAGTCCAGGACCCATACTAATACTGCTCCCAGTATGAAGAATCCTGCTGCTTGATCATCCCTGTGCTTTTCTGAAGCTCTGCAATTCCGTGGCAGTGCATCCACTGAGTCACCAATGACTCAGCCTGCATCTAAGCCTGAAGCAATTTCCCTTGATGTGAAGGAGTCATTTTCCAGCATCTGCAGGCACCTCAACATCGACGACTGGTTTGCTGATCCTGTTGTCCCATGGACAACGCCCGGCTCTGCAACACAGGTGGTGGTTTGTTGGTTCTCTATAGGCCTTGCCAATCTTCCCTGCAAGTTGGGAGACTGTAATCCCTCCCTAGCCTACGTGGACCATCACTGGTGCACCACGTCTGTTTGGCATTACCAAGGCCTGTTGGCTCTCTTCATTGAAGATCTTCAAGCTCCAAGTAGCCCCTTCCTCCAGCACTGCACAGCTCTAAGCATGTCATCCTGCCTGCATTCTCTGCATCGTGGGCCTTCATCTCCTGTGTGCTGCTGAGGCTTCCTTGCAACCTCCTGTGCCTGCTGCCGGAGGGTCCTCAAGAGGGATCCACCAACTCCTGCTGGCTCTTCATCGTGCCGAGGGGCAGTCCTGACTTACCCTTGCTGGGTTAGTCCCTCAGACCTTGCTGATCTGCAACCAAGCATCTCCTTCCATGAACCGTTGTTTACGTTTGCCAAGGCCTCTTGTTGGTCCTACCGGTCACTGACCTTCCTGCACTTGTCGACTGAAGTGGGACGGCTCCTGCAACGTCGCCTGGTCTCCACAGTTGCTGTTTTTTCTATTTCGTGCTACACCATGAACCTTCTACCAGGGTTGGTATTGTGCTGCTGTGCCTTCGGGTCACCTCCGGGTGGTTAGAGCTCTGTCCCCTCTGCTTCGTGGTTATTCTCGTCTGGATTCTTTGTCCTGGTTCCACCAGCCTGGTCCACAACACGATGTAGCTTTTGTACTTGCACATTTCTCCACTGGCTCATTTGGTGGGTTCCAACACCACTTTACCCCTATGCACCCGGGCTCCCTGGTGCAGATATTCATATCTTTTGGGTATCCACAGGTGGGGTGACTCTCCAACCTTTCTTGATCCAAGTGGTGCCTTTGGGGTGCTTTGGGAAGGGTTCTAGAACTCTAATTTTCCAACCCTGACTTATCCTGTGATGTCCTATGGACGGCTGACCTGATGTAACCACTCTGTACCTGGGGTCTTGGGGTCCCTGGCTACAGACTTTGGGCGGTTCCTTGCTTCCCCTGGGGTCCTCCAACCTTGAGTACTAGTCCCATTTTGGTACTCACGTCGCATCCAACTGTTTTATTATATGGTTTGGTCCCCCCGGTTGGGCCCTATGTGTTTTTCTATCCTACTTACCTCTTTTCTAAGTATTCTTTATCTGTAATTGATATCTATGAGTAGAAGATATACCAAGTTAATGTATAGTGTGTAGTAATGAATATAAAGCATTTTTCATGCAACTGCCTTACACCCTTCAGGATAAGCCTTAGCTGCTCTCCACAGCTACACCTTGAGAGCTTTGGTTTTCAGGGACCTAAACACTTTCACTAAGGGTTGCCTGGACTCAGTGCACAGTGCCAAACCATAGGTGGACAGTATATACTGAGCCAGCCTACTACATCCTTTAAGTCCAAGAAGGTTGATTTTAATGTCTATTCATATGATTTAACAACATTTTATTAGTGATCAATGCTGCACACTGACCTGGTTTGCCTTTTTGTAATGAAGAATGTCAAACATGAGCCACCTATATTTATAGTATCGAGAAAAGGAGAATAGCTGCATAGAGAGAGTCCTAATCAAATGTTGAAACCATAGCATATGTACAAAAGTTCTTTCTTTCCCAAACCAAAGGCAGAAGTGTGAAGGATTAGGCATGTGTCAATGTCCATCATCTCCATTTTAACAAATTTAAACATGTGGCTGTTGGGTGGCTCCATTAAATATTTAACTTTGTAATTTCTGTGAAATATTCCATACTATATGCAAGTAAATTAATGATTTTTTTCAATTAGGAGGAACAAGCCAATGCTCATCTAACCAGATTCAGAAAGGTGCAGCACGAGCTTGAAGAAGCTGAGGAACGGGCTGACATTGCAGAATCCCAAGTCAATAAACTCAGGACCAAGAGTCGTGATGCTGGGAGCAAGGTAATATATATGAAGCATAAGGCATGTTGTTCTGATCTCGAATTTGTCTTTATTTCAAGGGTTAGTCTGTCAGTTTTACCTAAACTTAAATGTTGCCAAGACTAAGCATGATCAATCCCTAACCGCAAAGCTCCAGAATTAGCAACACTTTTTTCTGACACCAAATGTAACACTGAAAGCCTTCAGTAATAAAGGGGTGGGGGTACATAAAAGGGTTATACAAGGAGTAGTCAAATCTTGATTATTCCATGAAGGTATACGAAAGGGTTATACCATCAACAATCAAATCCCACTACAGCCAAAAAGCAAACCTTAATTAATATATAGGAACCCATGTGCCCTAAGTGTCGGTTTTCCTTGCTATACATGTGAGGATGTTGGTGCATTAGCGACTGAGAACATGATAATATCTATCTTTGATCATTTCTGATAAAAACACTTGAATCATAAAAGAGCACCAAACTGAATAAAGTGGGTTTTATTCATTAAAATGAAGATAAATATGTGCCACCATATTGTTTGAAGCTTCTCAATTTATTCCTACTTGAGGTGTTTGACTTGTTTCCCATTATCAATAGGTTTAGTAATGTAATCACAAATCCTGCATATTGCAATACTCTTTCTATGTGACTTTCACATAACTCTTTTAATAAACAATTTATCTTCCCCTAGAAAACAGAGAGTGAAGAGTGATCATGCTTCCCTCAACAAGCAAAGAAACTGAAATTTGCAAAATGTAAATTCCTCTGTTCTTTGAATGTTTCTATGTATTTTTTGTATCTTTATGTCTACCTCTGTCACAATAAAAAGCATTACCAAGCTGTCTGGCTGATTTATCTCTGCATCACCATTTTCCACATTATAATCTCATGAGTACTTCTTTTGAGAGTTTTTTTATCATTTAGCAACAATTAAGTTTGGTCAACAAACACCTCTGACGTTCCCAAGGAAATACACTAAGGATCTAAAGTATATACACATACAAAGGCTATACATTCAAATGTAAGAGAGTGAGTGAGTGTGTGTGTGTCTGAGTGATATTTGTATTACATCTGAAGGCATTTGTTTTGGAACGTTGAATGCCCGGGTCCTATGCAATGAATAAAGCAAGCCATTGTTAGTCCTCAGTAGTCAATTGGGCAAAAGGGTAAGTTGCATGTGTCATGTTGGCTCAACGATTAGATGTCTATCTCTAAGTATCCAGTGTTTGTGTTTGATTACAATAGATATTTGCAGTTTACTACATTTTCAAAAGCAATCTGTTTATGTATTTGTGTAATAACCGCACGTATAAGATACTTTTCTCTAAACGTATATTAAAAAAAATGTAGGGCCTCATTTTGATGAAGGTCGGACCGCACACCAACAGGCGGTCCAACTGCCGACAGCCCATAGCTCTGACTGCCGAATTACAACCCACAGCGGTCAGGGGGAAGACCGCCGCCACAATAACTGATCTCAACGCGGCGGAGGTCAGTATCATATTTCCATATGGTGGCGTTGCCGAGCCAGGCACAGCCATCAGGATTACGATAACCCTTTCCGACAGCCTTTTCATGTGGGGAAGACCGCCACGAAAAGGCTGTTGGACATGGAATTTAGGGCCCCCTTAAAGGGCCCTCATCCTTCGTGGGTCACTGTAAAGTAGCCCTGTAGGCAAATGTAGTGTCCCCACTCACCTTGATGCACTGTGTGCCATGCACGACATGGTGCATGGCACACGGTGCATGGACATGCAGGAGGTGCTCCATACCAAAGCGGCTTGTCCTGCGTCCGTTTTTCTTGACACAGCACAAGCCGCCGTGGTATGGAGCACTTTCCGACTGCCAGCACGGCGGTCATATCCTCATGCGGTGGTCGGACCGCTGCATGCTTGACAAACTGCCTTTAAAACGAGGCCCATAGTTCACTTAGGGGTCGATTACAATGGCGACGAGATCGCCATCGGCAGCCCGTCAGTGGCGGTCTCACCTCCATCAGAGGCATGTTTCCCATCCGCCATATTACAATGGTGTGCGGTGTGTTGGCGGTAGGAAAACCAACTGCCATGCATCCGACGGGCTCCTTGACACTGCCGGTGTGTAGGAGGCAGCCATAATACCTACAATGGTGGCAGTGCCTGCCAGGCACCGCTGTAGGAATTATGATGTCCCTCCCTGCCAGCCGTTTTATGGCGCTTTACACGCCATGCAAAGGCTGGCAGAAAGGGACATTGGGGCCCGTAGCGGGCCCCCCTTCTCCCTGGCCCTTGATTTTGGGAGTTGGGGGGCACCCCTACATAGCCCTGAACCATGTGGCAGGCGCTGCATGATACCTGCCGCATAGTGCAGGGATATGTTATATGTCTGTTTTGCACTGCGACGTGTGCTGCAGCAGGCAGCACCCGCCACAATAGTGACTGCCTTGGAAGCAGTCGCATTGTGATTTCATTGGCGGGCCCGCCGACATCCTATCAGGCGGTCTCACCTCTGATAGGGTGTCCGACCGCCATCCAAATCAGCCCCATAGTAACAAAGATCCAGCTGGTTACAGACTAGGTGGGTGCCAGAATGAAGCCCAACATCTTAACTTGTCAATGTACTTGAACAGGCTCAATGAACAGATGGGATGTTTGAAGAGGTAGACTAAATCACAGCCTTGGATGAGGTTGAAGAATTACCAACTCATTTTAACATATATATAATGATACAACTGGAAATCTTCAAGGTAGAAGAAAAGTGAAATCTAGTTGTCTCAGCTGTGTATGTAAATAAGTTATGTAAAATCATGTATTTCATTCATAACGAATGAAGCCAATACAAGCTAATACAACCAGCGCCGGATATGCTGCCGGTTTTATGCCAGTTATCTCCAGTTCGAACCCAAGAATACAATACAGCCAAGACGCTCTTATCCAACTACAACGGGCAGGTAAAACATGTTCCGGACCATGCATTGACCCCCACTAGCTCAAGGCAGATTTTGGTGCATAAATCGCGGCCTAAGTATGCAGCATACCCCAATAGCTACACAAACCGACACCACTATTAAGGCACATGCCAGAGGAATATCTTGCGCTCTTATTAATGTGAGGTCGCTAATCAAGAACGCTGTTGCATCCTGAGAATTCATGGACGGTAACCAGATAGAAATAGCCTTTCTTACAGAGACCTGGGCAGACGCCTCCTCGGACCCGGAACTATTGTTGGCCTTACCTATAGGGTACAAAATTCTTAAAATAGACCGGGCGGGGAAGAAATGCGGGGTCTTTGCCCTTATTTTCAAATCCAGATTCAAATCCTATATTAAAGTGAATACGGACAATAATGACTGTGAAGCCTTTGATTGTAAAATCGAACTGTACTGCCAACACTCCTTTAATGGAATTTTAATCTATCCCCCACCTAAATCCAAGGTCACTTTTTTAGATTATCTAGGTACCTTTTTAGCTCATAAAAGTTGATCACCCCAATTTCATGGTGCTAGGGAATTTTTATTTCCACCTGGAAAAATTTGCTGATCCAGACACAAAAACACTTTTAGATCAAATGGATAGCGTTGACATAAGACAACTTGTGTTGGATTCAACCCACATTGCGAGACACTGTTTAGACTGTATTTTTACAGACAATCCCCTTTTGAGCAGGACCAGAGCTCTGCCCAGGGTCTGGTCCAATCATAAGGCTGTCCTATTCTATATTCAATTGCCACATAAAAACCTAAAGCACCCAGAGAACTTTGTGTCAGTCGTCCTTGGAAGAAAGTTGAGGCTAGTTCTTCAAACACTACTCTTCTAAAAACACTTCCTAATCTGTCCTCTGATTCCAACCAAGCGGTCGCTCAATACTACTCTTGGCTTGACTCAGCTATGATACAATTAGCGTCCCATAAACAGTGTCATCGATCCAGAAAAATACCATCAGAACCACGGTTCAATGACACCCTGAGAGCCCAGAAACAACTATGTCGCAAATTAGAGACAAAGTGGCGACTTGAAGATAACCTAATAACTCTAACGGATTAGAAATCATCCCTTCAAACCTATAAAATATATATTCTCAGGGAAAAGGCTTTACATTTTTCTAAGGAAATTACAGCACCCAATAGATGTCCTAAAGCCTTGTTTGCTACAATAAAGTAACTTGCAAAGTTGCCACCTGCGCCTGATATTAGTATTAGTCAAGAATTCTGAAACTCATTAGCAGAATCCTTCCAGCATAAAGTCGAGTCTGTCTTTGACCTGTGTGTATAGCAGGATAATCATCCGGATCAAACACTGGCAGAACTCAAAAAGTTTCTATCAACCTCCCCAGTCATAATGCAGGATACCTCGGAATCACCCCCCCCCCAGTCGAACAAACCATCAAACTTATTGCTGCTACTAAATCTGGCTGTCCTTCAGACCCATGCCCTCCTAAAATTTTGCACATCTTGCCAGAAATTATAGCCATTCCATTAACGGTGATTTTGAACTCTATGTTCACCACAGGGCACTTTCCAATGGATTTGAAGAAGGCCTCTATACTTCCTTTGCTACAGAAACAAAACTTGGATGCTAAGGAGCCCCTCAACTATAGACCGATATCAAGACTTCTTTATCCTGCAATGTAATTGAAAGGGCGATAAATACTAAACTATCAATTTGGATTCCGCACTCCGCATAGCACAGAACTCTTTTAACCGCCACGGAGTAGCTCAGTCAGATCTTAGACAGTCGGGGGAAAGCAGCTCTGAACCTCCTAGACCTGTCAGCGGCCTTTGATACTGTTAATCATGGGCTGCTGCAGGACCGGCTAAGTTCCATCGGGATCGGGGGCAAGGAGCTGTCCCTACTAAAATCTTTTCTGTCTGAGCGATCTCAGGAAGTTGCTTTGGGGAACATAGTGTCATCCCCCTTCACGCTGCCCTGTGGGGTTCCCCAGGGCTCTTCTTTGAGCCCAAAACTTTTTAACCTCTACTTCACCCCTCTTGCCATCCTAGTAAGAAGCTATGGCTTTGCCATAGTGTCGTACATGGACTCACTCAGATCATTGTCTCAGTGAGCAGTTCTGCCAGCCAGCCCGCATCCAGGTTACGCGCTTCTATGAGCCATATAGCAAAATGGATGACAAACAACTATCTGAAATTGAACTCTTCCAAGACTTATGTCTTGCTGCTGGGGAACAATCCATCTTTTTGGACAGACAACTGGTGGCCGGTCTAACTTGGCTCCCTACCCAATCCAGTGTACAAAGCCAAAAACCTAGGAGTCATCTTTGACACCAAGCTGTCCTTTCAGGCACAAATCAACTTGGTCACTTCAGCTTGTTTTTTTATCATGAAAATGTTGAGGAAAATCCTTCCTGCAATACCTGTGGATCTAAGGAAGATGGTGGCGTCAGTGCTGATATCCTCAAGACTGGACTACTGCAACGCCCTCTTCTCCAGTGCTCCGAGGTGTAGCGTTAACAAACTTCATACGGGTCAGAATGCAGCAGTAAGAATACTGTTGGGCATTTCTAAATTTGATTCAGTCTCCACAGATTTAGTCTACCTCCACTGGCTACCTGTAGCCAAGAGGATTCATTTTAAATCACTATGTATTGCTTTTAAATCTCTTAAAAACATGGGGCCTACACAGTTGAAGAAATTTCTAAAACCATACACTCCAGCAAGAGCCCTTAGATCTGCAGAACTGGGACATGTAATTGTTCCTACAGTCAACAAGGTTAGGTGGGGAGGCAAGAGTTTCTCAGCTACAACTGCTAGCCTATGGAACTCTCTGCCTACCAGGCTGAAGAAAAAATCCAGTCTCCCCAAATTTAGAAAAGCACCTAAAACGTGGTTGTTTACAGTGTAATTTTACTCTTCTGTTCCACTCTGTTCAGTATTTATCAAAGGCAGTGTTTAGACACCCCGTGGTCACACTTTATACATTTTTCATCATTTCATTATCATCATCATCATCATCAAGCTGTAGGAGGATTAACACACTCTAGAATTGGAGTACATGTTGAAGTAAGATTTTAAAAAAAGCCAAAAATGCAAAAAAAGGATAGTTTTTAATATTATCTTGGGGGTTCAATCTGGGTGCTGACTATATACAAGAAACAAATGTACTGACGCAGTGAACTAGTGCAAAAAGTTCATAAAATGAAATCTGCAAAATACATGCAATTAAAAACAATGAATCACATTTCTAGAGGAGTCACAGCTGTGGATACATATCTAGAATTTTAAACTTCAATCTGGTAGGCATTTCCACCCCAAAGCAAAATAGAGGGTGCCTTCCTCAGAAGAAGGATCAATTTATAGAAGTCACCAACATAATTTCAATAACTCAACGTCTTACTGATGAAAATTAAAGGTACAATTAGTGTCTGATTTTTGTGGTTCCATTTGACCGGGTCTGCAGAATGTAGTCACCATCCCTTCCTTACTAATTTGTCCCTCAAATTATCTTATTGAATATTCTTACAGCTGATTGGAATTAGAGCCAGAAACGACAGGGAAAACAGCAGAGACAATGATCAACTGCAATTACATATAAGCAATTTATTTTTGACTCAAGGTAGGCAGATGATGATGGGGGGATTTATAGAGTGCGTAGTTACCCGGAAGCATCCCAGCGCTAAACCAGAACAGAGAGACCAGTGCGGGTACCAGAGAAATAGTTAGAAATGATTAAGGAAAGAGGTGGGTTTTCAAGAGTTTCCGAAACCGCAGATGGCAGGATTCAGCCCGTAGTTTCAAGGGGAGGGAATTCCACAGCTTAGCTGTATTTACCGAGAATCGCCGTCCTCCTGTGCGTACCTTTTTTACTCTGGGCATAGTGACCAGGCGTTCATGATCTGAATGGAGTGGTCTGTTAGCTTTGTAGGGTACGATTAAGTTCTTCAGAATGGGGGGCCCCTTACCCTGCAACAGTTTGTGTGCAATACATACGGATTTGAATTTTAACCTTTCGTGTATCGGAAGCCAGTGCAGCAGTTTAAGTGTTGATTTAGCTGACATTCTGACAGGTGCCCGTGAGAAGCCGTGCTGAAGCATTCTGGATCTGTTGGAGTTTGTTAAATGTGGTTTCCGGTGCACCCAGGAAGATAGCGTTACTATAGTCCAATCTGGACAGGATCAGTCCTTGGATCAGCAGCTTCTTAGAGGGATGCAGAAGATGTGGCAGAACTTTCCGAGCCGATCGGAGGAGGCCAAAACAGGCTCCTGCCAATTTTTTGGCTTGGGTCTTGAATGAAAGATCCTGTTCCATCCAGACCCCCAGGCTTTTGATCTCATTCTTTGGGGAGGGGGGCTCCCCCAGACAGGTGGGCCAGATGTTCGGAGGCAGTGTGGACCCTTTATGCCCTAATAGCATAATTTCGGTCTTAGACCCATTCAGTTTTAGAGAGGATTCACACATCCAGGTATACATTTTTGATAGGCAGGAGTGGAGGGTGTCCGGACACTGGGCAAGTTGGGATAAGGAGACGACCAGTTGGGTGTCGTCAGCGTAGCTCACGATTTTGATTCCGAATGGGGCAACCACCTCCTCCAGTGGGGCCATGTACACATTAAATAATGTGGGGCTTAAAGATGAGCCTTGTGGTACCCCACACTGGGGGGGAATTGCCACTTACCGTGAGTTACTCTCCCAGACCTGGAAGGTGCGGTTGCTAAGGAATGAAGTAAGCCAGGACAAGGCTGTTCCTGCCACACCTATGTCTGTCAGTCGCTGAATTAGGACCTGATGATTAACAGTGTCGAAAGCTGCACTTAGGTCCAGGAGGATCACTGCCACTGATCCTCCTGAGTCCAAAATGCATCTGGCCTCCTCAACGACTGCCAGAAGGGCGGTGTCCGTACCCTGTCCAGGGCGAAAGCCAGTTTGTGAGTTCCGAAGAAGGCCATTGGACTCTAGGAAATGGGAGAGTTTTTGATTAACTAGTCTTTCTGTAACCTTGCTAAGTCCAGGGAGTAGTGAAATTGGCCTATAATTGGCCAATTCTGCCGGGTCTAGGAGAGGCTTTTTAAGAAGAGCTTTCACAATAGCTCTCTTCCAGCCAGGTGGAACCACTCCCTGCGAATGCGAAAACGAGGCATTAATAAGGTCAGTAACAGGTATAGAAATGGTGGTTGCAATCTGCTTCAGGATCCGCATGGGTACCGGATCGCTAGGAGAACCGCTTTTGATGTCGGCTAGAGTTTTGAGTACCTCGTCCACTGACACTGGACCAAAGGCATCGAGCTGAATATCGGGTGTTGCTAGCCGACTGCTTATATCTATTCCATGATCGACTCGGGGCAGGGTGGCTAAGATGTTATGAATTTTGGCGTCAAAGTAGTTCGCCAATTTGTTGCATTTGGCCCCTGAGATGTCTTGAGCCAGAGGGGGTTCAGGCACCTTGAGCAGTTCCTTGATGATTAGGAAAGTTTCTCTAAAGGAATTAGAAGAATTTTTAATTCTTTCGTCGAAGAATTGTGTCTTGGTGCTGCGCAGGGCAGCCTTATATGCTCTCATGGCAGTGCGATACTCATCTTTGCTAGATCCCGCCCAGTCTTTCCTCCAGGAGCGCTCCAGCTTCTTACATCCTTTTCTTAGGAGTTTCAGCTCGGGCGTGTACCAGGGGGCAGAGTCAGCTCTCTTCTCCTTTTTCTGAATAATTTTCTTGGGGAGAATAGAGTCAAGTGAGTTGGTAAGCCAGTTTTCAAAGTTTGTATCTGCAACCACAGGGTCAAGAACTGGAGGGTGTGGGAATGTTCTAGATTGGAGATCCAGTTCTCAACAGAGAGTTTGGACCAGACCCTATCCATGACACGCGTATTGGGGGGTTGTAGTGGGACGGCAACGACTTGCCAGAAAAAAGAGATCAGGAAGTGGTCTGTCCACGGGAGAGGATAGGGTGGTCTAGCTTTCAATGCATGAGCGTTGGTGAAAATCGGGTCGAGCAAATGTCCTTTGTTATGTGTCGCCCCTGTATTGACCAGTCCCAACTCATAGGATGTAAGGTCGAGGTGGAGGTCAGTCGCCACCAAGTCCAGAGGGTCATTAAAATGGAGATTGAGATCTCCCAAAATCATGAAATTAGGAGTGGAGGATGCCAGTACAGTGACAGTTTCCATCAGGGTACTAACAAAATGGTTAGGGCAACCCGGTGGACGGTATACAAGTAGGCCAGAGAGGGAGACTGTAGGTGATATTTGTAAAGAGAAATAACAGCTCTCACAGTCTGCGATGCCACTATCTTTTGCCCTACATACAAATTTATCCCTATATAATATGGCCAGACCGCCTCCTCTACCAACGGTCCTATTCTGAAAGTGGATTAGGAATCCTTGGGGGAGAGCACGTACAATATCAGCCTCAGAATTGAGTGTCAGCCACGTCTCTGTGAGAAACAGTATATCTAACTTGTGGTCCTGAAATAGGAAGTTAATCTCTAGGGAGTGTTTCGGGAGGGATCTACAGTTCAGGAGGGCCATTTGGAGGGAGTACTGTTCATTAATAGGGGGGGGTGAGCTGCATAAGTCGCAGTTGAGGAATACCTTTTCTCCTTTATGTATATAATGGCAGTTCGTATTTTTAGAGGATCTGAGAAGCAGGAAGTCTCTTCGTGTATAGCTAAAGCGTCCCCCTAACGAATCGGGCATAGGTTCTGGCCCTAGGCCCGGCTGGGCCCGGACGGGCCCAGACGGGCTTACCTTTGGGGCGCTGGTGGCGCGCCCGCAGCGCGCGTCCGCTGCGCGTCCGGCCCAGGCACATTCTTATTGGGGAAGGGGGGGCGTGGCCTCAGGACGGTGGGCGTGGCCTCACTTCCCTCACTAATGGCGGCAAAAAGAATTGGTCAGACCCGCGGCAGCGTTCACATCGGCTGCGCGGTGTAAGATCGGCGATTCTAGAGGAGGGGGGAGTGCTCAGGGCAATGTGAAATCACAGGTAAAAATAACAGTTTTGATTATAAATGCTTTAAAAAATTTCGAGCGTTTCTCCCGGCTTCCGCCTCAGTAGCTGTCTGTTTGGCTAATGCGGGCTTGGAAAACAGCGTGACTTAAGTAGCAGCCAGGGGGGGCGTGGCCTCAGGACGGTGGGCGAGGCCTCACTTCCCTCGCTAATGGCGGCAAAAAGAATTGGTCAGACCCGCGGCAGCGTTCACATCGGCTGCGCGGTGTAAGATCGGCGATTCTAGAGGAGGGGGGAGTGCTCAGGGCAATGTGAAATCACAGGTAAAAATAACAGTTTTGATTATAAATGCTTTAAAAAATTTCGAGCGTTTCTCCCGGCTTCCGCCTCAGTAGCTGTCTGTTTGGCTAATGCGGGCTTGGAAAACAGCGTGACTTAAGTAGCAGCCAGGGGGGGCGTGGCCTCAGGACGGTGGGCGAGGCCTCACTTCCCTCGCTAATGGCGGCAAAAAGAATTGGTCAGACCCGCGGCAGCGTTCACATCGGCTGCGCCGTGTAAGATCGGCGATTCTAGAGGAGGGGGGAGTGCTCAGGGCAATGTGAAATCACAGGTAAAAATAACAGTTTTGATTATAAATGCTTTAAAAATTTCGAGCGTTTCTCCCGGCTTCCACCTCAGGAGCTGTCTGTTTGGCTAATGCTGGCTTGGAGAACAGCGCGACATAAGTAGCAGCCAGGGGGGCCGTGGCCTCAGGACGGTGGGCGTGGCCTCACTTCCCTCGCTAATGGCGGCAAAAAGAATTGGTCAGACCCGCGGCAGCATTCACATTGGCTGCGCGGTGTAAGATCGGCGATTCTAGAGGAGGGGGAGTGCTCAGGGCAATGTGAAATCACAGGTAAAAATAACAGTTTTGATTATAAATGCTTTAAAAATTTCGGGTGTTTCTCCCGGCTTCCGCCTCAGGAGCTGTCTGTTTGGCTAGACAGGACATCAGCAATTGGGTGAGGTACGCCACAAGCAGATTTGGTGACGTCAATGCTCTCAAGTTTGGCTTTCTTCTCTACCCTTGCGATCTTGCCCACAGTTCTTCTTCAACTACTGCAAGCGTCTGACTACCCTAGTGCTATGGGACAAGGATGTCAACTGTCACCTTGATACTAGACATCTAACAAATGATGGATGCTCACTGGATGCAGCCGAGTCTGGTGGCTTAGTGGACTAATGCATCCACTGTGAGGGAGTCCACTCAGCCTTTCATCCTACTGAGGTTGATAAAAAGAGTACCATTGACTTGGGTAACAATAAACATCTTTTATTCAGCACCAAGATACCCTTTGTGGTCCACGTGTACTTTAGAAATACGCGTTATGCTATGTTAATAGGGTTCAGTCGCATCGTACTTGCAGGGCCGTAACCGATGACAGTAGGTCGGTCGGTTACGGTTCCTGACCGATGTCGGACGGACTCAGGTCCGTTCGACATCAGAATCAGCCCCTTAGTAGTAAAAGTGAGAGGACCAGGGGCTCAGTGGTTGAAAAAAACATACTTAGTACTACATGGGAGGAGTAAAATAGCATTCAGGGAGTGTTAGTGAAGGCTTTAGAGATAGATATACATCCTCACACAACGGAGGAAGCCCATTGCTATTCACAAACTGCACTTATAAA
Source organism: Triturus cristatus (assembly GCF_964204655.1). Classification (NCBI taxonomy): domain Eukaryota; kingdom Metazoa; phylum Chordata; class Amphibia; order Caudata; family Salamandridae; genus Triturus; species Triturus cristatus. Next base: position 1,199,135,743 of record NC_140593.1, read on the forward strand.
GTCAGTACTTGTAAGAAATTGGGTTACTGAATGACTGGGGTGTGAGCCCTGGTAAAGCAGCAACTAAAGTCCTAGTTAGGGTAAGGCACAAGCAAACCCCAAATTAACCTGATCTCATCCCCCTGGATGCTTGGCACAGATATATTAGGCAACACTTCAAACATTAAAACAGTGGAAACTCCACACAAAAATATCCCACACCAAGTTAGAAAATTTGATAAATAAAACGACCAAAATGACAAAAATCCAATCAGTAGAACCGAAGTCAAGAATTTTTAAAGAACAAAGTGTAAAGTAGTGCCTAGAAACAGAAAGCGGCTATCGCGGCTATCTAGTCGTGCTAGACTGGGTCAAAGTCAAACGTTGAGGCTGACAGCAATGAAGCCCGGGTCAGAGGTTTAGCTTCTCAAGTTTTGTGTCAAGAGTCCCATTCACATTGGAGAGGGTCGCCAGAGCAAGCAGAGGGTCATGGGACGGGCTGCAGTCAGCATGGTGCAAAGAGCAGGCCAGGTGTCACGGAAGGGTGAGCTGGAGCTTCGCATTGGCAGTCCTCTGTGGGCTGACGGTGCTCCTGTGCGAAGAGACAGGCTTGGGGCAGTTCGTGCTGATTTCTATGTGAGCAGCGCAGTTCTGGTGTGAACATGCCAGTTCGCGAAGAGCCCAACAGTTTGATTGTACGAGCATCACTAAAGGTACAGAACCTAAGGGGCGCCTCTTGCATATCAGGAACTCACTGAAGATGGGTCCAGGAGCTGTTGGGCAGCCTGTTATGTCCCTGAGGCTCAGATTAGAAAGCCTGCAGACTAGCCCTTTGAGTCACTCTGGGGTCTTAGGTTCAAGATAGAGTTGCAGGTCCATTCTTCTTCCTCAGACAAGAGGGCAGCAGGCAAAAGGTCAGCACATCAGGTCCTTGTAGAACAGCAGTTCATCAGATTGGCAGTCCTGTAGAGGCACAGCAGTCCTTCTTCCTGGCAGAGTATCCACATGGCCAGAAATGTACTGAAGAGTGTGTGTCTGAGGTCCTTCTTTTATACACTGGTGCCCTGGTTCTGGAAGGTGAGAGAAGCTTGTAGACAGTGGCTTTGAAGTGCAGTGAATTCCTTGCCTCCCCTTGCCCGGCTCCAAGCTAGGTGAACTGACAATGCAGGGTTGTTAGTCCTCTTGTGGTAAGACAGGACACAGCCTATTCAGGTGCAGGTGCAAGTGAGGCTGGGCCCGGATCCATCCTCCCATCCTGCCAGTGATGGCCCATCCAGTCACAGCTTAAGCTCCCATTGTGTGTGGTTGTCATGATAGAATACAAAAAGCCCAACTGCCAGCTACACACAGTCAAGTGACCAGAGACAGGCTGCAGGCACCAAATGGCTAGGGCAATAATGCCAACTTTCCAAAAGTGGCGTTTTTAGAGTTATAATGTAAAAACCAACTTTACCATCAATTAGGATTTTAAATTAGGATTCCAGAGACACCAAACATGAACCAGTTATCTCCTCCCATTCGGAAATTACACTTGTAAAATGTAATAAGGCAACTCCAATGTTACCTTTAGGGAGAGATAGGCCTTGAGTTTTTCACTACCAGGAAAAATACATGTCCTACTTTTTAAATACACTGCACCCTACCCTTGGGCTGTCCAGGGCATACCCTACGGTTAAATTATATGTATTAAAAAGGAAGGTTTGGGCCTGGCAAAATATTTATTTTTGCAGGTCGATATGGCAGGTTAAAACTGCACACACAGGCTCTGCAATGACAGGGCCGAGACATGTTTTAATGACTATTCAGGTAGGTGGCACAATCAGTGCCACAGGAACCACTAGTAGCATTTCATTTACAGGCTCTGGGTGCATGTAGTACCACTTTACTAGGGAATAATAAGGCTTGCATAACCCCCTTTGGTGAGCCTGCAGCCAATGCAGGAAGGGCAGAGACTCTGTGTACTTCAAAGGCCTCTCTTTTAAGTCTCCCCCACTTCAAAGGCACAACTGGGTATGAGTAGTGGATCCCTGACACCAGCAACACAGTACACTTCTGGGCTTGTGAATACTCTGCCAGGAAGAAGGACAGCTGTGATGCTGAAAGGACTGTCACTCAGCTGTACTGCTACTCCGAAGAAGCTGCTGCCTTGCTGTGCTGACTTGCTGCCTGCTGCCTCCTGCCTGGGGAATAACAATTGAAATTGGAACCCATCTTGAACCCAGGACACCAAAGAGGCTCAGATGGCTAATCTGCTGGCCTCCTGATCTGAGCCTCAGGGATATAACAGGCTCCCCACAGCTCCTGAACCCGTATTTGACAAGCTCTTAACCCCTATGAGGTACCACTCAGGTCCTGGCCTTGGAAGTGTTTCTGGCTCCTGAAATCAAACTTTTGGGCTCTTACCGAACGGGCTTGTTTGCTCCAGAACTGCGCTACTCGCACAAAGGATCAGCGCGAGCGGGCACAAGTTGTCTCTTCGAACAGCAAACATCGTTGCTCATGAGCGCAAGGCTCCATCCCGTACATCTGCGAAGCCCAATGGCTCTATGAACCCCGCGGACCACCATTAGTGACACTCTTCTTGCTCCTGTTGAACTTCTTCCCCATGAACGGGACTCTTGGCACAATTCTTAAGAAGGTACAACTTCACTGAGAGTTATCTGGGACTGTATCTGGCCCGCATTTTCATCACGGCTGGCCTGAACTTTTAGATTTGACCTAGCGCGACCAGATAGCTCTGGTTGCTGCTTTATGCTTGTAATACATTTAATCTTTACAAATTCATAACTCCTGTTGTACTTATCGGATATTTGATATTTGGTCTTCTTTTGTTCATTACATTATGCTCTATTTACCTAACCAGGGGCCTCATGTAGGTAGCCAAATACCGGTCGGTAACGGCCGATTTTCGGTAAATATGCCGTTACCGACCGGTATTTAGACAAGTGAGATGTAGGAGGCCAAAAACAAGTTTTCGGTAAATATGAAGCGGTAAATACCGATTCATAATTACCGAATTCGAAAATACCGATTCATATTTACCGAATACATATTTACCGATTCGGTAAATATGAATCGGTAAATATGAAGTGGTAAATATGAAGTGGTAAATATGAAGTGGTAAAACTGAAAATGACATGTAGGAAAAATCGGTAATTAAGAAATCCATGAAATTCGGTAATTAAGAGTCGGTAATTAACACTGAGTGAAAGCAGGTGGTAACCATCAACAGACCATATAAGCAATCCCAAAATGCAACAGCGTGGACAACATGGCCGCTCTGTATGTCATTGCAAGGCGCCTACGTCTACAGGCAGCAGGTCTGAGGATATGGAGACGGGAGGAACGCATCTACAGACAGCGCATCACACTCTTCCAACTGACTGATGCAGAGATACATGAAAGGTACAGGCTACACCCCCAAACCCTCATGGACCTGATAAGGGACCTGTACCCACTCCTGGACCAGCCAACAAGAAGGGCGCATGCCATACCACCACATGTGCAGGTGCTCTGCAGCCTACATCTACTGGCATCTGGCAGTTACCAGGGGGTGATAGCTGCGGTGGGCGGTGTATCCCAGAGTTGCCTGTCCCGTTTCTTCAGGAAGTTCCTGGATGCCATGATGCAGAGAATGCACCACTACATCAGCTTCCCAAACACACAGGCTGAACTGCAGAAAACTAAAACTGACTTTTATCACATGGCACAGTTCCCCCATGTCATTGGCTGTATTGATGGCACACACATCCCAATCTGCCCACCAGCTGACACTGAGCACATCTACAGGAACAGAAAGTCCACCCACTCCATCAATGTGCAGGTGATCTGTGATGCAGGGAACATCATCACTGATATTGTAGCGAAGTTTCCTGGGAGCACCCACGACTCTTACATCTTCCAGAACAGTGGGATCTACACACGACTGAGTGCCGGAGAATTTGGAGAGGAATACCTGCTAGGTAAGTAACAGTGACGCCCCATGAAACCTGCAAATCATAGTGTATAGAGGCATGTGACTGATGGTTCCCTTTTACTCACCTAGGCGACAGTGCATATGCCTGCCGGTCATTCATCCTCACTCCCTACCTACACCCATCAACCCAGAGTGAGAGACGATATAACGTGGCACATAAATCCACACGCAATGTGGTGGAGCGCACGTTTGGACTACTGAAAAGCAGGTTCCGCTGCCTCCACAAGAGCGGAGGCGCACACCAGTACACACCGATCAACTGCTGCAAGATCATTGCCACTTGTGCAATGCTGCACAACCTTGCCACGAAGAGAGGAACAGAGGTGGAACTAACAGAGTTTGAGGACAACGAGGAAGAGTCAGGCCAGCCAGAGGGCAACGCAGCTGGAGTGCCAACTGCTATAGATGGGAGAGAGAGACGGGCAGAGATCACATGCAACTATTTCTGAGTAAGTAAGGGGACACAGCCAGTTGTGGTATGTCATGACGTAGTTTTAATGCGGCACTACGCCATGAGAACATGATCAAGCCAATCTGGCAACATAGCATATTTACAAGGAGTAAGTCCAGGGTTACGTCACCCATTGGGAATTGGCTACGCAGGGCTGCATCAATGTTTGCGCATACACGCTGCAGTGTGGGATGGCACGGATTGAGCATCCTCACTACAGCCAACCCCAAGCCGCCTGCTGCTCCTGCGTGCTTCTGGGACGGGGGGTGTGATGCTGCTCCTGCTGCTGGAGTCGATTCTCTCCGCAGCATCCCCTGCAGCAGTTGTCGCCGCCTAACTTGTTAATAGCACCTCTAGTGCACTTGTCACCTGCACCATCCCCCGAGACACGTCGCTGCAGCAGTGTGTCAGGCCCTCCTGCATCGACACAGAGCGCCGGCAGAGTAGAGAAGTGGCAGATGCCAGACGGTTGAGTGCCCTGGTGTTAGTGTCCCTCCTCTGCCGTTCCCGGCGCCGTGCATCTATGTCAGCATCTAATTTGCTGCACAACTGCTGGATTGACTGGGACATGTCTCGAATGCCCGCTGCCATTGTGCTGATGTTATTGTCCATGTTGACTAATGTAGATTTCATGCACCGCATATGCCTCTGGACTGACATGACTGCCTTTGTTTGCAGGCGCTGTTGTTTTAACATTTGCCCCTCGAGCCCCGAGAAGACACCATGGCTGTCAATGTTTGCTGGTGGACTCTGGACACGCGACCCGCGGCGCCCTCTTGCACCCGTCTGTTCTGCCTGTGAGGTGTAGGGCACAGTGGCATGGCTCCCATCCTGGGGCATAGTAATTTGCTCAGGGCCCCTGCTGTCGTCAGACGAGGTGTCTAAGGCTCGCAGCCTGGCGGCAGCACGCCTCCTCATTCTCACACATGCCGGCGGTGATGTGGCCGGTGACTCAAACATGAGTGGCGATGCTGGCTCTGGGTGAGGTGATGCTGGCTCTGCTTGAGGTGAGGCTGGCTCTGGTTGAGGTGAGGCTGGCTCTGGTTGAGGAGAGGCTGCCTGTGTTAGTGGTGCGGCTGCCTGTGGCACTGCTCCCTGGGCTGAACTTGTGCTGGCCAGAGCTGATCTGTGTGGCCGGTGTGCCCTCTCTCCTGCAGCATGTCCTGTCCTGCGCGATGTCACATCTGTGGACAGAAATGCAACATCGGCTCAGTGTACCTGAAGGGCTGCATTGCAAGCATCACAATAAAATCATGTTACACTCTAAATTTGTCCTCTGCCTGCTTTTGGCTAATGTGTGTAACATGCCTTGTTGTCCTGTGCCATTTACTTCATGGTTGGGGTTTCCCTGACTACATCTCCCAGAATGCATTGCCTGTCTGCACTGACACATGGACTGGAGTGGGATACTCATTTCACAATGGGGGATGTGGGGTAGGGGTAGCGGGGGCTACATTGCTGTGCATTCGTCTTACCTTGTTGGGTGGCGGCTCTGGCAGAGCTGTCAGCATCCCCAAGGCCTACGACGCTCTCATTCTCGATTGTGGCCCCCACCAGCTCCTCCAGTTCGGTGAGGGCAGGTGCCCTGTTGGTTCCACCTCCAGTCTGGCTGGCCTCCTTCTGGATTTCCCCCATCTTCCTCTTGGTTACAATCCTCAGGTCATACCAGCGTTTTTTGAGGACCTCTATGTCCCTGTGGGTCACTCCCACAGCATTGACCTGCGCCTGGATGGCCAGCCAAATATTGCGCTTTTCAGCCTCAGGCACTTGCAGGGACTGCCTCCCAAACAGCTTCTGGTGCTGCTTCACTACCTCCTCCACCAGCACCTGGAGTTCCTTGGGGCTGAATTTCATCTTCCTCCTCCTTTCCCCTCCATCTCTCACTGTCCTCTGCGTCGACATGATGTTTTTTTGCTGCACAAACAGGCACTGGCTCCCTGCCTCTCCTCTGCACTCCAAGCCTCTCCAGAGTCTGTTAATTGTGTGCACCTGCCTGGGTGTGGCCACTTCCTGGTTGGGTGGGGTGTGGTTGCACAGGATTGGCTGTTTCATCCAGTCATGTGATTTTTTTCCCCGATTCGGTAAATACCGATTCGGTATTTACCAATTCGGTAAATACCACCTCGGTATTTACCGATTCGGTAAATTCCGATTCTTGATTACCGAATGTTACCGAATCGGTAATTATTACCGAATTTTTACCTACATATAACTTACCGATTCTTAAATACCGATTCGGTACGGTTCGGTATTTAAGAATCGGTAATTTTTATTTACCTACATGATGTGGTATTTTTTGTGTGGTGTTTTCACTGATTTACTGTTTGGACAGAGTGCATACCTTTGCCAACCAGAAACACAATTTCTTACAATTAGTATGCCAATTGGAGATAAGCAGAGATATTACCATGTTTTAAGGAGACAGCACATGCACTTTAGTACTGGCTATCAGTGTTAACAAGCGTAGAGTTCTAATGCCAGCAAAAACAAGCTCAGAAAAAATGGAGGAAGGCAAAAAGTTGGAGGGAAGAACACCCTAAAGTTGGCAAGTCTAACAGTATTATGAAAAAGGGAGCCCAAAAAAATTAGTACATTTCTCCAGCTCAGAGCTTGAGTAAGTCTAGCACCACACATGGGCGGCCACTGATACTGCAACACACTCCCATAGAAACGAGTTGAGACAGGGAGTTAAAATAATACACCATGTGAATAATGTTAAATTAAATTAAACTATTAAAAATATTTTAAAATAGAAATAAATATATTTTAACGTTTAAAAAAACTCCAATGAGAAAACATATTTCCTATTTAATTATAAAATATTTTAAAAACCATCTTTGAATTCATAACTTAATATCACATTAATGTTTATTAAAACAAAATTCAATTATTTTTAGTTAATTCTATCAAACACTGTTAATAATTATTAACGCAAAATGAAAGTTAAAAATATATGTTTTTTACTTTAGGTGAGAAATTATTTTTACATTTAAACTTCAGAAAAATATTTTTATTTAACCTAATATATTTAAATTGATTAATGATTTCATTAATAGGTAACTTAATAGTGCAGTAGCATTTTCTGTTCTAAATGTGAAATAAATACATAAACTTAATTTACATTCATGTTTAACAAGAACACTTTATACTAACTGTTTTTGAGTTAAGTAAACCTTTTACTTTCCAATAGGGAGACTCCACAGTCAGAGTGGAGATCCCCCTATACTAGGGAAAGATATAAAGAATTATTAAACAATATACTAAATCAGTGAAAATATGTTTTTGTTAAATAATAAGGTTTATCAATTTTATATATGTATTTCAGATACAGAATAAAAGACAAAATGCTTCAGCACAATTAACTACACTGACAATAATTTAAATATATTAAATTAACATTAGTTTCCTGAAGTTAAGATTAATAAAAAATAAATTCCCACATAACGAAAAAGAAAACTTGTTTTTAGTATGCATTAATATATATTAAAAGTGATGCATAGAATTAAATCAAAATAATTTCATTTGTTTAAGAAAATTAATCATTGATTTATAAATTCAACCACGGTTAAAATATTTAATAATTAACTAATAAGTATGTATTAGTATTTTTTTTAAAAATATTAAATTATTTTCATTTATGATATTAATTTAAACAATTTTAAATAAATTAATTGAAAATTATTTCATACAGGTTTTCATTTTAAGTCCCTTTCTTCATAAGTTTTTATGGGAGGGTGTTGCAGTACCAGTATTTGTCCAGTGCTTGACTTACTACTGTTGGCAGTAGTAACGTTCACTTGGAAATGTGGCTAAAACCCCCATTTTCAGAGAGTGGAAACGTATTGTAGGAGAGTAGGGTCTGCTATCCTATGGTCACCCCAAATTTTTGCTTTTTGCTTTACTGGTTTTTGACATATTGAGGCTGTGGGCCTGCTAATCAGACCCCCAGCCTGCTGTTCTCTCTAACTAAATTGACACTATGCACCCTAGGTGCATAACCAATTGGAATTGGATCACCCTGTGAGCCCCTGTACCAGTGTACACTAGGTACCCAGGGCATTGGTGTATCTAAGGCCTACCAGGGGCTGTAGCATGTATTATGCCCCCCCTGGCCTGGCCTAGCAATTTGACACAACTGGCTGATCACTCAGCTGGGGTAAGTTGGTGTAACCACCTCTTACTTAGGTGTAGTATACCTATACCTAGCCTTAAATGGGACACATGTTAACCTATAAGTCACTCCTATGGCAGGCCTTAACAATCCTGAAGGCAGAGTGCTTGGTTCCATGTGAGATGGTGCTCTGGCATGAGCTGAGCCTGTCTGCAGTGGTCGGAACAACTTCCTTCTACCGTTTCCAGATATCGTCATACCATATACTCTTAAGTGCATTATGAACCTCGCGGTTAAATGCTATCTTTGGTTTGGCTTTATCAAAACATGTCGAGTAAGGTGTCATACGAATTGGAATACTAACCCCTCGCCAATTCTGTCAACGGGGTTAGCATTCCACCCTTCTAGAGGGACACGACATGTACAGTACCTGAAACCCGGGTAAAATCAGACATAGCCTCAGCTCCACAAAATGGTTGCTGCCACCACAGACACAAGTCTGCCCTCCTGCTGCTGGGAGTCCTTCCAGCTTGGGAGACATGGACAAAGGGTTTCCTGCCAGGGGAGGTGCGAGCACCACCCCAGACAGGATTTTGTGTATTGGTCAGGTAGGGCTTGAAAGGAATCAGACATGCCTGAGGCTCACAAGGAGCCTCGGTGCATATGCCGGTTCAAACCGGTCCTGGGGCACACCAGCCCCGGACCTGGGGCGAGCTGGACAAAGGATTGGGGGTGTAACCACCCCCCGTCCTGGTCCCACCCTTAGGGAGGGACCTAGCAGGTAGTCCGGCCCCTAGAATCCGCTTAAAGTTAGGAGCTGTGTCCTAAGACTTCAGACATCCTGGAATCAACTTACTACAAAGAAGAAGACGGGAACTTCGATGCTCTGCTGCACAGAGGACTGAAGGAAATCTCCCCTATGGTCAGGGAGTGACCATCTTGCTAACGCAAGCACCAACCAGCTATTCGACGTCTGCTTTGCCGCCGCCTCCTGCCGGAGCCCGAGCCCAGAGCCCAACAAGACCTGGACCTCCAGACCTCTCACCGCCCGATCCACAGTCCCTGAAAAGAAGGAACCCGTGGAGGCACCGAGACACGTGGAGCCAGCCATCTTGGAAGACCAACGACAAGCTGCAAGCGCAACAGCAGAGGCTCCCTCCAAGTTGTGCTTTGGGTCCTGAGAAGCCCAACCACCAAGCAGCATCTGCACCAAAGGTGAGCCCTCCAGCATCTCCACGATCTGCGTGGGGCCCCTCTGCACTTTGCATCTCGACGCGCCTGCCCGGTCCCTGGCCCGTTTGCTAGGGGCCATTTTGGCGACCTAAATTGAAATCAATGACACTGGTCTGGTTGCTCCAGACTGGCCCTAGCTGCTCTCCAAAAGAGCAGCCCCTCTGACCTTGCTGGTCAGAACAATCAGCTTTCCTCTCTTTCCACGACTCCTGCCTTTGCAAAGGCTTGTTTGCTTCTTTCGAGTCGCCGACACCGCCGACAGCGAGAGCCTGCGTGGGACAGCTCGTGAACCGACTCCTGGATGTCGTCGACCTTCAGGGACCACGTGGCTGCGGAGACAAGCTACACCTCATCACCTGTTTGCACCCGACATCGCCTGGTACCTACCTGGTGCCACGCCGGTCACTGGCTAGTGACTGTGAACACTGTCCCCTCTGCTTTCAGGTCTTCTACAACTCCGATCCACTCTTGGATCCACCGCATCTCTTCTGGACCGACCGCCTGCAGCATCTTTGTCATCAGGCTCCATTGAATCGATAGAAGAAACCCGACGCACTTCGAGACCTATGCACCCGCTTCCTGTGGGTGAGGTAAAGCTGGCACTCCGGTGCCCAAGTGTAGAGAAACATCTCTAGTGTCTGTGTTTTGAATCTTAAGATCGTAGTCCATCCAGAAGACCCTTTCTGCAGTAACGTTTAAACTTTTACGCACCCATTGAAAACCTATGGGAGCCCGCGTGTAACTTTCCTCACTGCACACGCGACCCGTGGACCTCCTGGTCACTAACTGAAGTTAGCTCCTTGTAGGCCCAGCGATTCTAGAGGCCCTAGGCCTTTTCCCTTTCCTGTTCGTGGTAGTTATACCACTATTTTATTATATGGTTTGAGTGGCCACCAGGGCCCATCCATATAAAGTGCAACTTCTTTATATTATAACATTGTCTTGTTTAACGATTTGTGCTCCTGTGCCCATAAAGAGTCTAGGGGATACTTTGAGTAATAAATACATATATATTTTGAATATATATCTGTGTGGTGTCCTTTCATTGGTATAAAGGGGGGTTACATATGGTGAAACAGCTTGCTTAACACGCTTTAACGAGTTTAGCCTCAAAGACTGCTTAGCCTACGCTACCACTAGGGCAGCTAGTCCGAAAAGGTTGACTTACAACCACACCATAAGGGTTGCTTGGCATGGTACAAGGTGGTCACTTTAACTAGTGAACAGCATATACCAGGCCAACTTCTCACATTGGTGAGCAGCGGTTGGATTTGAGCTTGCTGTGTTTTACCTCTGTAATCTCTTTGTTACCAATTGAAAGATCATACAGGTACCTTTAGGTACATATAAAACAAGATAGATATACTTAAGTTCTACTGAACTTAGTTGTTGTAGAGCAAAGGGAGTAGCACACCCTGACTACAACTACTAGATAGGTTTAGTAGGAAAACCCAAGTGTAGGTAGATTGCAACACATCCACCCACACTTAAGAGCAATGGCTGGGGCAGAGGGGTCCAATGTACCCATCTCTGTTGAGAGTGACCCCCAGAGGGCACCATCCATCTTTGCTACCCTAAACCAAAATGAGCTCAGGCAGTTGGCAAATATCAGGGGCCTTAAACAGCCCAAGAACCCTACCTCTGCTGAACTCAGAGAGCTTTTACAAGCTGATGAAGATCAGACAGCTCTCAAAAAAGACTCCCAGTTAGGCCCCTTAGGGACTGGAACAGGAGGCCCCCCTTCTGAAGATGCTACTGAGGTACCCCTTTCCAATAGTCACCCCTTAGATGAGAATCATACTACAGAGGATGAAAGTGATAGGGATACAGATGTTAGTGGGGATGAAGGGAGAACTAGCCCAGTGCCAAGTGTTATACGTGGCCCAGCTAACTTAAGGCTACTGGGGACTGACAATGGGATCATCCCATTGGATCTCCCTCGTGGACTTAACCAGGGGCTTGGGAGGCAGAGGAATCACTCAGGTGAGTCTAATGCTTTTCATGCCTCTAGAGGCTCCCAAGGTTGCTCCAGAAGGGGGATGACCAGCCCTCAGAGGAGGGAGCATGAGGCCAGAATGAAGGAAGCTCAGCTGAGGATCAGGAGACAGGAGCTAGAAGTAGCCCTGATGGAAGAGAAACTGAACAAGGCTAGCCAACCTAGAGAGAGTGGGTCTATACCCACTGGTGGCAGCATTGTCCCTAAGGACAAAGATAGGGTCTTTGACAATAGGAACCTGTCCAAGGTTGTGCCCCCCTACAAAAGTGGGGATGACATCCACAAATGGATGACTGCTCCTGAGAGAGCCTGCAAAGTGCAGCAGGTTCCTGAGGACCAGTGGGCAGCAATCTTATGGCTCTCCTTTGAAGGAAGAGGCAGAGATAGACTCCTCACTGTTAGAGAAGAGGATGTCAGAAACTACAGAGCCCTGAAGAGTGTCCTAGTTGATGGGTTAGGCTTAACCACTGAACAGTACAGGTTAATGTTCAGAGACACCCAGAAGACACAGACTCAGGACTGGTCTGAATACATTGAATGTGCCACTAAGGCTTTGGAGGGTTGGTTGCTGGGAAGTAAGGTATCTGATTATACAGGATTGTACAATTTGATGATGAGAGAACAGATTTTAAATAACTGTCAGAACCAGCAACTGCATCAACACTTGGTTGACTCAGATCTGACCTCTCCCCAAGAATTGGGAAGGAAGGCAGACAAATGGGTCAGAACCATGGTTAAGCAAAAGAACCAGAACCAGGGCCAAGGGGGTGATCAGAAGAAAACAGGTGGAGATCAGAAATCTAAAGACCAGAATTCTTCAACAGGGCCCCAAACTAGTACTAACGAGGGTGGGTCCCAGCCTAAAGGGAAGAAGAAAGAAGGTCCAAAGAAACCCTGGTGCAAATCTTGCAAGAATACAACTCACTGGACTAGTGATTGTAAGAAGGGTGGAGCCCCCAACACTGTTGCCCCTAAGGCACCTGCTCCCAGTACTACTGTTAGCAGTGTTGGTCCCCAGACAAAGGGTGTAGTGGGAATCACTATGGGAACTGAAGGCGATTCTGACTTAGACAGAACCCTGACACAGGCAGTCTTGATCTGTGATGGGGACATGGATTTGTCCCTGACTGTGAGCCCCAGTAACCTGGGCAAGTACAGACAGACTCCTTTAATAAATGAAAAAGTGGCTCAAGCCTACAGGGACACATGTGCCAGTGTCACTATGGTGACACCAGGCTTTGTGGACCCTGGACAGTACATACCAGGTGAGAATTACCTGGTGACCAATGCCAGCAATGCCACTACTTCACATAGTGTGGCAGTTGTTAACTTCTCATGGGGAGGGGTAACTGGCCTCAAAAGGGTTGTGGTTAGTGCAGACCTCCCAGTAGAATGTTTGTTGGGCAATGACCTAGAGAGTTCTCTATGGTCAGAAGTGGAGTACAGGACACATGCAGAGATGTTAGGTATATCACCACATGTCCTTGCTGTGACCAGGTCACAGGCCAAAAAGTGCCTTACTGAACCACAGGTCTTGGATCCTGGAACAATGGACCAAGCACCTACCAAGAAGAAGAACAGGAGGGTTAAGGCTGTGCCTTCTCCCCTGCCTCCAAGTGATGATCAGCCTTCCCAGGAAGATGATCTAGAGAACCCTGAAGGAACTGTCCCTGAACAGCTTGAACCTGATCAGGTTGAGTTTCTGGGGACAGGGGGACCTTCCAGGGCTGACTTGGGGCAGGCTCAGTTATCCTGTCCATCTCTTGAACCCCTCAGACAGCTGGCTGCTGCTGAGGCTGCTGGGAATGCTCAAGGTACCCATAAAGTGTATTGGGGTCATGGGCTCCTTTATTCAGAGGCTAGAGACCCAAAACCTTGTGCAACCAGGAGGTTGGTTATACCTCTGCAATTTAGGGGCTTCCTTCTTACCTTGGCCCATGATATTCCTCTAACAGGACACTTAGGCCAGAACAAGACTTGGGACAGGCTTGTCCCTCACTTTCACTGGCCACACATGAATGAAGATACCAAGGAGTTTTGTCGCTCCTGTGTGACCTGCCAAGCCAGTGGCAAATCAGGTGGCACAACAAAGGCCCCCCTAATACCACTACCTGTGGTGGGGGTTCCCTTTGAAAGAGTGGGAATAGATATAGTGGGTCCCATGGATCCTCCCACTGCATCTGGGCACAGATTTATACTGGTGGTAGTGGATCATGCCACCAGGTATCCAGAGGCAATTCCCCTTAGGACCACTACAGCTCCTGTTGTGGCCAGGGCCCTGCTAGGAGTATTCTCCAGAGTGGGGTTTCCTAAGGAGGTGGTTTCTGACAGGTACCAACTTCATGTCAGGATACTTGACAGCTATGTGGAAGGAATGGGGTGTCAACTACAAGTTCACCACCCCTTATCACCCACAATGCAATGGGCTTGTTGAGAGATTCAACAAGACCCTAAAGGGTATGATCAAAGGATTACCTGAAAAGCTCAGGCGAAGATGGGACATCCTTCTGCCCTGCCTTCTGTTTGCTTACAGAGAGGTCCCACAAAAAGGAGTTGGCTACAGCCCCTGTGAATTGTTGTTTGGGCACCCTGTGAGAGGCTCCCTGTGTTTAGTGAAGGAAGGATGGGAGTTACCTCTCAAAAAGCCTAAACAAGACATAGTGGACTATGTACTTGGTCTCCGCTCCAGGATGGCTGAGTATATGGAGAAGGCATCCAAAAACCTTGAGGCAAGCCAGGCCTTACAGAAAGCGTGGCATGACCAAAAGGCTGTCTTGGTTGAGTTTCAGCCAGGACAGAAGGTATGGGTGTTGGAGCCAGTGGCCCCAGCAGCACTCCAAGACAAATGGTCTGGACCCCATACAATCCTGGAAAAGAAGGGAGAGGTTACCTACTTGGTGGACCTAGGAACTCCCAGGTGTCCCCACAGGGTACTCCATGTTAACAGGTTAAAAGCATATGTTGACAGGGCAGACATGGGCTTGCTCATGGCTACAGATGAGGGACAGGAGGAAGAGAGTGACCCTCTCCCAGACCTGTTGTCTCAGAACCCTGAAGATGGTTCAGTTGAAGGAGTGACTCTTGGAGGCAACCTCACTGAGCATCAGCAGATTGAATGTAGACAGGTTCTACAATCATTTCAACACATGTTTTCATTGATACCTAGTCAAACTGACTGGTGTACCCATGTGGTGGACACTGGTGACAGTCTGCCTGTAAAGAACAAACTTTACAGACAACCTGACCACGTCAGGGACTGTATAAAGGCTGAGGTACACAAAATGCTGGAACTGGGTGTCATTGAACCCTCAGAGAGCCCCTGGGCTAGCCCAGTGGTTCTGGTCCCCAAACCTCACACCAAAGATGGCAAGAGAGAGATGAGGTTCTGTGTGGATTACAGAGGACTCAATGCTGTCACTAGGACAGATGCACATCCTATTCCAAGGGCAGATGAGCTCATAGATAAACTGGCTTCTGCTAAGTTTTTGAGCACATTTGATTTGACAGCTGGCTATTGGCAAATCAGGTTAGCTGAGGAGTCCAAGGCCAAAACAGCATTCTCAACCCCAGGTGGGCATTATCAATTTTTGGTGATGCCCTTTGGTCTGAAGAATGCACCTGCCACCTTCCAAAGGTTGGTGAATCAAGTCCTTACTGGGTTGGATGACTTTTGTGCAGCATATCTTGATGACATTGCTGTCTTTAGCTCCACCTGGGAGGATCACCTGATCCACCTGAAGAAGGTACTTGAGGCTCTGCAAAAGGCAGGCCTCACTATCAAGGCTACTAAGTGCCAGATAGGGCAGAGTAAGGTTGTGTAATTGGGCCACCTTGTAGGTGGAGGCCAAGTTTAACCACTGGAGAGTAAGATACAATCCATCAAGGACTGGTCCCCTCCAACCACCCAGACTCAAGTTCGAGCTTTCTTGGGCTTGACTGGGTACTACAGGAAGTTTGTTAAGAACTATGGGTCCATTGTGACTCCTCTTAATGATCTGACATCCAAGAAGATGCCCAAAAAGGTTCAGTGGACAGTAAGCTGTCAAAAGGCATTTGATGACCTGAAGAAGGCCATGTGCTCTGCACCTATCCTGAAAAGTCCTGACTACTCCAAAGAGTTTATTGTCCAAACAGATGCTTCTGAGTTGGGTGTGGGAGCTGTGCTGTCACAACTTAATGTAGATGGTCAAGACCAACCCATTGCTTTTATTAGCAGAAGGTTGACCCCCAGAGAGAAGAATTGGTCAGCTATTGAGAGGGAGGCCTTTGCTGTGGTGTGGGCCCTGAAGAAGCTGAGGCCATACTTGTTTGGCACTCACTTCAAGATTCAGACCGACCATAAGCCCCTCTTGTGGCTAAATCAGATGAAGGGTGAAAACCCCAAACTGCTTAGGTGGTCCATTTCCCTACAGGGGATGGACTTTACAGTGGAGCACCGGCCAGGTACAGACCATGGGAATGCAGATGGTCTCTCCAGGTACTTCCACTTAGGACATGAAGACGAGACTGGTCAAGGCTAGTTTAATGTCCCTGCGTTTGGGGGGGGTTGTGTAGGAGAGTAGGGTCTTCTATCCTATGGTCCCCCCAAATTTGTGCTTTTTGCTTCACTGGTTTTTGACATATTGAGGCTGTGGGCCTGCTAATCAGACCCCCAGCCTGCTGTTCTCTCTAACTAAATTGACACTATGCACCCTAGGTGCATAACCAATTGGAATTGGATCACCCTGTGAGCCCCTGTACCAGTGTACACTAGGTACCCAGGGCATTGGTGTATCTAAGGCCTACCAGGGGCTGCAGCATGTATTATGCCACCCCTGGCCTGGCCTAGCAATTTGACACAACTGGCTGATCACTCAGCTGGGGTAAGTTGGTGTAACCACCTCTTACTTAGGTGTAGTATACCTATACCTAGCCTTAAATGGGACACATGTTAACCTATAAGTCACTCCTATGGCAGGCCTTAACAATCCTGAAGGCAGAGTGCTTGATTCCATGTGAGATGGTGCTCTGGGATGAGCTGAGCCTGTCTGCAGTGGTCGGAACAACTTCCTTCTACCGTTTCCAGATATCGTCATACCATATACTCTTAAGTGCATTATGAACCTCGCGGTTAAATGCTATCTTTGGTTTGGCTTTATCAAAACATGTCGAGTAAGGTGTCATACGAATTGGAATACTAACCCCTCGCCAATTCTGGCGACGGGGTTAGCATTCCACCCTTCTAGAGGGACACGACATGTACAGTACCTGAAACCCGGGTAAAATCAGACATAGCCTCAGCTCCACAAAATGGATGCTGCCACCACAGACACAAGTCTGCCCTCCTGCTGCTGGGAGTCCTTCCAGCTTGGGAGACGTGGACAAAGGGTTTCCTGCCAGGGGAGGTGCGAGCACCACCCCGGACAGGATTTTGTGTATTGGTCAGGTAGGGCTTGAAAGGAATCAGACATGCCTGAGGCTCACAAGGAGCCTCGGTGCATATGCCGGTTCAAACCGGTCCTGGGGCACACCAGCCCCGGACCTGGGGCGAGCTGGACAAAGGATTGGGGGTGTAACCAACCCCCGTCCTGGTCCCACCCTTAGGGAGGGACCTAGCAGGTAGTCCGGCCCCTAGAATCCGCTTAAAGGTAGGAGCTGTGTCCTAAGACTTCAGACATCCTGGAATCAACTTACTACAAAGAAGAAGACGGGAAATTCGACGCTCTGCTGCACAGAGGACTGAAGGAAATCTCGCCTATGGTCAGGGAGTGACCATCTTGCTAACGCAAGCACCAACCAGCTATTCGACGTCTGCTTTGCCGCCGCCTCCCGCCGGAGCCCGAGCCCAGAGCCCGACAAGACCTGGACCTCCAGACCTCTCACCGCCCGATCCACAGTCCCTGAAAAGAAGGAACCCGTGGAGGCACCGAGACACGTGGAGCCAGCCATCTTGGAAGACCGACGACAAGCTGCAAGCGCAACAGCAGAGGCTCCCTCCAAGTTGTGCTTTGGGTCCTGAGAAGCCCAACCACCGAGCAGCATCTGCACCAAAGGTGAGCCCTCCAGCATCTCCACGATCTGCGTGGGGCCCCGCTGCACTTTGCATCTTGACGCGCCTGCCCGGTCCCTGGCCCGTTGGCTAGTGGCCATTTTGGCGACCTAAATTGAAATCAACGATGCTGGTCTGGTTGCTCCAGACTGGCCCTAGCTGCTCTTCAAAAGAGCAGCCTCTCTGACCTTGCTGGTCAGAACAATCAGCTTTCCTCTCTTTCCATGACTCCTGCCTTTGCCAAGGCTTGTTTGCTTCTTTTGAGTCGCCGACAGCAAGAGCCTGCGTGGGACAGCTCGTGAACCGACTCCTGGACGTCGTCAACCTTCAGGGACCACGTGGCTGTGGAGACAAGCTACACCTCATCACCTGTTTGCACCCGACATCGCCTGGTACCTACCTGGTGCCACCCCGGTCACTGGCTAGTGACTGTGAACACTGTCCCCTCTGCTTTCAGGTCTTCTACAACTCCGATCCACTCTTGGATCCACCGCATCTCTTCTGGACCGACCGCCTGCAGCATCTTTGTCATCAGGCTCCATTGAATCGATAGAAGAAACCCGACGCACTTCGAGACCTATGCACCCGCTTCCTGTGGGTGAGGTAAAGCTGGCACTCCGGTGCCCAAGTGTAGAGAAACATCTCTAGTGTCTGTGTTTTGAATCTTAAGATCGTAGTCCATCCAGAAGACCCTTTCTGCAGTAACTTTTAAACTTTTACGCACCTATTGAAAACCTATGGGAGCACGCGTGTAACTTTCCTCACTGCACACGCGACCCGTGGACCTCCTGGTCCCTAACTGAAGTTGGCTCCTTGTAGGCCCAGTGATTCTAGAGGCCCTAGGCCTTTTCCCTTTCCTGTTCGTGGTACTTATACCACTATTTTAGTATATGGTTTGAGTGGCCACCAGGGCCCATCCATGTAAAGTGCAACTTCTGTATATTATAACATTGTCTTGTTTAACGATTTGTGCTCCTGTGCTCATAAAGAGTCTAGGGGATACTTTGAGTAATAAATACATATATATTATGAATATATATCTGTGTGGTGTCCTTTCATTGGTATAAAGGGGGGTTACATATGGTAAAACAGCTTGCTTAACACGCTTTAACGAGTTTAGCCTCAAAGACTGCTTAGCCTACGCTACCACTAGGGCAGCTAGTCCGAAAAGGTTGACTTACAACCACACCATAAGGGTTGCTTGGCATGGTACAAGGTGGTCACTTTAACTAGTGAACAGCATATACCAGGCCAACTTCTCACACTTATAAGTCTACACTTTTGACCAGCATTACACTTGGTTTTGTGAATAGCCCAAAGTAGTAAAGTTACTTAAAAGTGTAGGAGTAATCACATGTAGAAAGTACTCACAAGTGTAGGTTACCTTTGTGAATAGCCCCAAGAGTCTGGCTTACATGCTGGGGCATTCTGTGTACTTTTGTGGGCATATTTATTTATTTATTGTGAGATTTGTATTTGGCTACCTGTCACCTCTAGCAGGGCCGGACTGGGAACCAAACCCGGCCCTGGCAAAGTGCTCGGCAGGCCTCCCGGGTGCCGCCGAGCTCTTTGCCAGGGCCGGGTTTGTTACAGGGCCGATTTTGCAGCTATGCTGCAAAAACGGCTCTGTGACAAAAACGGCCCCCAGGGGCCCAAAACCGGCCCCCACCCGCGCGGCCCACCGGGGGATTGCCCGGTGCCCGCTACGGCCAGTCCGGCCCTGACCTCTAGGTTACTTCTGTGTTGCTGTATACATTTGGAAATTCACTTGATAGCGAAGGGACACATGTAAATGGTATTCAGGAAAGAGGAACAGGATGACCATTGGAATCCTGTAGTGCACAAGACAAGTGAAAGATTCAAATGACATTATGACTTTTTGGTTATTGACAGAAAGAAAGTCTGCTTGTGCTCCTTCGACCTCTCTGCTGAGATTGACACACTCAACCACTAGACTTAGTTAGACACCCTGAAACATCAAATGGGTATTTGATGGTGTGGGTCTTATAGGGTTCACCTCATATCTAACAAACTGTTCTCAACTAGTAAAAATTGGGAACGCCATCTCAGATCCAGTCAGCCTACAACAAGGGGTCCCTCAGGATTCTATTCTCTCCCTAAATGTTTTCAACCTCTACCTCAAATCCCTCTGCACTGACGACACCCAAATTTACCTCAAGGTATTGAGCCTGAAAGACTCACCTGCTTATCCCATCCCCCGAACAGAATTAAACCTTTGATGGCAAGCAATCACCTCAAACTAAACCTAGAGCAAACAGAATTAATGAATGAATGAATGGCCACTTATGTACAGCTACCTCAGAAGAGGTGTCCCAGCGCTAGCAGACAGGTCAAACTGAGAGGTTCCAGATACTACTGTCCCTGCCTGAAATGCCAGGTTTTTAAAGCCTTTCTGAAATCCTGTTTTGTATCCAACCAACGCAGGTGGCTGGGCAAGGAGTTTCACAGTTTGGAAGTCCTAACTCTCAAGGACCTACCTCCTTGTTGCATTATTGCCAAACGGGGGACAGTGAGAAGGCGCCGCTGATTGGATCTCAAAGTCTGCTCCTGACAATATGGAATGAGCTTTGACCTAGATGGCCAGGTCCGTTGCCTTGGTAGGCTCAAAAAGCCAGGATGAGTGCCTTAAACTCTATCATCCTGGTCACCAGGAGCCAGTGTAGCAGTCTCAGATGTGGCGAAATGTGCTGGCGAAAAGGGACCTTACGGATTAGCCTTGGATGCATTCTGCACTGTCTGTAACCTGTGGGTCAAATAAAGCGGCAACCCAGGGTAGAGACAGTTGGCATAATCTAGTTGGAAAGGTACCAGAGCATGGACTGTGATCCTATGTCAGGAAGCGTAGTAACTTCCTAATAGTTCTCATTTTTCCAAAGCACGCCGCGGAAATGTGCCTGACTTGTGCCACAAGGGTAAGCTCCATCTCCCATCTAACTCCGAGGTTATAACCGAATCCTTGGGGGTGGGCAGGGGAACCAACTCCTCCAGCCACCAGAGGCACGGCAGCGGAGGAGATACATGGTTAAAAGACAAGACCTCGGTTTTATCTGCATTTAACTTCAAACAATTTTTGTTCATCCAGCCAGCAATGTTCTTCAGGCAGTCCTTAAATTTATC
The DNA here is from genome assembly GCF_964204655.1 of Triturus cristatus. Classification (NCBI taxonomy): domain Eukaryota; kingdom Metazoa; phylum Chordata; class Amphibia; order Caudata; family Salamandridae; genus Triturus; species Triturus cristatus. The sequence continues at coordinate 1,199,156,655 of NC_140593.1, forward strand.
AAAGGCTGCAGCGGAATGTTCCTTAAAAGAGAACACCAGCTGAGTGTCATCCGCATAAGAGACTACTTTCACCCCTCTCGAAGAGATGAAGGCCGCCAACGGGGCAAGATGAATATTAAACAGCAGTGAGCTTAAAGCTGAGCCTTGGGGGATTCCGCAGGTGAGTTGTTTGACTGGAGAAGAGAAAGGGGGCAGAAAAACCCTCTGAATGCGGTCTTCAAGATAAGACCGGATCTAGTCATGTGCCAGTCCCTTAATGCCCATCTGTTCCAATCTTTCCAGCAGGATTGAGTGGGACACCATATCGAAAGCAGCTGAAAGATCAACCAGCACTAACATGGCAGCCGAGCAGCTGTCCACGGACATTCTCACCGAATCAGCTACTTCTACCAGCGCTGTCTCTGTGCTATAGCCAGACCGGAAGCCGGAGTGGGAGTCATGTAGAAGTCCATGCACTTTTACAAAGTCAGATAGTTGTTACTGGGCCTCTTTCTCCAGTATTTTGGCTGGAGCTGCCAGGAGAGAGATTGGTCTAAAGTTATTAAGAACTTCGGGATCAGCTTTGGGCTTTTTTAACAAAGGTAGCAAATAGGCTTGCTTCCATGCGGCTGGAAGAATTCCTGTCTCGAAAGACACATTCCAAATGTGGTTAAGTACAAGATTAAGCTGTAAGGCCTGAAACTTGAACCATTTCTCTGGGCAGGGGTCTCCTGGAGAGCCCGATTTACATTTCATAAGTTCTGTCAGTGTATTTTCTGCTGGGACAAGGAGGATGTCCAAGAAAACCTGAGATCCGTTATAAGAGATTAGATGGTCCTTGTAACTTAGGGTATTCTACACTGGTTTAAATGACAGTAGAAAGGTACTTCTCAAATCCAAGACTGGATGGAACTCTTCCTGGACATTGACTGCTGCCCTTTCATAATTTAGAATGCCAAATCTTTTGGATTCACCCTTGACAAGTATCTTAATCTTGAGAGACATTTCTCCTCCATGCCTCAAAATGCCCGGTTCCAGCTAAGGCTCATTTGGGGAATCAGGAACCTCATCCAAGCACAAGACCTTAAATCTGTTGTCTAGGCACTGATGCTCTCTAACATTGACTACTGATTTGCACTCCTTTCTTGCATTCCCAAAGCCCACTTAGGTCCACTCAGAGCAGTCCTACATGCAACACTACGCTTCATGTCAGGACAGAGCCCTCCCATTCTTCGTTCCATTCAGTGGTTGCCCATAGAGGGAGGGCTCAATTTAAAACTGCCTATACCACTTATAAAGTTCTTCACCCCTGCGTACTTAAGAAACTGAAAATTTCAGGCACTGGCAGAGATTCATGAAATGCTCCATTGCTCTTCCTCGAACCTCCCATCTTCAAGCATGAAGGAGCCGGATTTTCCACATTCCAAATCGGCTCTAGAACCTCGAGTCGATTGTATATTTTCTCAGCATGAAAGCGTTGGGTGAGAGGATTCTTTAGCGGGTCAATCTTTTAAATTTCAATTCACTATGACTCTTAAGAATCACAGACTACCAAATGGAGTAAGTTGATTTATTACAAATCCAAAAATAACTGAACATACAGTCACCTCAAGATGAGGGTGTAGAAATACATTGTGACTAATATAAAGCCAAATCTACGAATGAAATTAAGGCGGTGCAACATGCACAAGATAATTAGTTCAAGGATCAGGATGCAAAAGACTAGTGAACAAACTTCCAAGTTCCCCTGCATCGAGGAATTGTGGGAATAAAGCATTAATCTGTCCCTACACTAGCACTAATGTGACATCCCATATTAAGCACTCTCGGGGTCAGGATCATTTAAGGTGTCAGCATGTGGAGTCTTCCTTAGAAGCCTCCCCACATTAGTTGGGTCAAGCAGCATAAAGCTACTAAGACAGAGCTCGTCATAAGATGCTCTCTCTCTTGCGGCAAGGAAGAAGTCCCGGGGCTCTTTCCCTAGTTACGATACATCAATAGGGCAGGTGGCGTTCCAGGATCCTTCACGAGTCATGCCATCTGGTCAGGCCGCCTCCTCATAGGTACTTTTCCATTGGGCAACGATGCTCCCGAGCTTGGTTAGATAACCTTGCTTTCCAGGGTCTCTCCGGTGAGAAAGTTCTCCATTATCAGCATCAACACTCAAAGTTTTCCCGTCTCTCCTAGCCTAACTCCTAAAAAAATACATTATTCTAACTAACAAGGATGATTTTTCCACCGGCAACAGAAACATGAGAGAGAACAGAATCCAACGTGCACATGAAATTCACCTAATAGTTCTAATGTGAGAGCTTCCAAGGGAAATGCATTTCAGGCCTGTAGGATTCAGCGAACATAAGAAAGATGGAACATAGACGTTATGTGATGGCATATAAAATAAACATTCTTTCTCAGTACTACTGCGTACATCTAAGTTAACAAGTTACATAAGAATATTGAATACATGAATAATTGTCAGCAGTATACGCGAATCCGGCACGTTAGTGATTTCAGCTGGTTACATCTTAGCTCTACATTGATTTCTTCACGTTTACATTGAAATACCGTAAAATACGTCACGATTCACATTATTACAATTCACATTCTAATTTCTCATGTTAATACCACGAAAGAATATATGTGGATGCGGACTACTCGTGATTATTATGCACCCTTACAAATGAAAAACAGATTTTGCGCTACATCAAGTATTCGGGATTCATGAAACAATCCTTTTCCAAAAGCCCCACAAGGCCCTCCTCTTTGAATGGCATCTAGCCTAAACCTGCTCCTCCCCCCTCACGCTTTCATGAATAGCACGCCAGCTCAAAATACACAAACTATTGCTGATCCTCGCGTGATGCTGTACCACATGCTTTTCATTACTATGTTTTTCCTGTGAATATGTTTGAAGCTCTCTACCTCCTGGGACAGGCTAACCAGGCGATCATGCTAACTTAAATGAACATGTATATTTTTTACATTTGTTACTGATATGTTCTGGTTTTATTGTGAAGTGCTCTGATGCTTCCAGGCAATGTTTGTGCTATATCAATTATTCCCCCCGCCCCCCAAAAAAATCCAGGAAGGAGCAAACCTGATATTGCTGTCCATTGTATGAACATTTTCACAGTGTGCACTCTGGATTTTCAAAATTTAACTCCAAATATAGTTACCTGCGTGGCACATATATTTTCAAGGTATGTATGTGTAGAGTTAGGAATAGTAAATGTATAATTCCCAATATGCACTTACCTTTTGATATTTTGTCCGTCAATATTCTGTATTTGAAATTCATGCAGAATATTATTGGTGTCAATATTCAGTAGTACAACCATTTTCACACGTACTGCAACATTGACCGCACTGAAGGCTGCTGAGAGGCTGAGGAGTTTAACAGCTGACTTCTTCTCTTTTCCCATGGGGCAGAGGTCCTCTTTTAGGTTGGCTAATGCTAATTCATTGCCACTAACGGGTCTAAACCCAGGCTGTTGGTCAAGTAGCCAGTACTTGACCAACAAGTCAAGTTCTGATGAAATTGGGAGATTGGAGTTTGGAGAATAGTTTGACAAGATGTCTGTATCGGATATCAACTTTGTCAGCAAGGGGTGATGATAGCATGCTTGAGTGGGCTGGACACAACTCATATGCTGAGTGAGATGTTTAAAAGGTAGGTGGGCTTGATGTGAGAGATGGCAGGAATTGTTTGAAGCTGATGGCTGAGCAGAGGACCAAAGGTGATGTTGAACCTTTAGTGCTGCTGTAAAGCTCCTCAACTCTGTGCTCTCTTGCATTTTGAATAAGGATATTGTACTCCCTCCTGTTAAATTAGGACCTCGATAGTGCTATTTTGTAGGGGTGGGTGAAGAATTCCTCTCCGCCGGTAAAGTCCACAGAGGTTTCGCCCATTCCGTGCAGAGTGTGGAGTTTCAGAAAACTCCAAAGTGACGCGGAGTACAGTTTTTTCCTTGAATGGCTTGCCGTCGATAAGTTAGCGCGGGCTAATGAGAAAAAAATCACGCTCTAGACCTCCTCCCGGCTCAATTTCTCATCGCGGGCAGTTGTGGCAAGTCGCGACTGTCCGTATTGAAGAATCTGCCATCCGCGTTGAGGAAGCTGCGGCTTGATATGTCTACTCAATCTGGCAGAAAGCAGCAGCGTCCTCTGGCGTGATACACAGTGCTGTTCGTGCTAATTTTAAAGTGCGAGACAAACTCCCAGCACTAAAAATCAGTGCGTGCAACGCAACTTAACAGACTCCGTAGCTGGCAGAACTCCGTGGAGCGTGGATGAGTTTCTCTGGCACGTCACAAAGTTTCACAGAGTAAAACTCAGCGAACTCCAAACAGGCTGACTATTTTGCAGCTGGCCACTACTCTTACACCTACATTAAATGGAAGAAATAAGTTAGGTACCTGGAACTGTGGTTCTCAAGTAGTGGAATATTTCATAGATTCACATTCTTGAATCCTTCCCGTCCTTGAGATGGGAGTTTGCTGGTGCCTTAATAAAGCAATGCACTGATAGGTATAGACTAGAAAAGGCTTTGGCTCTTAGTTCAGTAACCTAGCATAGTATTTTTTTTTTAAAGAAAGCAAACTTAGGTTTTAACCAATCAGGATGAATCATTCTTTAGAACACTCCTGTGAGAAGCTCTAGTCCCTCAGATTTTAGAGCACAAGTGTCAAACATAAGACTACTGAGAAAGAAAGGTGAGCTTCCAGGGGAGGGGGCTGGGTTGCATGTGAATCTATGAAATATTCCAATACTGGAGAAGCATAGTTACAGGTAAGTAACTTAATTCTTACTCCAGTAATGGAACTTTCATAGATTCACATGCTTGAATCAGATTAAACAGCAGTTGAATAGCATATTTGTAGGACAAACCAATGCGCAGCAAATATAAGCAAATAATATACATATAGGTAAGAGACAGTGAGAACAAGGGTATGAAAAACAGTGAGAACAAGGGTATGAAGAACATAGCAGTATAATAAGGAAAATACATTTGTCTTTCTTTCAATAACCATAGAAGACAATAGAACATTTGCGTAAACAAATAAGAGGATCGAAGGAAGACATGGATAGCTCACCTTCATTGGAAAAGTGTTGAAGCACTGCTTGGCTCACTGTCACGTCATTGTGAACAGCCAGGTCCAAGCAGTAATGTTGAGTGAAGGTTTGTCTGTTCTTCCATGTTGCTGCCCGGCAGATTTCAGGAACAGCATCCAGTAAACAATGCCATTGATGTAGAAATAGTCTTTGTTGAATGGGCAAAAGACTGCCAGCTTTCTGGTGACAAGATTAAATGGCGTAGGAAATCCATGTAGAATTGCTTTGCTTTGAGAATGGAAGGCACTTCCTTGGAGCGCTGTAAGTGACAAATAGTTGAGAGGATTTGCGAAACGCTTTAGTTTTATGCATTGCTTACCGCCTAAAGAATGAAGCGCTCTTTGCACTGACGTCGCAGGATTTCGAAAGAAAGTCTTGAGAGCCACTGGTTCATTTAGGTGAAAGACTGTAGGGACCATAGGAATGAAGTCAGGGTTTGTAAGGAGAATAAGTAATAGCTTCTTACCTAGAACTCCAGTTCTCTCGTAGGGGAATTTCCATGATAAGTCATAAACACTGAATAGACCAACCCATGTGACGGGACCCAGGAGCACTTTATCCAATGTATTTTCTTGAGTGCAGATGTTCGCATTTCTTCGGGAAGGCCTATGGAGTCACCTAAGAAAGAACATTTTATGCAGCCTGTAGGAGAAGGCTACAATGGCCAAATTCTTCATTTTCTAGATAAAAAATGTGTCAGAAGAACTCTCTATGCATATAAATGCATAATGCCTTTGTAAAACAATACAAATGTCTTTCACAACCCCTTTTTAAGTAGAATATAGTAATTAAGGATCATAGGACAGTGTAGTCTCATAGGCTGCTTAAAATAGACGTGGTGCCTTAAGGCCCCAGGGACCTCCAGTATCCTCTCATGCCATGCTTGGCTACAGGAAGTTACCTCCGTTTTTTTTGAGGCAATGAATGATGATATGTATACGGCCCATGAGTATCTCTGTCAATTCCACCGGGGAGAAGGGAGGGCTGCTTATGACTTATCATGGAATTTCCCCCAAGTCAGGTCTTCCCTGAACCGGTAACAAGCATCCTTGGACGGGATGGCTACTGTCCCCTAAGGTGACTACACCCTTTGGGTGCTCCATGCATTTAGGGAGAGGGGCACATCCCTGCTCCTATTGGGCTTAATTCTCCAATTCCAAAAGAATTCCAATTCAGGATGGAGAATTTCTAAGAGAGGAGTTTCTGGAAGAGGTGTGGTGCAGCGGCCAGGGTGCCTGACTCCTGACCACGGGGTTCACAGTTCAATCTATGGCGCAGGTGGCAGGTTAGCCCAGCTCCATCTGACTGTGGGCAATAGCTTGCTTAATCTTCCCAACGGACCCCAGCGCCGGGACACCTCTCCGGAAGTAGCTGTGTGCTTCACAAATGCTGGTATTTCATTTAATTTATTGAATTACCTCAGGTCCTTGTAAACCTAGGGGTGTGCCAGGCTCAGGTGGACACTCCTACTCCACTTACTAATTTTCCTGTCTGTCCTGCTGCCAAAAGTGGGACCTGGACAGGGGGATTGGCATCTCCATTGGTTGGAGCTGCCCAGATCACCAAATCACAAGGTGAGAGACTTTGAGGCTCTTGCTGTTCTTGCAATGGGGAGGTGTAAAGCACATCCACCGAGAGCAGGCTTTGTTCTGACCTCTGAGAACACAAAGGCTCTCACCCCATGAGGTCAAAAACATGTCTGGTGGTGGCTGTCTGGCAGGGACCAGTCAGCCAATCCACTAGAAATTGGTCGTTTTTCAGGGGGCATCTCTAAGATGCCCTCTGAGTGCATTTTATAATAAATTGAACACTGACATCAGTGTGGGTTTATTACGCTGAGAAGTTTGGTAACAAACTTCTCAGTTTTTAGTTACGCCATTATGGAGCTGTGGAGTTCGTAATGACAAACGACCAGCCCATGTACTCAAACTGGCTTCACTGCACTTACAATGGGGGCCTATTGCTCATGCAGCTATTCCCTCACCTGTGGTATGGGGCACCCTACCTTACGGCTGTAAGGCCTGCTAGAGGGGTGACTTAACCATGCCACAGGCAGTGTTGGTGAGAATGGCATATAGGGTGTGTGTGCCATGTCCACTCTTCAGTTTGTTCTGCACAAGCGTGTAATGGCAGTGAGTGGGTGTTAAGGTGTGGGGTCTCTGAGGGTGGCATAATACATAATGCAGCCCTCAAATGTCCTCTCTGTTCACAAGGCCCTTGTTACCAGGGGTACTTTTTACAATGGACTTACATGTGGCCCATGGAGTGTGCTAACTGTGGAAACAGTGGTACCGTTTTAGGGAAAGAACACAGGTGCAGGGGCCTGGTTAGCAGGATCCTGTCATGATCCTCCATAACTGAAGATGAAATGGGGAGAAACAGCATCACCATCTAGAGCAGTGAGACATGTAGGGCTGTGTGACTGCGTTTTGATTTTGGCAAACGGGACTAACCACAAGTCCCAGAAGGCATTGGTGCTGCAGCTGTGTCTTCTCCAGGGTTTAGGACTGCCTATATAAGAGCCCATACTTGTCTATCGTTTTGAGAGCCGTTGAACAAAGGTTCGTTGTTTGAGGACCTCCTCTATTTCCTGTGGATTCTTTGTTCCAACACCAAGGCAGCTTGGCGGTGTTGGAGCTCTCTTCAGCTTTTTCCATTCAGAAAGTGGCAGCCGCTCCTCTAGTTTGGAGCTCTTTACCGCTTCCCTGTGTAATCAGCTGCAGACGCTCTGCTGAGGCAGAGCGCACCCCATTATTTTCAAGGGATTACTGCATCAGCTGCTCAGCGGTGTCGGAATCATTTCCAGCGCGTTCAGTTCCCGAACACTTGTTGCCAGAGGGAAAGTAATTTCTGTCAAACTCCCTGCCGTGCCTTGTGTGCACGCTTCCGCTCCGCGGTGTCGGAGTGCTTCATCGAGTGTGAAAACCAATGCTCTCTTTCTGGATTAGATTTTCATCTTTTTCGAGCTTTTGACAAGATTGCTCAGAATTTAGTTCCAGAAATAAAGGCACATTTCTCAAACCAGCTAGGCCAGCGCGTGCTCTCCGGATGAGAGTGGGAATCGCGCTCAGGCTTTCTTTTCATTATATTGATTATTTGCATCTTTTTCTGGAGTAGCAGTTTGCTACTTTGTATACCCTTTTACATTTTGGCAGGCAAGTTTAGCCCTTGGTGGTTACTTATTATTTGGTGAATGTAATTTGTGGTTCAACCCTTCCCAGTATGAAATGCATGTAAATGTGTCTTAGAGGTTGGGGGTCTAGGAGTATTAATATCTGTGCTTTCTCTTACATACAGGATGCCATTGTGCTTCATTGCATATTGAGAAAGAAGGATTTCCCGTATAGAGGAGAGGACCGAAGAGGCCCTGTGGTGGTGGACCACTGCCTTTTGTTATTTTATCCCTTTCCCTTTTCCCCTGTGCTTCCGTGCAGGGTAGGGTGTTATATACTCCCTGGGGGTAGTACTAGGGGAATTGGGAAACGTACATCGCCCCTGCTGGATCTCTTCCTGAAGGTTAGTGGCTGGTGTGAGGTTAACCAATCTAAACCCGACAGATCTCAGCATACACTCAGTGAAAGTGCATCAGAAATCTGCCAAAAAGTGGGGGGGGGGGGTTACTGCAACAGAAACCCACTTTCCTACAGTATCTCTGAACCTGATCCTGTACACTTCACAAGTAAGTCATAACCCTTCAATAAGTTCCCCTTTCAAAACCTCATAGTTGCCTGCTTCCTCTTCTCTTACTGCCAGGAGTTTGCCTCCATCTTTGTCTGCAAAGGAGAGCCACCGGATAGCTGCTCACTACTTTTGGGGGACCTTCTGGACTTTACAGGCCCTCTCCATGGCAATAATCTACTTGTGAATATCATCCCCAGTTTTAAAAAGGGGCACTATCCTGCAAAGATTCATGGGGGTCTAACCTCAACTTCCTCTCCTTCTCCACTTATAGGACTTCTCTTTCAATGGCCAACTGCTCCCTTTTCAGCTTGAGTTTGACCTTCTCAAGTTTGAGCCGACTGTACCCCCTATCTAGGATGGCCTTATCTAAATTTGAGTGAGGGGACCCAGCAACTGATGCTGAGGAAAAGGAGGATGAGGATGACAAAGACCTCCTCCTCCTAGAAACCCTGTGAACCAACTCTGGGTGAGTGAAAGTGGGCCTACTGACATGACCCCCTCCAGTACCATCAGTACCCCCCTCTACAGGAATAGGATCCTCCAGGGAAACCACTTCAGATTCCACCTGGCCATGTCCATTGACAGAGCCAGTGGTACTACGCACCTCTTCCTCTTCAAGGTCATCCCCCTCACCAAGGCCATCCTTCTCCAGTGGCCTTCCAGGATTCTGGATGTCAACTTGGAGAAGTAATTCCAACAGAAAATACCTCTTGGGGTTACTACCTGTCCTAAATCCTCTAGCTTTGCACAGATTACTAAATTCCTGGAACTTAAGGGCACTGTACCTAGACTCCTGAATCTAACTAAGTTCCCCAGTAGTGGGTATGGTGCTAGTGTAGTGTAGTGTACCCTACTCTGGCAATCTAGACTTAAAAACACAGTTGGAGAAAGGGATATGCTAGACCTTTGACACCTAACTAAAAAGTTTAGAAATGTCTTACCTACCAAGTATAGTGTAATTACAAAAGGTAGTAGTGGTTTCTTATGGAAACCTTACTTATGACAAAGTGGTAGAGCAAATGCAAGTCTTTAATCCAACCGTTGCACCACCAATGAAGGAGGCTGGCTCAGTATATAGTGTCCACCTATGATAAGGCACTGTGCACTGAGTCCAAGCAACCCTTAGTGATAGTGTGTAGGTCCCTGAAAACCAGAGCTCCCAAGGGGTAGCTGGGAAGAGCAGCTAAGCATTATCCAGGAGGGTGTAAAGCAATCGCATAGTGGTAAATGCGATTGCTTTACACCATAGTCAGTCAGTGTCTAAAGCAATTGCATTCATCACTATGGTCAGTCAGCAAGCTGTTCACACAAGAAAGAACCACACTAGATGAGTATACAAATACTTTGTATTTATTATTACACACTTGACACTAACTTGGTATATCTTCTACCCGGAAATTTCAATTACACATGAAACATACATTTGAAAGAGATAGGTAGCATAGGAAAACACATTGCGCCTGGCGGAGGTGCAAAACCATATACTAAAATAGTGGGGTGTGAGGTATGTACTAAAATGGGACTAGTACACAGGGATGGAAGATTCGATGGTAAACACAAAACCACCCAAGGTGAATAGCCAGGGATCCCAAAGCGCCTGGGTGCAGAGTGGTTACACCGGGTCAAACGTCCATAGGATAACACAGGGTATGTCACAGTTGGAATTTTACAGTTCTAGGACCCTTCCCAAAGGACCCCGAAAGAATCACTTGGATCAAGGAAGGTTGGAAAGCCACCTCGCCTGTAGTTATCCCCAGGAACCAGGATACCTACACCAGGGAGTCCAGGTGCATCAGAATTATGTGGTGGCGGAACCACCCCTAGATGCCAATGAAGGTTTGTGGATGTTCAGCAGCTACAGAGTCTTGTAGACCAGGCCAGTGGAACCAGAACATGTAACCTAGAACATGAAAGCAGTGAGGACAGAGTACAAATGACCCAGAGGTGGCCAGGAGGCACATGAGCACAATACCAGCACTTGTATGAGGTTCTTGCTGTAGCACGGTGAGGTTGAAGCAGCAGCCGTGGAGACCAGGCTATGATGCAAGAGCAAAGGAGCCTTCCACGAGCTGTCCCACACTGGTCAACGAGTAGAGGAAAGTCAGTGGCCGACAGTACCACAAACAAGCCTTGGCAAGTGCAAACAACTGTTTGTGGGTTGAAGATGCTGTGTTGCAGACCAGCAAGGTCTGTGGGACTGACCAAGCAAGGGTCACTCAGGGCCAGTCCTCAGCACACAGGAGAGCCAGCAGGAATCAATGGAGCCCCCTCGAGGACCCTCTGGCAGCAGGCATAGGGAGTCGCAAGGAAGCCTCAACAGCACACAGGATATGAAGGCCCACTATGCAGAGAATGCAGGCAGGACAACGTTCTTGGAGTTGTGTGGTGCTGGAGTCTGGGGCTTCTTGGAGCTTGAAGATCTTTTGTGGAGAGAGCTAACAAACCTTGGCAATGACAAACAGGCGAGGTGCACAAGGAGGCAGTTAACATCAGTTGGAGAGGGATTACAATCACTCAACTTGCAGGAAAGACTCGTCAGGCCTCTGGAGAACCATCAAACCACCACCTGTGTTGCAGAGCCGGGCGATGTCCGTGGGACAACCGAATCAGCAAACCAGTCCTCATCGTAGAGAAGCGTATGGATGCAGGGAAGTGACTCCTTCACTCCAAGGGAGATTCCTTCTAGCTGGGATGCAAGCTGAGTCCTTGGTGACTCGGTGGTTGCACGGCCACAGAGTTGCAGAACTTGAAAAACCACAGGGACGAATGGCGGTGTTTCAGCTTAGACCCCACCACTCCTTACAGAGTTGATACTGCCGCATGCCCGGATAAATCACCCGGTGCATTGATACCACACTTAGCACCTTGTCTTCTGTTTCTTTTTGTCCTTACTTTTTCACATTTTGTGTTACGGGTTGGCAATTGCTAATGATGAGAACCTGAGGACGCAGGCGAGTACCAGTCTGCAGACTCCCATGGTGTTACTCCCGTGAGGCACTGCCAACCTTTTCCCACTTTTTTCTTCCTTTTGTTTGGTTATTTCACACCAATGGGTGGGATATACCATGGGAGAGAGAACCTACAGATGCAACCGATTTTAATAACTTTCTGGTGATCCAGGTCCCCTTTGATCAGACGGTATAAGGATAACCGCTGGTTTGTCACACAAAGTTCGGTGACTATACATGTTCGGAGGGGTCACTGAGTAGTGTATTCACTAAGGGTGGGCGCAGTGCTCCGCTCCGCCCGTGGAGTGTGAGTAGTACTGCCCACTTCGCGCTTCGCAAAGTAGGCGTAGCAGGGGCAGACTACGCACACCACGCGGCGGAGCAGAGTTGCCCGCCACCCGCCTCCCTACCGCCCTCATTTTACAATTACTTAGAAACATTACATAAAGAAAATTACTTACCTGAGCTGCCGCATCCCGGGGCTCCATCTTGCTGCTTCCTAATGAGGGCGGGAGGGAGGCGGGCGGCACGTAGTGGGGCTACGCGAAGTGTGCGGGTGGGCGTAGATTTGCCCCCACTCCGTAATGCTTCACGTAGCCTCACTACGCCCACTACGCCCAGGGCTGGTGTTCACCCCTTTTTTGAACAGGTCCATTGTTGTTTATGATTGTATGAGTGGGGGGGCGACCTGTTCTTTACCCCCTTTAGCTCCTTGTTGTATATGGATGTATTCTAAGCATACCAAAAAGAAAAAGAAAAAAGAAAAGCGAAGCTCCCAGAATGTAAGGTTGTGTAGAGACCTTTGAGAAAAGATACATGCCCTCATCTTGTAGCGGGTGGTCTGAATATTTGGCTCAATACAACGGATTTGATAAGAAAGGGGGGACGGCAGCAAGTTGTGGATAGTTATGTTTGTACAGATGTCAAGGCTAGAGAATTGTAAATAGCCGTAAAACATTTTGGGGCAGATGTGTCAAGCCTTTTTGCGTTTGCACATTTGCAAACGCAAAAAATGCTTTCCCCGATGTAGCAAACCCAATTTTGCGATTCGGTAACCAGTTACCGAATCGCAAAATGCGTTTGCGATTCGGTATTAAGAAGGGGCGTGTTTAGTGCCTCCCTTCCTACTACCGAATCGCACTCGGTATGTATGAATGTTTTGTGACCGTAAATGAAGTCACCAAACATTTAGATTTTGCCACCTACTTCAAGTAGGTGGTAACCCATTCGCAAATAGGAAGGATGATGATGATGATGGAAATTATAAAGCGCCGGAATCGCTCCCTTCCCCTTTGTGAATGTAAACCATTTTTAAGAGCATGCAGTGGTCCCATGGAACATTGTCTGCTCATAAAAAATTAATAGAAAACTTTTTCTTTTTCTTTTTGTAAAGCATCTAATTTTCCTTTAAGGAAAACGGGCTGCTTTACAAAAAAAAAGGTTGCTTTATTTGAGAGCAGTCACAGACATGGTGGTCTGCTGATCGCTGCAGGCCACCATCCCTGTGATTTTGCGATTCCTAGGGGGTCGCAAATTGCGACCTATCTCATTATTATTCATGAGGTAGGTCATTTGAGACCCACTAGGAATTGCAAAATGTGTACTACACACATTCATACAACCCATTTTGCGATTTCCTAATTGTGAATCATTGTGACTCGCAATTAAAAAATCGCAAAATGGTATATAGTATATGGTATATAGTCATCAATTTAAAAAAAACCAATCCTTAATATTTTCATATTTATAAAAAAGTTATTAGTATATTGGTTTTAGTATTGGACTTGGCCCTCTCTGCAGAGTCATGCCCAAACGTTTTGCTTTCACCCTCCTGTTTTCTGAATCAGTTATTGGTGGCTTTTATGACTGTGCACTTTACCACTGCTAAGCAGTGCTAAGGTGCTTGTGCTCACTCCTCTACACATGGTAAAAATTGGCTTACATCCAACTAGCACATTTAATTTACTTATGAATCCCTAGAGAAATGATACTACACGTTCCCAGGGCCTACAAATGAAATGCTTGTAGGAGTCCTGCGGCCCTCACTGTGCCACCCTCTTAGCTAGCCTTGATAAACATGTCTCAGGCCTGCCAATACAGCCTATGTGTGCAGTGTAAAACTTCCAATTCGACCTGGCAAAATAAACCTTTTCAACGATTATTCAAGGATACGGAGAATCTCCGAACCTGTTCACAGAGCACAGCGAGTGGTCTTGAAGGTTTCAAACCTTCGGGTCCCCTCGCTGTGCTCTGTGAACAGGTTTGGAAATTCCCTGTATCCTTTTTTTTTGTAAATCTTTTTATTAACTTACAACAATGTCGACAGAACACACCTTTGAGAAATGCAGATACATCAGCTTCGAGTCTTGTGGTAATCTCGGGTACAATCATATATTTTACAGAGCAGTACAACAGGATGTTAAGATGTAAGTTGGTCATCAGTGTCAGGGTCCAACGGGGGGGAGCACAGATACCCCCTCAATAGTTGTTCCATTTGTCCCATATGGAGGACCATTTCCTGGGGCACCCACAGGAGATATACACAGTTTTTTCTCTAAATATGCACCAGTCCATGTCGTTCTTCCAGGAGATCAATTCAATTCAATATCTTTATTCTCGGTCATTTAGACCATCAAAGATAAAAATACATTACATTTTGTTTTTTTTAAAAGAAAACTTTGAAAGTTAACAATGTTTTAAGCAAATTCAATCACTCAATAACCTTCAAAAATTTCATGATTCAAAACATTAAAAAACATTAAAAGAATCATAAAAGATACACCAGTCTTAATACTTTAAACAGAGGCCCCCGCTTTTAAAATGCGAGATCGAACATACCACATGGCCATTAGATACTTTGATAGTGCAAAAACGATCGGGGGTGACAGATCAGTTTTGAGGATTCTAAACGCCGGCAAATATTTCCTAAAGCCCATGTTTTTAAGAATAGGTAAAAGCCAGTATCTCCTCGCTCTTTGGTAAGCTTTGCAAAAGAGAACCACATGTAGGTCATTCTCATGAGGGTGTGTGCAGGCAGGACACTGCTCTACCCCCGAGGGCCTGGACCAAGAACTCGTGAAGGCCCTCAAAGGGAGAGATCCGTATCTCCATTGTAGGTATAATTTTCTTGCCAGCACAGGACCCATTCCATCCAATGCACTTTCCATTTGATAGGAATCTTTCAGTTGTATAAATATGTGGGTCAATGATCCCATCCGTGTATTAACTATACCATTTGTCAGCTTCGACTGATAATAGAATTGTGAAAGTGCCTTTCGAGAGGTCCTCTTGCATGAGTTAGCAGGGTCGATCCATAGTTCGGAAAGACCTAGGCTTTCACATGTACTCCTTATATATTTTAACCAAGGAATATTAGAAATATTTGGTAAAGCCATAAACTCTTGGAGCTCTCTTCTGTAATCATCAAGATCCTGGCTACTCCATATTCTTCGCCAAAAGGCCAGGGGCTTCAGCTCTAGCTCCTCGGCAATTGGCCTTAGACCTAAATCCAATCTCAGGGGAAGCAATGGGGTACTCGAAGGAAGGGCCACTAGCTGCCTGAGAAACCTGTTCTCAGTTGTTGTTAAATTATCTGCAGATACATGGCCCCAAAGCTCCGCCCCATATACAACTGAGCCCCGAGCTTGAGATCTGTAAATCTGTATCATAGGGCCCAGTGGGCGATATATAGATTTACCCGCCATTCTTAGAATTCCCCCCGTCTTCTGTGATAATTTCAAATTTGCCCTAGTCAAATGAGTCCCCCATGTCATTTTCTCATTCAGGGTAACCCCCAAATATTCAAATGTGGAAACCCTCTCCAATCGCACCTTGCCTAGGAGAGGGTTTGGACGTGTTGAAGGTGTTGTGTTCAAAATCATGAACTTTGTCTTAGAGGCGTTGATTTCTAGACCCCTCTCAGTACAAAATTTCAGAAACCCATCCACTATCCTTTGAATTCCCATGGGGGATTTGGAGAGCAGCAGGGTGTCGTCTGCAAACATTACAGCAGGCACCCTGCTGCCGTTCAATTTGGGAGCGTCAATGTCTTTTAACCTGGACAAATGGGCGATTACCCCGTTGACAAAGAGGCAGAACAGGGTAGGTGCTAAAACACATCCCTGCCTCACCCCCCTGTCAACGGGGAATCTTTCTGTTAAGCCCCCCATCCGGCCACACCTGACCTGCGCAAAATTGTCCTGGTGTAATTTAATCAGTATAGCCAGGATGTCTGGCGGGACTCCCATATCGCCCAGGACCTTCCAAAGTTTGGATCTAGGCACCAGGTCGAAGGCAGCCCGTAAATCCACGAATACCGTGTACAGGCTGCCTCCTTCCAAAAGCGCCGTCCTCCAATAAATAAGACTAAGGCGAAAAATTTGATCGGTAGTGGATACCCCCTTTCTAAACCCAGCCTGGTAAGGGCTCATAGTAGCGGTCTCCTCTATCCAATTCTGCAGACGGTCTAGAATAAGCCTCCCAAAGAGTTTTTGCGACACATCTATCAAGCTGATGGGTCTGTAGTTGGATGGGAGCAGAGGCGAGCCTTTCTTAAAGATCGGAACCACCTCTGCGCCCAGCCAAGTACAAGGCACATCCATGCCCTTAAGAATCGCATTAAATAGCGCCAAAAAATAGGGGGCCCATATATCTGGCTCCTGTTTGAAGAGATCACCTGGGAGACCATCCAAACCGGGTGCCTTTCCCGCTGACAAGCCTGTTATAGCAAGCCGGACTTCCCTTATGGTGAATGGATCCCCTTCCTTGCAATTATGGACCGACGGGATAGTAATGCAACTGCCGTGGCCTGGCACCTCTGAATACAGAGACTTGAAGTGCTCCTGCCAGGACTTAGAAGAAATATTTGGCTCTATTGCCGAAACAAGTTCCTCGGAGCCTGAGTTGACAATTCTCCAGAACTTCCGTGAGTCCATGGAGGCTAAAGCACTGGCAAGTTGTTCCCATTTGTTCTGATCCCAGTCAATCTTAGCGTTAGTAATTAGCTTCTTGTATTCACGTCTCTTGGTTTGGATCTCCGACCTGCTATTGCGGTTCTTGATGCTCGACGAGAGATCTCTTCTTGCCCTACGGCACGCCGCATTGAACCAGGTGTACTGATTCCTTCCTCTTCCCCTCCTTGGACCATTAATAAATAGATCCAAAGATAGGGTCTTTACAAGTTCTTCATGGAGCAGCCAAGTTTGTTTATTATTGGCCCCTGTACTAGGTTCAATACTCAAAAGCGCCATTTTTTCCAAAATGGGAATGAAGCTATTATAAAGCCGGGGCAGTTTATCTGCACATGTTACTATTTTTTCCCACTTAATTCTTCTCCTATTGTTTTCTAAAACCAGGTCAGGGTGTGTCTTATGAGGTTCTGCTTCCCCACAGCCCCGACCGGGGAGGAGAAAGTCCAATTCTAGGGCGTTATGGTCGCTGTCTTCTCTGTCGGTGACCCTGAAATCAATGACATGCGACCATGAAGATAGTTGCACTAAGATGTAATCAAGTCTTGATTCCCTGCCCTTCCGATTAAATGTAGGTTTACTCGGGATATCAGACTTGGCTCGCCCATTGCAAGCCCTAACTCCATGTCTCAAGGTTAGGGCAGTAATCTCCAGGCTTTTGGCGAAATGGATTCTATCGGTGGTACTTGCCATCTTGCCTCTTCCTCTAGACTTGCCCCATCTAAAAGACCTGGTAGGGGTTCATAGTGTGAATTCAGATCCCCACCCACTACAAATGGGTACCCCGTGGGCAGTTCAGCTAAAAGATCTGTAAGTTTATCAATGGTAGGGGATTCCTGCGAGGTGGCAACCGGTCTCGAATAGACGTTCACCACCGCTAGTCTACAGCAGTAGGACCATTCCAATAAAACCACTAGTATATCTTCTGAGTCCACTGGAAAGCGCGTAGCTTTGCATCCCAAATGGGCTGCGACCCATGTTTCAAGACCACCTGATGGGCGCCCCCTTGCCCCCCATTTAGCGGGAATAGAGAATACTGCGAAGCCCTGCCTCGCATGCTCCTCTCTCTCCCAGGTTTCCTGGAACATACAAAGGTCTTTGGAATCAATGTATTCAGTCCATTCATTGCAATCGGACTTATTTCCCAAACCCGCCACATTCCACGATAATATTTTTAGTGGCAGGGGCCTATCACTCCAGGTGGTGTTAAGGGTGCAAACATTCCCTTTATCATTAGTCATAATCTCTATGTGTGACAGGGGGATACTTGTTTCCTCCTTTGCATTCTGAGATGTATTACTGATGGAATTGCTCAGGGGCACATAGTGTTCCAGGTCGATGGGGTACTCTGTTTCTTGATTTGTTTCATCCTCAGTCTCCTGTGCTACCGAATTAGACTTCCCACTGGAGTCTGTGGGCAGTCAATCGACCATGTCTAGAATGCTATAGCTGTTCCAGGTTGGAAGATAGAATTGCTGGTGGGGTCTCCAGGAAGGATGATTATACTCGCCTACACCCCAGTTGCCTCCTTTCCCGTGGTAGATTTCCCAACCCTCTTCAGCCATGTTGGAGGTATGATGGGCTAGCTCCTCTCTTCGAAGGTTGGGTGATACTCTCCAACCTCTAGGTGGACCCCCGCCCAATCTCTCTGGGTATGAGTGCACTGTGTTGATTTCGGGATACCCTTGATGTTGTCTACTAGGGTGATGGAAGACTCCCCTTTTTTTTTGGACTCCCCACCCATCCGATCTTTGTAACTGAGTCCCCCAAGTCTCACCTTCCCTGTCGTATGTTAGAGGGGGGTAGAAAAAGGAGAGGGGTAGGGATTGAATGGTGGTCCCCTCTTCATTGGCGGCCCATCCACAAATATAACGGACTGTCCTTTGATCTTTGAAATTAACTATAACGCAGTCGCCGTTAATAGATTTGGTTAGACTGCCCAGCCACGGAACCCTTCGTACCATAAGAACGGGGCTTGATATACCTTCAGGAAGTGGTCTATAGGTGCATAACCAATTAATCACCTTGTTTTTAAGGGAGACAGTGGATTCTTTGGAGGAAGCATTCAGTTCCGGTACCCCTACCAGAACAACAGTATATGGGGCTGCCTCTGGAAGGAGGTTTATTGGTCCAGGGTTTGGCCTCTTACTCGCTCCCTCTGCCATTGGCTCCACATTATTCAGTGAGTCAGTAGGGACGAAGTTACTTTGCCCAATTTGGTCTGCCCTAATTGGAGGGGGAGATAGATGATTGAGCTGGTCCGTGTGATTTTTTTGAGCATCTGCCCTCGGTTTAGTATTGATATTTGTGGGCAAGGTGGGTAATGCCTGCTGTGTTATGTGTGTGGCGCTTATAGCCCGATTAATAGGCTCGGAGGGACCTATTTTTGTAACCCTGTCGGGACCCTTTGTTCCACCCTTACTGGCTGTTTTCAAACTGTCAGCTAGTTGGACTGTGGATTTTTCAATGACCACTAACCTAGCTTCCATTTTTATTAGCCTTTCCTCCAGTGGACTGAGGAGGTTTCTTATAAGGGTACCTATATCTGCAAGGGTGATATCCTCCTCAATAGGCTCAAATACATTTAACTCGGGTTGGTTACTTGTCTCCCCTGGTGGATTGGAGCAGATGGCCCCAGCTCTATCCATTGGGAATTTTTCCCTATCATTCAGACCAGAGCTTCTTGTTATCAGGTTTGTGCAAGGTTTTGTGGTAGTTGGTTTGCGCACACCCTTGGTCTTGGGACCTCCGCTCTTTTTGGGGATGGCTCGTTCCCTAATCCCCTTTCGCTTATTCACTTTAGCGACTCTGGAGTTGGTATTATCAGTGACTGGCGTGGGATTTAAATTAATAGATATGAGGTGGGGTTGAGCAGGCGGGAGAGTTAGCATGCTAAAATCAGCACAATCACTAGGATCCTTTCTGCTTGACTGAGAAGTACAATTTGATATATCCAGGGACCCAGAAAGATTATTCATGCCATCCACCCCTGTGTCCAACACAATGAGTTCAGAGCTTACCACAGGAGATTTTGCCTGGGCCAAGGGGCCCATAGACGATCTCCGCACCCAGTCCAGCTCTTGGGATATTCGTCTTTCCAGGAGCGTAATGTCCTCAATTAGCAGTGACTTTCACAAAGTATTTATCCATTGTACCCTTAGATGTAGGTGCAACAGCCGTGGCACTTTTGCTTCTTGTTTCGATTGACGACATCTTTGCAGGGAAGTGCCGGTAGCGATCCTCTAAGTCCAACAATGGACTGGGGGGTCCTGGGGGGATGGCCCAGGCCCGACCTCTCCCGTCCTCTAACGGCCTCAAACGGCCCGCTCTTTGCCCGGTCTTTGCCCCGAGCGTCGTCCCACGCGCGTACCGCTAGCGCGCCAGCACGTAGGCTATCATATGCTCAGGGGGATGGCATGGGCGTGGCCGGGAAGAGTGACCAGGTGAGCTGAGTTCAGGGAGCGCAATGCTCCGTGGTCCTCGCAGTCCCGTTCGTGTCGATGTCTGCTGCCTGCCCCCAAATTACAGCATAGCGTCCTGTCAGATGCGGGAGCACCAGAGGGTCACACACGCCCAGCACACCAGCCCGGTTTTTATAGGATTGTGGCCGGCGAGCGGCTCCCGCGCAGCGGGGGCCGCGAGGCGCTGTGGTAGAAGGAGGTGCCAAACGAGAAGAGTGACCAGGTGAGCTGAGTTCAGGGAGCGCAATGCTCCGTGGTCCTCGCAGTCCCGTTCGTGTCGATGTCTGCTGCCTGCCCCCAAATTACAGCATAGCGTCCTGTCAGATGCGGGAGCACCAGGAGATCACCCCGGGTGGTTTCTCTCGCCCCCCCATGCCTGTGCTATGTGTCGCTTAGCTATCATCTGGCCCAAAGTGACCCACAATTTACCTCTGCTGTTAAGGTCTGTAGGCCCCCAGATATTCAATAGGCATTGCTTCGCTTCCGGATGGTTAACTACCCCTGTTACCCGACTCATACACTCATGCACCCTAGACCAGTAAGATTGAATGAGAGGACAATCCCAGATTATATGCATAAAGGAGCCGGTCTGTCAACAGCCACGCAGACACTCACCCTCATCCACCCTGCCCATTTTAACCAGTGTTGGGCCAGTGATATAGATCCGATGCAGGATCTTTAATTGTACAAGATGCAATCTAGAAGAGATGGCCATTTCCTTGGGGGATGCCAGGGCCTCCTGCTATTCCTCATCGTCTATCTCGAGCCCATCATTTGCCCAGCGCTGTCTCAGGAATGTTAGGGGGTCAGGTGCATTGTTGACCAACTTCTTATATGTCAAGGATATGACCCTATCTGATAAATAGCCATCCAGCAGCCTGTCCTCTAATGGCGAGGCCTCCGGTGGGGTAGTACCCACAGTAATATTCGATTGTAGTGCATGTCGGACTTGTAGATAGCGGAAGTGCTCTGAGTCCGCAAGGTCGTGGCCATGCTGCAGGTCTGCAAATTACAACAATTCTCCCCCCCCCTTCCACAGGTCACCAATGGTTGAGATCCCAAGAATATCCCATTTGTCGAAACCTTTGGTGGTGCTGAGTGTGCCCAGCTTCTCCGACTCCCATAGAGGGGTCGCTAGAGAAAGTCTCCCATCTCACCCAAGGATTTTGTTCACCGTATGCCACACTGCCACCGAGTGTTAGGTCGGGCCCGTGAGTTGATAAAGGCTAGGTCTGGAATTGAGCGCTCTACGGTATGTGCCCCAGGAAGCAACCATTTATCCATCTTGTAGGCAGGGTCGTCCTCGGGTTTTATATACACAGTGGTTGATATACGCCAGATACGCGGCCCAATAGTACCTCCGTATGTCCGGTAATCCAATACCTCCATCGTACCAACCCAAAATCAGTTTTGGAGTGCTAGCCGAGGCCTACACTCCCACAGTCAGGTTCTCTGCAGATCTTCTATTTCTTTGAAATAACTGGCCGGGACCAGGTCGAGGGAATTCTGCAGGGCGTATAGAAAGCAGGGCAACAACATCATTTTGAATAATGCTGCCCTACCCAGGAGCGAGAGCGGGAGCTGTCTCCACACCTCGATATCCCGTTTAAGCCTCATCAAGGGGGGAAGATGGTTACACTCATAACGAAGCCTAGGATACACAACGATAAGTATGCCCAGGTATCGAAATCCCCCGCTCGCCACCTGCATCGGGCAGTCACGGGGCAAGTGCGGAGGATCCCCGTGAAGGACGCAGAGTAGGGACTTGCTCCAGTTTATTCAGTAACTCGAGTACCTCCCAAAAACAGTGAAGATATCAAGTACCACCCATATGGAGGAGCCTTGGGAGGCTAAAAATAGGGAGGATGTCATCTGCATAGAGGGAAATGCGATCCTCCCAGCCCTCCGTCCATTTGAGCACTCGAATAGAGGGACTCCAGCAGATCCAGGCCGACAGCGGCTCCACGGATAGGGCAAAAAGGAGAGGTGAAAGAGGGCACCCTTGGCTGGTCCCCGGCTCAGACCAAAAGTCCTGGACTGTTTATTGTTGACTACCACCTGCGCCAGGGGCTCCGAGTACAAAAGCCGCACCCAGCCCATGAAGCCCGGCCCGAAGCCCAATTTGGCCAGGACCGCAACGAGATAAGGCTATTCAATTGTATCAAAGGCCATTGTGGCATCCAACGAGACCACGACCGCCGCCTTCCGGTTGGTGTTGAGTCTGCCCAGAACGCCATGCACACGTCGCAGATTTAAGGCAGTGTTGCGGTGGGGCATAAAGCCCGACTGGTCAGGGTGGACGAGTTTACAGAGTACCGGCAGCAAATGATTCGCCAGCACCTTGGCGAGGATCTTGGGCTCGGCATTCAAAAAGGAAATTAGCCTATATGAAGAGGCGTGAGTCTTGGGCTTACTGTCCTTATACATTGTCACTATCGTGGCTACACGCTGATCGAAAGGAAGGAGTCCCTTATCGCGGCTTTCGATAAACATATTACACATATAAGAGAGCAATGACGTCCGGTCTCAGTTTGTACAGCTCTATCGGCAATCTGTTTGGACCGGAAGCCTTGCCAGTACGAAGGCCACGGATCACCTGCTCCAGTTCGGCGTCTGTAAGGGCACTGTCAAGCACATCGCGTTCGTCAGCCGTGAGGGTCGGCATTCTGATATCTCGGAGGAGTTGCTCTGAGTCTTCGACAGAGAGGCTAGAAGTGGAACGATACATGGAGCAATAATAGTCAGCAAATGTATTTGGGATTGCTTGTGGGTCAGTTATTGTGTGCCCCCCTTCGACCATGAATTCCGGGACTAGCCTGTTAGTCAGTTCCTTCTTATCCAGCCAGGCTAATAATTTCCTTGCTTTCTCGCCCAGGTCGTAAAGTCTACCGGCTTTCTCTCTCCCCAGTGTTTTGGCCATCTCCGTGGCAATGCTCCTGTACTCTTCACATTTGAGTTGCAAATTATGGAGCGCCTCCGGCGAGGGATCGCCCTCCTCCGAACCTTCGAGGTGACGGATCTCATCCTCCACCCGGACCAGGTCTTGGACCCTATCTTTCCGAACCCCGGCTATAGAGGACAGAGCCTGTCCCCTTTTTACCGCCTTGAACGCCTCCCATAGGACCTGGGCTGACTGGACCGTGCCCTCATTGTCACTAAAATAGTTAGTAATTACCTGCAAGATCGTCTTTTTGACAGCGGGGTTGCGGAGGTACCAGGGGTTAATTGGCGCTACTCTCCCGGCCCCTCCACCCCCCAGAACCAAATGCGCCCAGACGGGGGAGTGGTCAGATATACCCCGTGCCATGTGTCTGACTTCCTGAGTTTCTGCGAGCAGGGCCGCCGGGGCCAGTAGGTAGTCCAAGCATGAGGAGCTGCCGTGTGCCCCGGAATGAAAAGTATAGTGGGTAGTGTCAGGGTGCAGTGCGTGCCACAAGTCCACCAGTCCCATAGCCTCAAGAAAGTCCGGGAGTCATCTCTGAGATTGTGCCATGTCCCGCGGGGGGTAGCGATCTAAGTGTACCGAGACCACTGCATTGAGGTCACCACCGAGCAGCAATCTACTCTCGGGAAGGGAGAGCAAGCGGGTGCCCAAGTCTCTGAATGTCAGGGTCTGCAGACCCGGCGGAACATACACTGGGGCATATTAGCAAGGACTTAGAGCTGTTTTTTTTTATCGCCGGCTAATCGCAGAGATAACGTGTTATCATCAAAGGCGATATTAAATCCAGCGATAGCAGGGAATCCCAACAAATACGTGAGATATCCAGCGATAAAAATCCCATCGCTAATGGAAATCTTGTTATAGGCAGGTGAGGACTTAACCGTAGAATACACCTCCCATTGACTATAATGGGTAAGTCAGGTTTCTACCAGTTGTAAAATCTAAGCGATAAAAGCGGTTAGCGTGCTTTTTTTAATCGCTTCGCGGGCCTTGGTAATATGCGGAAGGTGTGTTTGCGACTGCTATCAGTCGCTTTCAAGTTGGGAACGCCTCCTTTGCATGTCATTAGCGATAAATATCGCTGACATGCGAAGCGGTACAAAATGGGCGCTATCGCCTGTAAGCTGTCGCTAACAGCTGTTAGCGACAGCTTGCTAATAGGGCGATAAAAATATCGCAGCTTTAGTGGCAAAAAGTGCCGCTAAAGCGGGGATACTGCCCTTGCTAATATGCCCCACAGTGACTAGATTGAGGGTTGCGCCCTCCCATTGTCCGGGCAACGCCGCATACCTCCCCATGTCGTCTACCCAGGTGCGTTGCACTGTGAACGGGAAGGATCTCTTGATTGAAACACCCACTCCTCAGGACCCAGAGATGAATCCAGAGTGAGCCACCAGTGTGTATACCCATCTATCCAGCGCCCTACGGGTGTTACCAACTAGGTGCGTCTCCTCAAGTAGGACCACCTCAGGGGAGTGAAGTTTGATATATTGCAAAACTATGCTGCGTTTAAGTTTGTCCCCGAGGCCATTAACATTCCAACTTTTTTTTTTAAATAAATGGTTTTTACTGATTTTGACAATGTAACATCCAGAGCATTTGCATAATAATTGGTGTATACTATTGACAATATAAATTAGCAAGAAAATCGAATGGCATAGGTGGGGGCAGAAGGAAAATTATAATCAATTAGCATTCCCATGGCTACTGGGCTGGGTGGCTCACTGCTTCACTCCGCAGCGCCACACAACCGAACATAGGCAAATTAAAAAAAAATTATCGAAAAGAAAATCAGGCTTGCCCTGCAAATCCAGTCTTGTTATATACTGTATACCTCCGAGAGAGACAATATGAACTTGGATACAAATAAAAAACCACTACAAACGAAAAAAGGAAAAAGAGAGACATTCACATATGACCTGGATAAGAGAACAAAAGCCGATCTCTACGCATAAAACTCAACATAACCACATTTGCCGGACTGGTCTGATAGAAAGTGACGTAGTTATACACAGATGGACATGATGGGGTGTGTACTGTCACGTTGTGCATCTCGGGAGTAAACATAGGAGTAAATGGACGAGGAGGAGGGGGGAAAGTAGACGCGCTGGGGCAGGGGAGGATGCAATAGGGTAAGAGAGGCCAATGGGGGGTGAACAACCTTGCATCCACGTTAATGCGGGAGAAAAGTCAGGGGGCAGGAACGCCTGCAGCAGTCCTAGCCTCGATCACCGTTAAAAAACCCTGCCACTGCCAGGGCCGGACTGGGAACTGAAACCAGCCCTGGCAAATTTGCCAGACCAGCCCCCTCTGGCACGTAGCGAGCGAGCTTAGCGAGCGAGCCCGACCACTACTAGGGGGGTTTGGGGGGTTCCCCCCCAAGCAAATTTTGGAAAAAGACAGACCTAAACAGTGCATTTTACAGCACATTTTTCATTACAAAGCACATGGAGGTGGTCCCCCCATCAGGCCACCTCATAGCTCATAATGCAGTAGGTTTTGCCTTTTCTAAGAATTTTAAATAACGTGCTGCTATGAACTAATTTAAAGGGAGTCAATGTATCGACCTCAGAAGGCTGAATGGCTGAATTGGCTTTGCCAAGATTCGTACCTCAGATATAAGCCTTGTGGGCTTTTCTAGCCGAGACACATTGTGGCTTCTCACTTCTCCTTCCTCAATCATTCATTCTCTTACCGCCATCTTTCCCTTTTTCTTCTCTTCCATCATTGTTCCCTCCCTTTCTCATTGGTTTCCTTCACTTGTCAGTTATCATTCCCTTGCAAACTCCCTTCCTTCCGTCTGTCCTAAGCAGTTTTCTAGCTCTTCTCTCTCCAAGCCTATTCTTCCTTTCTTCTCTCCCTTCCCCTACTCCTGTCATCCCTCCGGACAACCCCTTGCCCTTCACTCTCTTGCTTCATTTATCTTTCCCTTCAAGAAGTCTTTCCTCGCATTCTCTCTCCCTCCTTTACTTATCCCTTCCTCCCATCTTCATCTCGTCATCCCTTCCTTCTTCTCCTCCCTCCCTGCCATTATTGCTGGTGTCTCCACTGCCACTTTGCCTTAACATGTCTGCGGCAGTGAGGAGATGATTGCAAGCACCCCACCGCCCCCAATCTGCCCCCGGATCTGACTCTGATTCACTTTCAAAGCCTTTGATATCAGGGCGGACAATCCAAAGCCCTTCGTCTGTACACTGCTGACAATCCACAGCCCCACCACTGCAAACTGCTGACAATCCACAGCCCCACTACTGCACACTGCTGACAATCCACAGCGTTTCGTCTGCTCACTGCTGAAAGAGTTCACATCAATCCCCAACTCTGCACACAGCTGACCGGGTCTAACGCCACCCTGTGCACAGCTGACAGGGTCTACCACCACTAAGAGTCCACAGCTCGGGCTAATGTTGTAGCGGTGAGAAGAAAGGGTTATGTGTGCATAATAATAATTCTCCTCCCTGTCAGTGGTCGAAGTGGGAGAAAGAAAGTAGGGAACTGTGGGCGGAGAATCTGAGGGTGGGAATAACCCATGGATAGGGGCAGAGTCAGAGGTGTGCCGGAAATTGTTGGAGGCCAGGAAGCAGGCAGCAAGGGCTTTTAAAACCATATTATACTTGCAAACACGATGCCCCCAACTGAAGTCAGTACCAGCCGTGGGCCATGCAGGTTACAGCGGTGGGGAGGTGGGGGCGTTTAAGGGGGAATTTCGAAGGACGATGCAGAGGGAAAATTAATCATTTATTTAATTTTCCCTCTGCATCGTCCCTCGTAATTCCCCCTTACCCGGCCCCTGCCCCAGCGCTGATACCTGAACGGACCGCTGCTGGTCAGCGTCTGGTGTGGTCGCACGGCCCTCGAGCCACCCTGCTCAAGGGTCCTGTGACCTCAGTGACAGAATCACTGTCACTCTATGGTGTTGTGGTAAATAAAATATTACGCTCTCAGAATTTT
Source organism: Triturus cristatus (assembly GCF_964204655.1). Taxonomy (NCBI): domain Eukaryota; kingdom Metazoa; phylum Chordata; class Amphibia; order Caudata; family Salamandridae; genus Triturus; species Triturus cristatus. The sequence continues at coordinate 1,199,183,698 of NC_140593.1, forward strand.
AAAATATAAATAAGATCATGCATAAAGCAAGAGGCTGAGTCTGTGGTATCAGGTTCATAAAGGGCTTTATTCCAATAACTCGAGTCACAGGGAGAATATTACCATCACCAAAAAGGATCTGGAAAGGGACTCAAAAGTATTCTCAATATTCTCAAAACATTATTCACAGAGTTCAGTATATATACATTTCTCAATTGTACGTAAGCAAAAGAGCAAGAGAGAATGAGATAAGAGCATGTGGGCGTGTAAGTAGGCGTGAAGGTGGGCGTCCATGTGGGCGTCCACTTGATGATAATGGGTAATTTGTCATGTGTGGGTGGATACCTGGAGGGGGTTGCGTGATCTGCTGGAATTGTACTGGAACTTTGCCTTACTTGTGCTCAACTCGAGCATGACGTGTAACTGACGTGGGGAGGGTTGCTATGCAACCGGACAAGTCTGGAAGTGAGGCCTTCAGTGAGTGAGGCCTTCAGTGTCAGGACGACCAGCACATCTTGTATTATCTGATATCCGATGTCTGGAGCAGGGACTGATTTGTGACATAGGTTGCTCATCACCAAGAGCCGATGTGGCATCTATTTCTTCATTTACTTCATTTACTGCAGAGGCCTTACATGGGGGCTATGGGCTTTTTACTGACGTGAGCTTTGCAATCTCACAAAGAGAGACAGTAAGGCTGGGCTCCCTCCTTGCAGATGGGTCACGTTCATTCCTCCTTCACCAGGCAAGAATGTGGTTTCAGTAAGAGTAAGCAGATAACCGTGCTCAATACTGTCTCGGCACCTCGGTCGGGGCCCCTTTGGCTGAGGCCCAAGTGTGCAAGGCCAAGGATACGTAGCTGCAGCTTTCAGAGCGTTCTGAGGCATGAAACCTCTTTTCGGCTGAGCCATAAACATGGGCTTCATGAAAATGCAGGAAAACATGATGAAAAACGTGTAGGCCTCAATACAGATTTGTCGTTTCTCTCATGGGAGACTGGATGATGGCAGGCCACGTTATAGCATAAGCATCATGATAGAAAGGCCATGGAGGGGAAATACATAGGTTACATGTATGTGCACATAAGCGTTGGGGGGGGGCACATGGGGACACATAGGCCTCATAGATTTTTATTTTCCTCAGTGTGGTGCTTCATTGGCCTGCCTGCAAGACTGGAGGTCAACTTCAGAATGAATTGTGGCGGACAGGCGTTCAAGGTTAACCCACACTTGCCACTGCTAGGGTCCACGTGCTGGTGCTAAGACACCAGGGCTTTTAAGATTTGCGGGCCTTGTAAGGTCTAGCATGGGAATGTGCTCCCTCAGGGGGAGTGGTCTGGTGGACTAGTCATGAAGGCTGACCTGGGTACCCAGTTCCAAACTCAGCAGCTCTGACCATAGTGCCACATCCTCTCTCCCACTGAACACCATACTGCCCCACTGAGAGAAACTTGCACTGCACTGACCCACTATAAACACCTGGATGTGACTCAATTCAAATTACGCACTAGACAAGAGCAATAGGCTACCTAAAACAAAATTGACAACATTCTAGAAAAAGCAAACGCTTATGGGGAATGCAAGATTAAGTAAAGCATGTGAAATGTAAGCAGAAACAACATGGTTACCTTTTTCTTTTTATACTTCTTATTCAGAAATTAGTGCGTGCTTTTGCCTGAAAAGTTAAGGCCATGACTACAGGGCCCAGAAGGGACCCACTTCAATGCCATTGCCTATATTATCACAAAGCCTAAGCAGTATGGTTTAAAAAGACCACATTCATGAACACACAGCTCCAGGAATAGTGCACTTTCCCACACAGGGAAAACAGTGTAGTTCAAAGAGCAAAGAGAAAACAAAAGTACCGCTTCACTGGCAAACACTGTAAAGTGGCGCTAATGTGTTCAGGTGTGAATAAATCCATCTGCCCACCTTGCAACCACTCTGTCTTGCTTTAGTTACTTAGCTATTTTTCATATTTTTAATATTTTATTTCTCTCCACCCCGAGGCTGCACTTAGAAATTGAAAAATGTCAAAAAAGACTACGGGGCAGATTTACAAGCCCCTTGCGTCACTTTTGCACCGTTGTTGCGTCACTTTTCTGATGCAGCGGCAGTGTAAAAGTTGCGGCCCATTTACAACGTGACGCATCTAGGGAGATGCGTCACGTTGTGAAGCCCTGCGCCAAATTAAACCTGCGTCAGATTTAATGTATGCAGGGTGGGCGTTCTGTCGCAGCAAGCCCCGTAAAAGTGACGGAGTGAAATCTACAAGATTTCACTGAGTCACTTTTATGTCCATGCTGCGTCAAAACCCTGTGCCTGCTTGAAGCAGGTGTAAGGAGTGACGCAGCATGTTAGGTATAGGGTGCCCCTAAGCATTGGTGGAGTTGCGTTGTGCTTGCGACACGACTCCAGCAATGCGTGACTTTTCCGTCAACAGATGCGTCAGAATTTCTGACGCATCTGTCAATCCTTGCGCCATGGTGCGCCGTATTGTAAATACGGCGCATCCATGGTGACGCAAGGGTATTGCATGTTGGCGCAGGGAAAGTGACGCATCTCTACAGATGCGTCACTTTCTTGTAAATCTGCCCCTACGTTTCCAGCAAAAGTGTTTTTATCTTTTTTGGATCCATTTCACAGGGGAGCAAATAAAAGAAAGGAGGAAAGAGAAGGCAATACCTGTTTCTTGAAGTCTCGTTTTTTTCTAAAAGGGGAGGAGAGAGACAGAAAGAGAGGGAAGAACAAAGAGGGTGGGGGCAGCTGCCAGCGGCAGGAGAACTGGACACTATCCTTGTGTTCTCTGGGCAAGAAGGAAAAGACTGCGTCCTTTTCCTTCTCTGCCCATCCCCAAAAGCCGAGCCTTAACTATCGGCCTCAGCAACTTCTGCCCTCCAGGAGGCATGTTTAAAATAAGAAAGTAGGGGAACGGACTCTATGTAATTAAAGAAGTAGGGGCACGCCGTGCCTGGCTGCCGATCCCGCCCACTTCGACCACTGCTCCCTGGGGCTATGTTCTGGGACAGTGCCCTCCCAGCGAGTGAATAGCTTGCAAGAGCGCCTTTTTTCACCCCCATCAGCACTATTTTGGAACAAGGTGTGTTTTTATTTGGCAGCACAGGGCCAGTGCAGAATGTAAGTCCGTTTGTGGTCGGAAAGTGGTGGGCTGTCTACCCTCCCGCGGTCCAGCCTCACAAACATGCATCTCCCCTGATTGTGAAGCTATTCAAAATGTAAGCAGATTTTGTTTGGTGAACTCTGCACGATCTTCTATTGAGCCGGGCATGTTTTGTTAAATGCGAGGCTTGTTAGAAAGTGAAACAAATCTCCCTGAAAACGCACAGGCATCTTGGCACTATCACGGTGGAGGCATAACATGGCAGCCCTTTGCGCATTCACCCGATCTTTGAGTAACAGAGGGAAGCGTTCTGTAACTTATGGAATAGACCATGAAGAAAGGACAATTTGTTGTCCAGAAAGTGGTTGGCAGTGGGAGCGGGAAGGCGGGGGATTAAATTGGGGCAGAGAAAATGCCCTGTAAATAGGCTTCCGGTGTGCCAAGATAAAAGCGTGCGCTCATTTTCGGGATGCGACAGCTGTCAACGTGTGAGAGTTGCAATGTGGTCCCTTGTCGCTCAGACTATGCTGGAATGTTGTTTCAACTTCTGTGGGCAGTATGTTGCATGAAAGACGCTATTCCGTTCCTAGTGGGTGAAGTAGGGGTTGCCCAGTACAGCAGTGCACCATGCTCCAAGCAGTGCCCCTAATGCTGGTAGCTCATGTTCTGTGACGACGCTGCCTACTGTGCTTTAGATTGTCAATGGGAGACCATGCCCCGTGACTTCACAGTACACGAAGCTCACTGCACTGGCTCCCCTGCTTTTGGATGTCACTGTAGGCGCTGATCTGTGAACTCTGCCCTGTGCTTTGGGATGTTCCTTTGTGACTTCACGGTACATGGAGCCCTCTGCCTCCTGTGCTTTGTTTTGGAAGTTCTTCTGTGACGTCACGGTACATGCAGCCCTTTTCCTCCTGTGCTGTGGGACACCGCTAGGACACCTTATTTTATGTCGTGCTAACGTACGCTTTAGACACTTTGCTTTAGGACGTCACTGATAGAAGGTTTACTTAGAAGTGGCCAAGCCACGAATTCTATAGGGAGTATTAAGCCAGGGGGCATGGACCAAAATTCCAAAGGACAAGCCGAGCCATAAAACGATTCGGCATTGACAGCTGTTAAAATTAATAGTTACATTTAAACCACTTCCAGTGCCCTAAAAACGCTGCCACGAGCGAGACAGTAGACAGAACACTTCCCTATGTTACTCAAACTGTTTCTGTTGATGTCACGTTGAATAATAACCAATGCTTCGGTCACGGAACCGGGACGGGGCCTAACCAGGCTTTTGCTTTTAATTCCGGCCCGGTCGCGACGCATCCAGAGACAGTGCCTGGCCATAAATTAATTGATCAGGCTGGGGATAAGGATTTCATTTGCATTGCCGATCATCACTCACCTGCGGGCGCCGAGCGGCAGCCGACAGACAGGCCGGGCAGGCTACAAATAATAAAATTAAGGGGTCAGCGCCTCCACACTCCGCTCCAGCCTCTCGTCGTCTCAATCTCAGGCCTCCTCTGCCTCTCGGTCACACGCACTTTTTATTGCGCGACCCCCAATGCGCTTGCGCTTGATCACCAGCAGGTCCACCGACTCCAGACCCCCACCCTAAGGGTGAATGACGTGCAGCGTAGACGCGAAGGCGGAGACTGAAGACGCGCATGGAAGTGCTGTGCAGCCCAGTGGATTTTTAATAAATAATATATGCTCAGGGCTGCTAGCCTAAATGAAATAAAATCGGGTGAAGACATGACATCTACCATGGACATGTCACGGACGGTGCGTGCAGCACCACCAGGCAGCAGCTGCATTTTATGCAGATAGTTGTGTGCTTGCTGTTTGCTCGGTCACACCAGCCCCCAAATCGGCCCCAGCAACAAAACCGGCCCCCTGTCATAAAACCGGCCCCCACCCCATCCAGCCTACCGGGGGATTGCCCGGTGCCCGGCATTGTCAGTCCGGCCCTGGCCACTGCACAGGGGTCTACCGCGGGGGGAGAAGGCGCCCGCGCCTCTGCCTCGCGCTGATTAATGCATTCCGAAACCAAAGCCCTCCGCAGATCCAGCAGCCACACAGCAATCCCGGGGCCCGCCTGCGCCTTCCATGCCATAGCAATTCTCAGTTTAGCCACACCCAGAGCGAGATCCAGAAATTTATTCACACCCTTGTGAGTCGAGTTACGTCTCGTTACTCCCAATAGGAAGTGGATCTGTCACCGCTGTAAGCACAGCAGCCACCTCCAGCCAAAATACACGAATGGTGGCGCAAGTCCAGACCATGTGATTAAAAGCAACTTCCTGATGTCTGCATCTGAGGTAGACGTCCACGGCAGTAGGATACATGCGTACCAGTCTGTGAGGGGTGAGATATGTGTGGTGAAGGTAGTTAAACTGAGTATATTTCATCCTAGCATTAGTCGAGATAATTTTGGGGTGGGTAAGACACTGTTGCCATTGTTTATCCAACAGATAATGGACAGTTCGCCGCCCCAATACGCTCGCAGTGTAAGCAATGCAGGGGATCATCTAGTCTAATAGAGGTGTATATGGCTGTTATGGAATGGCGCCCGTGGCCATGTGTAAGCAGAGTGTGCAGTAAGTACGAGGTAGCTGGATCCGCCCGCCGGCATCCCAGAACTGCAAGGACAGGTGAGTCAGTAGGGCATGTAGTAAAAAGGAGCCCTGTGGCACTCTGTACGTCTCCACTAGGCCCTCAAACGTCAGCAACTGCAAGTCAGCAAACAAGTCCCCCAGGTGTCCAGTCCACTCTCCCTCCATGTCCCCAGCTCCAGGCGTCCTTGGCAGGAGTACGTGCCAGGGAGCAACTCCAGGGGTAGACTAGGAGCATAAGGTGGCGGTCGGCCACTGGGCGTCATGTACCTAACCCAGTGCCGTCTGGCTGCAGTCATTAACAGGTTGCTCTGTCACCTCTGGGTCAACGTAGCCATTCCTGAGAGCCACTCTAGGAGCGTTTGGATATCCCAAGACACGGCACCGGTGATCAACTCAGTGAGGTTGTTTTTGGCAAGCCACCACATTGGCCACTGTAGTTGTGCCGCTGCATAGTACCGTTCATAATTGAGCGCCCAGGCCACCATCCAACACTGGCAAGTATAATTTATAAAGGGTCACACGAGCCCGTGAAGCACCCCATATCAGCGAGACCAGCAACGACTCCAGGTCTCGGAAAAGTTTCCGGGGCAAGCAATATAGAAGTACGCAGAAAAAATCTAAAGGACGGGGAAGGACTAACATCATGGATATCACTATCCAGCCCAAGGGAGACAAAGGGAGGACCGTCCAAAACGGAAGGCTCGTACGCGCTCGCGTGATAGCTCGGCCTAGGTTCCTATCGATCGTGTCCGATCCCAAGTGATAAATCTGTACCCCCAGGTACTTAAAGTTGTTGAACGCCCACTTCAATGGAGTAAGAGGCGCTAGCTGTCTTTGCGCTGGTGTCATTGGTGTCATAGGGAACACCACCGATTTTGCCCAGTTAACCTGGAGTCCAGACATGCCCGGGTGATCGTTTAAAAGAGCCATGATGGATTGTAAGATCCCGACCTCGTCGCGGAGGTAAATCAGCACGTCATCGACGTACAACGAGGCAATGTGCCATCGCTGATCGACCCATATACCCTTGTCCCTCACCTGCAGCCGTAATTGACATGCTAACGGCTCCATGGCCAGAGCAAAGAGGATTGGCGACAGGGGGCAACCCTGTTGTGTCCCCCTCGCTATGGACAGAAGCGGCGAGTAAGTGTGACCTGTTTTCACCCTAGCCTGTGGCCCACAATATAGTAGACGTAGCCATTGCAAGAAATGGGGACCGATGCCAAACCCTGCCAGGGTCGCTTCAAGGTAAGCTCAGCTTGAGGTGTCAAATGCCTTTTCTATATCGAGTGAGGCGATCCAAGGCTGCTCCCCCCACACCGCGCCCACTCCAGGAGCGTGAATAACCGCCGCAGATTCAACCCTGTATTGCGGCCTGGAATGAAACCATTCTGGTCCTAATGAACCAGCAGAGGGACAGCAACAAGTAGTTGGTTATCTAGTAACATCCCCAGGATCCTATAATCAACGTTTAGCATCGACAAGGGACGATAAAATGCCATTAGAAGGGGGTCTCGGCCTGGTTTAGGTAAGATAACCAGCGTCACCTCTCTCATAGTGGGCGGTAACTCACCCGCCTTCCTGTGTCCCACCCACTCCGAGGGTGGGCCACAGGAAGGATGGTGTCCCCCCAGGGGGTCCGCTTGGGGGACTGTTGTGCTGCGCCACATCGTGCACGGGCTTCCTCTGGTCCCGCTGGGCACGCTCGCACCCACCTTCAATAATGCAGTCAGTGGCCCGGAGACTCACTCACACACCCGGGGTCGCTGCGGGAATGAGCCTCTCGTTTCCTGCTGTCTGCAGGTTTCTATGCCTCCAGGCAGGCAGCAGGCCTCCACCACAGCCTCTCATAAGCGGACACCAGCGGGACCAGGCCGCCACGCCCAGCATGCCGCGTCCCCGTATCTTGGCTCCCGAATGGAGCCACAGGCCTCGATGTATCGCCTGGATTGCGTCCGCCGACGCAGCTTGCAGTTCTTCGTGCCGGATGCAGGGGGGTTGCACGGGTTTTTGGAACTGCCTCTGGGGCTGGATAAATGTGCCGGATCGTCAGGAAGGGTTCACGGGAGCTAGAGCCCTTAATCACAGAAGTACGCACAGGTCATATACTAGTACAAGTTATAATTGCTGATTGAAACGATCCAACTCAAGGTATGCAGGTTGACACATATTCGATTACTTAAAAATAAACCTTTTACCAGGCCTCAGTCTACCTTTTAAATACATATGTCTCCCTTTGAAAGCAATCACAGACAAGGTGGTCTGCTGATCTCAGCAGGCCACCATCCCTGTGATTTTTGCGATTCCTATGGGGTCGCAAATTGCGACCTACCTCATTATTATTCATGAGGTAGGTCATTTGAGACCCACTAGGAATCACAAAATGTGTACTACACACATTCATACATTCCATTTTGCGATTTCCTAATTGCGAATCATTGTGATTCGCAATTAGGAAATCGCAAAATGGTATATGGTATATAGTCATCAATAAAAAAAAACGAATCCTTAATATTTTCATATTTATAAAAAAGGTATTAGTATATTGGTTTTAGTATTGGACTTGGCACTCTGTGCAGAGTCATGCCCAAAAGTTTTGCTTTCACCCTCCTGTTTTGTGAATCAGATACTGGTGGCTTTTATGAATGTGCACTTTACCACTGCTAAGCAGTGCTGAGGGGCTTGTGCTCACTCCTCTAAAGATAGTAAAAATTGGCTTCCACCCAACTGGCACATTTAATTTATTTCAACCTGGCAAAAGAAACCTTTTCAACGATTATTCAAGGATACCGAGAATCTCCTAACCTGTTCAGAGAGCACAGCGAGTGGTCCTGAAGGTTTCAAACCTTCGGGACCACTGACTGTGCTGTGTGAACAGGTTCGGAGATTCTCTGTATCCCTGAACAATCGTTGAATAGTACGTAGGGTAGCAGGCTGAACCCTTAATCACAGAAGCACGCACAGGTCATATACTTAAACAAGTTATAATTGTTGATTGAAACGATCAAACGAAAGGTGAGCAGGTTGACACATATTTGCTTACTTAAAAATAATCCCTTTACCAGGCCTCAGCCTCCCTTTTAAATACATATGTCTCCCTTTTAAATACATGGAATGTACTCCTAGGGTAGTCCCTAAACAGCCTATAGGGCAGGGTGCAATGTATTTAAAAGGTTGAGCATGCACTTTTAAGTTTTACATGTCCTGGTAGTGAAAAACTGCTAAATTTGTTTTTCAGTACTGCAAGACTAATCTCTCCCATAGGATAACATCGGGTCACTTTATTACCTTTAATAAGTGATAACGTTTTCTAGGAAACTGGAAAGAAATTCATGTTTGGTGTCTACAGAATTGTAATCTAAAATCCTCTTTAATGGTAAAGTAGACTTTTAGGTCACAGTTCTGAAAATGGATGGAGGCCGGGGTCCACGCCAGCTTTGGACACAATCGGCGTCGGTTGCCGACGTGGTGCTGGTGGATTCGGTGCCAGGGAAGGTATAATCAGGTCGACCGGCACCAATCCGGATCCAGGCCTGGATCCAAGGGGACACTGCGGTGCCGGGGCCAGAGCCGCCGGCGTCAAAGCCCCATGGCCCCCAGCCGAGTCCGCGGGTCCCTAAGGCACACCAGAGGAGTCCAGCTGCCCAAAGATGGCATGCATCGCTTCGTAAAATTGGCGAAGCTGGGCAGGGGTCGCTCCGGGTCCTGGGAAGGGAGGGAAACTCATAGTTGACACTACGGGCTCCGCACACGGGGCCGCGAGAGAGGTCCCACCAGTATTTCTCGTCACGTCAGCCAACCGACGGCAAGAAGTCGAAGAGCGACAATGCTTCTTTAAATTCTTCTTGTGCTTCAACTTACCTGAGGATTGCGAAGACTTGGAAGAAGACTGGTGATGGTGGCTCCGTGACCAATCGCTCGACCTCCCACGTGACCGGGACCATGAACGGCACAAAGCCGACTACTGGGCCTCGTGAAGCTTACGGGATCGCTCCCGCAAATATTTCAGATTCATGGTCGGGCAGTCGGAGCACAACTTGGGGTCGTGGTCGCGCTCCAGGCAAAACAGGCACACACGGTGCGGATTGGTCACCAACATCAGTCGGCTACAGGAGCCACAGGCCTTGAAACAGGCATCCCTTGTGCACTCAAAAACGGTGTCGACAATAGCCGACAAAAAGTCAGTCAAAAAGTGACTGGGGGTACCGCTCTCTCCGGATCTGCGCTGGCTGGCGTGGAAAAAGAAAGAACGGATGTCAGCCTGCGAGGGCAGTGTCTAAGTAGCTACCACAATGTCATCCCGGCAACCACAACACCAACGACGAACGCGGAGCCGACCGACGCCTCCTTTCGACACGCAGGGGTACTGCTGACGGAAAAAATTGTCCGGATCCAGTCTGACGCCTGGAGGTAATTCTAAGATAAGGAATCTATAACTAACTGTTTCTTTCAGATGTATACTTTTAGCTCACAGTCTGAAAATGGCACACTAAGAAAGTTGGCATTTTCTTGTCCTAACCATTTGGCGCCTAGTCTGTTTCCTGGGTCACATGACTGGGGTAGTTGGCAATTGGCCTTTGTATATTCATCCCAGACAGTATCACAAAGGGGACTAGGCGTTGACAGAGTGGATCATCTTGGCCTTTCTATCTAGATCTTTAAAATTTCATATCTCCAATTCTACTGATTGGATTTTTGTAATGTTAGTTTCTAAATATTTAATAAATCATAATCTATTTTTCTAAATTGCTGTGGGATTGTGCTTGTGTTGTATCTTCCCTTGGTTACTGTTTGTGGGCAGCACGACTACTTTACACATTGCCTCTAAGTTAAGCCTGACTGTTTTGTGCCAAGCTACCAGAGGGTTAAGCACAGGTTAATTTACTGACTGTTGTGTTTCATCCTGACAAAGATTACGGTTGTTGCTTGAGAAGGGCTCATTTACAAAAATGTATTAGCATACACAGGAACTCCTTCTAAAATAAATAACAGTCCATGGGCCTATACCAGGTTCATGAAACAGTTCATAAGACAGTGATTAGACCTTTGGAAACAGCATAAAATGGGTTGGGCATAATATAATTGAGGGGAATGTAACATTTCCTAGCCTTCGGGACAGAAGGTTTCAATTCTATTAGAGACATAGATGTGATGAATATGCTTTCTTCCTTCACTTTATTTATTGTAGCAGACTTATTCAATATTCAGAGAACTACCTTACCCATGAACCATAGGAATAGTGAAGAAAAAGCACAATAACCATTCAGAGTGCAGACAGCCAAACAATCGTCATTACTAACTGCTATGCCCCCTCCTTCTTCGTGCGGCAAACATTGTCTCTGTCCTGCATATTACTCCTGTTTGGTCATTTCATTTCCTGGAAGAGTATAAAACAGCATAAACAAAGTACAGCCTGTTTAAGAAATTGGCATAGTTAACAACATTGCTATAAAATTAAACACTTGAAGTAGGTTCATTTGCGCAACCAAGAACATAGCCATACACAACCATTTCAGTATCACAATTTATTCTATGAAACCGAAACCATCCGTACTTACTATCCATACGTCCGTCTTCAGCTCCAATTTCAGTCTTCAATGTCATGGTGGGCAACAGTCATTTGGATAATCTGGTGGGATAATTCTTGCCCCTGTCAATGCATCAATCAGGATTTATATAACGCTGCTAGTCATCCGATAGGGTATTCAGGCTAATGCAGGTCACGGAAGGTTCATTCGAACAGCCAGGTCTTGAGGGCCCTTCGGAATTCCAGAACTGAGGTGCTGATCTGAGCTGCGTGGGGAGGCTGTTCCAGGTCTCTGCTACAATATAGGAGAAGGAGTGTCCTCCACTTCTTCAGTAGATGCGGTGCACATGGGCAAGTGATGGGGAGGCAGAGCGTAATCTGCTTCCCAGTTGGTGGAAGTTCAGGCGTGGTTTAATGTAGGCAGGTCCTTGGTTGTGTAGAGCCTTGTATACGTGGGTCAGCAGCTTGAATTTGCATCTCGACTGTGTCCATAATACAACTGATACTTTCTGTTATGAATGCTAGGAAATGTTACATTCTATGTCAGGACTTGGAGGTGAGGCTGATGTTCCTTTAAAGCTTATGTACCTGCACATTTGCCATTTCTACACCTGGTTTAAAATTTTAATCTTTTGAATGTAGAGTCTGTGAACCAGTCTGAGACATTCAATATTTTGCCCAATAGGGCCCCCAACGAGAAAGATTTCGAGGCCATAGCCCCTCTAGCAGAATGTGCTCCGAATATCAAGGTGTCAATACCTGCCTCTTGCATGACCCATCTTGCTATAGTAGGGAATGAGACTGCTTGAAAAGACTTATGGATGGAAATCATTCACCTGAGGGGTTAAATTCAGCAGTCATGTCTTTATGGGCTCTCGTGCAACTTACAACACACAATTTTGGGTGGTCAGTAAAAGCTGGATAAGAAATCAATCTTGAATTTCACTTTGTTCGTCTAGATACATGAAATGTAACCCCATCCAGGATAAATACTCTACCCATAACGTCAAGATCTATGACATCTGAGACCCTTCTGCAGCACAGCAACATGGCCAACTTACTTGAAAGTTGTTTCCTGGAGAGATATTTAAAAACACCTTGAGAACAGGACTTAGTTGACGTCCCAAAGGGATGAATATCTAGGTTCAGGCAGAAGAGACAAACTGATTTGTCTTATCAGTTTCCGTACCAACGGATTTTCTCCACCCGGGTAACCATCTATCAGGGGTGACCTGCAGAGATGGCTGACTGGAAAGTATTCACTGATCTGTAAGCCATACCTTCTCATGCTTTGAATGAGAAGAATTTTAAGATCTACACAAATTCGGGGCCAACAGAATCCACATCCCTCTGGTGACACTAACCCAACTATCTCGACCAGGTGAACCTGTATCTCTCAGTTGTTCCATCGGTCAAAGCGTTTGACAAGAGTTGTTGAGCTTCTTGCAAATGTCCTATGACTTTCCCATGTTCCCTGTAATATTCTGTGCCATGAGATACCGTTGTTCTTTCAACATAAGGAGATTTGCGTTGCCTCCAATGGTCCAGGAGGAGATTTGGAAATAGTGGAAGAAGAATTGGAGAATCCCAAGAAAGTTCCATCATAACTGGATACCAGATTTGCAACCTCCGTTTTGACGTGATGACCACCAAATCTGCTGATAGTGCGTGGCACAGCCAAAAATGTGAGTTTGGCTAACTATGTAGAGTGTGTATAATTACACCACACACCAATCAGTCTAAATAAATCTCTATTTTATAATACTGAAATTTGGTCCATATCAACCTCAGGTCCTCCGACAGATCGGAGAGTTGACAGGGATGAATATCCCCCTCATGAGAACCTAGAACAAAGGGAATATTGTACAAACCACTCTATATACAACGATATATATATATCCCATTATTTACAATAATTAATAACGACAGACTCAATATCTCTATCACTTTGCTTTATCTATTTTTCTTGAAAGCATATGAAAATTGTCAAACACAAGTACAGTATCGAATTAGAACCATCACACAAACGAAGACAATCAATAATTCACAATAAAATCTCATTTAAGGAGCAGGAGTTGAGTGAATAGAGTAAGAGACAAAAGTGCATCATAATAAGATTAATGCAAATACAGAATTTCATACGAAACTAAGGAAACTATAGCATAGTGTGCTAAGCGTCAAACACTAACCCTCCATTCGGGTGGGAAAACTGGGGCAATCCTCACAGAGATAAGAGGAGCAAAGTTTAGGAGTCAGTTCCAGACAGCATCAGCCAAAGAAACACAGATACAGCTCACACTAATGCCTCATACAGGAGTCTCATTCTGATTCCTCCGCACCAAAAAACACATGGATTCTAACACTAATAGTTATAGCCTAAAATTATAATGTCCAACCCTACTCTAGTATCAAATACGGGAACGTTTTTCTCCTTATTGGTTTAGAAACATGGGGTGTTAGGTCACACCACTCTCGTCACTCTTTTCTCTCAAGAGTTCTTTGTTCAGACTCATTCTGTCATGATTGTCCTTCATCCAAGGAAATCAAAATCTTCTCTTCCCTCGACACAAGTGCATAAGAACATGTTTCAACATTTACTAGCAAATTTATCCACAGAAGTAAATATTTTCCCCGGACAGTAGGAAGTTCCGCTGATACTCCAAACACGTAGCAGCCATCGAAAAGTAAGAACACAATAGTCATCTATGAAGAATAAAACACATTTTTCTGCATTTCTACATTTTGAAGCAAATTAATCCTAATGGCAGCTCCTAGAGGCCTTCTTTGTAAACGTGTAGTTTTGTCTAGGAGAAATAAACAGATTCAGTAATTTGCTCAAAATCAAACTTCATTGCACTTTTCATTAGTCTAATACAAAAGTAATCATTTTAAACTATTATTCCACGTTATTAATATTTACTTCACAAGATTCACTAGAGCCAATTAAATAATTATTATAATCTGTCTTTTGTTTTAGTAAGCAAAGCCTCCCCCTATGATGCCAATTCAGAGTCATTGCGGCATATGTCTCACCTTTCTTATAATCTCCCTCTCTATGAGCCCAAGGAGGAATATGACTCTTTTCCTCGGCAGCTTTCCTCTGAAAATGTTCTCCTCTAATGTAGGAATCTGGCTCTGTATATACTATACCAAAGTGAGGTATAGTGTACACAGAGTCCAGTGGAACCCCAAAGGTAGGCAGAGGTAAAGTTACCTAGCACCTCAGTAAGGTAGTATCAGAGGACAGGGTTAAGCATTTGTCGTACACACTCAGTCAGCAAATGAATTCACACACTCAAAGACTGAACTTCAGACCCATTGTTTTTGTATAAAAATATTCTTTTAGTTATTTTATTTCCTAGAACCAAGCCAGCCTGGCACAGGTAAGTGTTAAGTACTTTGCAGTAAAGATACAGTTTGTAACACAGTTTGGATTGCAATGGTAAATGCACTTTGCTTTGACTTACAGTATTGTTTCTGAGAAATGCAATGCTTTGTAACTACAGTACATATTCTTTGTACAGGATTTTCAGTAAGATTACAGGTAAGTTACCTTTGAGATTACTTTTCTTACACAGAGTAGTATACCTGGACACTACTCTGGGACATGTCCTGCAAACAGGTTAGTAAAATCGTTTTTGATAAATAATTCAATTTTAAAGAATTTATTTTGGTTTTCAAATTCCACACTTCAAAACTTTTCCAAGAAAAAAAGTAAATGGAGGAAAGGTAAGTATTTGGTAGTGGGAGTTGAGGTTCTGGGGGTAGATTCAGGGATCCCCCAGGGTCATGGATGCACTCTTGTTACACCCTCAGTGGCACTAGTGGGGGGGGCGGGTGCAGAGTGCTGAGGCCCAATGTTATCCAATGGGGGGTAGGGGCACTCCGGTTGGTGGCTGCTGACGAGCAGGCCACTTGGCTGCAGGTGCAAAGCTCCTGGACTTCAGCTCAGGGCAAATGGGGAAACAAAGTAGCACCAAAGACGAACCCTCAGCAGTACTAGGGCGGCCAGATGCAGGGTGCTGTTTCGACGTTGGGCGCCCTGTTGTTTGCAATGGGGAACCTCCGGTTTGCAAAGGCACTGCAGGCTTGGAGACGACGGTCTTCTGGGTGCGGCTACCATTTTGAGAGGGAAGTTGGGGGTTGGTTAGGCACTGTTGCTTTGGCTACCCAAGGCCGTGGGGCGTTGGGTGCAGGGGTGTCTTTTAGGGTTGGATCTTATTACCAGCTCCTGAATGCGGTTGGGGGATCTTCCGGATTTAGGCTGCAGGTGCCGGCTGGAGGTTTGAGGCAGGTCAGGGGTCTCCGGATCTCGGTTGAGGATCGCCTTGGAGACCTCCCTGTGGTGTTTGCCCACTCAACCTCGGGCCGTGTATGGTGGGTGCAGAGTGGTGCGGATTCTCGGTGTACGGCTGGAGCCAGAGGTTGGAGATGAATAAATCCAGTGTTCACGGGAGACACAGTCTTTGTGGTTGAAGGCAGGCAGGTCCTCCGGGGTTTTCAAGGTTGCTGGCTGCAGAACAAACCAGCATTTCACAGGAGCAGGTTTGAGGTGGAGACAGGCCGGTAGGGCTGGGGCCAAGTTAGTGGGCGTCTTCCTCTTGCTAGCTTTGGCACAGCTGTTCAGTCCTTCTTCTTCTTTTCTTGTAGCTTCTTCTGGTCTGAGGAAGCAAGGCTCAGGGTTGCCCCTAAATACTAGATTTAGGGGCCTTACAGGTAGGTAAAATGGTTGGGACCAATGGGTCCGTTCCCAGGGGTGCTACCCTCCAGTGAGAGGGGGGCATAAGCATGTACCTGGTTTGCTGATACCCCCATCTGCAAGATGGCGGGGACTGGGAGTTGAGCTTCACCTCACCACCCCCACCTATGGGGTGGAGTTGGCAGAGGTGGGCATACCTCTCTTCCTTACTTTTTTTTCTCGACGGTTCTCCCACCCAAAGTGGGGGTCAGAACCAGTGGGGAACAGTTGCTGAAAGAAGCAAGTGGCCTGGGGAAGCTCACAAAGGCGGCAAGCCTTTGAAGCTTCCCATTCGTGAACCCTGCCCATCCTGGGGGAGGAGGCTTGGTGCCTCGTCCCTGGATGTGCATTGTTTCAGGCCCACAAGAACAGCAGGCTCTCAACCCAGGGGTGCAAAAACATGTATGATGGTGGCAGCTGAAAGCAGCCACTCAGCCTGGACACTAGTGGTGGGTCGGTTTTCAGGGGGCATCTCTAAGATGCCCTCTGTATGCATTTTTCATTACATCCGACACTGGCATCGTGTGGGTTTAATGTGCTGAGAAGTTTGATACCAAACTTCTCAGTTTTCAGTGTAGCGTTTATTGTGCTGTGGAGTTCTTAATGACAAACTCCCAGCTCCATATACTCTTGATGGCAGCACTGCACTTACAATATCTTAGAATGGACTGAGACACTGTAGGGGTACAGGGCTCATGCACCTGTACCCTCACCACTGGTATAGGGCACCCAGTTAGAGGGGTGACTGATCTGTGCCAGGGCCATCAGTTGTAGGCATGGCACACAGGGATGTGTTCCATGTCCACTGTTCACTTTGTTCTGCACCAAAACATGCAGCCTGCAAAGGCAGTGTGTGAGTGTAGTGGTACAGGGCCTCTAAGGGTGGCACAATAAGTACTGCACCACTTAGAGTTCTTCCCTGGTCACCGTGCCCTGGGTACCTGTGGTACCATTTACCAGGGGCTGACCTGTGGCAAGAGATGCCAATTGGGTTTAGTTTTGGGGAAAGAACAGAGGCCCTGGGAAACTGATTGGCAGGTACCCAGGGCACATCAAGTCAAAGTGCATCAGTAGTCTGGCAAAAATTGGGGGGGTTACTGCAACAGAAACCCATCTTCTCACATCTATCTTCTACAACATTAATCAGTTCAATTTCTTCACTCCGCAAACTGCAGGTTAAGTTATTTCTATGGGCATATACAGTATCTATTGTCTTAGTAGTAGGAAAAAACTCTCCAATGTACTCAGCATTTTTCGCACTACTTACTACATTCAAATTCTTTTGAATAGGAAGCTCAAGAAATATTCAATCTAGATTGGAGTAAAAGTATTGTAAGTGACCCTTTTCATAGAAAAAACTTGTTAGTACACTACACGAAATCCCATGTTAATGGAAGGTGGTGATAAGTCACCCCTTCTGACACAGAAGACAGTAATTGCATACACACATAACAATCTCAAGAAAATAAATAGTGTTTACATACTCATAAAGAAGTTTATTAAAAATATTTAATGAAAAATCATTATCAGAATTATCTTGATGTAAATCATTACCAGTTAATCTCTTAATGTTAGTATGTGGATCTTCTTTAAGAGTTTCTCCCACATTTGTCTTTATATTCAACAAATCATTAGTAGTATTACACTTAGCAGAAAAATTAAAATAAGGCACAACAACTATTAGTATTAACCAAACAATCATTGTTAGTAAAACACATACACAACAAACGTTAAAAAAACTCTCATCTAATTGATCCCTGATTCTGATTACCAGTCTCCTGAATCCTAGCCATTTTAAGTCAAAAACTAATTTAATAAAAATAGTAAATTTAGACTTGATAAAAATATGTGTATCCAAGCACCTTCAGGCCTTAGGTCTCCACAGCTTCTGTTCTGAAATTTCTCCAAGACCTTTCCTACGATCTCCTCCTTTTTTTAAAAACAGTTCCAGTTTCAATTTCAGTTTCCTTTCTATATTTCAAGAAAAGTTTTGAATCTTCTGCACCCAAGTTTTTAAACAGTTCATTTAGGGTGGCTCAAAGCAATTTCTTTGATTTTGCTAGTTTTTTTCTCCACTGTTATCTTCTTGGTCAATTGTTTCAGCAACCAAGTATGTACATTCAGGTGCTGTGGATTTCTTGTTTGGTACTCTTGCTCTTTTTGTTCTACGAACTATATCTTCTTCTTGTTAATGTTAATGTTAGTGAGGATTTATAGAGCGCACGTACGCCGGTTTGGCTTCATGGCGCTAGCAGACATCTTGACAATGGCAGCGGAAACTAACTCTGAGTAAACAGCCAGGTTTTCAGGAGTTTCCTAAATGGGAGGAGATCGGTACATGTACGAAGCTCAAGAGGGAGGGAATTCCACAGCTTGGGAGCAAGAATGACAAACCTGCGTCCTCCAAGACGAGCTCTCTTGAAGTTCGGACTAGAAAGAAATGAAAGGTGGGTAGATCTTGGGTAACGAGTGGGGGAGTACCTAAGTATAATGTTGTTAATGAATTCCGGACTGGTACCATGTAAAGCCTTAAAAATAAGGCAACCGGTTTTGAAGACACAGCGGCGTTGTACCGGGAGCCAGTGTAGTTTCCTCAGTAGAGGAGAGGCGGGTTGCCATTTAGGTTGGTGGTAGATCAGGCGGGCAGCCTGGTTTTGTACCAACTGGAGACGTTTAAACAAGTAATGGGGCATTCCCAGGTAGACCGAGTTGGAATAGTCTAGGTGGGATAGCACAGTAGAAATCATGGCTTGGACCAGAGCTTCATGAGTGAGAAAGCGATGGATTTTTCTAATTTTTCGCAGTTGGTAAAAGCACTTGGACACCACTGCTCCAACCTGGGCTTTTAAGGATAGACCACTATCCAGAAGTACCCCCAGAGTCTTAGCGGAGCTAGAGGGGATAGGAGGTGGGCCGAGTGCCGGAGGCCAATAATGGGGGCCCCAGTGCTTAAGGCTGTCCCCAGTGAGAACCACTTCCATTTTTCCCGGATTTAGTTTCAGGTGGTTCATATCCATCCAAGTTTGGATGAACAACATAGTCTTCTGGAACTCCGAGAGGGAGTCATTAGACCCGTCAACCCTGAGGAGAAGCTGCAGATCATCAGCGTAGTTGAGAACCAGTACCTTTCTTTCTTTCAATGACTTAATCAGAGGGGACATATAGATGTTAAATAAGTGTGGGGAGAGGGCCGAGCCCTGAGGCACCCCACAAGTAGTTTTGTGAGAGTCAGATGAGAATTGGCCAAGGCGCACTGCTTGAAAGCGGTCCCTCAAAAAGGAGGAAATCCAGTGTGCCGCTGTACCAGAGATTCCAATCCCCCTGACACGGTCGACCAGGATGTCATGGTCGACCGTGTCAAAGGCCGCAGACAGGTCCAACAGGACCAAAACACGGGGACACCCCATATCAGCGAATTCCCGTAGGCTATCCATAGCTGACAGGATCACGGCTTCGGTAGAGTGTGCGGGACAAAAACCTGCCTGATGGGAGTCCAGATGTTTGTACATCTCCAAAAAGTTGGAGAGGCATTTGGCTACATAACTCTCCAAGACCTTGGCCAAGAAAGGTAACAAAGATATAGGACGATAATTGGCGAGGATAGCCGGATCCGCTCCCAACTTTTTCAGGAGGGGGACCACTGTAGCTTTTTTTAAATCTAGAGGAACTATACCAGATGTAATAGATTTGTTCAATAGGGCAAGCGCCGGGCCAGGATGGATCGCAAGGCACTCTTTCAAAATATGGGGCGGGCAGCAGTCCGCGGGTGAACCTGACTTAGTATTCGTTAAGAGGGACTGAAAAGTCTCTTCACTGATCGAAGGGAAACTGTTAAGGGTGCTGTTGTTACACTGGTGGACCAGGGCATTCTGCTGGGGGGGGTGAGAAGGTATACTACTTTTGATTAGGATAATCTTATCAATAAAATAGTCATTCAGGGAATCGCATAATTCCTGGGAAGGAGCAGCCTTTCTAAGTATGCGTTCGGGGTTAGAGAGTTCGTCTATAACAGAAAATATAATTTTTGAACTATGATTTGACTTTAGGATGCGGTCAGAAAAAAAGGCAGTTTTGGCTATCAAGATGTTTGTTCTGTAGCCTTTGTGCGCCGTGATGTACTGGGATCTTTTTCCAGGAGAGTATTGTCGGCGCCATTGTCTCTCCAATTGACGTACGGTTCGTTTCTCAGCTTTGAGATCGTCCGAAAACCATCTATTGGTTTCAGACTGACGCAGTAATGGGACCTTTTTGGAGGGGGCGTGTTTATCACTGGCCTCAATAAGCCAGCTAGATACCTTCTTTTCCATAGTGTTAACATCAGAATGATGAAGGGCTGGGATGGAGTCTGCTAATGTATTAAGGAATTCTTCTTTATTAATAAGGTTCCATTTCCTAACCATGCCACCTCCCCGTGCTTTAATTATCGGAGGGGCAGATCGCTTGATTTGGAATTTCAATAGATGGTGATCGGACCAAATACAAGGTAGCACAGAAGGGATGGTAATATTCAGGTTAGTAGCCCATACTTGGTCCAAGATTCGGCCCTTGACATGGGTTGGAGATGGAACAAACTGAGATAAATTGAGGTTTTTAAGTAGGTCAGACATCTCTGCAGAATGCGTACCTTCATTAGGGTCGCCATACCAATAATTAAAGTCTCCCACCAGGAGAACCCTAGCATGTTCAGTCACTAACGTGGCTAGCTGTTCACTAAGAGCCAATGGGAAGGAAGGCATCGGTTTAGGTGGTCTATACAGTAGGACACAGGCCATGGAATCATTGGCTGACTCTAACTTAATCACTATGTTATCCATGTCTGCAAGAGATAAGCACGACAGAGAGCAGAAAGTGAGGTCAGTGTGGATGATGGCCGCCACACCGCCACCTGACTTGCCCGGACCTCTGTTGGCCGACATGATGTAATAGTCAGGGGGGAGTGCAGCGAGTATATCCGGGGCAGAATCATCGGTGAGCCATGTCTCAGTTAAAAGCAGGACATCAGTTTTATCCATAATCAGGAGTAAAAAGATGTCCAGCTGATGTCTCACCAAGGAACGGGTGTTAAGATAATAAAATGATAAAGGGACTGCTCTATGCGTAGTCTGAATAAGGGGGCGCAAATTATGAGCCACGGTAGGCCGGAGCTCCTGTATCACTTTCTACTGATATTTTAATGATTGTATTTGGAACACTCTCATTCAAAGTGTATTTCAGTCTTTTCGACCCAAATGGCCATGTATCTCCTTTTCTTGCTTTTTTCTTCTGAATTTCTTCTGTTTCATTTTGTTCTTGACTCAGCTCAATATTTCTTTTAGATTATTCCCTTTTCTCTTCTTCACGGTTTTGTTCTGGAATCAACTTCTTAAGTGTATCGACAGTGGCAGTCTCACAAGACCCAGTAGTTGATGCCCACTTTACTCAATTCTCAGTTGTTCTGGTTCTTTTTGATCATTGTCCTTTGTCTTTTCTTGATCACCTTCAACTGATTATTTACTTTCAAGTGGACTTGGGACTCTTTGTGTCTGACTCGCATGTATCCAATTCAGCAAGCCACCACACTTTACTGTTGTGGTTGTCACCAGTATCACTTGATATGGCCCATGCCATCGAGGTTCTAAACACGACTTTCTCACGTGCTTCTTGACAAGAACCTACTCTCCAGGATTCAAGTTGTGTGCCTGTTCTGGCTGTGTTCTGGTTGCAACTTCTCCAATCTGATGAGACACAGAACACATCACATCAGCCAATCCTTTGCAATAATCGAGTACCAAATCATCAGTTATATTCATTAGTCGATTCGCTGGAATCACTGGCTGTCTCATTGCTTTGCCCATGATGATTTCATGAGGAGACAAACCAGTTTTTCTGTCAGAATACTTCTCAGACTCAGAACTAATGGTTATGTATCTGGCCAGTTCAGTGCAGTCGATACACACACATTTGCAAGTCTTTACTTTATTGTCCCATTGACCTGCTCAACCACACCTGATGCTTCTGGTCTATAGGCACAATGCAATGTTTATTCTATTTGTAATGCTGAACAAATCATTTGATTTATTTCATTGATGAAATTCGTCCCCCTATCAGATTCTACAGACACTGGAGATAAGAATCTCGGTATGATCTCTCTAAGAAGCAATTTAGCAACGGTTAGACTATCATTGCGTCTTGTTGGGTAGGCTTCCACCCATCGAGAAAAAAACAGACAATCATCAGTACATATTTTAGTCCATTACATCTTGGTAATTCTATGAAATCAGCCTATAACCATGTAAAAGGACCTGCTGCCTGTCCAATTCACCCCCAACTAACAACTGTCTTCCTCCCTGCATTTGCTGCTGACAAGGCACACACCTTTGGCAAAGACTCTCGGCAATGACCCTAAATTTAGGGTTGAACTAGGATTCTTTAAACATTCTGATCATAGCATCTCTACCTATGTGTATAGGACCATGATAAAACCTCGCCATTTGGGATAACAGACTATCTGGCATTATTGGTCTTCTATCTGGATAAATCCACACTTCATCTTCCTCCCTTCTTGAACAACCTGCCTTGATCCAAATCTCTTTTTCTTCTGCGCTTGCTTCCTCCTGTAGCTGTCTAATTTCTACCATGTTTCAAAAGATGAGAAAATCAGATTGCATTCTTTTTCAGCAGATTACTGTATCTTTTTATCTATTGAAAAACAATTTAGTGCACAAAAACGTGCAACTTCGTCAGCATACTTGTTTCCAACTGTGATATAATCACTGCCAGATCTGTGAGCTGAACATTTCACAGCCCCAGTTTCTTTCGGCAATGGTAATGCCAACAATAGTTCTTTTACATATTCTCCATTTCTAATTGGTAAACCAGATAAGGTCAAGAAACCACCTTGAGACCATAATAGTCCAAAGTCATGGACAACCCGAAGTCATACTGGCTATTGGTGAATATAATTACTCTCCAATTTTCTCCAAAATAGCACGCCTTCGTTAGAGCTACTAGTTCTGCAATTTCGGCTGATTTTATTCCTTTCAAGCATGAAGCTTCAATTACATTAGCAGCTGTACAAACTGCATAAGAAGCTCGTAAGGTACCCTACTCATCTCTCAAGCAAGATCAATCCACAAACATCAAGCAATCTGATTCAGATAACAGTGTATCTTTTATATCAGGTCTTGGTTTTATACACAATTCAGTTACATCCAGACAATCATGATCTGCTTCATCCACCACCTTTTCACAGTCTGGATTCAGCCACAAAGTACTTGGATTTAGATTTGGGCATCTTGTCACAGTTACATTCTCAGCTCCCAGTATGACTTGTTCATATTTTGTCAACCGACTACTCGTAAGATGCTGTGTTCTAGTTCGTGTCAACAAAATCCCAACAGAATGCGGTACCTACACCCTCAAAGGATGTCCCATCACAATTCCTTTACTCTGTTCCAAACTCACACAAGTATCTGCAACTGCTTTCAAGCAACCTGGAAAAGCTGCAGCTACACAATCAAGTGTTTCTGAAAAAAATATGCCACAGGACGATGTGCTGTTCCATTCTTTTGTGTTAGAAATTAAACTTCACAACCATCTCTTTCGTAACAGAATAATACAAAATCCTTGTTGGAATCTGGCATTTCTAGTGTTTTTTTTTTTTTAAACTCTTGTTATTAACATTTCCATTTTCAACCAATACTGCAATACCATATCGTGCTTTATCAAGTACATCACAGTTTGCTCGTGTCAGCCTCTGCCGAGCGCCAAGGGTCCCATTCTGTCTCCTCAGGACCCCGACACCCTCCTCCTCCACTATGCCAAACATCTCGTGTCTTGCTTCCCCATACACCCCCAGTTAGTCTGAATCATCTGACAGGGATTCATCCTGCGGGGGGTCACAATTGTTCCCTCGATAGTCATTCCACTTCCCCCATATCTTAGTCCATTTTTTGGGGCATCTTCTGTGTACATAGACCGATTTCTCCGTCACCATTAGGTCGTCCATACTAGTACACCATTTTTGGAGGGTCGGGGCCTGCCTGGCTCCCCACTGTTGCGCAATGTCTCTTTTCACCAAAGCCATCCCTAGCGCTACCCATGTTTGCACTGTCTGCGTAATGTCCGCTTCCTCCCAGATGTTCAAGATGCACCCCCTGGGTTCAGGGACCAATGTTGCCCCTGTGACTTGCGCAATTGTACGCATGACTGCTTTCCAATATTTCTGGATGTGTACACATTGCCATAATATGTGCCAGAACGTGCCTGGCTCTCCACACTGTCGGACGCAAAGTGGTGTGTCGGCTCTGTGTAGTTTATATAGTAGTGTCCTGGTATAATAGGTACGGTGCAGTATCTTAAGTTGTATTCATTTAAATCTAGATGATATTGCCACTTCTCGTGGCGATGCCAGCGCGTCCTGCCAATCAGTCTCATCCAGCTCCCCCACGTCGGCCTCCCATTTATTTTTGAGGGCTTGTGTCGGGTCTGGTTGGTTGTTTACGATTTTTTGGTATGTGAGTGAGATAGCTTTCTTCGTCATATGATCAGTAAGGAGCCTGTCCTCAAGGGGTGTGGACTCTGGAAGTTTTGTGCCTTGTGGTATAAGTGCCGTGAGGGCATGCCTTATTTGTAAGTAGCGAAACGCCTCAGTGTCCGCCATCCCATAGCTCCGCTGCAACTGCTCGAACGGGACGGGGTTCCCCTTTTTCCACACATCCCCTACCTTTGAGATACCGATCAAGTCCCATTGTTTGAACCCCTTCGTGTTCCTTAGCCTTCCCAGTTTATTGGTGTCTCAGAGTGGTGTCGCCTGCGTGATGACTCCTTCCCATCGCATCTCCTTCTGCACTGCGTGCCAGATCTTAATTGTATGTGCTGTAGGGCCTATAAGATGCTTGTGTTGATTCCTATTGTAAAGTACTCCCATAAGGTTATCTGCCACCAGCAGATGCCTATCCATACGGTAGGCCGGGTCTCCCTGATCAGCATGAAGCCATTGGTTGATTACCACCAGGTGTGAGGCCCAGTAATACAGCTTAATGTGTGGGAGTGCTATCCCTCCATCATACCAGCCTTTCACTAGTTTGTGCATCGCTATACGTGTCGCCTTGCCATCCCACAGCAGCTTACTGAGTTCACTATTCACTTCCCGAAAGTATGCTGGGGCTATTGAGAATGGTGTATTTTGTAGGGCGTACAGAAACCTCGGGAGCGCCATCATTTTAAAGAGGGCTGCCCTGCCCAATAGGGTGAGCGGTAGAGACCGCCAGCACTGCACATCCCTGCGGAGACGCTCCAGTGGTTTTTTAAGGTTTTCAGCTATGAAGCGGGATTCCTGCGCCGTGATGTGGATGCCCAAATACATGAATCCATCAGTCACTATCTTAGCAGCACAGTTACGTGGGAGTCGAGGCCTATCGCCTGAGAGTATATAAATATGTGATTTTTCCCAGTTTATGGTATACCCTGAAACCCGGCCGAACGCCACACAAATATCCATGAGGCAATTGAGGTATCGGGCCGGTGAGGCCAGATAGAGGAGTATGTCGTCCGCGTAGAGTGATATTCTGTCTTCCCACCCCGGCGCCCATTTAAGCCCACGGATTACCTGGTCTTGCCGTATCCACGCCGCCAAGGGTTCTAGCACTAGTGCGAATAGAAGAGGCGATAATGGACAGCCCTGCCGAGTCCCCTTAGCCAGAGGAAAGGTGCCCGAGATCCTCCCATTGGCCACCACCTGCGCCATGGGTTTCGTGTACAGCAGTTCCACCCATTTTATGAATTTGGGACCTAAACCTAAGTGGTGAAGTACCGCGAATAAAAACGGCCATTCCACCATATCGAACGCCATTTGCGCGTCCAGGGAGAGAATTATGGCGTCCTCTTGGATGAGGGATTTGCGCGCCATGACACTATTCACTCGCCTCAGGTTCAGCGCCGTGTTCCGATGCGGCAGAAACCCCGATTGGTCCAGGTGAACCACCGACCCCAGACAAGGCTGGAGCCGCCTCGCTAGCACTTTGGCTAGTATATTTGCCTCTGCGTTGATCAGGGATATGGGCCGGTAGGACATGCAACTGGTTGGCGGTTTCCCGGGCTTGTGTATTGCTACTATCGTGGCCAAGCGCTGGTCCCTAGGAAGCTCCCCCCTTTCTAAGCTGTCATTATACATGTTCAAGAGGTGGGGTGTTGAGGTTCCATGCGAGACGGAACGACACTTTTTGGGTGTGGTCGAATATGGATGAGTTTGGTATCGACGAACCGCAAATGACGAGTTTAGTGGGTGTATGCGGTTTCGCTACGCAACCACGCATGGTTCGTCTCATTTTTGGGTTTGTCCATCCGAACCCTCGGGTTCCATTTTAGATGCGGCATCCATCTTGTCTCTTGCCCTCAAGTAGCCAGCGAATGGACCTTGTCCGCTCTGTGACCCTGGGATTCCTAAGCTTACGCTAAGGACACGTGTTTCTTTGAGGGTGACTTTTATGATAGGGGAAATGACACGGCAAAGGCAGATGGCCCCGCTCAAGGCTCATCTTACCGTGCTGGTCTATTGTTTCAGTCGTGCATGCATTGGGCACGAGGTCTTTGATCCTGTAATCAAGTTTCCGTTATTACTCCCAACACTCTTTTCCAATCTGTCGTGCATCCTTGTTCTTTCTTTTCATCTGTTTCTGTCCCTTCTCCTAATGTGTTTACAGTCAGAATGGAATGTGTTTAACTGCGGGGATAATATGCTTTTACAGTTGGGAACCGGCAATGCTGCTGTAATTATGTTCCGGCCTCCTGAAACATGAACGCGACTCTTTTGAAGTTTATTGTGGGAACTGAGTTGTAACCTTTGTTTGCCATGTTGTGCATGGCAAAAATGTGTATAAAAGGAGCGATCCACTTTTGCAATTCGAAGCAGTCTCCTAGAACCTACACGTTGTGTACTTCTTGCGATTTCTGTATCCCTGCAGTAAATAAACGCCGATCTTTGACGTCGCTGGAAGTGTCCCGTGTCTCTGTGTTTTGTACGCCAGAACAGGTAACCCACGAAGGTTTCAGGTGTTGTCCCCTGGCACCGCTGGGTCTTAGAATAACCCAGTCCTTCAGTTGGCGCCCAATGTGGGGCGACATCAGCGGTACCGGTCCAAAGCCCGACGATCGTGAGGAACTTCGTGTGAAATCTCCGAGGGAAGGTGCACCCCGCTTCATCGATCCAGTTGTCGAAATAAGTGGCCCGAAGTCTTTTCCCGCGAAGATTCCCGCCTCCAGACGGCTGCGACGGACTGATGCCCTGACTGTCGACCTGTTTTGGCGCCTGGCGTAGTCCTTTGTACGGCGAGACGATAGACGGGCCTTCCTGGTGACGCCATTGCTCTTTCAGTTAAGTATTTGTGGGTCGCTCCCAGAGTTACCTTGTTGTTTGCATGGTTCCATTGCATTTGTGGTTCTTAGTTGTTGGTTCTTAGTTGTTGGATTTTATTTGACGATTGCAATTGCCAAAAACCGAGGGTCTTGCATTTTTTGGGCGAGGACATCATGATTCGATAGCCCTTGAAGTTTGTAAACTCGGTTAGTGTGCACGATGCCTGGCCGTAGTACTTTGTTTGGTTTCCTTAAATGTTGCAGCACGGATTCCCGGCTGGAGGATTCATGTCCGATACCTCCGGTTGGAACTCCAATTTATGAGCTCTATAGTCGCCATGGCGTAGGTCCTATCGTATATAATGAATATTGGGTTCGTTACACTAAAAATGATGGTGTTCTTAGTTGGCCATCACATGGTAGTTTCGAAACTGCTGTCTTAGATAATCTTGAAGCTAAACTGTTTAAAAGGAAGGCTAGGCCGGCCATGTTTGATTCCTTCCGGTTATGGCGCAAAGAGGCCAAGCAGAAAGAAATCAAACAGATTAAGAAAAATAAGAGAGAAGGTGTTATTACGGTGATGCGAAATGCAGAACAGTATCAGCGAGACAAAGATGAGAAGGAGCAGGAAGTCAGTGCTCGACTTCATCATATGGCGGTGGATAAATGTTATCCGGTGTTACCGTCTAATTCTGATAAGACGGGAGAGGAAGTGATAGAAGATTCGCTATTGTCTTTTCTATTTAAATCACCACCTCCCTATGCTCCAGATACCGTGGGTCCTATGATTCTTCCTATTCCTCAACCTGCTGTTCTGGCGGCTGCTGGTCAGCCCGTCGTTCCTCCTGCTCTCCCGAATCCTCTTGTGCCGCAAATTGTTCATCCTCCTTTACCAGCTCTTCTTCCTACTGCTCCTTTGCCAGTACCTCATCAGCCTATTGTTACCACTACTCCTGTTACCCCGTCCACTACTACTGTCTCTACTCCCACTGTTGTTGCTCCTGTACCTCCTTCTCTTCTTCTTCTCCTTCTGTTCGTAGCCGTCTCTTTAATGCTGTTGCTACTCTCTATTCTCCGCTTTTTGGGCCAATACTCGGATCGACTCTTTCTGATGTTGCTCCGAGGCGCAGTCAGATTCCTGATGGTAGGGAACGTGAGTCATTGGTAAAAATGGCGCGTAAATGGATTCGCCATCCTGTGAAGTACACTTTGCGTATAGTGTTTGAGACATTTTCCCAGTTTAATGTGCCCACACAAAGATTCGTGTTCGAGGAAATGTGTAAATCTTTGAGAGAAGAGTGGGATAATGATGCGGTTGATAATGTACCGCCCGAGGTCTCTGAGCTCCAGAATCAATTTACGACTGGTGTGATTGTAGGTGATAATGTTCGATGTGCTCTAGAGCGTCTGTTATCTTTTCGATGTACAGTGCAACCTCGAGCATTGTTTAAGGACGAGACTGAAGAGTGGATGGTAAAACCTGGTCAGTATCCTATGCGGGAAGTTCCCCCAGTATGGATGCCAGGTGATCCTAATGCTAATCCTGCTATTCCAGCACGTTTTCAGAGAGTTTGGATACACCTCCCTTGGAAGCGATCGGAAGTTCTGCAGGTAAAGCAAACCTTGCCCGACCCCCGTAAAATCCTGCAGGTTATTATAAGGAGTTGTCCCAACTAGTGGATGCTACCGTTATGAACCTTGCCGATATTGACATGTTGTTTGGCAATGTAGTGCCTCAGCCGATTTGGGCGAAAATCCGTCACGAGAATCACGCGGCTGAGTTAGGCGGTGACTGGGCTGCTCTTGCGGCGGCAGACGCCCAGCAAGTTGGTGGGGCTAAACCTGAACAGCTTATTGCGGATTTGCCCCAGAGGATAATTACCCTTATGAAGACACTTATGCCAGCAATACGCGTTAATTGGGACAAGTTGTCTGCGTGCAAACAAAAGAGGGATGAGAGTGTCTCCGATTTCTTTACGAGATTTGAGGAGGCATTTATTGATCATAGTGGTCAGGACATGAGCGCTGAGGGAGGTCAGCGGTTGTTCGTTGATAAATTCGTATCGAATTTGTTGCCTGAACTCAGCAACAAGCTGAAGAATTCTGAAAGTTCTTGGGCTGTTTCTACCACTGCTCAGATATTAGCCACGGCCCAGTACTACGAAAACAGAGAGAAGGAAGAAAGCGAACGCGCAGATAAGAAAACGAAGGATCTTAAAACTAAGGTCTTATTGCAGCAAGCGTATCCTCCACGCTCAAATTACAATGACTCGCAACAGCCAAATCGATCACAATCGCAGTTTTCTAGATCACAGTTGCGTAATGATTCTTCTGCACCTCGCTTTGTGTTGGGGTATAATCAATGCGCATATTGTCGGGGTGAGGGCCATTTGAAGTTTAATTGTCCAGTTTTACGTGACAGGAACAATGGTGTTTCGGCTCGAGGAGGTCGTAGTGGTCCTCAACAAGCTTCACGTGGTAGAGGTCGCGGTGTTACTCAGAATCAGACCGAGCGTCTTGCCACTTCCTCAGACTCGCAAAATTGTTTCGACCGACGCGATCTCTCGTCTGGTAGATCTGCACAGTATCATGTGGATGACTATTATGTCGAGCATGATGTTGATGCGGACGGTATCTACTAGGACAGCCGTAGACAGAGGAAGGGAGAAGTATCAGTTCCGGTTGATCAGAGAGGGCCTTATGTCGCAGTTGCCACATTGGGCGTAGTCGAGCCTTTTCTGTTGGACACTGGTGCAGCGAAAAGTTCCATCATGCATTCGAAACTCCCTGGCGCGCCTTTGTCTGGCTTAACGAATGTTTCCGTTGGATTCTCTGGCGCCCCCGTTAGCAATCCAATTTCTAGCCCTTTGCCCCTTACAATTGGGTCTCATGAGTTAGAAGCTCCGTTGATTTTGACTACTGGTTGTGGTGAGAATATTTTGGGCTTGGATTTGTTGAAACGGTTACATGCGACTTTGTATTGCTCTCCTGCGGGAGTGGAGCTTACATTGGGTCAGAGAGTGATCTCTCCTGTGTATTTGTCGATTGATAAGCTCCCACCGGAATTGAGTTCTCTTCCGGCTTCTTTGTGGGCGACAGGTCCCAATGATGTGGGCCTGCTGGATATACCATCTTATGTCGTGCAATTGAAATTCAACGCGCGACTGCCGCGCATTCCCCAGTATCGTATCTCCCTTGATGGTGAACGAGCACTATTAGCGATCATTTACGATTTGATTGATAAAGATGTAATTGAGGAAACACGAGGTAACGTGTGTAATAGTCCTGTGTTGCCTATTTTGAAGCGAACTGATCCCTCCAAGCCTCCTGTGTACCGTCTAGTCATTGATTTAAGGGAGGTAAATAAAATTGTTGTTCCACAGTTTCCCGTGGTACCTGACATTACAGCTTTGCTGACTCTGATTCCAGCCTCTGCATCATGGTTCTCGGTAATCGATCTGAAGAATGCGTTCTTTAGCATTCCGATTGCTGAGGGAAGCAGAGATTTATTCAGTTTCTCATTAGGTGGTCGTAGCTTCAGGTTCAAACGTGCACCTCAGGGCTACTGTGAGAGTCCATCGATCTACAGCCAAGCTCTTAAGAGTCAACTTGATGCGTTCGTGCTGCCAACTGGTGCGGCCTTGATTCAGTACGTTGACGATCTGTTGGTAGCTGCAGACACTGAACAGATTTGCAAGACTGCTACAGTATCACTGTTACAGCATCTTTGTGACTTACATCACAAAGTGTCACCTTCTAAACTGCAATATTGTTGTCAAGAAGTAACCTATCTAGGTCACTTATTGTCAAAGGCGGGAAGAAGGTTGACCCCTGAAAGAATTGCAGCAATTGCTCGAATGACTGTGCCAACAACTCAGAGAGATGTGCGTGCCTTTCTAGGTATCACGTCATACTGCAGACAGTGGATTCCAAATTTTTCACTGTTAGCGAAGCCATTGATAGCTCTCACGTGCAAGGATGTTTCGACTCCTTTGCCATGGTCGGAAGAATGTGAGAAAAGTTTTTCTGAACTGCGTGATGCGTTGTGTTCGGCTCCTGTGTTAGGTACTCCTGATTACAGTAAACCATTTACACTATACGTCCACGAGAGGGAAGGTTGCGCGTTGAGTGTTTTGACGCAACAATTTGGTGGTAAGCAGCGTCCGTGTGCATATTTTTCCTCGACCTTAGACCCGGTAGCTAGAGCGTTGCCGAGTTGCTTGAGGGCGACGGCGGCAGCTGCGGCGTCTATTCGACAATCCGCAGGTCTGGTCATGGATAATATGCTCATAGTGATGGTTCCGCATGCAGTTGACACTCTCCTGAATCGGACAAAAACCCAACATCTGACGAGTGCAAGGTTGTCAGGGTACGGGTTGACCCTTTTGGCAAGTCATATACAGATCAAGCGTTGTAATGTACTGAATCCGGCGACATTGTTGCCGACTAATATGGAATCAGATGATGTACCACCACATGATTGTTATTTACGAACTGAGGAAGAAACAAAGGGTCGTGTGGACCTGAAAAACACTCCATTGACAGATCCCGATGGTACTTTGTATGTTGATGGTTCCTGTTTTAAATTGCCGAATGGCGATGTGACGACCGCGTATGCTGTAGTGACGTTGAGCACGGTTGTGGAAACTGCGAGATTGAATCAGAATTCAGCGCAAGCGGCAGAGTTGATTGCATTGACAAGAGCATGTGTTTTGTCTAAGGGAAAGCAAGTGAATGTGTTTACCGACAGTCAGTATGCATTCGGCGTTGCGCACAGTTTTGGTCGATTGTGGAGAGAAAGAGGATTTATGACATCGCATGGTACGAAGATCCAACACGGGCAGCTTGTGAATGATCTTTTGGATGCACTTACGTTGCCTAAACAGGTGGCGATCGTTAAATGTAGTGCACATCGGAAAGTGACGGATGATGTTGGTCGTGGTAATGCATTTGCGAACGAGATTGCTAAGGAAACGGCTAAGAATCTTGCAACCTGAATGTATGTGACAAGTTCAGCGAGATGGTCGACGGAAACTGGTATGTGTGAGGACACTGTTGAGAGTGTGAAAGCAATTCAGAACGAGGCCACTGAAGCTGAAAAGACCAAGTGGAAAGAAAGCACGGGAAAGTTGGATATGCATGGATGTTGGGTTGACTTGTCGGAACGTCAGAGGTGGATGTTACCGGATGCGTATGTATTAGCTGTCGTGACGATGGCTCATGGGTTGTCACATATTAGTGCGAAAGGGATATGCAAGTTCTTGTCCCCTGTATGGCAGAATGATGGTATTGCTAAATGTGCTGAGAGAGTGGTTAAAAATTGTATGGTGTGTTTGATGCATAATCCTGGCAAGGGCACCCCCACTCCACCTGGTCATTTTGCTCCCCCTGTTTGTCCCTTTGAGGTTATCCAACTGGATTTCATCCATATGGAGAGATGCAATAATCTGAAGTATGTTTTAGTTGTGGTTTGTGCGTTCTCCAGATGGATTGAGGCCTATCCTCTTAAGGATAACACTTCCCTGTCCACAGCGAAAGTCCTACTGAAGGAATACTTCCCTCGGTATGGAATGCCACGGATTGTGTGGTCAGATAATGGAAGTGAGTTCATGGGAAGTGTGATGCAGAGTGTATGTAAGGGCCTTGGAATTCGTCAGAAATTCCATAGCGCTAATCATCCTCAGGCAGCGGGTTTAGTTGAAGGGTACAATGGTACCCTGAAGCTGAAACTTGCAAAGATACAAGCTACGACTGGTCTATCATGGCCTGATGCCTTGCCTCTGGCTCTCCTATCAACCAGAGCGACTGTACACTCTCGAGTAGGGCTCAGCCCATATGAGATTGTGTTCGGCCGCCCTGCGAACATTTGGGGAGTCCCGAGACCTAAGGCCTTTGATAGTCTTGAGTATCCAATGCTGATTGATTATCTTCATGATCTGACTACTAAATTAAGGTTAATTCACCAACAGGTTTTTGAAGCTCTGCCGGCACAGACAGAGGGTCCTGGACATCGGCTCCGGCCAGGCGATTGGGTCGTTACCCGAAATTTTGGCCGAAAACGTAACTTGGAGCCGAGATTTGTGGGACCCTTCCAAGTGTTATTAACAACGAGGACTGCAGTTCGGTTGGAAGGCAGAAAGAACTGGGTACACGCTGGCCACACGAAAAAAGTACCAATCCCCTCACCAACAGATGGTTGGGTGAGAACTGGGATTGTGGCAACGGAAACTGAGACCCCTTTATGCTTTGTGCCGTTTAGTGATGCTCAACCTGTAGGAGTTAATTCGTCGCTGCCAGACACACCTGTGGAGTCATCAGTCGTAGAGAACTCAAGATCTGAATCGTCGTCCACTCCACCGAACACTGTTTCACCAGCTGAACAATGGTTTGTAGAGCAGACTCGACCTGGAAGAAATCGATACTTTCTTCGTCCACGTAGCAAGGACTAATAAAATTTTGTTTCATATTTTCCTTTATTGGTGCTACGAACATTACGAACAATTACATCCTTTCTTTTTGAGTTTCTTTTTATGTGCTTTTTTGCAGCTAAGAGATTTGTATTAAAACTGAGCGTTTAAGAAAACCTATCATCCGGGTTAACCGTAGGGCCGTGCGGGTACTCCTTTCTGTTTAGCAGGTTTCTGACACTAGGTCGGTTACTTTTGTCGACTCCTGGGAACTCCTGGGAATTGATAATCGCTACTCAGAACGAAGTGCGTCAAGTATGTCACGGACGGTTTTTAGAGGATGGCATTCTCTAAGCTGTTGGAAGTAGAAAGGATGTCGGCGCAAAGATCAAAATTGCATAAGATTGTGCGAACAAAATGTTTTCTGTTTCAGGTATTCCTACTGTTTCTGACTGTGTCTATGCTATTGGTGGGCGGAGTGTATTTTGGAATACAGTCGTTATTACCTTCTGTTTCACCTACTCTTTCTCCTAAACTAAGCTCCATTACCACTGTTTCTCCACATTCTTTTCATCCCCTGCCTCAACATGAACAGGTTAGACGTGCGGAATTCATGAATAACTCCTTCGTTCAACTCCTACATCAGCATCAATTGGTGATGAATACTACCAACTGTTGGGTGTGTGGGTTAATGCCACATACCATGGATAGGGGTATTCCGTATCTGGTCCTTCCTTATAGCTCCCAAGGGTCAGCTCGAGCATTCCAAACTATGTTCCGTAGTGCACTAGATTCCTACCCCAGTCGAGAGCCACGCTCTGCAAGCTTTGGTCCTGGTCCGTACCACAAGCCTTTGGCGATAGCGATTGCTGATTTAGATAGAGATGTTTTTGATGCATCGCTTATTCCAGATGAAGAGGTGCGAGCCTATAAGGATCTGAGTGAGGCTGAGTATAGTACGTCAGTGGGTGATAGACAGCTCAAGAGTTCGTCCCCAATATGGATCGTACCCCACCTCGGTAATTTCTGCTTGAAAGGTTTGGGTCGAAATCCGAGAGCACAACTTGGGAGCAGTGCTTGTACTGATACGTATGTCCTACCGATGCTCTCTTCCCCTGTTTTTCTGACTGCCAAGGGTACTTATTTCGTGTGTTATGAACGTGCATATACATGGTTACCCCGTGATTTCTCGGGTACCTGTTATATTGCGAATCTTTTACCACCGACTTTTTCGGTTGCCTCAGACTATCACAAGACTAGAATTGTGAGAGGCGTTATTAGCAAAGAGGACACTGCCGGTCAGGAAGCAGGAGACTTCTTTAAGGGTTTCTTGCCGTTTTGGGGACCTATGGTTAATATTAGGAACCTAAGACAGTTGACCCATGTAGTCGAGTCGACTGCTAACATAACTGCGAGTGCTCGTGGTAATTTAACAGCCGAACTTCAGGCGGATAGACTCATGACGTTGCAGAACCGTATGGTTCTAGACGTTGTTCTTGCAGATAGAGGTGGTGTGTGTAAAGTTATCCATTCGAGCTGTTGCATTTTCATTCCTGACAATGCTCCAACTGTTTACCAAGCCATCTCGAAGTTGCACAAGATCTCCGAGTCCATACACGTGGACGAAGGTAATTGGACACTTCTAGGATGGTTATGGGGCCTGATATCCACTTGGGGTTGGAAGATTCTGATGATCATAGGGGTTGTTGTAACGTTTCTATTCACGTGTTGTCTTTGTGTGCAGTGTGGTCCTGCCTTATGTGGCCTTTGTGCTACAACGTGTATAAGACGGCCATCTGTTACCAAGGAGACATTGATGGATAGAATAATGTTCCAGCAGCAGCTGAACGATTTGATGAATATTGAAATTGATTCCGATCTCGACTAGTGCTTGCCTACATGAGGGCAAAAGGAGCGTCTGAGGTTCCGTGCGAGACGGAACGACACTTTTTGGGTGTGGTCGAATATGGATGAGTTTGGTATCGACGAACCGCAAATGACGAGTTTAGTGGGTGTACGCGGTTTCGCTACGCAACCACGCATGGTTCGTCTCATTTTTGGGTTTGTCCATCCGAACCCTCGGGTTCCATTTTAGATGCGGCATCCATCTTGTCTCTTGCCCTCAAGTAGCCAGCGAACGGACCTTGTCCTCTCTGTGACCCTGGGATTCCTAAGCTTACGCTAAGGACACGTGTTTCTTTGAGGGTGACTTTTATGATAGGGGAAATGACACGGCAAAGGCAGATGGCCCCGCTCAAGGCTCATCTTACCGTGCTGGTCTATTGTTTCAGTCGTGCATGCATTGGGCACGAGGTCTTTGATCCTGTAATCAAGTTTCCGTTATTACTCCCAACACTCTTTTCCAATCTGTCGTGCATCCTTGTTCTTTCTTTTCATCTGTTTCTGTCCCTTCTCCTAATGTGTTTACAGTCAGAATGGAATGTGTTTAACTGCGGGGATAATATGCTTTTACAGTTGGGAACCGGCAATGCTGCTGTAATTATGTTCCGGCCTCCTGAAACATGAACGCGACTCTTTTGAAGTTTATTGTGGGAACTGAGTTGTAACCTTTGTTTGCCATGTTGTGCATGGCAAAAATGTGTATAAAAGGAGCGATCCACTTTTGCAATTCGAAGCAGTCTCCTAGAACCTACACGTTGTGTACTTCTTGCGATTTCTGTATCCCTGCAGTAAATAAACGCCGATCTTTGACGTCGCTGGAAGTGTCCCGTGTCTCTGTTTTTTGTACGCCAGAACAGGTAACCCACGAAGGTTTCAGGTGTTGTCCCCTGGCACCGCTGGGTCTTAGAATAACCCAGTCCTTCAGTGTTAAGACCGTAATCAGGTGTCGGAAGAGCTCCACCGGGATACCATTAGGCCCCAGAGCCTTGCCTGTGTGGAGTGCGAGTATGGCCTGAGTCGTTTCTTCCAGCGTAATGTCCGCCTCAAGCGCCTGCACTGCTGTGTGAGCCAACTTCGGCATTTGGATGTCGTGCAGGAAGGCTCTGTTTTCTTCCATAGTGGCCGTTGCGGTCAGTGTGTATATGCGTTCATAGTGTGCCGCAAGCTCCTCTACAATGGCCTGGGGGTCTGTGATTGGCGCGCCGTGTGGTGTGGCCAGCTCTGCTATCCACCTAGTAGCTTTTTCTTTTTTATCTAACCAGGCCAGTAGCTTCCCCGCTTTGTCCCCCTGCTCGTATACTGTGTGTCTTGTGGTCTGTAGTCTAGATTTCGCCTCCTCCCATACAAATGTCTTGTATTCTTGTTGCGCCAGCTGTAGCCCATGTGTTGCCGCCTCCGTAGCGTCGGCGGCGTAGTCCGCCTCTGCCCTTTGCATGTTCTCCTCTAGCGCGTGGAGTTGTTGGCGCTGGCGCTTCTTGTGGTGCGACACTGAGGAAATGGCCTGGCCCCGCAGGACCGCCTTTAGGCTTCCCAGAGCGCCGCTGGCGACGTCACCGTGCGTTCATTCTCACTAAAATATTGTTTCGTGGTGGTGACCAACGTTTTCTTGATCTCTTTAATCGCTAAATAATGTGGGTAGATCGGGAAGAGTCTGCGCCTGCCCGGGATGTCTGATGAGTATGTGAGCATGATTGGGGAGTGGTCCGAGATTCCCCTGGGCAAGTGTGTCACCTCCGCTATCCGTTCCAATCCCAGCATCTGGGTAAACATGTGATCTATCCGCGACTCACTGTTGTGCACCCCTGAGTGAAAGGTATACTGCCTGTCGTGTGGGAATTTCGCTCTCCAGGTATCTGTGAGGCCGACCGTATCTACAAAATCTTTAAGTTTCGAACTAGCGCTACTGGGGCCTCTGGGAGGGTCGCCTATCCATGGCGGTGTTAACTACGGCGTTGAAATCCCCCCCTATAATCGTTGCGCCTTGTGGAAGCGACAACAGGAATGCGCCCAGGTCCAGGAGCGCGGTACCATGTAATGCTGGTGGGATATATACTGATACGAAGTTGTACCTTTTCCCTTCCCATTGGCCCGCCAATGCGGCGAATCTGCCCTGCGCATCGGTCCATGTCTGTTGTACTATCAGGGGGCAGCGCTTATGGATTAATATACCTACCCCCCGGGATCCAGAGGTGAACTCCGAATGAACTCCCATTTTATATCCCCATCTGTCTAAGGCTTGACATGCAGAACCCACCAAGTGTGTTTCTTGCAGCAGTGCTACCGCCGGCCCCTTTCGTTTAATGTATTGTAGTACCAGTCCCCGTTTAATCTTGTCCCCCAACCCGTTGACATTCCAGGACAGGACCACTAGGTGCTTGCCAGTACTGGTGTGATCAGCGGTGTGCGGATTGTCGGTCGTCCCTAAGGTCTGTTCCGTGTCCGGCCCCATGTGCTATCGTATGTGATATATGCGATGTACAATGAACGGTGTGTGGAGAGTCTATGCAGATGCTGACTGAGCTTGCGGTATGCAGATAAAACCTTGTGAACCAAAACCCCCTGTAAACACCCCATCCCCCCCCCACCTCCCTGCTGCCCTGCCTGGCGGATTCCAAACTACCCACCACCCCCAACTGAGCAGAGTGCTTTGTCCCCATAACTGTGTACTTGCGTGCCAGGGGGGAGATGCCCGTTGCACCCAGTCTTAGTCTCCCCCTCAGAGCTTCATTATGTCCACGGCTGTGAAGAGGGCTCAGGCTCCGGCCGTACAAGCCTCCTCCTCAGCTTTCTACAGTATGGCGCCGCCTCCAGCCTTCGTAGGCCCTCTGTTCCATCACCGGCGAGAGGCCCCGGGGAGACAGCCAGGTCCAACCCTCACGGCCATCCTCCAGGAGCGACAGAGGTCGTCGTGTCATTTCCGTTGTCTGGCGAGCCCCACGTTCATACCGTACTTGGCACGGTGTCATAGTCGTCCGTCCGCCTCCTCTTGCAATGGGTCCGATACCGCCGCCCTGTCCGCGGACTGTCCATGTCTCTGCGCCGCTCCCGTGCGTCCCGTTGGCTTCCGCCAGCCCTCCAGCCATTCCGTGACCTCCGTCGGGGACATGAAGAACCAGGTTTTGCCCTCCGCCTCCACCCGGAGCTTCGCGGGGAAGAGCATTGCATACTTCAGTTCTCTCTTCCGTAGCTCTTTCTTCACGTCCAGGAAGTCTCTGCGTTGCTTCGTTACCAGCGCTGTGTATTCCGGGTATATCTCTATTTTGCTATTCTCCACTCGGAGTGGGGGAGCGACTCGCGCTGTCTGCAGAATGGCGTCGCGGTCGCGGAAGTTGAATATTCTTGCTAGTATAGGCCGTGGTGGGGCTCCCGGTTTGGGCGGCCCACCTGGCACCCTGTGCCCCCTTTCCACCGAGAAAAACTCCGACAAACCTCTAGGTTGGAGTTTATTCTTGACGAGGTCTTCCACATATAAGTCCAGCGCCGGACCGCGCACGGTCTCCGGCACTCCCACTAAGCGGATGTTATTGCGGCGGGCGCGCCCTTCTTGGTCGTCCAGTTTCGCCTCCAGTTGTTTCTGCGCCAGTTCCAGTGCCCTCACTTTGTTTGTGAGCAGCGTTGTCTCCGTGGACAGGGTGGCCGTCGTGTCTTCCACCTCCCTCAGCCTGTCGTTGATTTTTGACACGTCTGCTCGTAACAGTGTAATGTCCGTGGAGATCGTACCTATCGCCGTTTGCATTTGCGTCAGTGTGCGCATTATATCCTGCAGGGTAATCTCCCCGGGCTGACCGGCCTGCGCTGTGTCCTCACTCTTCCTGGGAGTCTCTGGGGTCCGCGAGCTCTCTCTGCGGTAGGCATATTTGTCCAATTTGCCTGTCTGCGGCCCCCGCTGGCCTTTCCCCCCCATGGTGCTTACTTCGTCTCGCGGTGTAGCGGGCAGGTCGGTAGTCGCCGCTGCCAGACTGCGCCTTACTGGTCAGCGCTCGGCCTTTCGGTTTTCCCTTCCCTCCTCGCCTCCGCTTGTGCAGGGGACCGTTGTCCAGAACGCGCCCACTCTCCTCAGGTCGCGACGGGGAGCACCATATGAATCTGGCATTTCTAATGCTGGTGCACGACAAAGGCTATTTCGCAACTCAACACATGCTCTCATTTTTTCTTCGTCCAATTGAATCGGATCTGTCACATCTTTCTGAGTCAATTTCTGTAATGGCTTTGCTATCAATGAAAATCCACTGTTTTCAGTATCCAACCATACCCAAAAACATTTGAATTTGTTTCTGTGCCTTGGGAGGTTTCATTTGCAAGATCACATTTATTCGCTCCGGTGACACTTTTCTGACTCCTTTTTCAATTTTGTGCCCCAAATAAAGTACCTCGTTTTGGCAAAATTTAAATTTTGCTGGTGACACGATATGCCCACCTACTGCCAAATGGTTCAGTAGAGCAATAGTATCTGTTACACAAGCTTCTCTCATCTTTGATGCAACCAGCAAATCATCGATGTACTGAACTAGCACAGAGTTATTGGGCATTACCAATGACTCTAAGCACCTCTTCAAAATCTGATTGAAGATTGAAGAGCTTTCAGTATACCCTTGAGGAACTCTGCACCATGCCAAGACACACTCTCCAAACTGGAATGCAAATAAGTATTGGTTATCCGGATGCAAGGGTATCGAGAAAAATGCTTGACACAGATCTATCACAGTGAATCATTCTGTGTCACATAGAATTTGATAAATAATTACTGCTGGTATGGCACTATTTGCGAACAGGGTACTGCTATCTGATACATTTTCCTTAAATCTCGGACAATTAAAAAATTCCTAGCTAATGTAAAGGAAAGTTTCCATTCTATTAAGGACACAGAGGCGAGGATTAGGCTTATCTCTCTTCACTTTTATTATAATCAAATTACTCCAGCAGCCGTTTTAAGTTTATAAGAATCATCAGAAAAAACAACATCTCCCATGAACACTAGGGAGTGACATCAACATATTTCAACCAATAATATTACAGTCCATTGTATAACATCCTGTGT
Source organism: Triturus cristatus (assembly GCF_964204655.1). Lineage (NCBI taxonomy): Eukaryota > Metazoa > Chordata > Amphibia > Caudata > Salamandridae > Triturus > Triturus cristatus. The sequence continues at coordinate 1,199,224,355 of NC_140593.1, forward strand.
AGACCTTCCAGATTCCTCTTTCTTCTTGTGATGGCTGTCAATCGCCATTTTTACAGTTCCAGTTTGTTAGAGTCTGCCCCTGTAATGAAGGGATACCCATAACTTGCTACGGTAACGAAATTTCAAGTATCATAACACAACAAGATTCAAATTTATCATAAAGTAAAACAGATTTTTACATCATTTTTAATTCGGTAATAATATCAACTTGTCTCCAATAAAGGGAAAGGGAGAATTTCTTCCCAAGAATTCCTAGGGTGGGCTAATCCTCGCCTCCGTGTCCTTAATAGAATTGAAACTTTCCTTTATGTTAGCTAGGACATTTTTCATTCTATGTCAGGACCCAGAGGCGAGGATTAGGCTAGTTCAAAGCTTATCCACTACCACGCTTGCCAGAGGGGTAACCGGTCTAAAATAAAAGGTTTTAAAGGTGGAATAATTTGACCAGTATGCCGCATTGAGGATATCCTCAAGACGGGCTCCTAGACAGAATGCCTTTGAGGCCATGGCCCCTCTGACTGAGTGGGGTCCAAAACGGGAAGTATCAATCCCTGCTTCTTGTATGACCCACCTGACCCATCTGGCAATCGTAGGAGACTAAACCGTTTTGCGAGGTTCGGTGAGTGCAATTAGTAATTGTTTCTCCTAATGAGGGCGGAGGTCTTCAGTCATAACTTCATAAGCCTTAATAGTGCAAACCCAACATAATTTAGGATTTCCTTGTAAAGCTGGGTAACAAACAGATGTAGAATTAGATTTCGTTCTACGGGAAATAAGAAAAAAAACTTTCTGGGATAAACACTACCCTGGTATATCCAGGGCTCGGACATCCGAAACTCTGCAACAGGATAACAGACATAGAAGCATTGCCAATTTTGCTGACAGTTGCTTTCTGGACATATATTTATTATGAGACTAAGACTGAAATAATGACAGGACCTTGTTAACATCCCATAAGGATGTGTATTTGGGTTTAGGAAGAACTGAAAGTCTAATTCGCCTTAACAGTTTTCTGACCAACGGATGTTCCCCGACTGGGTGACCATCCACATGCAAATGACCTGCTGAAATTGCTGATCTGTAAGTATTGATCGATCGATAAGCGAAACCCTGAGAAGCCAGACTCGCTAGGAAGTTTACCACATGGACAACATCGGCCCCCAAGGGATCAGTTTGGTGTTGATGACACCAACATAACCATCGCAGCCAGGTGGAGTTGTATTGTCTGTTTGTATTATCTGCCCAGGCCTTAGCGAGCAAGGAAGAAGCTTCTGTCCAAAGGCCTGGGACTTGCCAACGTTGCCTGAAACCCTCCAGGCCATTAAACGAAGTGATCCGGCTACGACCAGCAGGTGAGGATTGTCTTATGGATCCCAGAGGAGATCCGGAAACTGGGGTAGAAGGATTGGAAAATCCCAAGAAAGTTCCATCATCACAGGAAACCAGACTAGAGATCTCCAAATTGGGGTTATCGCCACTACTTCCGCCTTTTGCCTGCGGACCTGTGCCATCAACCTGGTTATCATGACAAACGGGGGAAATGCATACGTTTGTTCCTTGCTCCAAACTTGTAGGAAGACATCCAAGGCTGTCACCTGTGGATCCGGTCTCCAACTGCGATACCTGTCAAAAGTGGAAGTCCAGCCGGGACGCAAATAGGTAAATGGAGAAAGGACCCCACCTGTTCTGGATTTGTCAAAAGATCTGTGGATTCAATTTCCACAGGCTGACATCTCTCCAATGGCGATAGTGTCAGTCAGCTACCTGATTGGAGCTCCCAGGAAGATGCTCTGCTGATAAGGAAATTTGGTTGGTTAGACAATACTTCAAAGGGACCAGGCTAGGTCCAACAGTGTCTTTGACCTCATCCCTCCTAGGTGATTGACATAGTGTACTGCTGCCACATTGTCCATTTTGAGGAGCACGGAACATTTCACTTTCTGTTTGGTCCAACAGTGGATCGCGAAGGATCCCGCCATCAACTCCAATCAATCAATCAGGGATTTATAAAGTGCGCTACTCACCCGTGAGGGTCTCAAGGTGCTGGGGGGTGGGGGAATGCAGCTCCAGTTCAATCGAAGAGCCAGGTCTTGAGGTTCTTCCTGAAGGTGTGGAAGGTGGGGGAGCGTCTGATGTTGACAGGGAGCTCGTTTCAGGCTTTGGCTGTGACATAGAAGAAAGCTCTTCCACCTGCTATGGTTCTGCGAATGCAATGGGGGCTCTGAGAGGGCGAGATCTGCGGAGCGAAGGTTCCTCTTGGGTACATGAAAGGAGACTCTCTTGTTGCGGTACTTGGGTCCGATGTTGTGGAGGGATTTGTAGGCGTGGGTGTGCAGTTTGAAGGTTAATCTCTCCTCTCGAAGGGGAGCCAGTGGAGCCGCGTAGGTGTTGGGTCATGTGTTCGTGCCGTGGGGTTCCGAGGACGAGTCTGACTGTGGCGTTCTGGATCGTTTGGAGCCTGTGGAGAAGAGTTTTGTTGATTCTGGCGTATAGGGCATTGCTGTGGTCCAGTCTACTGGTTATGATGCTGTGTGTGATGTTTTTTCTGCATTCTGGGGGTATCCATTTGAAGGTCTTGCGGAGGATCCGAAGGCAGTTGAAGCTGGTGGAGGCAATGGAGTTGATCTGGCGGGTCATGGTGAGAGAGGAGTTGAGGATGATGTTGAGGTTCCGTGGGTGGTCTGTTGGGGTGGGCGGACTCCCGAGGGCCACCAGGTGTTGTCCCAGGCGGAGGTGGAGGGCCCGAGGATAAGGACCTTGGTCTTCTCCGAGTTGAGCTTCAGGCAGCTGCTTTTCATCCAGGCGGCTACGTCTCTCATTCCTTCCTGGAAACAGAGTCTGGTGTCTTCATTGTTCTTAGTGAGGGAGAGGATGAGCTGGGTGTCGTCGGCATATGATACTATGCTAAGCCCTTGTTGTCTCACGATGGCGGCGAGGGTGGCCATGTAGATGTTGAAGAGCGTGGGGCTGAGCGATGATCCTTGGGGAACAGTTGATCTGTGTGGGTTCGGAGAGCAATGGAGGGAGTCTGACCCTTTGGGTTCTGCTGGAAAGAATGGATCGGATCCAGGAGAGGGCGGTTCCTCATATCCCAGCGTCGTGAAGTCTGGCTGCGAGAGTGCGATGTGAGACGGTGTTGAGAACTGCGGAGAGGTCTAGTAGGATGAGGGCTGCCGTGTGCCCCTGGTAGTAGCATGCAGATGTCAACGGTGGCATTTAGGAGGGCCATCTCAGTGCTGAGGTTGCTACGGAATCCGGACTGGGAGGCATCTAGGATGGAGTTCTGTTCGATGAAGGCGGTCAGATGGGTGTTTACGAGTCTCTCGGTACCTTTGGCAGCGAAGGGGAGGAGCCAGATGGACCAGAGGTTTTTCAGGTTTGTCGGGTCGCCCGTGGGCTTCTTGAGGAGTGGTTTGACCTCTGCCTGCTTCCAGTCATCGGGGAAGATGCCAGATTCGAAAGAGGCGTTGATGGTACGTCCGAGTTCAGGTGCGATGGCAGTTGATGCGAAGAGAGCATTCGACGGAGGACCATTTTACACCTGTACAGAAATCCCGACAATGCGCGCCCCATCCGGACCTGCTGACATCTGACTCGATTATGAGATGGGTTTGAGAGCTGGAAATCGCTCTACCATTCCAGGCTTCCATGTGGCTTAGCCACCAACCCATCTCTTCTTTCGCTTCGGGTGAGAGAGGAATCATCTGCGAGTAAGACAGACCCTTCCGAAGATGTTTGATTTTCAAATGTTGCAGGGTCCTGTAGTTGGGAGGACCCAGAAAAATCACCTGGATAGAGGACGACAAGAGTCCCACTATCCTCGCCAAGTGCCAAAGTGAAGTGACATATGGGACTTGGACATTGTCCTCCGCAATTCATGTTGAATTTTGGATAGCTTCCTCGTTGGTAGACTGAGAGTTGCTTCGGTTGCATTTTCCAGGAAGCCCAAAAATTCCATTGATTGGGATGGGATCGGGGCTGACCTGCTCTTGTTTATTACGAAGCCTAATGAATCCAACAAATTTACAGCCGTCTGCAAATGTTTGGAAAGTTGAGTTGGGCATTGGTCCATAAACAGGATATTGTCGAGATAAACAATAAGTCTCATCCCTTGAGCCCGTAAATGTTCGACAACCAGCTTCATCAGCTTGGTGAAGCACCAAGGAGCTGAGGAGAGACCGAAAGGAAGGGCGGTGAACTCGAAAACTTGGGACTCCCAGCAAAATTGTAGAAATCGTCTGTGTGGGGGACAAATGGGTACCGCCAAATAGGCGTCCTTCGGATCTAAGCTGACCATCCAATCGGAGATTTGGAGCAGGTCTTGAAGGAGGTGAATACCCTCCATTTTGAAATGACCATAGAGTAGCTAAGAGTTGAACTCTTTGAGATTGATAACCGTGCGCTGACCGCTGTCTCTCTTTTCCACTAGGGAAATGTTGCAGACGAAACCCCAAGGGTGAATTACTGAACGAGCTATTGGCCCTTTCTGCAAAAGATTGTCCACTTCCTGGCTCACCATCGTTCTCTGTTCGGGGGGAAAACTTCCTTCAATTTGACTGAAAACGTGCCAACCGCCCCCGATGGAAATCCCCATTGAATCCTGAATTCTCACCTTGAGTATTGTTGAAGATGTCTCTGTGGCCTCCTCTGCCTCCCCAACGATAGGAGTAGGACTTGGTTTAGTAGAAATTCCCAAATTTTCCTGGATCCTGCCATTGGCCACGTCTGAAGTCGCTATCTTTGGAGGCTGTTGGGAATGGACAGCCGGACGAGCGCCCCCTACCTCATCCGGCTAAGCAAAAACACGGGGGTGAAGATTCTTTTAATTGAAGATTGTGCCTTGTCCAAAGAATTGAAAGTATTGACAAATTTGCCCAATTCCTTTATAAATGGATCTCCGAACAAATTCCCCTGGGCTATCGTCCCTGCCTCTGATGTAGAGAGCTCCCCCAGTTTGGGGTCAATCTTAATGAGGAGTGACCTACGCCTCTCTCTGGAGATCACGCAGTTTGCGTTTCCCAGAAATATTAAAGCCCGCTGGGCCCAGTTGGACAGTACGTCTGGGGCTATGAGGCCTTGGCATCCTCCGTCATATCCCTGGTTTTCGCCAGGGGCCTGGCAACATCCAGGAGCTTATCCTTGCATGAGCGCCAGGAACGATCAATCCCTTTTTTCGGGTTGCGTACAAATTTAGCGTGAAAAGTGGCAATTTTGGGATCTATCTCTGGTGTTGGGGCTACTTTCCCTTACAGGGCAGGACGGGGACATTCTGCTTTGAGGCAGCTCCTCACTTTTTTGTCTAAAGGTTTCTTGAGCCGACTGGCCATGTAGGCCTTCACTTTAGGAGCCGGACACCATTCTGCTGATCTAGGGTGCAGGAGGTCGTCTGGATTAAATAAATCCCCGTGGGTGGTTAAGTCGGTGTCCGCAGCAAGGTCCGACCCTCCCAGGGAATTGGTCGTCGGGTGCCATGGTCTAGAACCATCCCCATCAGAATTGTTGGGTGAGTCATCCCCGTCCCCTAAGTCCATCTGCGGCAGTGAGAGCAGAACCACCCCCGAGGGGCCTGGTGTCTGGGCTTCTAGGATGGGTTAGGCATCTAGAAAAGCTTTCTTAAGGCGTGCAAAAGCATCCAAATCAACCCCAGGGTCATCTGTGCGTTTACACTTCTCCACACTCTAGGGAGGGACGCATGGTGGGTTAGATGCCTGTCCAGGAGTTCAGGGGCACATTAGAATCTTCCCTCGCTTTGAGGGCTTGCTGACAGTGCACCTGGAGTGCTGCCAGTCTCTTCTCCAGGGGGGACACCGCCTGCATTACCGTCCATGAACTCGCAGAACTGGTCATCAATAGGAAGGTAGGTAACCTCCTCCTCTTCCATATAGTACCCAGCTTCCTCGTATTCCATGAGGGTTGCAATTAATTATGGGAAAGATTCCCACTTAAACTAAGGGGTTTAGAGACTTAAAGACTAATTAATTTAGGGTAAGTCTTACAGACAGATAATTGCAGGGACTGCCCCCCTATGTTTCTGTGGGGTAAAGTACCTGGGGTGTCCCTTTTTCAGTGACACAAATGCCTTACCCCGCAGGGTGTTTTCCCTACAGGCAACGGCTCATGTAATGGACTCACAATGCGAGTGCAGAAACAGCTGTCATCAATTTATTCTGCAGCTCGCGTGTGATTCCCTGTCAGTTTCAATACACTTTGGACACGAGCGCTCCTTCAACCTTCCCCCTTATTTTCCAATTGCAGCCGGAACAATGTGTCAGCTTCAAAGAGAGAAACTGATGTGTTCTGGCTGTCGGGGTAGAGGATGTGCTGCGCGTATATACAACAACGCGGCCCCCCTGCAGGTCAGAAGACCACACTGCATCACAAGCCTCAAAAGGAACAGCCGTGTAGGACCGAGAGCTCACGCGGCGAAAATGACACAAATAAACAGTAATTAGGAGCGACCGCAGAGTGGGAAGCTTCCGCAGCACTCACAATACCAAAGAAGTCAAACAGAATAAAGAAGAGCAGCGAAGAAAGAGGAATCTGGAAGGTCTACACAGGATATTATATAATGAACTGTAATAATATTGGTTTAAATATGTTGATGTCACTCCCTAGTGTTCATGAGAGATGTCGTTTTTTCTGATGATTCTTATAAACATAAAATGGCTGCTGGAGTAATTTGATTATAATAAAAGTGAAGAGAGATATGCCTAATCCTCACCTCTGGGTCCTGACATAGAATCCTATACTTTCCACACAGTTTCTTAATTCCCATAAAAGGTGAATTTCAAGGACTGCTTAGTATCTTTTTAAAATACCTAATCATCGCTTTCGGTTTCTGGCATGGTCTGATTGAGGGTCTGTTTCGCTCGGCCGGGGACCAATCCAGCCTCCTTCTGGTGTCATCGCTGCCTCCTCATTACAGCGTACTGGGTCAAGTCGCGACTCTCTCCGGACCCCACGAGCCAGCTTCTTGGCCGGTCGGTGCCCGACCTGCCGGCGGCCATTTTCACTCGGTCTTGTGGGCCCCTCCAGGGTGCATCTTCCACCATTACGGGCAGGGGTGAACCCGAGAAGCGGAAGACCAAGACGTCTCTTCGGGGGGGGACAGTTCCAGACAAATGTTATGGACCGCTATACTCAAGCCAAAGGATCCCCCGGGCTCTCCAGCAGTACCCCGGAGGACGCCAGAGAAGACCCATCTGCCCCTGTTGACTTGTCCCTGCAGGACATTATGGGCGCCATCACCGGCATGAAGGAGACCATCGGCCAGCAGTATGAGGCCCTGGCTCGTAAAATTGACACGGTCGCCATCGATGTCACTCTAATCAGGGCTGACCTGTCTAAAACTAACAAGAAGGTGAAGTCATTGGATTTGAAGACCTCCAGCCTCACGGCCGATGTGTCGGAACTTCGAACAGACCTTGGCGCTCTGAAATCGGCCAACGACTTGATGTCCCATCGACTGGAGGATTTTGAGAACAGGGCAAGACGCAACAACATCCGCGTCATAGGTGTTCCGGAGAATCCCGAGACTCGTTCTGTTGACCTCCTGGTCGAAGATCTAATCCTTACCCATCTTGCCCCTTCGGGACTCAGCAAGTTTTTCGCTGTGGAGCGTGCACATCGTGTCCCGGGCGGTAAGTCCAAGCCTGGCGCTCCCCCGAGGCCTATCATCGCTAAACTTTTTCATTTCAGGGACCGTGATGCGATTTTGCAGGCTTCGAGGGTGCACGGCCCCATGAAATTTGAAAACTCCTCTGTCAACTTTTTCCCGGACTTCACTCAACTTGTTCAGAGACAGAGGATGGGCTTTCAGGGGGTTAAGCGACGTCTTCGGGACCTGGGCTTGAAGTATGCTATGCTTTTCCCTACCAGGCTTCGAGTGGAACATGAGGAACGGACCTTCTTTTTCGAACGACCGAACAATGTGAGTGACTGGTTGGATTCCCTGCCTGGTCGGGGCGATCGAACGGGGCCCCCCGGCGGTGCTGAGGGTGGTGAGCCTCCACAGAAGTGACCTTTCGGTCCCTAACCTTGATAATCGGACATTGCTCAGTTGGGTTCTACCTCTTTTGTATATTTTGTCTTATAGTAGTTCGCGTCTGGGTGGCGGGTGGAGACGGGCCTCTCTCCTCCTCCGGGGTCTTTTTGTAGAATGGGATTGTTAGGGCGACAGGCACACTGCATTTTGGGATGGTTTTATAGTCTGCAGGGGTGCAGGGAGGGGGGAGTTGTAACGGGTTTTGGTTGGGGTGTTTGTGTTCGTGTTTTCTTTTCTCAAGGCGGCATATTGGTTCTTTCTCTGCTTCAGGTGTCCTGCTCTCTGTGGGGAGACTCCTGCTACTTTTGTGGGGATGGGGGGTAGTGGGTTGAGGTTGATATCTTGGAACGTCAATGGATTGGGGGATCGTATCAAACGGGGTGTTGTACTGCAATATTTGCGTCGTTTGACTCCTGATGTTGTACTCCTGCAGGAGACGCATTTGGTCGGCAATGTGTGTCATGCTATGAATAGGTGGGGATACCGATTGGTTGCACACTCCGGGTTCACCACTGGTTCCAGAGGGATTGGTATTCTTGTTCGGTCTTCCCTCCCACTAGAGATTGATAATGACGACAGAGGGCGTTATGCCGCCCTAACTGGAAGGTGGGAGGGTAAGACCCTTTCCTTAGTCACGGTATATGTTCCCCCAGGCCTCCAGACCTCCACTTTCTCTGCTGTTGGTCGGATATTGCTGGAACTCCCTGATGGTCTTCTCCTCATGGGTGGGGACTTTAACTCTGTGCTATCCGGCGATCTGGATCGTCACCCCCCCAGGGCCCTTCCCGTTTCCCAATCATGGCTCGGTGGGTTCTTGGACACCTTTGGTCTGGTGGATTGCTGGAGGTTAATGCACCCGACGCAATGTCAATACACCTTCCTCTCCGGGGCTCATGGGAGTCTCTCCAGGCTTGATTACTTCCTCATGCCCGTGGCCCAGTCCACCCACGTTGGGGAGGTTCGACACTTGGCCCGGGGGCATTTCAGATCACTCCCCTGTGTGGCTGCTTTTCGATACGGGGGCGCAAGCCGCGGGGCGGATCGCCCCTATTAACCCTTGGCATCTGCGCAACCCCAAGACTCGCGACAGCCTCATTAAGTCGCTCGACCACTACTTCCTGGAGAACGAGGGGTCTGTCTTGTCCTCAGTGTCCCTGTGGGAAGCCTTCAAAACTGTTATTCGTAGACAGGCCCTCTCTTTAATAGCTGAGACCAAGAAAGCTAGGAGTGGGGAGGTCGTGAGGCTGGAGGCCGAAATACTGGAGTTGGAGGCTGAACTAGACTCAGGTGTCACCCAGGATAGGCTCCACGCCCTTAGCTTGAAACAGTTTGAATACAAATCCCTTGTTACTGATGCCGCCAAGACACTGTACAGGGAACAGCAAGGTAGACAGTATGATGTTGGGGATAAGGCGGGTAAACTGATTGCGTGGCTTGATAAGAAGGAGAGAGTGAACCGCGTGGTCCCTGTGCTTCAGAATTCCGACGGTGTGCTTGTGACTGACCCTGGCGAGATTGTGGAGTGTTTTGCTGACTATTTTCGTGTGGTCTACTCCCCGGTGTCCGACAGAGATGAGGCTGACTCTCGTTCCTTGTTGAGGGACATTGCACTGCCTTGCCTGTCTGACGAGGATCGAGAGTGCATGGAGGCATCGTTGTCAGCCGATGAGATTGCTACCGCGATTCGTTCCCTTCGTACTGGTAAGGCTATGGGCCCCAATGGATTGCCCATTGAATTGTACAAATTGTGCCCGGATAAAGTCGCGCCGTTTCTCTGTGATATGTTTTTGGAGTCGCGTGAGCTTGGTTCCCTCCCTAGTGACCAGCGTCTGGCCACCATAGTTGTAATTCCCAAGGAGGGCAAGCCGCGTGATCGTTGTGCCTCATACAGGCCCATTTCCCTATTGAATGCTGAACCAAATATTTTCGCCAAGGTCCTCACTAATCGCTTACTCGCTGTTATCTGTGACCTGATTCATCCGGATCAATCTGGTTTCATTCCGCACCGGAACACTGCTCTCAACCTGCGGCGTTTGCATGGCGTTCTCGCCAGGGCGGAGTTCCTTTCCGAGCCGGCCATCTTGGCTTCCTTGGACGCCACGATGGCCTTTGATATGATAGAATGGCCATACCTCTGGGCCACACTGGCGAAGTTCGGTTTCGGGGCAGGATTTATTAGTTGGGTGAGACTTTTTTATACGGATCCGCTAGCTCAGGTTGTTGTCAATGGGAGGGTGTCCCAGCCCTTCGCTCTCGGGAGGGGTACTAGGCAGGGGTGTCCGCTATCCCCCCTGCTCTTTGCTCTTGCTCTAGAACCGCTCGCAGCCTGGCTCCGATGGGAACCGTCGATAAAGGGCATTCAGTGGGCCCCTGGCTTTGAGGACCGAGTCTCGTTGTACGCCGACGATATTCTTTTGTACCTCACCTCCCCGCGTGAATCCCTTAATGTCCTTTTTGACGTCCTCACTTCTTTCGGGAAAAACTCCGGGCTGATCATTAATTGGTCTAAATCTTGTGTGTATGTTATTTTCGGTGGCCTCCCCCCCTTGCCGAATAGGTTTCCCATTCAAATTTCGCAATCCGGTTTCAAGTACTTGGGGGTCTACGTATCGTTGGACCCGGCGGTCCGCCATGAGCATAATCTCCTTCCTCCTCTCCGGCGATTGAAGTTGGATGTGGCTCGCTGGCGTTGGTTGCCGTTGTCGCCACTCGGTCGAGCGGCACTTTTTAAAATGATGTCCCTGCCCCGATTTCTCTACGCACTCCAGAACTCCTTTGATATTATTCCGGCGGCCTACTTCCGGGAGGTGGAAGGTTTACAGAGGAGACTTATTTGGGACGGTCGCGCGCGTATCGCTCTTGCAAAACTGACTCTCCCCTGTATGACGGGGGCATTGCGCTCCCGGACATCAGGAGGTACTATTGGGCCCCCCAGCTGTCCGCTATCAACCATGCTACGTATGCACCCGGTCCAAATCCGGCTTTCGAGATGGATAAATATCAGTTGCCTGGTGGCAACTTCAACAGAGCGCTCTATTCTCGGACGGCGAGGAGGAACCTAACGGGACTGTGTGGAAGGATGCAAATGTGGCCATGGGTTGGAATGATCGCCTGACACGAGCGACCCCCTTGTTTGCGTCGGACGGATTGGGATGCCTCTGGACAACGAAAGGTTTTGAGAACTGGGATATGATTGGCATTAGCAGAGTGGGTGATCTCTGGGTGAAAGGTGCGGCCAAATCCTTTGCGGTGCTTCAGAGTGAGTATGAGTTGAGTGAGAGGGAGTTCTTCAGGTACGCACAGGTTCGCCACGCTTTGCTGTCGGTCTTCAGGGCCGGTACCACGATCCCCGCAGCTTCACCACTCGAGGACCGTATACTTGATGGTCATCTGCCCGATAGTACGATTTCTTTGATTTATAAGAAATTAATCAACAATCGGGCGGCCCTCCTTGTGCATCTTCGGGAGGCCTGGACCGGAGACAGTTTGGAGTTGGACGACGAGGACTGGCAGTCTGCACTGTCCTCCCCGAAAGAGGTCGCCATTCCTGCCCGTCTCCGTCTTGTCCAGCTTCAAATTCTTCACCGTGTTTATGTGACGGGTCCTCGTCTGGTTGTGATGGCTTTTTCTTCGGGTGGGCTGTGTAAGCGCGGCTGTGGAATGAGCGCCAACTTCCTTCATATCCTTTGGGAGTGTCGCGAGGTTGCGGCTTATTGGCGCCGTGTGCATGCGGTAATGGAGTGTGTCACTGGGGTCGCTCTGTTGCCTGAGGCTCGTCGATGTTTGCTGAATGTATGGGAGCCGAATGATTACAACGTTGCCCAGGCCCGGTGGGCGGCACTTGGGAACATGATTGCAAAGAGGGATATCGCGCAGCTTTGGGGTTCCCGATGGCCTCCCACCGTGTCAGTGTGGAAGGAGAACATTGACTGGTGTATGTTCAGAGAGAAGACGGTATATCTGGTTCGGGGCAAGCCTGGGGCGTGGGGTAGAATCTGGGGTCAGTGGAACGCCTACCGAGGTAACATTTGTACGCCCCCTTTTGAAGATACTTCTGACATTTCTCTGTCTCCCTGATCCTGGGGTTCCCGGAATACTGTACTCTTTATGCTGATTGTTCTGACTTCCCCGCTGCCTCCCCCCCCCCGGGTCATCTTTATTGACCTCATGATTCTTTACCTGGTATGGTGGGGTCCCCCCATCGGCGCTTGACACCTACGTCTAGACTGTTTCTCGCCTTGAGTTTTGGTTTTTTTTTCCCTTTTTTTTTTTTTTTTTGTTCGTTCTTTTCTCTTAAAATTTATAATATCTGTATCCTGCCTAACTTCTGAGTTGCCGAGAATAACTTTTGTAATCCTGCTGCGCCTCTGGGGATCAGTCGCTGCTTTGTGACGTCACGTAATTGGCATGCATATACTAGCGGCCGGCCCTGGTGGTTGTAGGCCCATGTTTGTACTGCTGGTTTTCTGCACAATAAAGTTTTAAAAAAAAAAAAAAAAAACAATAAAATACCTAATCATCATTTCAATCACAGGCGTTACTCCAGCAATTGTTTCAGGACCCATTTTGTAAAACACAACACCTGACCCAACCCTTTCCATAACCCCAAACAGTGACCATCATAAGAGTCCAATGTCCGATGCCCAAAAACCCCAACTTTTCCCCAACTCCCAATTCCCACCCACCAAAAAAAAGATTAAAAAGGGGCAAGGGAACTGAGTTTTTGGGGCGGGCTCGCCGGATCTTGTTAATCTCCAGGGCGTTTATCTGTTCCTCTAGGCGGGACATCCGGAGGAGCATGCAACGCTTAAATGCCTTGCAGTTGCATGCACAGGGGTGGGCAGCAGTGTTCAAGAAAGAAGTGCGGCGGGTGGCTGCCAGACCACGGCGCCATACCACTGGAGGCACTGAGGGGACCTGGCTGCTGCCTGCGCCAGAACCACCAGCCGCCGAAATTTTGTACAGATGGCCTCCAGATTCCGTTGCCAGGCCATGGCTGCTAACTCCATCCTGTTTGCTTGTTTTGATTGGGGAGGAGTAGCTTTATCAAGAAAGAAAAAAAAGACAATTGTAACCAATACTCTTAGCAAAACAGTAACACAAACTTAATTCTACACATAAAATTATAGTGGCACAGTAGCACTAGCAAGCACAGTATATAACACTTCCTCGGCCTCTAACATTTGTGGGAGTTTTAGGCATTACTAGGCACTATGGAGCAACAAGTCTTCTTCTCTCTCTCTTCTTTAGCTAAATTAGCCGTGAAGGAATGCCTGCTCAGTCAGCTTGTGCCCTAGACTGACATACTTGTGTCGCAGACTCATGTTATTTTTGTTTACTACTGCCCGCAGGTTGGGAAACTGTAGTCTACAACTACACAATTATCTTATTTTTCTATTATGGCCATACTCTGTTACATCGATGGCAACTACTAAATTTCACTTTCACCCTGACTACTACAACAAGGCAGATGATATCTGATCTGAATGATTATACATGGGACAATGTAAGGTACTATTAATTGATTGTGTAACCATGCAGTCGATAGGCCACCCATTGCTGACACGGTCGAAATGACATTGGTAGGGAGTGGGCCTCAGAGTCGGAGGGAGGTGATTGATAATGGGTAGGTATGGGTACATACATACACAATATATATGTTGTGCTTGCAAACTACTGTGAGTCAAGGGAGTATTCTGATATAAAACCTTGAATCAAAAACCTGGAAAAAAACTGTCCTTATTTCTCTTCCCAGCGATTTTTCCATTTATCATTATATTGCTCTTTTAGCATTATACTATTTTTATTCTATTCTTATTCTTATCTTCACCCTTGGCTTTACTACTCTGGCGCGGTTTATTTTTCTTTTACATTCTGTTCATCCAGTGACAGTCTCCAACTATGCTATGACTGAATACCATCCAGGCATCCATCCATTCAAAGTAAACATGGCTATCGTTCTTCTTAATCTCTCAACAAACCTTTCACTAACAACATACATTTGTACATTTTTTTAAAACCACCACCCATGCGTCCTTGATTGCCTTTGATTTTGACCCATCAAACCCCCTGGAGGATTCCTATCACCCATACAGTTTCACCGACCAAGCAGGCATCCTTTCTTTCACCCATCCTTCAACCACCCATGCATCCCATTCCTATCAGCCACCTATGCATCCCGGGTTCCCTTCCTTCACCCACGCATCCTTCTCTGCCAGTCATATATTACATGTCACCCGTTCTTCCTCCTTCCATCCTTCTTTCCCTTTTCGTTCAACCCATCCATCAAAGTCGTCTGACTGTTAGTCTTCTTCATAAAACTTTCCCAGCTGAGCTGAAGTCAGATAGAAGAGGCCATTGGTTACTCAACTCCCGCCACTAAGGCTATTGCTAATCCTAAGTAAAGGGTGTCCACTTCAACCGTTGCTCACAACAACTAAGTCTCTCTCAAAAGTACAGTGTACACCCTTGCAGCGAGTGTATATTGTCAATAAGTAGGGAATATAACTTACCAACGCCCGCCACTGCTGCTGGCACACCCACCCCTGCAGCTGCCGCATCTGCTCCCTCCCGGCTGGCGTCGCCTACCCCGCCGCTGGCCCCGGCACTGGTGGTCCTAGAAAAAACATTACACATTTTTTAGATGCCATATACGCCTCCCCCTATTTATTTATTTTCACTAGTAAGATTAAAAATAAAATACATACATACACAGCACTTGTACAAATCGGGTACTAGAGTAGAGTAGTAGTAGCATGTCCTATTCTATCAAAAATAATTAAATATCTGGTTGGTCATTTTGTTGGTCGCAATTTTTGAAAAGTCTCTCAAGAAGAGGACAACCCAAAGGGCTGGACTCAGTGGCTAGATGATGGAAGGCGGACCCCCGAGGAGTCGGCGAGATCACCAAGGGGGGCCCTCACACTGTACGAAGTAGCCGAGCGCTGCCGAGAAGTCTCCTGAGAGATCCTTCTCCTATCACGTACTAGCCCAGTAACACCACCACACAGGACTCAAGGAGGTTGTCTCGAGACAAGCAATTCTTTATCAGCAATAAAAAGGTTACGAGGTCAATATTTACACGAAGGGATCGAGGGATCCACCAAAAGTCTTAGTGTCTCTTTGGAAGGGTAGGGGTAGCGGGACAGTCTTTGGTAGGAGTGCGGTACGAGGGTACCTGGGGCCCAGTTCTTATCCTCAAGCTGGAGGACCTCCGGATCTCGGAGGGTTCGAGCCGCGACGGCGTCAGCAGGGCTCTGGCGTACAGTTCGTGGAGAGCCGCGATCCAATCAGCAGGGCTCTCAAGATGGTTTCTGCTCAGCTCGAGCCGCAACGTCGTCAGCAGGGCTCCGAGGGAGGTTTCAGCGAGGTTGGGCCGCGACAGCGTCAGCAGGGCTCCGATGTTCCAGGTGGCTTCAAAGTGTTCACATGAAGGAGCCGCGACGCAGTCAGCAGGGCTCGTGATGGTTCCGACAAGAGTTCTTCTCCGTAGGGTCAGCCGCGATTCAATCAGCAGGGCTCTCGACTCCGGGATACAACTGCCGATCTGTGGCGGGGTCGTCCCAGATATAGGTCTGGCGCCCTTTGATGTCCGGACCCAGGCGCCCGGTGGGGGCGGAGAGGCCGGGTGGAGGTGGCCAGACGCCCAGCAGGAGAGGCGCCAGGCCCAGGGGAGTTGCAGGGCGATCACACCTTGAGAGGGGAGGACAGTTGGGGGTCCCATCGATACTGTCCTCCGCCGGGGGCGATGAATGGTTCCTGCGGCACCCCCTGGCCAGTTCGTGGTGCCTCGATGTCGGGGCTTCGCTGGGGACGAGGCCGGGTTGAGCGGGGTCGCGCTGGCTGGCGCACAGAGTCACGTGGGTGCCAACAAGATGGCGGAGCCACGAGGGGTATGCGACCTCGTGCAGCTCAGGATGAAGGGCCTCGGTGCAGTTCAGAAGGGTGGCCCGTGAAGGCCGGGGCGGGGAACGGGCACACTCCACGGGGGTAAGGACCATGCCACGAGGCCGGGTCCAACAGGCGTCCCCCCCAGCCGAAGGCATGGAGAGTCACCCATCTCCTTGGGGATTCTCCTCGTCAAGGCGGAAGAAGCGGGACAGGCCGTCGGCGTTGGCATGGTCATTGCCAGGCCGGTGTTCAACGTCAAAGTCCATCCCTTGTAGTGAGATGGACCACCGCAGCAGCTTGGGGTTCTCGCCCCGCATTTGCATTAACCACCGCAGGGGCCGGTGGTCGGTCTGGACCCGGAAGTGGGTACCGAAGAGGTAGGGCCGGAGTTTCTTAAGGGCCCACACCACAGCGAAGGCCTCACGCTCGATGGTGCTCCATCGTTGCTCCCGGGGCAGTAGCCGTCGGCTGATGAAGGCCACTGGTCGGTCGAGCCCCTTTTCATCGGCCTGGGACAGAACGGCCCCGATCCCATACTCGGAGGCGTCCGTCTGCACCACAAACTCCTTATTGTAGTCAGGGGCCTGTAGCACCGGGGCAGTACACATTGCGGTCTTTAGGGTGTCGAAGGCTGCTTGGCAGCGGGGTGTCCAGTGCACCTTCTTGGGCTGCTTTTTGGACGTTAGCTCTGTGAGGGGGCCAACAATGCTCCCATAGTCCCGGATAAACCGCCGGTAGTATCCAGTGGGACCCAGGAAGGCCCGGACAGCGGTCTGGGTAGTGGGGGGTTCCCAGGCCTGGATGGCATCTATTTTTGGTTGGAGAGGGGCCACCTGCCCGCTCCCCACTTGATGGCCCAGGTAGGTCACGGATCCGTGGCCGATCTGGCATTTGCTGGCCTTGATTGTGAGCCCGGCCCGCTGGAGGGCGGCCAGGACGGCTTTAATGTGAAGGAGGTGCTCTGCCCAGTGGTTGCTGTACACGGCAATGTCATCTAGGTAGGCCGCGCTGAAGGCCTCAAGCCCGGACAAAACCTTGTTCACCAGTCTTTGAAAAGTGGCCGGGGCGTTCTTCATTCCGAAGGGCATCACCCGAAAGTGGTAATGCCCATCCGGGGTCGAAAAGGCGGATCTTTCTTGGGCGCCGGGGGTGAGCTGGATCTGCCAGTACCCGGCGGTGAGGTCCAGCGTGCTCAAGTAGCGGGCGGCCCCTAAGCGGTCGGTGAGTTCGTCGGCCCTGGGTATAGGGTGGGCGTCCGTCTTGGTCACAGCATTCAGGGCCCGGTAGTCCACGCAGAATCGCAACTCCGGGGGGTGGCCGGGAGCTGCGGCCTTTGGCACCAGGACGACAGGACTGGCCCACGGGCTGTCGGAGGGTTCGATGACCCCCAGGGCCAGCATCTTCGTTACTTCGGCCTGGATGCATGCCCGCACCCGGTCGGGTACCCGGTAGGCTCTGTGTCGCACGGGGGGGCTCTCCCCGGTGTCGACGTCGTGGACGCACCAGTGGGTCACCCCCGGGGTGAGGGAGAAGAGGGCTGCGTAGTCCTGCAGCAGTTGCTGGCAGTCGTTGCGCTGTTCCGGAGTCAGGGAAGAGGCGAATTGGACACCCTCGATTGTTCCATCATGGACGTTGGACTGCAAGAGGTCGGGCAGGGGCTCGGAGTCGTCCTCGCCCCCCTCGTCGGTCGCCAGTAGCAGGCTCAGTTCGGTCCGGGCAAAGTGGGGTTTTAGCCTGTTAGCATGTAGGACCCGGAGGGGGTTCCGGGGGGACTCCAGGTCGACCAGGTAGGTGACGGGACTTTTCTTCTCCACTACCTTGAAGGGCCCGGTCCACTTGTCCTGGAGGGCGCCGGGTTCAACCGGGGCCATGACCCATACCTTCTGACCTGGCTCGAATTCTATGGTAGAGGAGTTCCGATCGTACCACCGCTTCATGTCCTCTTGGCTGGCCTCGAGGTTGGCTTCGGCCATGGCTCGGAACTTGCGGGTCTGGTTTCGGAGGGTCAGGAGGTATCGGTAGACGTCAGGAGGGGCGCCTTGGGGCTTCGTCTCCCAGCTCTCTTTGACCAGGCTGAGCGGTCCGCGGACCGGGTGTCCGTACAATAGTTCAAACGGGCTGAACCCCAGGGACTTCTGCGGGACATCCCGATAGGCAAACAGGAGGCACGGCAGCAGGACATCCCATCTCCGCCTGAGGGGCTCTTCTAGGCCCTGGATCATTCCCTTTAATGTTCTGTTGAACCGCTCAACCAGTCCGTTCCCCTGAGGGTGATAGGGGGTCGTGAACTTGTATGTGACCCCGCACTGCTGCCACAGGGACCGCATGTATCTGGAAATAAAGTTCGTGCCTCTGTCGCTCACCACTTCGCGGGGAAATCCCACTCAGGAGAAGATCCCCATTAAGGCCCGGCCTACCACGGGGGCCGTTATAGTTCTTAGCGGGACCGCCTCCGGGTACCTGGTGGCGTGGTCCACGAGGACCAGGATGAAGCGGTGGCCCAGGGCGGTCTGGGGGTCCAGGGGCCCCACGATATCGATTCCGACCCGTTCGAACGGGGTGCTGACGGCTGGAAAGGGTTGGAGGGGGGCCTTGACCCGACCCCCCGTCTTCCCGCTGGCTTGGCAGGTCTGGCAGGACCGGCAGTGGTTGTCCACGTCTCTCCGCATCCGGGGCCAGTAGAAGTGGGTCACCAGACGGCTGTACGTTTTGTCTTGCCCCAAGTGTCCGGCGAGGGGCACATCATGTGCCAGGTTGAGCAGGAACTCCTGGAAGCGGAGGGGGACCACCAACACTCGGCTGGCCCCGAGTTCTGCCACTTTCTGCTCACTGTATAGCAGGCCCTCGGCCCAGTAGACCCAGTGGGTGCCGGTCTGGTCCCCGTTGGTTTGGGCGGAAGCTTGTTGGCGGACCCCTTCGAGAGTGGGGCAGGACTGCTGCCCTTGTTGGAACTGCTCCCGGGTGGGGCCCCCTTCATGTCGCCATTGTGTCAGCTCTGGTAGGGCGCACGGGGAAGCCATCTCTTCGGGGGAGGATTCACTAGGTCCAGGGTCGGTGTCCACCTCCCCCTCGCTGCTGGCGGGAGGTGGTGCGAGCCCCTCGGGCTGGGCGGCCCCGGAGGCTGAGGATGAGCGGGGGGCCCGGGTGGTCATGGACCGGGTGATGGCGCAGGCCCAGTCAGATAGTCCCAGCATTCGGAGGTGCTCTCGTCGCTCTACTTGAGCCCAGGGGGAACTCTCCAAGTCGTTCCCCAGGAGGCAGTCGACGGGGGCGTCGTCGCGTACCGTCACCTTCAGCAGGCCCGTCACCCCTCCCCACTCGAAGGGGACCAGGGCCATCTGGCGCAGGCTTTCGCTGTTGTCGGCCGTCCGGACGGGACACAGCACATTCGGTAGGATCTGTTTGGGGGTCACCAGGTGGCAGCGGACAGCGGTGACACTAGCGCCGGTGTCACGAAGGGCTTCGGCCCGTTGTCCATTGACCGTGACCTGCTGCCGGTACTTCTGGGTGTTGCTTGGGATGGGGGTGCAGGGTACCATTTCTCGGCTACCCAGGCAGACCAGGGACATGGCTGCCGGCTCCCATTCAGTGGCCCCTCGGTCGAGGGTCTCCTCTTCCTCTTCTCCTTCTCCCAGGGCGGCGGCCGCCAGCTGTCGGGGCGGGGGCCCGCCGACCCCTTTCTTCGGTTCAGGGGGCAGACCGGATCGCTGGCATAGTGTCCGGTTTGTTGGCAGCCGTAGCACGTTACTGGTGGCCGTGGTCCGGGTCTGGCCGGGGGCGCCCCCCTTCGGGCTAGGCTCGGGGAGAGTTGTTGCTGCGGTGGCCCTCGAGGGGGGCTCCTGGGGGCCCCGGCGGGAGGGTCTCGGTTCCTGTTCGGCCCTCCCCCTCCACCGCGTTGGCGGGGGGGTCCGGTGGGGTTCCTCTGGTACTCCCCCATTGAGTTCCGGGGGACCCGGGAGTTGACCCATCGATCTGCCTCGACGGCGAGTTTTCGCGGGTCGGTCATTTTGCTGTCGAGGAGGTGCTGTCTCAGTTCCACGAAGCAATTGTTGGAGAGATGTTCCCACACGATGAGGTCGACCAGCTGCCCGTAGGTGGTGACTTTGCTACCTCTGATCCACCCTTCTAGGGCCCGACTGAAAAAGTCCACATATTCCACCCAGGTGGTGCCCGGGATTTTCTTGCAGTCCCTGAACCGCTGGCGGTACATTTCTGCGGTTAGCCCGTAGCGGGTGAGCAGAGCCTCCTTCATGTGATCGTAGGAGGTCATCACCTCCTCCGGCAGCTGGAGCAGTGTGTCTCGACCCTCACTCAGGAACCGCCCCCACAGGCCCGCGCCCCAGTCTTTTCGGGGCACCCGATGAGAGGTCATGGCCACCTCGTAGGCCTTGAACCATTGTTGGATGTCGTCATTCTTGTAGTACTACTTGACGACCTCTTTCGGGATATGTACCTTGGTCTCGGCAGGCGGTAGAGTGTCTCTAGTACTGGGGGCGTTGGTCCCTCCATTCTTGGCCTTGATTTCGAGCTCTTTGAGGCTGCGCTCGTGCTCAAGGGTCAATTTCTTTTCCTCCAACTCCCGGTGTCGCCTCTTCTCCTCTATCTCCTCTTGAAGCCGTAGCTGCTCTAGGGCCAGTTTCTTTTCCGCCAGCTGGAGTTCGCCGTCCAGCCGCAGTCGTGCGAGCTCTAGCTCGTGGTTCCGGACCTTCTCCCGCTCTCGTATTTCTTCTTCGGAGAGGCCGGTTTCTAGGCTCTTTCTTCCTCCGGTTGCCGGAGTCAGTGCGGTTGATATGGTCTCAGTCAGGGGCAAGGGACCTTCTTCCTGGGAGGGGCCTGCCCCGGCCTCCAGCCATGTCCTCAGAGCTTTCTGCATGTCCTCTTTGGTACTTAGGCCGGTGGTTGCAATGCCTTTGTCTTTGCAGAACTGTTTTAACTCTTTGTGCGTATATTCTTCCAGCCGTTCGGGCTGGAACTCCATTGTCGCATTGTTTTCCTGGCTGCTCATGATTACTGTCCGTTTGGATGGGTAGCTAGTGGGTACTGGCTGGTACGTACTGCGTTCGGCTCGGATCCCGTCGATGGCCACCAAATGTTGGAAGGCGGACCCCAAGGAGTCGGCGAAATCACCAAGGGGGGCCCTCACACTGTACGAAGTAGCCGAGCGCTGCCGAGAAGTCTCCTGAGAGATCCTTCTCCTATCACGTACTAGCCCAGTAACACCACCACACAGGACTCAAGGAGGTTGTCTCGAGACAAGCAATTCTTTATCAGCAATAAAAAGGTTACGAGGTCAATATTTACACGAAGGGATCGAGGGATCCACCAAAAGTCTTAGTGTCTCTTTGGAAGGGTAGGGGTAGCGGGACAGTCTTTGGTAGGAGTGCGGTACGAGGGTACCTGGGGCCCAGTTCTTATCCTCAAGCTGGAGGACCTCCGGATCTCGGAGGGGTTGAGCCGCGACGGCGTCAGCAGGGCTCTGGCGTACAGTTCGTGGAGAGCCGCGATCCAATCAGCAGGGCTCTCAAGATGGTTTCTGCTCAGCTCGAGCCGCGACGTCGTCAGCAGGGCTCCGAGGGAGGTTTCAGCGAGGTTGGGCCGCGACAGCGTCAGCAGGGCTCCGATGTTCCAGGTGGCTTCAAAGTGTTCACAAGAAGGAGCCGCGACGCAGTCAGCAGGGCTCGTGATGGTTCCGACAAGAGTTCTTCTCCGTAGGGTCAGCCGCGATTCAATCAGCAGGGCTCTCGACTCCGGGATACAACTGCCGATCTGTGGCGGGGTCGCCCCAGATATAGGTCTGGCGCCCTTTGATGTCCGGACCCAGGCGCCCGGTGGGGGCGGAGAGGCCGGGTGGAGGTGGCCAGACGCCCAGCAGGAGAGGCGCCAGGCCCAGGGGAGTTGCAGGGCGATCACACCTTGAGAGGGGAGGACAGTTGGGGGTCCCATCGATACTGTCCTCCGCCGGGGGTGATGAATGGTTCCTGCGGCACCCCCTGGCCAGTTCGTGGTGCCTCGATGTCGGGGCTTCGCTGGGGTCGAGGCCGGGTTGAGCGGGTTCGCGCTGGCTGGCGCACAGAGTCACGTGGGTGCCAACAAGATGGCGGAGCCACGAGGGGTATGCGACCTCGTGCAGCTCAGGATGAAGGGCCTCGGTGCAGTTCAGAAGGGTGGCCCGTGAAGGCCGGGGCGGGGAACGGGCACACTCCACGGGGGTAAGGACCATGCCACGAGGCCGGGTCCAACACTAGAGCTATTGGTAAATCTGAGTTTTAAACTTTTTAAAAAGAAAAAGAGTGGCCAACTGGGCGTACAATCGGACATGGGGTCTTTTGAGTCTCGAGTCCTCTCTCTTGGTTGGAAAATATAATTGTGCCCTCCTCCTCCTAATACTTCCTTCCAGCCATGGTGTACGGTAATCAGTTGTTTACAATCAAGTGCTGCTGCTAATAATAAAAGTACTAGGCCTAGATGATAAAAAGTAAAAATAGCCCACTTTGGGGAGTCGAACGTGACCATCATTTTATTTACTGATTGAGCATGAGAAAGAAAGTAAAAGAAAGCCTGCTAATCTCAACAAACAAAAACATGCGTAGAATCCCTTAGTTGGGCATGCGATCTGCACAGCAGAGTACTAGTAGTAGTAAATTATCAATTTGTACTCTGAGTCTTACAGTAGTACCACCACTAGGCAGTCCACAAAATATAATGGGAGAGGGAAAGCTGACTGAAAAAACAGACACTAAATATATTATCTAAGTAGGTAGGTAATGCAAGGATAACAAGACCTTAGAAACAGATAGATCGAAGAAGATTTGGTCAAAAATAGAATTAGGAAACGGAAATAATAGATTGAAAAAATAAAGTGCATTAAAAGTTAGGGAAATATAATTATGAAAATGAACAACACGAGGACCATCTGGGGCCAGCAGCAGAGCCATCTGTAGAGGAGCAATCCTGGCCCTGTGAGGCATCTCCAGCTCCCATCTCAGCAGACCACGTTGTCTTCTTGCCCATGGATGCTGATCATGTAAGACATAACAAAGAGACACAAATTGATTGGTGTGAAACAAATAATAAATATTTTGTAAATGCTCTAAAAAAAATTTGGGCAGGAAACGAAAATGCAAGAAAATTGACCTATCTAATCTGATCGACTAGTAGTATCACGATCGTGGACCGTCCTATCTAATTATTTATTAATCCAGTGTTCCATTCCAATTCCATCTGGCGGATCGACACTGCCGGTATATATTAGATGTGCGACGGCGTTGTGGTCATACCATTCCACCCACTGGGGTAGATATTTTGACATTGGGAGCATCAAGACGCCCACTGCAGTTTGGCACCTTGCAATGTTTGTGGGCAGGCACTTCAACTACCAGCATGCCTTGCCACAGCCCACATGGGCGGGACTTGTTAACTTGCAATAAAAACAGGTACGTGTAATGAAGCCTTGTCCTCCTTTTTGTGCAGCCGGTGAACAAGGGCGGGACTTATGCCCGAAATGCATTTGGCAAGTTAGATGGTTGGTGTGGGCCACGCTGTCACACAACCACCGGCAGCAAGTGTGTGTTAACCCTCTCGAGTGTGGCTTCTCTACTTGGGTAACCTTCTCTGTATATTTACGCGGCTAGTCCGGTCGCTGGGAAGTCCCGCCGCTGCTTCTGGCGGATCGACACTGCTCAGCAACCAGTGCAGTGATTTGAGTGAGAGAGGCCTGAGCTGCCGGTATATATTGGATGTACGATGGCGTTGTGGTCATACCATTCCACCCACCGGGATAGACATTTTGACATTGAGAGCACCAAGACGCCCACTGCGGTTTGGCACCTTGCAATGTTTGTGGGCAGGCACTTCAACTACCAGCATGCCTTGCCACAGCCCACATGGGCGGGACTTGTTAACTTGCAATAAAAACAGGTGTGTGTAATGAAGCCTTGTCCTCCTTTTTGTGCAGCCAGTGAACAAGGGCGGGACTTACACCCGAAATGTGTTTGGCAAGTCAGAGGGTTGGTGTGGGCCACGCTGTCACACCACCACCGGCAGCAAGTGTGTGTTAACTATCTCAAGTGTGGCTTCTCTACTTGGGCAACCTTCTCTGTATTTATATATAACCTATAGGTGGTCTCCAGTAGGTAGCTATAGTTAGGACATAGTTTCCATAGAAAAAGCATTTTTTGAATTGCCTATAACTTACATTGTTTGACCAATCTTCATGAAATAGTCCCCGAAAAGTGTCCAAGTAGGTTCTGCGTGTCATGGACAAATTGGGGGTGAGATCCATGCAGTGCGGACCGAGAAATAGGGGTGCAAAGTGAGGGTGCATTTGTAATGTTAATTCCCACAAGAATACGTTGTAGAACCTACAGCTCGAACCGCTGGATGGAAGTACTCCAAATTTGATAGAAGGGTAGATGTTGTTACACAGATTGTGCTTTTTACTATTTAGTGCAAATCTGTTCAGTAGTTTTTGAGAAATTA
This sequence comes from Triturus cristatus, assembly GCF_964204655.1. Classification (NCBI taxonomy): domain Eukaryota; kingdom Metazoa; phylum Chordata; class Amphibia; order Caudata; family Salamandridae; genus Triturus; species Triturus cristatus. The sequence continues at coordinate 1,199,248,767 of NC_140593.1, forward strand.
AAGCAGAAAAATATAGTGATAGCTCTGACCGCGTATACCTCGTAACAATTTTGCGGTCAATCGAAATTGCATGCGCTAGCTGGAAAGTTCTGATTGGCTGGTCGCAACCTGAGACAAATTTGCAGCCGCCATTTTATCAATTGGGAACGGTTCCTGGGGCTGAATATTTCTGTGAAAGCTAACATGAGGGGTCAGGGTGGAGGCACTCTGACCCCATGTTTGAGAAAGGGAGGTGTCAGAAGCATAAAGGTATGTATCCACAACTAATTTTTGTGAATTGCGCAATATTCGCGATAATGACACGACCAATAGCGCGGCCCCCCTGTGTCCCATCACTGGCACATCGTGAATATAGCGGCAATACTGTGAAGATTGGTGAAAATATTTTTTTTAATATATATATATATATTTATGTACACACTCGCCGGTCGCTCTCGCAGACTCATGTACGCACTCACAAACTCCCTCAGACAATTAAATACCCATTCACATACCCACTCACACACTTATACATCCAGTCACATACCCACTCAGATACTCCTGCACCCACTCACATAACCATTCAGGTACTCATGCACCCACTTACAGACTCAATCGGAGAGTGACGCACCCATGTACAGACCCACTTAAAGACTCATGCACCTACTTAGAGACCCACTCATGCTCACAGTCTCATTCTCACTTAGAGATGGTTACATCCACTCACAGACCCACCTGGGCACTCATGCACCCACTCACAGACCCACCTGGAAACTCATGCCACCCACTTATAGACTCACTCGGAGAGTCACGCACCACCATACAGACCCACTCAGAGATTCACACACCCACTTACAGACCCACTGAGACACTCATACACCCACTCACAGATCCACACAGCCATACAGTCACTCACACAGTCAGTCAAAGACCCTCTCAGAGACTTATTTACTCAGTCATGCACTCAGAGACTCACACAACCACTCACAGACTCACTCAGATATACACGGTCACAGGCTGCCTCAGACACTCATGCATGCACCCATTCACTCACCCATTCAGAGACTTATGCTCTCACTCAGACCCATTGAGACACTCATACACCCACTCACAGATCCACTCAGGTACCCATACACCCACTCACAGATCCCCACAGGCACTCTTATACGCACTCATAGACACACACATCCATACAGTCACCACACACCCACTCACAAACACACTCAGAGACTTATGCACCGGTCACTCATACACTCAGAGACTCACACACACACACTCACAGTCCCACTCAGAGACCCATGCACCCACTTATAGAACCACTGAGACACTCACGCTCCCAGTCATAGACCCACTGAGATAGTCATGCACTCAGTCACAGACCCACTCAGACACCCACTTAGACACTCGTGTATCCACTCACAGCTCCAGTCAGACAATCATATACTTACTTACAAATGCACCAAGGCACTCATGCAACTACTCACAGATTGACAGACTCATGCAACCAATCATAGACCCATTGAGACACTGCTGTACCCACTCATAGATGACTGAAACAGTCACACAGTTCATTACAGAACCATTGATAGACTGATGCACCGTCTCCCAAATCCACTCAAATACTTATACAGTGAATGAAAGACTTACTAATGCAGTGATGCATGCAGTCAGATTCCACTGAAAGAGTTCTACACTGTGTTATAGAGATATTAAGGGAGTTATACATGCTAATACAGAGTCATTTAGATAGTAATGTGTTTAGTGTGTTGGTTATAATCCATTTTGCAGTTATAAGTTTTAATGTGATGGTGGCTGAAATTCACTTAAAAAACCAAGGGTTACAGCGACGTTATAGTTAGGAATTAGCATTTCAATAATCTCAGAAATTTACTGGATCAACCAAAGGTTACAGGTGCGTTATAGCTAGGATATAGAATTTAAAAAACCTTATAAATTCACTGAAAAAAATTAAGGTTACAGGGACATTAGAGTTAGGCAAACATTTCACTCGTACAAAACCAGAGAAATTCAGCAGATATAGTTACCTCAGCTAACTATAACTCACGCCCCCGCATTACACTGCTTATGACCTAGCATATTTAACATCATTCATGACATGGTCAGTGGCATCACTGATGACATCTCAAATAACATCACTGATGCACATCGGTTTGAAATGCTCCCTCCCCGGATGGGCCAAGTCCCTGGGGCATGTCCAAACTATGTAGGAGGGGGGTGCACAGGGCCTCCTCCGAGGATCCCTAAAGCCCGGGGACCGCCACCTTCGGGTGGCAGTTGCAATAACTGATGCAGGGTTACCCTGGGCAACCCCCGGGTCCTGGGGACAGCCAACTACCCAGGGCAAATTTGGTATGAATAGGAGGGGCCGACACAGTCCCCCCCACAGCCCCGGGGGGCACCGCCTCCACATGGCTGTGTCTGCAATGGAGCTGGGCCACGCTACCCCTCTCCTGCAGTCATAGATTGCCCCGAGGAATGCCACCCTCCAGGGCTGGCTCCTGCTATACATCGTGCCCACCAAGCCAGAGCAAACTATGCTCGCTTTCAGCAAGCTTGCTGAAAGCGAGCACAATTGCTTCGACAGAGAGGGAGCAGCATGTTAGCAGCTCCGTCTGTGTCAAAGCAATACCGGCTCCAGCAGGAGGCGGGGAGCCAGCAGGGAACGCAGTGGTCCCCACCATTGCTAAGTGGGTGCCCTGGGTGGGACCAGAGCACCCACACTAGAGGCCGGGCCCCGGGGATGGGGTCCCCGGGCTATAATCAGTCCTAGAGGGGGCACCACATTTGGTTTTAATTAAAAAAATATAAAAGATAAAAGCTGGGCCCCAGGGGATGGTGTCCCTGGGGCTGAAATTGGCCCGGGGTGCACTTGTTCTCCCTCGCTTTAATAAAAAAATCAAACAGAAAAACAAGGACAAGCCCAAGGGGATGAGGTCCCCGGGGCCGAAATCAGCCCAGGGAAGGGGGTCCATGTGACCCCCATCCCCTAATAATAATATATATATATATATATATATATATATATATATATATATATATATATATATATATATATATATATATATATATATATATATATATATATTATCTACTGGCGGTCGCCAGTAGATAGTTATAGTTAGGACCGAGTTTCCATAGGAAATCTCAAAATTCTATTTTGAATAACTTTGGCGCCGATTGACGAATCTTCGCGAAATTTTCAAAACTAATGGGGTGCTCCGCTCCTACCCTGAAAGTCTCGGGGTGATTCGTCAAGCGGGGGCCGAGAAAAAAGGGGGTCCCAAAACACGTTTTCCCCATGGATTTTTCCATAGGGACTTTAGTCGCAGCTACAGCCCGAACGGCTGAACAGAATTACGTGAAATTTGGCAGAGAGGTAGCCATAAGGTCCGTTTGGTGCCTTTTGCAGGTTTGGTGTAAATCTGTTCAGTATTTTCTGAGAAAATAGCATTTAAATCAATATATATATCTGTACGCGCGCAGCGTGCGCGCAGAGTGCGCGCACTCGGCCGTCCGCGAGCGCACTTCTGATTGGTTGTTACATCTTAGTAAACATTCAAATCGGTCGAAACCAGGAAGTGTCGGTCGCCATTTTGTCTCTCGCACTGAGAGGGTGTTGAAACATAAAGGAGAAAAACATGTAAAGGGGGCAAGCTGAACAGTTCCTGACCCCCTAGCAGGGGTCAAGGGGTGCCAGGAGTTCCCCCTAGGGCAATTAAAAAAAATTTTTTTTTTTCGGAAAATCGCCGAGTGCGCGAAGTGTGCGCACACTATCGAAATGAAAAAAATTCCGCGAGGTTCGCGCAGCGTGCGTGCACGGTATATATGCTTTAAAATAAAATTGCAATATCAACCCCCCCGTGTGCACATGCTGTGCGCAGCACAGCATGTGTGCCTGGCTTATAAAAAATATAACAAAGTATACAACAACCCTTAACAACAAAGCGTATCATGTGTCCTCCTTGTGCGGACGGAGCGCGAAGTGCACCGTGCGTACATGGCCCATTAAGCGTAACGTGGGCGTGCGGTGCGCGTAGCGCACTGCGTGCCCACCGTGCGTGCACGGTGCGCAAAGTGCACCGTGCGTGCACGGCACTAACTGCGTAAAGTGGCCGCGAGGTGCGCAAAGCGCACCGCGTGCTAACCGTGCACGCACGGAACGAACTGCGTGAAGTGGGCGCGCGGTGCGCAAAGCGCACCGCGTGCCCACCGTGCGCGCACCGTGCGCGCACGGCACGACCGGCGTAAAGTAACTTAGCATTTAAAAAAACGTACAAATTCACTGAAAAAACCATAGGTTTCACACACGTTATAGTTAGGAATTAGCATTTAAAAAACCTTGCAAATTCACTTAAAAAACCATAGGTTTCACACATGTTATAGTTAGCTGGGCATTTTCCTCATGAAAAACCAATGAAATTCCCCCGTTATAGTTAGTGCAGGCAACTATAACTCACGCGACCGTAATCCGCTGCTGATGACGTCAGATATTACATCACTGATGACATATGTGTCTTTCTGAAAAAAAACCAAAATATATATGTATAGCTAAAAAAAAAGGAAGAAGACATGGGTATATAAATGTGTAAATACAGTGATGTAATATCTGACGTCATCAGCAGCGGATTACGGTCGCGTGAGTTATAGTTGCCTGCACTAACTATAACGGGGGAATTTCATTGGTTTTTCATGAGGAAAATGCCCAGCTAACTATAACATGTGTGAAACCTATGGTTTTTTAAGTGAATATATATATATATATATATATACATATATATATATTCACTTAAAAAACCATAGGTTTCACACATGTTATAGTTAGCTGGGCATTTCACTCGTGAAAAACCAATGAAATTCCCCCGTTATAGTTAGTGCAGGCAACTATAACTCACGCGACCGCAATCCTCTGCTGATGACGTCAGATATTACATCACTGTATTTAGACACTTATTTACCCATGTCTTCTTCCATTAATTTTTAGCTATACATATATTACAAATACTTTTTTCAGAAAGACACATATGTCATCAGTGATGTAATATCTGACGTCATCAGCAGAGGATTGCGGTCGCGTGAGTTATAGTTGCCTGCACTAACTATAACGGGGGAATTTCATTGGTTTTTCATGAGGAAAATGCCCAGCTAACTATAACATGTGTGAAACCTATGGTTTTTTAAGTGAATTTGCAAGGTTTTTTAAATGCTAATTCCTAACTATAACGTGTGTGAAACCTATGTTTTTTTCAGTGAATATATATATATATATATATATATTTATACCACGAAAGTCTTCACTTCTTGAAGAACTGGAGGAACACAGCGGGGATTCAAGGTAAGGTGTTTATTGTCAAATAGCAAGGCATAACGCGTTTCCACGTACATGTCTTCCTCAGATGCCTGCTATCACAGCGTTTGCTCGCCAGTTCACCTGAAATATAACCATCCGTTCTGTCATTGATGACGTGTCCAGGTGGGCCAGATCAGAGTCACTAACATCACTGTGGTTGCATCAGCAGACTACGGATCCCAGAATGCTCCTCTCACGGCAAACTGAGAGAGTGTCTCTTTTCACGGCTCCATTTATTCCTTCCTGGGTCCTGGCTGAGAGTAGGGACGTGGTACAAGTGCTCTGACTAAACACTGTAGCTGAAGCAAAACACCTCACCTGGGCCTCAAAAACGCCACAACCGCTATAGTCCTGATTCAGCCAGTCCTGAAATAATGGAAACAGTGTGCCGAAATTCCTCCATGCAGTCATAGACTGCCATTTGCAGCGGCGCTGTATCTGGAAGGGGATAGGGTTGGTAAGAGCACTCCCAATTACTTGGACGAAAAGAGATTTCTGAGGCTGCACATGTGACGCTGCCCACTTGTGTGGCGGGTTACCTCCTAGCGTGCCTGGGACACAGCACGCAAAATATGCCATGAAAGTCTTCACTTCTTGAAGAACTGGAGGAACACATCGGGGATTCAAGGTAAGGTGTTTATTGTCAACCAGCAAGGCATGATGCTTTTCGACGTAAATGTCTTCCTCAGATGCCTGCTATCCCAGCGTTTGCTCGCCAGTTCACCTGAAATATAACCATCCGTTCTGTCATTGATGACGTGTCCAGGTGAACCGGATCATGGACTGCCATTTGCAGCGGCGGTGTATCTGGAAGGGGAAACGGTGGGTCAGAGCACTCCCAATTACTTGTACGAAAAGAGATTGCCGAGGCTGCCCATGTGACTCTGACCACTTGTAGGGCGGGTTACCTCCTAGCACGCAAAATATGCCATGAAAGTCTTCACTTCTTGAAGAACTGGAGGAACAGAGCTGGGATTCAAGGTAAGGTGTTTATTGTCAACCAGCAAGGCATGATGCGTTTCGACATACATGTCTTCCTCAGATGCCTGCTATCACAGCGTTTGCTCGCTAGTTCACCTGAAATATAACCCTCCGTTCTGTCATTAATGACGTGTCCAGGTGGGCTGGATCAGAGTCACTAACATCATTGTAGTTGCATCGGCAGACTACGGATCCCAGAATGCTCCTCTCATGGCAAACTGGGTGAGTGTCTCTTTCACGGCTCCATTTATCCTTTCCTGAGTCTTGGCTGAGAGTAGGAACGTGGTACAAGTGCTCTGACTAAACACTGTAGCTGAAGCAAAACACCTCACCTGGGCCCCCAAAACGCTACAACCATAATAGTCCCGATTCAGCCAGTCCTGAAATAATGGAAACAGTGTCCCGAAATTCCTCCATGCAGTCATAGACTGCCATTCGCAGCGGTGCTGTATCTGGAAGGGGATAGGGTGGGTCAGACCACTCCCAATTACTTGGACGAAAAGAGATTGCCGAGGCTGCCCATGTTACTCTGACCACTTGTGTGGCGTGTTACCTCCTAGCACACCCTGGACACAGCACGCAAAATATGCCACAAAAGTCTTCACTTCTGGAAGAACTGGAGGAACACAGCGGGAATTCAAGGTAAGGTGTTTACTGTCAACCAGCAAGGCATGATGCGTTACGACGTAAATGTCTTCCTCAGATGCCTGCTATCACAGCGTTTGCTCGCCAGTTCACCTTAAATATAACCATCCGTTCTGTCATATATATATATATAACAAGGGACCTGCAAATCGCAGGAGGCCCGTCCCCCTTTCTCCACCACTTTTCAAACGCACCTCCTGGCACACTTCTGGTCTCGAGATAAAGTCCCCTTGGCTCCAGAGGGTCCTTAGGGGCCAACAAACTCTCTTGTACCACAGAGCGGGATTGCTGAGAGGACTTCGGAGGCCATGCTGTCTTTTTACACCCTTTTTCCACCACTCTGCCAATGCGCCTCCTGGTGCCCTGCTGGTTGGTGGATGAAGTCCCCTAGCTCCTTATGGTCCTTGAGGGCAACAACCCAGAGACCTCCCTCCGACCGCAGATACAATTTTGGTGTACACTCCCACCATCAGTACAAGGCAGGTTTCCCTATCAAAAATGGTGATACTCCCCCGCCTTTTTCACACTCTCCCAGTGTACATCTTTTGCAGCAAATTTCATACATTGCATAAAATGTTGTGGGTTTCCTGTGGAACTCGGGTGACGTTACATTTCGTTGACCAAGATGCAACTCCTGGTAGATAAGGGGGGCCTAGAAGCGCCTAAATTCGAATATTATTACATGGCAGCGCAGCTGCGATGGCCTACTCGTTGGTTTGCAGGTCACTACTTAGAAAAAATGGGACTAGCCTCCGGGCCCCACGAGACGCGGGTGGTACGAGAGGTTTTTCTCCCACAGTGGACAGTGCCCCAGCAGGCCTGCGGGCTAGGTCCAATATTTTTTAGGATAGGGGGTGACCATTCAAACTCCTATTTTCACTGGGTTATTACTCCACGACTCATAGTTTACTGTCTGTCAATGTGGTGTTTACTGTGTGTATACATGATTCTTTTACGTACGTAATGCTTGCAGTCACCATGAATGCCACGTGACGTGCATGAACACTGATCCTGAATTTCCAGGATCTTGCCTTAAGCAGACAAGTGGATTCCATGTTAAGATTAAAAAGCACGTTTTAGCTTTCACACACAATGTTGTGTTAGTGACCTTTATCTAATGTCACACTGCTGTTGGTACAGGAAACACAAACTGTGGCAAACTCTGCATCCACCTAAATGTATGATGTTGGTTTAACTATGATGTATGTCACCCTCTAGATTTCTCTTACAGAGGTATCATTTCAGGTGCAAATCGTAAGTTAAGTATTCACCCTCACTTATGCACCCCTTAGTGTGTGTGCATATAATTCACCTGTTTAGGGTCGCTTCGGCCCCTAACATCACTGCTCCTTAAGAAAGCCTCCTTGGTTATAGCTGATTGGCTGAAACATGTAGACCATTTTTTTCACATTTTGATGTGTGCAATGATTTTACCTCTATCACATCCACCTATGTTTTTAATCCTTCCCAAGGAACTCACCGTTAAAATTATATCTGATTTGATTGAGTATCCTGGAGGTAGTTTTAAGGTTCACATTCACTATATTCACCTATCTACCCCCAACTAACCCGCTCAGCTGTAATCAGGCATTGCAGAACACCTTGGAGGCACTCAGCCACCTTGGAGGGAACCCGATGATGAAGCATGCCACCAATTAGGTTGGTGGGTGAGGGTTCCTAAGGTTTTTTTCTTGTCAAAATATTTTTTATTGGCTTTAGATTCAAAACATTACATGACAAACAGTGGTGAGAGACACCAGTAAGGTTCACTGATCGAAAGTTACAGAACTTCTAAAGGGATGTATGTCGTTACAACACACACTTTTACAACGCATGCACTTACAACGCATTTTTTACAACGCACAATCCATTACAACGCATGACTTTACAACGCATGACATTACAACGCATTTTTAAAAACTACCTTTACAACGCATTCCATTACAACGCATACTACCATTACAACGCATACCATTACAACGCATAATATTAAATTGCATTTAAGGTAAGTATTAGATAGTATAGGGGTAAAAATTACTTTTCTAACTCCAGGGGGTGCAACAGTAGGGTAAGTGTTGGATAGTATAGGGGTAAAAATTACTATTCTAACTCCAGGGGGTGCAACAGTAGGGTAAGTGTTGGATAGTATAGGGGTAATAATTACTATTCTAACTCCAGGGGGTGCAACAGTAGGGTAAGTGTTGGATAGTATAGGGGTTAAAATTACTATTCTAACTCCAGGGGGTGCAACAGTAGGGTAAGTGTTGGATAGTATAGGGGTAAAAATTACTATTCTAACTCCAGGGGGTGCAACAGTAGGGTAAGTGTTTGATAGTATAGGGGTAAAAATTACTATTCTAACTCCAGGGGGTGCAACAGTAGGGAAAGTGTTGGATACTATAGGGGTAGAAATTACTATTCTAACACCAGGGGGTGCAACAGTAGGGAAAGTGTTGGATAGTATAGGGGTAAAAATTACTATTCTAACTCCAGGGGGTGCAACAGTAGGGAAAGTGTTGGATAGTATAGGGGTAAAAATTACTATTCTAACTCCAGGGGGTGCAACAGTAGGGAAAGTGTTGGATAGTATAGGGGTAAAAATTACTATTCTAACTCCAGGGGGTGCAACAGTAGGGAAAGTGTTGGATAGTATAGGGGTTAAAATTACTATTCTAACTCCAGGGGGTGCAACAGTAGGGTAAGTGTTGGATAGTATAGGGGTTAAAATTACTATTCTAACTCCAGGGGGTGCAACAGTAGGGTAAGTGTTGGATAGTATAGGGGTAAAAATTACTATTCTAACTCCAGGGGGTGCAACAGTAGGGTAAGTGTTGGATAGTGTAGTGTAATATTATGCGTTGTAATGTTATGCGTTGTAATGGTAGTATGCGTTGTAATGGAATGCGTTGTAAAGGTAGTTTTTAAAAATGCGTTGTAATGTCATGCGTTGTAAAGTCATGCGTTGTAATGGATTGTGCGTTGTAAAAAATGCGTTGTAAGTGTAGTGGGTTGTAAAAGTTGCGTTGTAAAGGTTGTTCCCCCTTCTAAAGTAGCATGGTCAGTTTGTGTACTAGGAGTTGACCTGTAATATGAACCCTGTTCATGACCATTGCTGGCCACCACTGGGCCGCTCATGTGCTACAATTCATATATCTCTCCTTATTGGTCATGGAATTTGACGAAGATCACGCCTCCCACCCAACTCACATTATTTTCACAAAACTAAAAGATAAACATAACACAACAAAGGTCAGAATAGAAAAGAAAAATAAAGCATTCATGCTTGGGCGCAGGCGAGGACAATCTAAAGAAGGCCGGGTGTGATCAGGTTCCCAATAGTTCCCAAACCAGGGGGAGATGCCTCCCGGGAGCATCTAAGGGGTTTTTCTTAAGTGAGACTACACAATACCAACGGGTTGCTAGGTAATTAATAAACTTTCAAACTCATTCTTTTTGTTTGTCACTCAGATCCCACTGAGACATAATGAAGGGCATGGGGGAAACATATGTACAAGCCCTTTCAGAAACCTATTTACAATAGGGGACTTGAATAAAGAGGGTTGGTTAGGCAGCTGCAGGAAAGCGGACAGAGCCAAAAGATAATCCTTGAAAGTGCCTGGAGCAGAGTTCTGTTGGGCAAGGGTAAGAATAAAGAGAAGAATATCAAAAATAGAGGTAGAAAGAGGGTCAATACACTTTTCTGTACAATATTTTATAAACAGCAGGTGTATACCGTTTTGGTGGAGGGCCACCGGCCACCAGAATAACTGTACAAACCTTGTGAAAAAGGTCAAAAGGTATCAACTATCGTCATTCAATCTCCAAGCAAGGAGGTTGAGAAATTATAGGTTTGGATGGAGAAACCTCCCCTGTTGGTGTGATAGAAGATCCTCCTGAAATTGCAGCCTGATCAGAGAATCAATGCTCATTTTCAGAAAGTTGGGATACCAAACTCTCTGCACCCAGTCCGGAGCCACAAGAATGACTTGAGCCTGGTTGTTCCTGATCTTCTTGAAAACCCTGGGCAGGGGTTGTATGGGCGGGAAGGAGTACATGAGGCCTGAGCTCCACTCGTGAGCAAAAGCGTCACTGAGCGATAGCTGCCTTGGAAATTTCAAGGCGTAATACTGCTGACATTGCGTGTTCTCTTCGAAGGCAAACAGATCTAACCAAGGGTCTCCCCACTGAAGAAAGAGACCTTGCGCCACCCCCAGCTAGAGACGCCATTAATGAACCGCTAGGCATCGACGGCTGAGTTTGTCTGCCCTGACATTCAGAGAACCTGCCTTGTGTTGAACCACCAGGGTTCTGCCCTGCTGTTCCAGTCATGTCCAGAGACACAGGGCCTCTTAACAAATTGTCCAGGACCCCACCCCGCTCTGCCTGTTGCAGTACCACATGGTGGTGGAATGCAACATAGTTATACCCTGGCACTCTAAAACGTATATTCCTTCAAATGTGGAACCTTAATACGTTGACTTCACAAAAATATATCACCAATATGTCACAGGCAAACAACAGAGATGAGTTTGTACAAAATACTTTCTTTTCTTTCATTTATGCAGATATCTTGAAACATAACAATTTCTGTCAAGACTGTAAAAACCCCTGTTTGAAAAAACATACAAAAGGGGAGATATACAAAGAATTCAATGCTACACAGTCTTGATCAAGATGCGCGAGAACAGCCGACACTTGTTTCATCACATCCAGGGACTTCCTCAAGGCTGTAAAAACAATGACAGAAGTTCATACATACTATTGATCTTCAGTAGACAAATCTGTAAAAACATTGTCCAACCACAATTTATAAGAAGATTCTTTTATATATATTAGGTGAGTCAAGGAGGAAAAAGAAGTATCCCAAGGAAGATTCTCAGTGCTTAGAATGAAAACAAATGTGTGGTCTTCCCGTGATCAGAAAATGAAGTTCTAATTCAGAAAAATGAACAAAAGTATTGCTACAATTAGAAAGGTGCAAAAAAGAAGAAAGAAAGAAAAGTGATCCAAGAATATCGACCCAGAACCTCATTGTGCAAAGACTAGGTTGTGAACACTATGTGACAAACATATGTGACACCCAGTGTAGCACACAATCCTTAGTGGAAGACATGTTTTGACAACTGACCTTTCTAGAAAAGATTTAGTACTCGTGATAGTGGCCAACCCTGCTTCTTCATGGACTCTGCAGGACGCGATTATAGCGTGAAACCCAACAGTGTTCTGAAAAATGCAAGCAGAACAAAAAAATAACTCATAAATCCTGCGCGTGTTGAAGTTCCTCTTAAACTTATCCTAAGGTGTACAGTACATACAATCACTTTTTTTAGATTTCCAAAAGAAACTTTGACCTGTTTCACAAGCTGTAGTTCCAGAGATCAACCTAATTAGTTGTCTCAAATACGTATATCGTAGATCCCTAGTGGGCAACAAAGAAGAATAAGATTGGAACCATTCGTCCCATCCCATGTCCTGTCCACTATAATTGTAACTCACCCCATCAGACTTACTAAATGTATCTGATAGCAGGATACAACATATATACCAGTTGTCTGGAGCGTGTTGATAATTGGAAGCCCAAAGACAAATTCCAAAGTATGTTTGTCCCTGTGCGCTTGTCGTAGTTCCTATGTTCAGTACTAAAAGGTACGTGTATCCCTATGGATATGAAAGTGAAAACAACGTTAAAAAAGGTTTAAAAAAAGGGCACCTCCAGTTATACTATATAAACCCTTCTTAGTTCTAGATTGAACTTACTTCGAATTTTGTTTGTGAAACCGCATCAGTATTCAGAATTCTGGATCGGGCTATAATAGGCCCCTGTAGGAAATAAGTGTGAGAAGGTGGCCTGATATATGCTGTTCACTAGTTCTAGTGGGTACCTTGTATCGTATCAGTCCAAACAATCCCTTATGGTGATAGGTTAAAGACAACCTTTATTGAAAGCTATCCTAGTGGTAGCTATGGAGAGCAGCCTTCAGGTTAAGTCTTGAAGGAATGTAAAGCAGCTTGTTTTACCAGTCTATAATCTCTTGAATGATCAAATGAAAAGACAACCACATCAGGTATATAATCAAAATATATGTATTTAAGATAAAACACACCGCTCTAGTCTCTTAATGAGACTGGAGTTCAAAGTACTTTGTTTACAAGTTAGCAATTATCAGTAATAGCACAAATACACGTTTGGGCCCTAGGGGCGTACCAAACCATATACCAAAAAAGTGGTATAGGAACCACGACTTGAATAGACACAAGGCCTAGAGCCTGTAGAATCGCTGGGGCCCCAAGGAACCACCCAAGGTAGTGACACAGGGGACCCACGGGAACTGTATGCAGTGTGAAAACACATCCGCGGGTTCCCGTTATCTTCTATGGGCAGTCTCTCGGTTGGAAATTTAAAGATTAGGGACACTTCTAATTGAGTCAGGACCAAACCCTTTTGGACTTGAGAAGTTCTAGGGCTAGCACCCAGGAGAGCACCAGAGTACTGGAGTTAACTCACCCAGGGAAGCTGAGTACATAGGTGTCTTTTGGTGTCGGGTCGTGTCGTCGATTTCAATGGGTAACAAATGCAAAAACAATACTTGATGGACAGAATGCAGAACAATGTCATACATTCACCCCAGTACAGAGATCTGGGCGTAAATCCATCGTTTTTTTGCTCACCATGCCATTCCAGTTTGAACCCAGCCATATCTAAATCAGTCTTGACCCTGTGCCTCATGGGAACAGTCCAGCCCGAACTGCCAAGCCAGGTCCTCCATGGACTGGAACCAAGCATCCTAGTACCGGTTTAGGGGTTCCACCCCTCTTCAGCCAGGATGGCTTGATTCCAGTGGCATGGAGAGCACAGGACTCACGTCTGAGCATACCCGTCCCACTCGGGGTGACAAATGCAAAAACAACAATTGATGGACAGAATGCAGAACAATGTCATACATTCACCCCAGTACAGAGATCTGGGCCTAAATCCATCGTTTTTTTGCTCACCATGCCATTCCAGTTTGAACCCAGCCATATGCAAATCATTCTTGACCCTGTGCCTCATGGGAACAGTCCAGCCCAAACTGCCAAGCCAGGTCCTCCCTGGACTGGAACCAAGCATCCTAGGACCGGTTTCGGGGTTTCACCCCTCTTCAGCCAGGTTAGCTTGATTCCAGTGGCATGGAGAGCACGGAACTCACGTCTGAGCATACCTGTCCCACTCAGGGTGACAAATGCAAAAACAACAGTTGAAGGACAGAATGCAGAACAATGTCATACATTCACGCCAGTACAGAGATCTGGGCCTAAATCCATTGTTTCTTTGCTCACCATGCCATTCCAGTTTGAACCCAGCCATATGCAAATCAGTCTTGACCCTGTGCCTCATGGGAACAGTCCAGGCCGAACTGCCATGCCAGGCCCTCCGTGGACTGGAACCAAGCATCCTAGGACCGGTTTCGGGGTTTCACCCCTCTTCAGCCAGGATAGCTTGATTCCAGTGGCATGGAGAGCACGGGACTCACGTCTGAGCATACCCGTCCCACCCGGGGTGACAAATGCAAAAACAACAGTTGATGGACAGAATGCAGAACAATGTCATACATTCACCCCAGTACAGAGATCTGAGCCTAAATCCATCGTTTTTTTGCTCACCATGCCATTCCAGTTTGAACCCAGCCATATGCAAATCAGTCTTGACCCTGTGCCTCATGGGAACAATCCAGCCCGAACTGCCAAGCCAGGTCCTCCGTGGACTGGAACCAAGCATCCTAGAACCGGTTTCGGGGTTTTACCCCTCTTCAGCCAGGATAGCTTGATTCCAGTGGCATGGAGAGCACGGGACTCACGTCTGAGCATACCCGTCCCACTCGGGGTGACAAATGCAAAAACAACAGTTGATGGACAGAATGCAGAACAATGTCATACATTCACCCCAGTACAGAGATCTGGGCCTAAATCCATCGTTTTTTTGCTCACCATGCCATTCCAGTTTGAACCCAGCCATATGCAAATCAGTCTTGACCCTGTGCCTCATGGGAACAGTCCAGCCCAAACTGCCAAGCCTGGTCCTCCCTGGACTGGAACCAAGCTTCCTAGGACCGGTTTCGGGGTTTCACCCCTCTTCAGCCAGGATAGCTTGATTCCAGTGGCATGGAGAGCACGGGACTCATGTCTGAGCATACCCGTCCCACTCGGGGTGACAAATGCAAAAACAGCAGTTGATGGACAGAATGCAGAACAATGTCATTCATTCACCCCAGTACAGAGATCTGGGCCTAAATCCATCGTTTTTTCTAACCATGCCATTCCAGTTTGGAGCCAGCCATATGCAAATCAGTCTTGACCCTGTGCCTCATGGGAACAGTCCAGGCCGAACTGCCAAGCCAGGTCCTCCGTGGACTGGAACCAAGCATCCTAGGACCGGTTTCGGGGTTTCACCCCTCTTCAGCCAGGATAGCTTGATTCCAGTGGCATAGAGAGCACGGGACTCACGTCTGAGCATACCCGTCCCACCCGGGGTGACAAATGCAAAAACAACAGTTGATGGACAGAATGCAGAACAATGTCATACATTCACCCCAGTACAGAGATCTGGGCCTAAATCCATCACTTTTTTGCTCACCATGCCATTCCAGTTTGAACCCAGCCATATGCAAATCAGTCTTGACCCTGTGCCTCATGGGAACAGTCCAGGCCGAACTGCCATGCCAGGTCCTCCCTGGACTGGAACCAAGCATCCTAGTACCGGTTTAGGGGTTCCACCCCTCTTCAGCCAGGATGGCTTGATTCCAGTGGCATGGAGAGCACAGGACTCACGTCTGAGCATACCCGTCCCACTCGGGGTGACAAATGCAAAAACAACAGTTGATGGACAGAATGCAGAACAATGTCATACATTCACCCCAGTACAGAGATCTGGGCCTAAATCCATCGTTTTTTTGCTCACCATGCCATTCCAGTTTGAACCCAGCCATATGCAAATCAGTCTTGACCCTGTGCCTCATGGGAACAGTCCAGCCCAAACTGCCAAGCCAGGTCCTCCCTGGACTGGAACCAAGCATCCTAGGACCGGTTTCGGGGTTTCACCCCTCTTCAGCCAGGATAGCTTGATTCCAGTGGCATGGAGAGCCCGGGACTCATGTCTGAGCTTACCCGTCCCACTCGGGGTGACAAATGCAAAAACAGCAGTTGATGGACAGAATGCAGAACAATGTCATACATTCACCCCAGTACAGAGATCTGGGCCTAAATCCATCGTTTTTTTGCTCACCATGCCATTCCAGGTTGAAGCCAGCCATATGCAAATCAGTCTTGACCCTGTGCCTCATGGGAACAGTCCAGCCCGAACTGCCAAGCCAGGTCCTCCCTGGACTGGAACCAAGCATCCTAGGACCGGTTTCGGGGTTTCACCCCTCTTCAGCCAGGATAGCTTGATTCCAGTGGCATGGAGAGCACGGGACTCATGTCTGAGCATACCCGTCCCACTCGGGGTGACAAATGCAAAAACAGCAGTTGATGGACAGAATGCAGAACAATGTCATACATTCATCCCAGTACAGAGATCTGGGCCTAAATCCATCGTTTTTTTGCTCACCATGCCATTCCAGTTTGAAGCCAGCCATATGCAAATCAGTCTTGACCCTGTGCCTCATGGGAACAGTCCAGCCCGAACTGCCAAGCCAGGTCCTCCCTGGACTGGAACCAAGCATCCCAGGACCGGTTTCGGGGTTTCACCCCTCTTCAGCCAGGATAGCTTGATTCCAGTGGCATGGAGAGCACGGGACTCATGTCTGAGCATACCCGTCCCACTCGGGGTGACAAATGCAAAAACAGCAGTTTATGGACAGAATGCAGAACAATGTGATTCATTCACCCCAGTACAGAGATCTGGGCCTAAATCCATAATTTGTTTGCTCACCATGCCATTCCAGTTTGAACCCAGCCATATGCAAATCAGTCTTGACCCTGTGCCTCATGGGAACAGTCCAGCCCGAACTGCCAAGCCAGGTCCTCCCTGGACTGGAACCAAGCATCCTAGGACCGGTTTCGGGGTTTCACCCCTCTTCAGCCAGGATAGCTTGATTCCAGTGGCATGGAGATCACGGGACTCACATCTGAGCATACCCATCCCACTCGGGGTGACAAATGCAAAAACAACAGTTGATGGACAGAATGCAGAACAATGTCATACATTCACCCCAGTACAGAGATCTGGGCCTAAATCCATCGTTTTTTTACTCACCATGCCATTCCTGTTTGAACCCAGCCATATGCAAATCAGTCTTGACCCTGTGCCTCATGGGAACAGTCCAGTCCGAACTACCAAGCCAGGTCCTCCCTGGACTGGAACCAAGCATCCTAAGACTGGTTTCGGGGTTTCACCCCTCTTCAGCCAGGATAGCTTGATTCCAGTGGCATGGAGAGCACGGGACTCAAGTCTGAGCATACCCGTCCCACCCGGGGTGACAAATGCAAAAACAACAGTTGATGGACAGAATGCAGAACAATGTCATACATTCCCCCCAGTACAGAGATCTGGGCCTAAATCCATCGTTTTTTTGCTCACCATGCCATTCCAGTTTGAACCCAGCCATATGCAAATCAGTCTTGACCCTGTGCCTCATGGGAACAGTCCAGCCCGAACTGCCAAGCCAGGTCCTCCGTGGACTGGAACCAAGCATCCTAGGACCAGTTTCGGGGTTTCACCCCTCTTCAGCCAGGATAGCTTGATTCCAGTGGCATGGAGAGCACGGGACTCACGTCTGAGCATACCCGTCCCACTCGGGGTGACAAATGCAAAAACAACAGTTGATGGACAGAATGCAGAACAATGTCATACATTCACCCCAGTACAGAGATCTGAGCCTAAATCCATCGTTTTTTTGCTCACCATGCCATTCCAGTTTGAACCCAGCCATATGCAAATCAGTCTTGACCCTGTGCCTCATGGGAACAATCCAGCCCGAACTGCCAAGCCAGGTCCTCCGTGGACTGGAACCAAGCATCCTAGAACCGGTTTCGGGGTTTCACCCCTCTTCAGCCAGGATAGCTTGATTCCAGTGGCATGGAGAGCACGGGACTCACGTCTGAGCATACCCGTCCCACTCGGGGTGACAAATGCAAAAACAACAGTTGATGGACAGAATGCAGAACAATGTCATACATTCACCCCAGTACAGAGATCTGGGCCTAAATCCATCGTTTTTTTGCTCACCATGCCATTCCAGTTTGAACCCAGCCATATGCAAATCAGTCTTGACCCTGTGCCTCATGGGAACAGTCCAGCCCAAACTGCCAAGCCTGGTCCTCCCTGGACTGGAACCAAGCTTCCTAGGACCGGTTTCGGGGTTTCACCCCTCTTCAGCCAGGATAGCTTGATTCCAGTGGCATGGAGAGCACGGGACTCATGTCTGAGCATACACGTCCCACTCGGGGTGACAAATGCAAAAACAGCAGTTGATGGACAGAATGCAGAACAATGTCATTCATTCACCCCAGTACAGAGATCTGGGGCTAAATCCATCGTTTTTTCTAACCATGCCATTCCAGTTTGAAGCCAGCCATATGCAAATCAGTCTTGACCCTGTGCCTCATGGGAACAGTCCAGGCCGAACTGCCAAGCCAGGTCCTCCGTGGACTGGAACCAAGTATCCTAGGACCGGTTTCGGGGTTTCACCCCTCTTCAGCCAGGATAGCTTGATTCCAGTGGCATAGAGAGCACGGGACTCACGTCTGAGCATACCCGTCCCACCCGGGGTGACAAATGCAAAAACAACAGTTGATGGACAGAATGCAGAACAATGTCATACATTCACCCCAGTACAGAGATCTGGGCCTAAATCCATCACTTTTTTGCTCACCATGCCATTCCAGTTTGAACCCAGCCATATGCAAATCAGTCTTGACCCTGTGCCTCATGGGAACAGTCCAGGCCGAACTGCCATGCCAGGTCCTCCCTTGACTGGAACCAAGCATCCTAGTACCGGTTTAGGGGTTCCACCCCTCTTCAGCCAGGATGGCTTGATTCCAGTGGCATGGAGAGCACAGGACTCACGTCTGAGCATACCCGTCCCACTCGGGGTGACAAATGCAAAAACAACAGTTGATGGACAGAATGCAGAACAATGTCATACATTCACCCCAGTACAGAGATCTGGGCCTAAATCCATCGTTTTTTTGCTCACCATTCCATTCCAGTTTGAACCCAGCCATATGCAAATCAGTCTTGACCCTGTGCCTCATGGGAACAGTCCAGCCCGAACTGTCAAGCCAGGTCCTCCCTGGACTGGAACCAAGCATCCTAGTACCGGTTTAGGGGTTTCACCCCTCTTCAGCCAGGATGGCTTGATTCCAGTGGCATGGAGAGCACAGGACTCACGTCTGAGCATACCCATCCCACTTGGGGTGACAAATGCAAAAACAGCAGTTGATGGACAGAATGCAGAACAATGTCATACATTCACCCCAGTACAGAGATCTGGGCCTAAATCCATCGTTTTTTTGCTCACCATGCCATTCCAGTTTGAAGCCAGCCATATGCAAATCAATCTTGACCCTGTGCCTCATGGGAACAGTCCAGCCCGAACTGCCAAGCCAGGTCCTCCCTGGACTGGAACCAAGCATCCTAGGACCGGTTTCGGGGTTTCACCCCTCTTCAGCCAGGATAGCTTGATTCCAGTGGCATGGAGAGCACGGGACTCAAGTCTGAGCATACCCGTCCCACCCGGGGTGACAAATGCAAAAACAACAGTTGATGGACAGAATGCAGAACAATGTCATACATTCACCCCAGTACAGAGATCTGGGCCTAAATCCATCGTTTTTTTGCTCACCATGCCATTCCAGTTTGAACCCAGCCATATGACCCTGTGCCTCATGGGAACAGTCCAGCCCGAACTGCAAAGCCAGGTCCTCCCTGGACTGGAATCAAGCATCCTAGGCAGTTCGGGCTGGACTGTTTCCATGAGGCATAGGGTCAGACTGATTTGCATATGGCCATTTCTGAACTGGGGTGGTGGAGTGAGCTAAAGAATGATGATGGATTAAACCCAGATC
The DNA here is from genome assembly GCF_964204655.1 of Triturus cristatus. NCBI lineage: Eukaryota > Metazoa > Chordata > Amphibia > Caudata > Salamandridae > Triturus > Triturus cristatus. Next base: position 1,199,268,784 of record NC_140593.1, read on the forward strand.
AGTTGACTGGGGGTGAGTGTTTGATTTACTCAAATGCCCCGTCCATTATCCCCTTTGGTATCGCTTTGTTCGCCCTAAGTTGGCAGGGTATGCCCAGACGTGGGTCCCTTGCTCACTTTGCCACTGGATTCAAGATAGCCTGGCTGATGAGGGTTATGAACCCGAAACCGGTCCCAGGATGCTTGTTTCCAGTCTAGGGAAGACATGGCTTGGCAGTTCGGGCTGGACTGTTCCCATGAGGCACAGGGTCAGACTGATTTGCATATGGCCATGTCTGAACTGGGGTGGTGGAGTGAGCTAAAGAAGGATGATGGATTAAACCCAGATCAGTTGACTGGGGGTGAGTGTTTGATTTACTCAAATGCCCCGTCCATTATCCCCTTTGGTATCGCTTTGGTCGATTTCAATGGGAGCCTGCAAAGAACTGCTGCTGCCGTGAAGAGGAGAAGTGTCCGGAGAGATCCAAGCCTGGATCTGGGATGGAAGGAACCTGAAAGCAGAGGGGACAGAGTCTGGGTCACTTGCCAGTGACCTAGGACAGGATGGACCAATGCCCACAGATGTCGGGTGCTTCAGGTCAGTTGATGGATGTCTTGACTCTTCAGCCACGCGGTCCAGGAGGCGTCGACGAAGTCCATGAGCCGGATTCGAGCTGTCCCACGAAGTCTGTCGAGTGCTGCCGTGTCGGCGACCAGAATGGACCCAACAAGCCTTAGCAACGGCAAGTCACTGGAATGTAGAGAAAGGACTGCGGTGCAGACCAGCAAGGTCTGAGGGACTCACCCAGCGAGGGTAAGTCAGGGCACGTCTGGAGCAAACAGGAAAGCCCAAGCAGAAAAGGAGTTGCCTTCGTGGGGACCTGCTAGCCAACGGGCTAGTGATCGCGAAGGAGCCTCGAGCGGTCGCACTTGAAGCTGGCCCATGGGTCACTCGTGGAGTGGAGGCCAACAATCTTCGACGCAGGAGGTTCTCAAGACTGGGGCTACTCGAAGCCCAAAGCACAACTTCGAGGAGGACCAGGAAGATAGTGTTGCTGCAAAAGTTCACGGTGTCCAGGGGTCACGGTTCCACGTCACCCATGATAGCCACAGGCCTCAGCTTTGCTGTGGACTCAGGGTAGCCTCGGGGAAGTCTGGAAATCCACCTCTGGTGATGCAAAGGCTTTGGTGTCCGGCGGGAGCTTCAGCGATGCAGACCGGTCAGTTGCTTCTTTGATGCCTGCCAAGCAGGGGAGTCACTCCTTGACCCCAAGGGAGATTTCTTCAGTCTTCTAGTTAAAGTAGAACGTCGAAGGTCCAGGATATATGTAGCAGAGTTTCGTCCAGGGTAATCTAAAGTCCTAGGGACTGGATTCCTATACTTATAGTAAGTTTAGGAGATGGACTAACTCTAAGGCCCCACCTATGGGTGGGCCTGGAAAGAGGGGTGGTTACACCCATTTCCTTTGTCCAGTTTCGCGCCAGAGCAGGGGCAGGTAGCCCCTGCAACTGGTTTGAACTGGGCTACGCACAGGGACAGCAACCGTGCCCCCACTGCAGGACTTCAAAGCACCAGAGAGTGCTCCCGCCCAGCCCCAATACACATCTGCCTGTCTGGGGAGGTGGTCACACCTCCTTTCGACAGGAAACCTATTGTCCAGGCTTCCCCTGCCGGAGTTTCGGTCAGCAGCAGGAGGCCAGAGCTTGTTCATTACGAAACATTATTATACCACAAATTTTAGTCTCACAGGAAAAACAAACATGATAAACCCCAAGAGGGAGCGCTGATAAAAGCTACGTCACATGCGTTGGTCACAAAAAGCCAAGACGCCGAAAAACAGCATTAAATGTAGACTCTTACGTGTAAATATAAAAACAGAGTATGGCTAGCACTCACCTCATAGTTGCTCGAGCGATTGGACAGCATGGGCTTCCAAATTCGTATTCAGCAAAGAAAGGACGGCATGGAATCAGACCGTCTCTTTTAACAAGTTTCCCGGGCCGGAAACCGGACGTTTTACGGAACGAGAAGGAAGTGAGATTGTTCCTCCCATTCTCTCTTCCCCGAAGGATTTCAATGTTAGGCCTCTATGGCGGCCATATTAGAACGGAGCCTACCATATGTTTAAATACCCACAGAAGATGCCCTATGCATCCTGATATTAGTTATTTATAATCATTATTCATCATATTTTCGGAAAAATATTTCAAATACGCATGTTGCATTTTTTAGCAATACGTGCTAAATCCACATGAGGCATTCAAATTCTTTCGTTTTAATGAGGTGCCAGTGCGAGATAAACCGCTACTATGTGGTGCTGATTCCTATCATGCATTAGATATATGTTAGAATGCTGGGATGGTGTTAATCTATTCTCAGTATGTGGTGCACACTATAGCTATACTATTAGAAACCAATTTCTGTGTGCCAAACAATGGTTGGTATATCGTGTCCACACTAAATTGCCTTGATTAGTGAATACAATTGCAAGATAGTATTAGCATGTAAGTGTATTTCTATGAAGCTTAAACACCCAGTGAGAAAGGAATATGTATAAAACTGAAAAAGCCCATAGTTCGAAAGCATTCAGCATTATTCGTGACAATGCATATTTTAGAGCTATACAACAGTATATTGCTAATACATCACAATTGTCCCTAATGTGTCTAACAATGATTGTATAGATCCTCAACAAATTTTCCAACATATCTTTAAAAGGAAACAGCATTTCTTGTTAACATTACAGTTGTACCCAATATGTCAGATGTTAGCCCATACATGTACTCCAAATATAATTTCCATGGTTCTTGACTGAGTTCTAACAGATCACATATAATCATATATACAGTTGAAGATACTCATCTTACTTCACAATTGTACACAAGGTCTTGGATTTCATTCAGATAGGAATACATGTAGCTCCTTATCAAAATTGAGCCCTAGCTCCACAGCCCGCAATCTAATGATCCACTGTGTCTCCGCTCTTCTCAATGTGAGTGTTCTATCCCCCTTCTGGGACTACACTGTATGTTTGTTATGCCATGGAACCTGATTTTTCTCATATCTTCCAGAGTATGACACCGGTTGAAATGGACCGCAAAGGGATATCTGCAGTTATTGTTGCGTACTGCCCTCACATGTTCCTGTATTCTCTCTCTTAGGGGCCGTATGGTACTCCCTACGTAAATGAGTCCACAACAACAAATAATACAATAAACCACGTGGTTAGTATTGCAGTTTATGAATTGCCTTATGTGGTGTCTTGTGGCAGTGTTGTACTGAAAGTCAAAGGACTTATTTGCTGCAAATTGACAGATACTGCAATGAGTACATTTGAAGAAGGCTTGTGGTTTAGGTGGTAACTGGGACACAACAGTTCTCTCAACGTTGTACCCCTTCTGTGTGACACTGTAGGTTTGTTACCTATGAATTTCTCCACTGATTTATTTAGCTTAAGGATGTGCCAGTGTTTCTGAAAGATGTTGTAAATCTGGTGACTATATGTATTATAGTCCGTCACCAGAGCAATCTTACCGTTCTGAGTTTGCAACTTATTTCAGTTTTTGGACTTTAAAAGGCATTGTCTTGATTTCTTTTGTATTTTGTTCCTAGGGCATTCCAATGTCACTTGTGAGTACCCTCTGTTGTGAAATCTTCCCTCCAATCTCTGGAGTTCCGTGTGAAAAACAGTGTCATCACTAGTTTCTTCTTAATCTCGTAATTTCTCCCAAAGGGCTAGAATTTATTTGAGACTTTGGGTGAGCACTGCTCGCGTGCAACATGGAGCTGCAAGCTGTAGGTTTGCGGAAAAGTCTAGATACAATCCCGTTTTCTTTTATGTACAGGACCACATCCAAGAAATCTATCTCCAATTTGCTGATCTTATGCGTGAATCTCAAGTTGTATGGGTTGTTGTTAAGATGTTCCAATAGTTCTTGGAAACGCGGGTCGCTACCCGACCAGATGATAAAAATGTCATCGATGTAGCTACCCCAGTACATTATATGTTCAGTAAGTTCAGTGTACGCCATTTTCCATAAGTGTTGGTGTTCAAATATACTCATATACAGGTTAGCATAGGAGGGTGAGAATTCTGAACCCATGGCCACCCCTATGGATTGCCTGAACCAAGTATCCTGATATAAGAATACATTATTTTCCAAAATCAGTCGAGTTAGATCTACCAGCATCTGGGTATGTTCATAGAATATGGTGTCTCTATGTGCAAGACAATCAGCTAGGGCTTGTAGGCCCTTTTCCAGTGGTATATTTTAAGAGGCGCAGACAGATATTTGTAAGAAGAACTTTATTGTAAGTTCATATGTACAACCCCTAGACAGACAGATCCTCTCTCTGCAAATGCCAGCTCTCCTCTTCCAGTCAACTCAGAACAAAGCATCCTGGTTGCTATGGAAGGAATGTTGACATGTTGCCTGGCTACATATTAAGACACAACACATCTTTCCTCCTTAAAGAACAAAAAGAAAATATATATATTACAATTTAAAGGAATAACAAAATTATAAAGTTAAATTAATAATATGTGAAATTCATTTTATACATAAAATAAAATACAACATCTGGACGATTAATAGGTCACATAATCATTATGCCAATTGGGAATTTTCCTGACACGTTTGTCATTGTTTACACTGTCACAATCCTTGTTTAGTTGATTGTTGCTGATAGAGATCAGGGTATCTAAAATATGCCCACTACCACGGATAGAGTAATCTCACAGTTACACGCACATACATACATCATACGCTAGGGCCCATTTCACTAACACACGCTCAAATACTCTACCAGCAATAAACCTGTGGAAAGAAAACACTAACACCCTGCATCAATATCAGGTCGATCAGATCTGGTTTAGTGACTGTCCTAATCAATAACATAATCTACACAACATATACAATAATGATCAAAAATATAAACCCAATAATTGACAAGAAAGAAAGTTCAACACCATGTTTAAAATTATATTGCTTTATCTAAAATTAGTCAAAGTAAATCAATCAGAATAAATCATTTCTCATAGTTACCTATTCTAACTAAGTGTCAGAACGGGTCAGGACAAGTCTCTCGGTAAAATCTCTCAAGACGGAGTCCTCAGCATCAATCCTCAGCAACGCAGCTTCACGCAGCAAAGGTAAAAAGGCAAGTGGCAAAAGGGTGGCCAAAAGAGTGGGGAGATCCCTCCCTAAGCTAACAGTTTTTATAGTGAAAAATACAATGGAAAGACTCATCAGGTTTGCAAGAATACACTGAATCACTGAGCAGAGCGAGAAGGAAAGGATGCAACATTGCAACATTTGTGAACCTCCGCTCAGGAAAAATACACATAGCGAAAACTACGGAACAGGAACCAAGATAATAAAACATGTATCACATTTTATCCGGCTTCTCCTCGGCCATCGAGCCACAGTTCAGAGTTTTCCTCTACGGCTCCTTTGTCTTTCGAGATTGCCAAGGACACTTTCACTTTTCTTGGAGAACACCCAAAACTGCTGCTGTCCTCATGGAAAATTTCATAGAAGGACCATGGTCTGTCAACTTCAAGACTATTTCCAGCAGGGGTCGCCCTCGACACGTCTTTCACATATTCACTCGAGGCCAGGCTTCAAAATTAGCCATCATGGATTAGGCCTCCATAGGCCACAATAGACCATCTCAATTAAAAGAAATAAAAACAATGTTACTACAGCATAATGATTAAACAGTGTTAACCCCACTAATACCCTTATGTGTATGCATTTATCTAGCTTTTGCAACATAAAAAAGCATTAATTCAGACAGCGTTTTGTGCTCAAAATAAACAGCACACAGCAACGTTTAAACATGAAAACTTGCACGTTATTTTTTAGGAAACAAAAACAGCACACACATGCTAACCCTTGTGTAGCTTTTTCTTATATTAAGACAAACGAATTGATTAATAAAAAACATACTTGCACAAGACAAATAATTAATTTGTTATTCATTAGTAATTAATAAAACGCATAGACATACTAGAGCTTCAAAAACCCCTGAATTTTCTAAATGAAAACTCTGCTCCAGCAATCCCCCCTTTGGTGATTTTATCACCAAATAAACCCAAAAAAAAAATTAGTGAAAATTTAGTCCCATTTTAGGAGAAATCAGAAATGTCTTTTCCCCTTACACAACATTAAACACCAGTCACTCTTTCATCATCTCTTTTTGTATCTAAATAAACACTCTCCCTCAATTCTTCTAGTTCAATTTCTTGAGGTTCTCTTTTCAACTTCTTATTTTTCTTTTCCCTATTCAATTTCTTTTTCCCTCCCCTGTTTTTACAACACACACACACCAATCTTATTATTAATAAAGCCACAATTATACAAGACAAAGGAAACAATATTCTACCTATAATAGTACTACCTATCTTTGCAATAAAATCCTTAACAGCTATCATTTTATTAGCTATTTTAGTCCACAAACTCCCAGCTTCAAGTGGTACTAATTCTTCATGCAAATCAGTAATATTTCTAATATAGACCTTTAGGTCTTTACTTTCGTCAGGAATGTAAGTGCAACAATGTTGAACTTTCAATATTCCACAAACTCCACCCTCCTTGGCCAATAGAATATCAAGGGCAAGTCGATTTTGCATAGACATGGCACGTACGGCACTTAATTCCGTATTCACCAAAAGAAACCCTCCTGCGGTATTTGCCGATAAGCGATCAACCACTGTGGACAGTTTCCGAATTCCATAAGCATTTAAAGAAATTCCCACTGCTGGAATCAAAACCCCAAAAATATCACCCACAATTTCAGACCAAGTTTCTCTCTTAAAACGTGTTAATAAGTTAATATCTTCTACATCTCTTATTTTATCTGTATGAAAAATCTTAGGAAAACCAGGCCCACATAACATGTGCCATACCAATGGTCCGGCAACTTGTAATAAGCCTTGTTCCCACAAACATAGTACACTCCTGGAAAAATTGTATCTTCTCCACCTCTGAAACCCCAACCTGTCGCAATGAAGTATGTATCATGGCACTCACTAGTTCCCACAAAATATGTATCATATTGGGATTTTCTTCTGGTAATACAAAGTTTACCCTTCTGCGGCGCATCTAGAGCTAAAGTTGGACTAGCCCCAGTCTTCAACTCTTTTCCCATCTCAATGTCCCAAATTGTTTCACTCACTTCATAATTTGCCCCTTTCTCATGCATGTTCACTCTCCTTTCTTCTACCATATCCAGGAAAGCTCTCTCCTCTTCTTTCAAACTGCAAGTTAAATTATTCTTAAAAATGTAATCTAATGTTAATCCTTTTTCTTCAATAAAAATCTCACCAAAAGTGTTAGCTTCTTTAGCTGGATTAAGCTCTCTATTCATTGGCAAGTGCCCAAAAATACTATCTCTGTTAGACATCTCATAATCTATTTTCCCTAATAAATAAAAAACACTACTTAAAATACTACAGGAAATACCATATGTAGCTGGTAAATGGTGATAAGTAACACCCTCTGAAACAGATGCAGGTAATTGCATACAGACGTAGCAATCCCTTACTTCCATTGTCTTTACATACTCATATAACAGTTTAGAAAAAACATTACTAGAAAAATTATTAATTGACCTATCTTTGTGTATGTAACTACTACTTCTAATTGGAACTACTTTTTGTGAATTCTTCTCTACATTTGTCCCATTCTCTATATTCATTCCAAACTCTACTCTAAAAGTAACTAATAAAATTAAAACACCCCATAGAAGCATTAATAATCCAGTACAACAGCAGCACATTCTACACCACCTCTTAAAGAAGGCACATCTATTACTATTATTCTCTATGTTAGCCATTTTAGTTTAGCCTCTACTACTCCACTACTGTTTGAACTTCTTCAATTCTTCAGCAATTCTTCAGCTCTCAGTTTATCCAAATGATCTCTCCGTTCACTTTATCCAAGTGAATCCTTCTTTCACTCAGTTTGGATACTTGTCATTCTTCACTTCAATTTCTTCAACATCAAATTGTATCAGATCTCCAACGTCAAGATCCTCAGTACTCGACTCTTCTCCAATGTCAGTCAAGAGTACTTTCAGAATTTCACCAGTATCTTCCTCAACCACTTCTCTCAAGACCACTTCCGGATTATCTCGAGTCACTGTTTCTTCTTCTCCTCCTTCAGACAGTGCCACATAAGACCATTCCGGTGATCTGTACTTTTGGTTGGGCCTTCTTACTCTTTTTATTTCCACTGGTTCGTTTGACTCCTTTGATTCTTCTCCTTCAGCTTTTGAACTTTGACTCGAAACTTCATTCACTTGTTCAGCTTTCGATGAATTTGCTCTTATTACTCTGTATCTCAGCCTTTTAACTCTGTTGTTAGGCCAACGGTCTCCTCTTAACACCTTTTTCGGCTTTGTTTCTTTACTTCTTTCTCCAATCCAAGTTCTCTTTCTCAGAACTCGACCTTCTGTTTGTTCATCCTCATCATCTGTTTCAAGTGCCTCTTGTTTCCGTTTTCCAGCAGTTTTCTTCTTCTCCACAGATTTTTTCACCACTGTTTGAGACTTCCCTACTCCTGTCCCTCCTCGGGTCTCCGACACGCAATCTTCTTGCTGTCTACTTGTCCCTTCACCTAGCTCCTCATGAATGTTCCCTACACCTCCTCGGGGGTCTTCCGCAATCTGTCCCTCTCTATCTTCTTCTGACCCTACTTCTTCAAGTATAATCTCAAGTGGTTCTTCAATCTCCTCTTCTTCTGATTCAGGAGTAATCTCTGTGTGATTTCTTTTTTCTTTTCTTTTTCCTTCACTGCTGTTTGAAACTTCAGGCTCTCTTACAGAATCTGATCTTCTCTCTGATACTCGCAGTGATTCTCTTGAAGCTCTCTCTGCTTCTTTTCTCACTGATTCTGTATCATCAGTATCTTCATCATCACTGGAATCTGACTCTTCAAAATACTCTTTACCAGTCCCTTCTTTTGGATTTGGAACTCTCAGAGTATGACTTGCATGTACCCAGTGCTTCACTCCAGCACACTTTACTGCAGTCGTTGTAGTCAGAATAACTTGTCTCGGCCTTCCCCACCTTGGAATCAAGCAATTTCTTCTCCTGTGAACTTTTATCCTCACCCAGTCTCCTGGACTCAGATCATGGGCTTGCTTCTTCTCAAGTGTGGTAGCTTCTTCTCCAACCTGGTGAAACACAGAATGAACTGCGTCAGCCAGGCCTTTACAGTAATCCAAAATCATGTCATCAGTTATTGTCACCAATTTATTGACAGGCACGAATGCATGGCGCATAGCACGTCCCATGATTATTTCATGCGGGCTCAAACCAGTAGTTCTATCTGGAGTAGATCTCATTGTCATCAGAACTAGAGGCAAAACATCTGGCCATTTCATGCCAGTGGCTAAGCACATCTTTCCAATCCTATTCTTAATCGTGCCATTAATCTGCTCAACCACACCAGAAGCCTCTGGTCGGTATGCACAATGTAGCTTCTGCTGAATTTTCAATGCTTCACAAATCAAACCCATGAGTTCATTCTGAAAGTGTCTACCTCTATCAGACTCAACTGTAACTGGAAACCCGTACCTAGGAATCAACTCCCTCAACAGTAACTTTGCCACTGTTAATCCATCATTTCTTCTAGTCGGTTAAGCTTCCACCCACCTTGAAAATAAACAGACTACCACTAGAACATACCTCAGTCTGTTCACTTGGGGCATCTCAATGAAATCAATCTGCATTCTTGTAAAAGGACCTCCTTCTCTGCCTATTGTTCCCAGGCTCACCACTGTCTTTTTCCCAGTGTTAAATTGCTGACAAACTAAACACCTTTGACAGATGCTCTCTGCAATTGTCCTGAACTTTGCATTGTACCAGGTCTGCTTAAACGACCTAACCATCGCGTCTCTCCCCAAATGTCCCTGGCCATGATACATCCTTGCCATTGACGACAAGATGGAGTTAGGCATCACTGGTCTGCCATCTCTGTAGACCCAAACATGGTCTGTTTCTCTTGGAGCACATCCTGCCTTAATCCAATCTTGTTTCTCTTCATCTCCTGCCTCATCTTGTAACTGTTTCACTTCATCCCAGGTCTCTAGGACATTAGTAAACATCACAGAAAGAAAAGACATTTCCCTCTCTCTTTCCCTGTTAATGGACTGATTGGTCTTGGCACAGTACTGCACAACATCATTGGCATACCTGTTACCAATCGTTATAAAATCCTCCCCTGGACCATGGACAGTACATTTTACAACTGCTAACTCTTTAGGCAGCTGTATCGCCTCAAGCAATTTTCCAATCATTTCAGCATTCTTTATTGGAGTTCCACTCGATGTCAAGAAACCTCTTTGTAGCCAAAGTTGGCCAAAATCATGCACCACTCCAAATCCATACTGACTATCAGTCAACACAGTCGTCCTCAAATCTTTCCCAATTTCGCAAGCTTTTGTCAATGCTATTAATTCAGCAACTTGCGCAGATTTCACTCCTTTCAATGGTGATGCTTCCATGACCTCTGAAACTTTGCACACCGCATATGCTGCACATAGCACACAATCATCATTCCTCAAGCATGATCCATCCACAAACAACACATGATCATTTTCTGGTAAGGGAATATCCCTTATGTCTGGTCTCGGTTTTGTACAGTACTCAAGCACATCCAAACAATCATGATCATCTTCCATCTTTATACCCACATTTTCAATATCCGGCAAGAGTGTCGCTGGATTCACATTCACACATCTCTCAAGAGTCACATTTGATGCACCCAGTATCACTTTTTCATACTTAGTCAACCGACTATGTGACATGTACTGAGTTCTGCTTCTTGTCAAAAGAATTGCCACATTGTGAGGTACGAATACCCTTACAGGATATCCCATTATAATTCCCTCACTTTGTTCCAGGCTTCTGCATGTTGCAGCCACAGATTTCAGACAACCTGGTAAACCCACAGCTACAGGGTCAAGTGTTGATGAGAAGTACGCAATAGGCCTTCTCAATTGTCCATGTTTCTGGATTAACACTGAAAGTGCACATCCATTTCTCTCACTGCAGTACAGCTCAAATTCTTTCTCATAGTCAGGCATACCCAAAGCTGGAGCCTCACACATTCTACTTTTGAGCTCTTCAAATGCTGCCATTTGTTCTGCATCCAGATCCAATGGATCTGTCATTTCACTTTTTGTCAGCTTAATCAAAGGCTTTGCTATCAGGGAAAAATTAATTATCCACTGACGGCAATAACCCACCATACCCAGGAACATTCTCACTTCTCTCTGGGTTTTTGGAGCTTTCATTTCTCTGATTATTCTGATCCTGTCAGTAGTCACTTTTCTCAGACCTTTTTCAATATTGTGTCCAAGATAATGCACCTCTTTCTTGCAAAATTGCAATTTGGCTGGAGATACCTTCAACCCTCCATCTGCCAGATGATTCAGTAAAGCTATAGTATCCACTTCACAAGCTTCACGTGTCTTTGATGCCACAAGTAGGTCATCAATGTACTGCACTAACACTGAGTTTTCAGGCATGATCAAACTCTCCAACGATTTCTTCAATAACTGATTGAATATCGAAGGACTCTCTGTATACCCCTGTGGGATTCGACACCATGCTAAGATACGCTGGCCAAACCTAAATGCAAAAATCGGCTGGCTGTCATGATGCAATGGAATTGAAAAAAACGCATGACACAAATCAATCACTGTATACCACTCAGCATCATGTGGAATTTGATACAGAATCACTGATGGATTTGGCACAGTAGGACAACATGCCACCACAATTTGATTAACTTTTCTCAGATCTTGCACGATCCTAAATTTGCCATTGGGCTTTTTCAGTCCCATTATCGGTGAATTACATGGACTACTCAATAGTTCTCTTAGAACTCCTTGCTGAATCATTTTCTCAATTATAGGAGTTATCCCTTCAATTATTTCTGGTGTCATTTTGTACTGAGGAATGCACCTGTTGATTTAAAGATTTATTCTCATTACTCACTAATGGTGGATTAGGACATTCAGATCTCCAATGTCCCAGCTGGCCACAGTTGTGACAAGGGAACTTTTTCTTTGCTTCCTCAAGACTTCCTTTCCCTTTTCCTGCATATCTGGGTCTATTTCCTGCATTATTTCCTGGATTATTTGCCTGTTCCACTAACTGTGCTTCCTGTCTTTCTGCAACTTTCACTTGTGCCCACATTGCTTTTTCTTTCAGCTTTCTTTGTTTTGCTTCAATTTCATCACTGAAGTATTTTGCATGTCTCAGAATTTCATCTACTTTTTTACTCTGCCAATCCACTGTGTGTTCACGAATTCTCTCACCAATTTCAGGTCTTAGACCATATACAAATCTGTATACAAAGTGACTCAAATCTTTGTCACCCAGGTGTTCATCTCCACTGAATTGTTTAAAAACCAGTATCAGCCTCTCGTAAAAAGCATGAACTGATTCTTTTGCTTCCTGTTGTGTTCGATCTATCTTAACCCAGTCTGTCTCTTTTGGAGGAACTTTACTCTTCAGGTATACCATCACCTGATCATACTTCCTCATTACTTCTGGATCTGGTGCCCCTGTTCTTGAATCTCTTGGATATTCCTCAGTAGGCCAACTCACAACTATTTTACACTCAGTCCACAAGTCTGCTGGAACAATTATATCAAACAGACTATTCAGGTCAACCCACAGCACTTTTGACAATTTCACAAACCTATCTACCTGCCTATACCACTCGACGGGCTTTTCTCTCAATCGAGGGAAATCATTCGTAAATGATAAAATATCCTGTCTGGTCCATGGAACATGTACATATCCTCCTCCAGGTATTTCTCTCATAGGATAATTATCCACTGGTTTCTCCTTTTCTCTTACTGGAAATGCCGAATAAGTTGTTCTATCTACAGATTCCTCTCTTTTCTTATACCACCTATCCTTCCACTTTTCAACATCACCCCATCTTCGCAGTAATGCCACCATTTCTTTAATCTGTCCTGTTCTACCAGAAGCATTCACATTTTCAATATCTTTCTCTGTAAAATCCATCCTGTAAGTTCTCTGTAAAGCCTTTACTTTATCAATGTCAACTCCTTGTTCATTTGCTATTGCTCTTAGCCTGTCATGTGTATTCCTTGCTCTCCAGGTAACACTTTTACACATAAACAACAGCTCACCATCATGATGACTCTTCAGTATTTCTACTGGAACTGTTCCTGTCACAAGCTCTTCTAATTCTATACGTAACCTAGCCACATCAATAATTTGTGAATCCTTATCCTTTTTCTGAAGAACCTTCATCCAATCATTTAAATCATCAACTGTTATTTCAGCAGTTTTTCTCACTGGAACCACTCTCTTCTGCGGTTCTAAAATTGGCATCCCTGAACAACTAGGTTCACTAGTATCCAATAGTTCACTACATGTGTCATGTCTTGTTTGTCTCAGGTCACTTCTTTCTGCTCTTTTATCTGAATCTCCTGAAGGACCAACTGAATTTGTCAAATTATTCCCAACATATGGAATCACCAGTCCATTCTCACCTGCTCTCTGTTTGTCAAACACAGGCATAACTGGACCTATAGTTACAGGCACCGTAACAGCTTCCAGATTTTTCGTTAACTCCCTAATTTTCTCAGTCAGTTCTGTTGTCGTTTTTGCTAATTTTCTAGCATTTTCCTCACTACTTCGATTTTCTCTCTCCCTGAAAGAACTATTACTTCTTGATTCAGGTGTCACTTTTTCTTTCTCAATAATACAGACTGTATCTCTTATCGGAGAAACAACTGGTGTACTCTCATCTGGTTCTGGTCTATATGGAGGTGGTCTCTTGTAAATCATGTCATTTAAGACCTCATCATCATACTCATTAACTCCAACTGCTCCTTCTTCAATTGTTCTCATAGGATATAATCCCTCTGACATATTAACATCTCGCCACCTTTTCATCCGATCATGATGTGTTTCACGATCATGTCTCCTCCCAAACATATTCCTGTAATACCCTCCAGACCTTTGCTTTTCTCGCTCATGAACTTCCTCTTCCCATTCCACTAAAGCCTCGAACTGTGTAGGTCTCGGCTTCGGGTCCAGACGTACCATCTTTTCCCGTAAATTTCTCAACACGGCCAAATTAAATGAACCATGTTCTGGAAATGCTAGAACACCATCTTCTTTAGTATACCTAACCCAATTCTGCAACCATATACAGGTATGTAATCCATATTTCGCAACCATAAAGGATGCAGGTGTTTTCGCTGGAGGTAGCAACTCACCCTCTCTCGTTTTAACCTCTTTATCCTTGGTAAACCACTTTTTAACTTTCCCAAAGAACGTTTTTTTCTTTTTCTCTTCTTGGTAATACATTTTAGCGCTTACCAAAACTCTCTACTCTTTCCGTATTATAAATATACAATACGAGCTTTTCAACCAATAGCAGCGCGACTCACACTAACGCACCAATCCTGGAGCGTCTACGTCACTAAACAGCTCTTCCAATCCCTGCGCGACTCACACTAACGCACCAATCCTAGCGCGAACCCTATTCTGATCCACTATCCAATCAGAGCGCGGACTTTCTGACGTCAACAGTCGCTGCAGTTTGTCTCTGTTTTCTGTCACTCGTCTACCCCTCCTTTACAAAATCTCTCAGTAGACTTCGTGTCAAAATTTCTACAAAAATCTATTAGTTACAACATAAAAAACATCTCCATTGTCTGCTTCGCTAACCACAGAATAGTAAAGAGAGTCTATTTTTCAAGTCAACAAACTTTCATACATCTCATAACTGTTTCCTCTAGGACTTATCCAAAGAGTCTTACAATCAATAAATGTAATACATTTACGCACATTCATGCAAGAAAAATATAGTACATACGCACAGAATCCTGTTTCCCGAGAACAGCGCACAATCTGCTCCACTACAGAATTATAACATACATTAACTAAGCAACTTCGCCCAGTTCCTCAAACAAGCTCAGAGAATACCTATTACTCCTCCCGCGATAAGCTTTAACGGAAATCCTTACAGATCCCTGGGACTTAAGACCAGAGTTTCACAGATAACCTTCACTACGATACACACTTCTTATATACCAGAAATATATTCTAATAGTAACATACGACGATGTCACTGATTCCGAACCCAGACAATGTGAACGCGCAACTTCAATTGTCACACGTTATTCTTTACAATCCCGTCTTTCCCGAGAGCAGCATATACTTCCCTCTGCCCTACTACGGAACTGCTACAACAGCTTCCAAGTTCCAGAAGCACTACATTTAACTCAACATGACGACTTCAACATATAATATTAGTACATATACCAATATTGACAAAATAAAATCAATAATCAATAAGCCAATGTACAAGCAATCTTATCAGATCAAGACAACCATCTAAAACCATCCTCTGCTACCAGGAAATTGATAGAGATCAGGGTATCTAAAATATGCCCACTACCACGGATAGAGTAATCACACAGTTACACGCACATACATACATCATACGCTAGGGCCCATTTCACTAACACACGCTCAAATACTCTACCAGCAATAAACCTCTGGAAAGAAAACACTAACACCCTGCATCAATATCAGGTCGATCAGATCTGGTTTAGTGACTGTCCTAATCAATAACATAATCTACACAACATATACAATAATGATCAAAAATATAAACCCAATAATTGACAAGAAAGAAAGTTCAACACCATTGTGAGAAGTTGGCCTGATGTATGATGTCACTAGTTATAGTGTACACCTTATATCAGTCCAAATACCCTTATGGTGATTGGTTGTAAAGTCAACCTTATTGTGAAATCTTCCCTCCAATCTCTGGAGTTCCGTGTGAAAAACAGTGTCATCACTAGTTTCTTCTTAATCTCGTAATTTCTCCCAAAGGGCTAGAATTTATTTGAGACTTTGGGTGAGCACTGCTCGCGTGCAACATGGAGCTGCAAGCTGTAGGTTTGCGGAAAAGTCTAGATACAATCCCGTTTTCTTTTATGTACAGGACCACATCCAAGAAATCTATCTCCAATTTGCTGATCTTATGCGTGAATCTCAAGTTGTATGGGTTGTTGTTAAGATGTTCCAATAGTTCTTGGAAACGCGGGTCGCTACCCGACCAGATGATAAAAATGTCATCGATGTAGCTACCCCAGTACATTATATGTTCAGTAAGTTCAGTGTACGCCATTTTCCATAAGTGTTGGTGTTCAAATATACTCATATACAGGTTAGCATAGGAGGGTGAGAATTCTGAACCCATGGCCACCCCTATGGATTGCCTGAACCAAGTATCCTGATATAAGAATACATTATTTTCCAAAACCAGTCGAGTTAGATCTAGCAGCATCTGGGTATGTTCATAGAATATGGTGTCTCTATGTGCAAGACAATCAGCTAGGGCTTGTAGGCCCTTTTCCAGTGGTATATTTTAAGAGGCGCAGACAGATATTTGTAAGAAGAACTTTATTGTAAGTTCATATGTACAACCCCTAGACAGACAGATCCTCTCTCTGCAAATGCCAGCTCTCCTCTTCCAGTCAACTCAGAACAAAGCATCCTGGTTGCTATGGAAGGAATGTTGACATGTTGCCTGGCTACATATTAAGACACAACACATCTTTCCTCCTTAAAGAACAAAAAGAAAATATATATATTACAATTTAAAGGAATAACAAAATTATAAAGTTAAATTAATAATATGTGAAATTCATTTTATACATAAAATAAAATACAACATCTGGACGATTAATAGGTCACATAATCATTATGCCAATTGGGAATTTTCCTGACACGTTTGTCATTGTTTACACTGTCACAATCCTTGTTTAGTTGATTGTTGCTGATAGAGATCAGGGTATCTAAAATATGCCCACTACCACGGATAGAGTAATCACACAGTTACACGCACATACATACATCATACGCTAGGGCCCATTTCACTAACACACGCTCAAATACTCTACCAGCAATAAACCTCTGGAAAGAAAACACTAACACCCTGCATCAATATCAGGTCGATCAGATCTGGTTTAGTGACTGTCCTAATCAATAACATAATCTACACAACATATACAATAATGATCAAAAATATAAACCCAATAATTGACAAGAAAGAAAGTTCAACACCATTGTGAGAAGTTGGCCTGATGTATGATGTCACTAGTTATAGTGTACACCTTATATCAGTCCAAATACCCTTATGGTGATTGGTTGTAAAGTCAACCTTATAGACCAGCTATCCTAGTGGTAGCATGGACAAGAGCAGTCTTAGGCTAAACTCTGAATGGCATGTGAAGCCAGCTGTGATACCATATATAATCCCTTGAATACCAAATGAAAGGACACCACAACAGATATATATATAAAATAAAGTGTATTTATTCTAAGCAAACCCTCAGCACTCTTTATGAGTTTAGAGGTAAGTACAACACAGTCTTATTAATGCATACAGTAAGTCGCACAGGTAAGTAATACAGTTAGGCCCTAGGGGCCACGCAAACCATATACTAAGTAAGTGGTATAAGAACCACTGTCACGGAAATAGAATAGGCCTAGGCCTAGGGAATCGCTGGGGCTACACTACACTAGCGTTAGTTAGGAAGTGGGAGGCCCACGGGATTCGTGTGCAGAGTGGAAACACTCACGCGTAATGCGTAAAAGTCAGTAGCAATGTTACAGTTTAGAAATAGATAGATTTAGGACACTTCCGGAGTAGCTAGGAAGTTGAGACTTGAAAACTAGACACTAGGATAGTCACTATCCTGATGAGCACCGGAGTACCCAAGTTACCTAGCCCACAGGCTGCGGGTGCATAGGGGTGAAGATGCGTCGTTTTCGTCGTCGACTCCTATGGATGCCTGAAGAAAGATGCTGACAGGCAGTCAGTGAAGAGTGTCCTGTGGATCCCAAGCCTGGGATCAAGAAGAGAAGAAACCTGCAAGCAGAGGGGACAGAGTCAAGGTCACTAGCCAGTGACCACGTGGAACCAGGAAGGAACCAGGCGATGTCGTGAAGTGTTGCAGGTGAAGGTGAAGCTTGTCGCTGCAGCCAGGAGGACCAGGAAGCGTCGAGGACGACCAGGACCAGGAGGCGAGCTGTCCCACGAAGGCTCTTGCTGTCGGCGGCGTCGAAGTTGGACTAGGACTCACCAAGCCTTGGCAAGCGGAACCCACGAAGAACAAGGGACTTGCTTCTGGTGCAGACCAGGAAGGTCTGGGGTGCTTCTTCTTTGCAGAGAAGCGGGAGCCAGTCTGGAGGAGCCAAACCAGCGCAGAAGATTTCAGGGAGCGTCGTCACAAAGGCCACTAGCCAGCGGGCAAGCAACCGGACAGACGCGGCAAGCAGGAAAATGCTGAAGGGCCCCACGCAGGACTCGTGGAGTGTGGGGGGCTGATCTTCGGTGCAGATGGTGCTTGGGGTTGGGGCTTCTCAATCCCCGGTGCACAACTTCGAGGGTACCTCAGAAGCTGCGCTGTAAGTTACTAGCCACTTTTCCCAGGTAGCCGGTCCCACGTCGCTCGTCGCCTCCACGGATCTCAGCTCTGCTGCAGATGTGGATGAGGGTCGGAGAAGTCTGGAAGTCAAGGCTCTGGTCGGGCTCTGCAGTCGGTTCCTCGCAGAACGGTCGCAAAGCAAAGGGTAGTCTCTTGATGGTGCCTGTTTGCACAGGGTAGCCACTCCTTGGCTACAAGGGAGATTCTTCAGTCTTCTTCTTTCGTCGAATGTCGAAGGTCCAGAGTTTCTGTTCAAGTTTGCAGGTTCAGGATAATCTAAAGTCTTGAGGCCCAACTCCCACTCTTATACTAATCTGGGGGGCTGGGATACCTGCTAGGTCACGCCTTATGGGTGGGACCTGGGAGGGGGTGGTTACACCCACTTCCCTTTGTCCAGTTTCGTGCCAGAGCTGGGGCTGGAGTGCCCCAGCGCCGGTTTGAACTGGACTATGCAAGGAACACCTTGTGTGCCCCAGGCATGTCTCATTCCTTTCAGCCCACCCTGCCCCAATACACTAAAGGCTGTCTGGGGAGGTGCTAGCACCTCCCCAAGCAGGAAACCTATTGTCCAGGCCTCCCTGGCTGGGATCACTCCCAGCAGCAGGAGGTCAGACTTGTGTCTGTGGCAGCAGCATCCATTTTGTGATGCTGAGGCTTTGGTCAGAGGTTACACAGCAAAGTAGGATTTTAACATGTCTCTCCCTCTAGAAGGGGGGAATAATATCCTCATCACCAGAAATGGTATGGGGGTATTATTCCAAAGTGTTAGACACCTTACACGACATGTTTTGATAAAGCCAAACCATCGTTACCATAACCGTTTAAGATTATAAGGCACTTTAAGAGTATATGGTAGGCTATATCATAGAACAGCTATAAGGACATGGTTCCGAAAGCTGCAGACAGGCTCAGCTCATGCTAGAGCACCATCTCACATGTTACCAAGCACTCTGCCTCCAGGATTGTTAAGGCCTGCCATAGGAGTGACTGATAGGTACACATGTGTCTATATATAAGGGCAGATATAGGCATACTATATCTAAGCAAGGGGTGATTACACGACCTTGCCCCAGCTGAGTGATCAGCCAGTTGTGTCTGATTGGAAGGCCAGACCAGGGGTGGCATAATACATGCTGCAGCCCCTGGGAGGCCTAGGGTACACCTATGCCCTGGGTACCTAGGGTACACTGTACAGGGTCCAATAAGGTGATCCTTACCAATTGGTTATGTACCTAGGGTACATGGAGTCCATTTTACAGAGAGAGCAGACAGCCTGAGACCCTGAATGGCAGGATCTCAGGCCAACTAAGTCGAAAAACCAGCTAGACACTAGGCAAAAAGTTGGGGGTAACCATAGTCAGATATCCACCTTCCTACACAACCCCCCCCCCAAACGAAAGGAGATAAGGCTGGCCTTGGAAGGTAAGCCTCTATTGCCTGAGTGGCCATATAAGGAAGAACCAGCACTGGCATGGTTACCCCCTGTCTCATGGTCCACTAAGCAATCCCTCATCCTAAAGATATCATAGGGTCTCCACCATAGGGAATCTCTACCTTTGGTGTGTCTTTGCAAAGTAAAAGGCTGGTGTTGAGATGGAGTACTGAAGTGAGTGTCCTCAAAGTGAGGCCTCAGCTTCCTCCAATCATCCTCCACCATGGATGCCTTTCTTTCTCTAACTGAGTTGCACTGTGCTCTCAGGGTCAGCCTCTGGCTACCTAAAGCTGGAGGCTGGGTCCCTTTTGTGGGCTTACTGGAGGGACAGGTCAGGTTTGGGGCCCTAAGGTCCCATGTTTGCCTGTGCCCAACAGAATCCCTCTGGGGGAGGTCCCTAACTACCTGTAAAGGGGATCCCTCAGGAATGTTTTTACCCATCACCTGGCTAGGGCAACTAACCAGGCAATCCTCATTCTTTTGAAGGGGGGGTTCTTGTGGACAGGGGCCCTCTTGGGGTCCACTGGCCCCCCTGACCTCTGCAGCCCTGGGCTGACTGAGGCAGGGTAGAGAGAGGCAGGCTACCTGCACCAGACTGGGTCCCACCTTGGAAGGGGCCACTGACATCAGAGGCTCTGCCAGGCCAGGCCTGGCTACCTCTGGGGCAGTTCCTTCACAAGGGGTGAGGTCAGATCCCTGAGGAGGCTGACATTTTCCTAATGTCTGGGGAGAGGGAGACTTTTCTTCCTCCCCACTACTCTCTGTTTGTGTGGAGTGATCCATAGTTTCAGGCTTCACTACACCTATATCAGTCTGAGTGTGGGCTGAGACCATTACAGCCTTGCCAACCTTTTCAGGAAGGCACTCAGTTTGTGTTTGAGCTGTGACTGTCACAGCTCTGCCAATTTCTACAGGGAAGTCTGTCTGTGCCTGGGCTGTGGCTACCACTGCCCTTCCAACCTTTTCAGGGAGGAAAGCTACTTGGACAGGGGTTGTGACTGGCACAACCCCACTACCCTTTTTGGAAAGGCCTACCATTTTAGAATGGGTGTCTTGTTCAACTCCAGCCCAAGCTGAGAGTTCTAAGTCATTCCCCAGCAAGCAGTCCACAGGCAAGGTTGGAGACACTGCCACCCTTTTAGGGCCAGTGACACCTCCCCAGCTGAGACATACCTCTGCCATGGGATGACTGTTCTGTTTGCCATCAATGTTAGTTACCTGGTATGAGAAACCAGGCAAAAGCTGCTCAGAGGGAACTAGCCTATGGGCCACCATAGTGATGCTAGCTCCAGTGTCTCTGTAGGCCTCAGCTTTTCTACCATTGATGTAGGGTTCCTGTCTGTACCTACCCAAAGTGTTGGGACAGGCAGTGAAGTTGGCAAACCCCATGCCACCATCACAGACAAGAGTAGCTGCTGCAGGGGAATTGGCTAAGCCAGGATCCCCCTGTGTTCCCCAAGAAAACCCAACCAAATTTTTGGGGGCACTCCCACCACCTGGGGGATTACTGCTGACAGTAATAGGTGGTGTGACAGGAGTAGTTGGAGGAACAGTTTTGTTTTTAGCCTGTGGACAACTGCTGTCAGTTTTCCAATGCCCAGGTGTTTTACACACATGGCAGTAGGGCTTTTTAACTGTGGTAGAGGAGGGAGCTTGGGACCCACCACCCTGTGTGGAGTTTTGGGGCCCTGATGTTGTAAATTAAGGCAGAATGTGATTAAGCATTTACTGAAAACATTAATGCTTCCCTTTGTTCATGTTTTCCTCATTATGTTGGCCGAAGTCCGGACTCCATTTTGTATTGACATGCTGCCATGTGTTCACCACGAGGAGAGTCCGACCTCTGTGTTAGTTGCTCTTGCAATCTGCCTAGCAACAGTTTATAAATAGCTCTCTCTTGTCCGTCTGGCGCATGCCCAGACTTGACCACATCTGTTATAATTAGCTTTGCTTGACCATGTGTTTTCGCGGGCCCAAAGAGCGTGTTGGCTCCGCCCATGTATTGATTCAGTATCGAGAATGACCCTAAATGGTAATGTTCTTCAACCTCATGTGGTATCCACCCACTTATGAGCCCCTCTGTTGTGTATAAAAGGGGACTGTGTATGCAAGTTCTTTGTGCTACTCCTTGCAATACTGAAGAGTGTTGTGTGGATTGTAGGACCACCCTTAAGGGTTAATAAACGTTGTTTTTGTACTTTGCAGTTTCCGTGCCAACTTCCTTATAGATTTCGTTACAGAAGAGCGAACCCTTGTCTCTTGCGGGCCTAGCTGGGGCTTGTATTCATCAATTGGCGCCCGTCACGTGGGGCTCATCGGCGACTCGGATGCTCGAAGGATTGGTCGCGACGAAGGTGAGGAGTTTGGCCGGGGACGTGATCACTGCCAGCGGCGTCTTAGCCCTGGCATCCCGAGGTTTTTCTTCCTTCCCTTCCGAGCTGACCATCTGGGTGGCGCCGGTCATCGACTGAGACCTCTTCTGTCGGTCCTGCCGTGAGAGCCGTTTGGGCGATTGTGGAGCTTGGCAGTTGGAACCTGGACTCTTGATTGGTAAGAACCGTTGTACGGTACTTGCTCCGAGTTTTGAAGCCTGGTCTGGCTATTTGAGTTTGATTGATGGTGACTAGTCATATTTTGAATTTGTCTTTGTGAAAATATATGCGTTGCAACACATATAGGCAGGTAATGTGGAGAAATTTCTCCGGAAGCTGTGTAAACTTTGAACGGCGCAACGATTAAGTGCCATTTTTTCTTGATAATACTGCATATTTTGCATTATTCCTAGCATGCCTGCTTTTAGCGCACTTCGTAAGTGGTGCTGCTGTCTTGGAAACCGGTTGAACCTCGAGGAATCTGCTCCAGCTCCCCCAGAGGGGACTCCTAATAGGGATATGTACGTGAAGCATGGTCTTTCTTCCATAATGTACAGCACGTTATGGAGGAAATATACGAGGAAGGATCCTGAGTTGCGATGGCCTTTGTATGGATCGTTTGATATACGTAAGATTGAGTATGTGGAACAGTGTATGTGTAAGCGACGTGCTCGTCAGGATATGTTTGAGTGTGTGCGATTATGGGTGAAGGAAGTGCGTGAGCGAGAGAAACGTGAGAAAGCGCTGTTTGATAAGGAGCAACGAAAGAATGATCATATGCGAGCGCAGGAAGCGAAGCGTCGAGAGGACAAAGAGCAAACGGACAGACAAGAGAAAGAGCGAAGGCTACAAGTTTCGGGTCAATATGTTGTTCGTCAGCCGCTTTATCCTGTCCTTAATAATCCTGATGACGATTTTTATTTACTAGATCGCTCTCCGCCCCCTTATGTTGGCGCATCTGCTCCGCGGCCACAAGATTCTGGCCCGGCTTCGGGTAAGGTCGACACGCGGTCCATGTTATCGACCGAGCACATGGCTGATCTTCGGAAACTTTCCCTCCGTGCACTTAAGGGCAAGATGTCTAAGGATGAGTTGTTCCATACTTGGGGGTCGTGGCAAGATAGAGAGAGGGTGTATTTTCTGTCTCATTTCGCGGATGAAGTAATTGCTGCTTTCCGAAAATATTCTAGTGTCCTTGAGCCTGACGAAGTGTCTTCGGATGCCGGAGCATTACGTAATGGTGTTTTTTCTCCCCCTAAGGCTCCTGAGGCGGCTCGGCGGCTGTTCGCTTTACGGGACGAGGTGCTGGCCCTTAGAGAGAAAGCACGTCAACAAACGGAGGAGGAGAAGCAGTCGGATTCGTCTGCAGCAGGGGGCCATCCATCCGCCTCCCAGTCAGATAAGGATGACATAGTGCATGTTAAACCAATGCGAGAGGCGGCGCCTTTGTATGTTCCTCCCAAGGGAGCAGGGACTAGCTCGGATATTAATTCTGTCGATGCTAGGGGATATTTTGTGTATAATTGGGTTTATACTCCATGGCATAGGGCCGATGTTATGGCATTAAAGAATGCGCTGCCTGACCCCCGCAAGAATCCAGCGGCCTTCTATGAAGAAGTCGAGGGGGCCTTGAATTCTTGCATTATGACCTTAGCGGATATAGACTTGTTCTTTGGCCTTATCCTACCGCCGGATACGTGGCGCTCTGTCCGAAAGGTAGATGATGCGGTTGCCTTCAAGGCCCGGTGGTCTGACCTTGAGGATGAGGATAGGGAACGGAAGCCCGCACAGAAACCACCCCAGAATATTTTAGATCTCCCTGCGGCTATTGTGGCTAAGTTGAAGACGATTATCCCCCCTAAAAAGATTGACTGGAATATGTTAGCTGCATGTAAACAGAAAGTTGACGAGTCAGTCGCGGACTTCTTTACGCGCTTTGAGGAGACGTTTCATGATTTTAGTGGCCAGTCGCTTACTGACGACACGGGCCGCCACCTTTTCGCGGACAAATATGTGGCTAATCTGCTGCCGGCAGTTGCGGCCCGGTTAAAAGCGAGTGAGAGTTCTTGGTCCTCCGCGACACCGACGGCCCTTCTGACCATCGCCCAGTATTATGAGCGTCAGGAGCACGAGGCGAAGGGCCAGGAGGAGAAGAAATCGAAAGATCTTAAAACCAAAGTGATGTTAGCACAAGTATATGGCCCGCCCCGCCGGGGTAATAATAATAGGGGAAGGGGTGGATCTTATGGTCCCCCTTCGGGCCGATCTGATTTGAATAGGAACCAGTGTGCGTATTGCAAGCAGTTGGGCCATTGGGCCAGGGATTGCCCAGCGTTGCGTGCTTCGCGTCAGGGGCACGCTCCGGGTGGCCCGAGAGGTAGAGGGGGCTTCTCGAACTTTAGAGGAAATTCCAACGATAATGCCCGTTTCGATACTGCCGGACAGCACCGAGATAGCTCAAACGTTTTCGATCGCCAGCACCAGTATCATGTATCGGACATCGATCGATCGGGATATCATGATTCTCAGCATGCATAGGAATGCGTAGGATGGGGGTCCGAATCAGTTGAGGTGCCGGTCGATCAGACGGGTCCTTATGTATCGGCTGAGGTTTTAGGTTCTACTGATCAGTTCCTAGTGGATACAGGAGCGACACGTAGTGCATTGTCTAGGTACTTGGTTCCGGGGGCTCCCCCATCCGGCTCAATAGTTACATCGGTAGGGTTTGACGGTACACTCTCCCGAAGCCCTCTTTCACAGCCCCTTGCATTTAAAGTTGATTGTTTTTCTGCGCCCTGCCCGTTTCTGCTTGCCCCGTACACACCGGATAACATTATGGGCCTTGATATGTTAAAGTACTTTAGGGCTACAATCCGCTGTTCCCCTGAGGGTGTGAGGGTGATTTTAAATGACAACTACCCCCGATCTGGGCGGATGTGTACGATATCAGAGGATGCGTTGTTGGCTACCCTCCCCCGAGCTTTATGGGCGACTTCGGACACAGATGTGGGACAAATGGTGATTCCTCCGGTCCACATTAGTGTCCAGGAGGGGGCGGTACTACCACGCCTCCCACAGTATCGTATTTCCCAGGAGGGCGAGGAGGCTCTCATACAGATTGTGCAAGACCTGATCGCAGTAGGAGTAGTGGAAGAAGTTCCCTATAATATCTGTAACAGTCCGATTCTCCCTATTCTGAAAAAGGACACGGATGCAAAGGTCTATCGGTTCATAATTGATTTGAGGGAGGTAAACAAGATCGTGATACCTCAGTACCCGGTGGTTTCCGATATCACGACGTTGCTTACCTTGGTCCCGCCTACGGCGACCATGTTCTCAGTGATTGATTTGAAAAATGCCTTCTTTTCTATTCCCATTCACCCTGATAGCCGATTTCTTTTTGGGTTCACATTAAACAATAGATCTTATCGTTTTTGTAGAATTCCCCAAGGCTATACAGAAAGCCCTAGTATTTATAGTCAGGCTTTGAAGCGACAGTTGGATTCCTTTGCCTTACTCGAGGGGGTCGCCCTCATTCAATATGTCGATGACATCTTGTTGGCGGCTGACACCCTGGAGTTGTGTGAGAAAAGCACGATAGCCTTACTTTCCTTTTTAGCATCCCAAAATCACAAGGTCTCTAGGAAGAAGTTGCAATTCTGTAGACCAAAGGTGACTTATTTGGGTCACCTTTTGTCTAAGGAGGGGCGTGCACTCACACCAGATCGTATCCAAGTAATTTTGGACACACCAAGGCCATCCACGCAGAAGGATGTGCGTGCATTTTTGGGTCTTGTTTCTTTTTGTAGACAGTGGATATTGGGGTTTTCACACATAGCTAAGCCATTACTAGCTCTTTTGACAAAAGACACGCCTATCCCAATCCCTTGGTCAGATGAGTGTGATGCTGCTTTTCAGCAACTGCGACAGGCCCTTTGTTCAGCACCAGTGTTAGGGACCCCTGATTATGCAAAACCCTTTTCGTTGTATGTGCATGAGAAAGATGGATGTGCATTGTCAGTTTTAGTGCAGATGCACGGCGACAAGCAGCGCCCTTGTGCATACTTTTCGGCTGTGCTTGATCCTGTCGCCCGAGCATTACCAGGGTGTTTTCGCTCGGTAGCGGCGACAGCTGTGTCAATACGCCAAAGTGAAGGAATTGTGTTGTCCCATAAATTGTTGGTGTTAGTTCCCCATGCTGTGGATGCCCTGCTTAATCAAACAAAGACGCAGCATTTGACCAGTGCCCGTTTAACGGGATATGAGCTGACGCTTTTGGCTCCTCATATTACGTTAAAAAGGTGCGTGACATTAAACCCGGCCACATTGTTGCCATATCCCGAGACCCAGCCTGAGGCACAGAAAGCGCATGATTGTATTCTTGTGACTGAGGAACAAACAAAGGGTCGTATTGATCTCCAGGATACGCCCTTTTCAGACGTAGATGGAGAGTTGTGGGTGGATGGATCTTGCCTGAAGCTACCAGATGGTACGGCTTCAGCAGCGTATGCAATTACCACGTTACAGACGATAGTGGAGACAGCACGCATACCACAGAAATCAGCCCAAGCAGCGGAACTGATAGCCTTAACACGAGCATGTGAGCTCAGTACAGGATTGTGTGTGAATGTTTACACAGACAGCCGCTATGCCTTCGGAGTAGCGCACGATTTCGGCCTACTCTGGAAGGAGAGAGGGTTTCTAACGTCACATGGGGTGCAGATAATGCATGGGGAGTTAGTCCACAACCTTTTAACTGCATTGACATACCCAAAGAAAATCGCCATTGTTAAGTGTAGCGCCCATAGGAAAGTGGTTGATAAGGTTGGAGAAGGGAATGCGTTAGCGGATCGAGTAGCACGGGAGACTGCGATGCAGCCCGGTACTACTGCCATGTATGTAGTGAAGTCACAGGTGGAGAGATGGCACGATGCGAAGGAGGAAGTGCGAGAAATACAAAAGACCGCTTCTGACAAAGAGCGGGAACAATGGGCTAGCGAAGGAGAACTGGATGACGAGGGTTGCTGGAGAAATAAGCAGATGGATAGATGGAAATTACCCACGGCTTTTGTACAACCTATGGTCCAGATGGCACATGGGCTAGCACATGTTGGAGCTTCCGCAATTGTGAAATTGCTTACCCAAGTCTGGGAGCATCCAGAGATTGCTAGCACAGCAAAGAGGGTGGTGCAGACCTGTATGATCTGTCTGAAGTATAACCCAGGGAAAGGCACGCGAACTCCAGCAGGAGGATTTGCGACGCCCACTGCACCCTTTGAGGTTCTGCAGATGGATTACATCCAGCTTGAGCGCTGTAACAATTTGAAGTATGTTCTAGTAGTGGTTTGCGCCTTCAGTAAATGGGTTGAGGCGTACCCTGCGAAAGACAATACTGCAATGACTACAGCGAAGCTATTGCTGAAAGAGTTTTTCCCCCGATACGGCGTCTGTAGACTTCTGTGGAGTGATAATGGCCCTCACTTTGTAGCGGATGTTATAAAGTATGTCTTGAAGGGCCTAGGCATCACCCAGAAGTTCCACGCCGTGTTCCACCCCCAGTCTGCAGGACTAGTCGAGAAGTATAATGGTACACTGAAGCTTAAGATCGCCAAAATTCAAGCTTCAACATCTTTGACTTGGCCAGACGCCTTGCCACTGGCGTTATTGTCAATTAGGTCGGTGCCACACTCTCGAACCGGCCTTACACCCTATGAGATAGTATTTGGACGCCCAATGAATATTTGGGGTCCACCAAGGCCTAAGGCTGTGTATGATGTACCTTGTGTGATGATGAGTGATTATCTGGCACAGTTAACGGATAACTTGGTTTCTATTCATCAACAGGTCCGAGAGGCGCTCCCTGATCGGTCTACTGGCGAAGGACATGGTCTCCGGCCTGGAGATCATGTGATGATAAAGGTTTTCGACAGATCGAACAGTTTGGAGCCGAGATGGGTCGGACCTGAGCAAGTCCTTCTTGCAACGAGGACGGCTGTGCGAGTCTCGAACAGGAAGAATTGGATCCATTCCTTGCACTGTCGAAAGGTACCGCCCGGATTGGTGGAGTCTGCCGTGCTGACCGATCAATGAGACATCCTAGCAGCAGAGACAGGCCGTGCTGCAGAGCCAAACGACACTGAGGAGCTCTTTTCGGACCACACGACTTCTGGAGGAAGGCGATATCATCTGCGACCAAGGAAGTGAGATTTCCAGTACCGGGACATACTGTCAGAACGGCCCTTGGGTTAGTGAAACGGAGAGCCGATGAGGCAAGGGGGGGGGATCAGCCCTGCATTAGTGTAGCGACACCCGTCTTGGCCCGCTGGTGAAGAAATCAACCGCTGCCCAAGGGGAAGAGTTCTGACAGACCTTTTTAGTTTCAGGAAGATATCAGGGTATTGTTTCCTTTGACATGGAGAAGAAGAAAATTCTTTGTGCGTTGGGGTTCATGCTAACAGTAGCTATCGTTGGTATAACCACATGGTTTGTGGAGGAGGCAACTCCTGCTCGAAAGACACTTGTGTTGACGACTCCAGTGCCTGCGGAGCACTACTTTTATACATTGCCATATCAAGAGTTGAAGCATCGACAATCCTATTTGAATAACACTTTCATTCAGATGCTGCATCACACCCACGTTGCTACGAACGCTACGAACTGTTGGATATGTGGGATGATGCCAGCCCATCAGAAGAAAGGAGGTACGCCATTCATACCACTTCCTTTCTCTCACAATGGCTCTTGTAGAGCTTGGTACACTTTGTTGTTTGCCACTCGGAAACCGACAGTGGGACGATTGCTTTTTAGACTTAATAAAGAATGCCATCAGGACAAGAATGGATACCCACAAGCGAATGGGACAATTTGGGAATGGGAAGAGTACCGACCGGACAATGAATCCATCCCCTATATCTTCACAAACACCAGAGACACTGAGGGGAAGGACAAATTCGTAATCCAAGTAGCACAAGCCCAAGCGGACCTGTGTGTCCAGAGTGTGGGTTTTATTCCTGTGGGTGTCAGTGATTGTATAACCGTACTAAACATCGATGGGTTAAACAACAGCACCTTCTTAGCGTCCCATAATACCTACTTTGTATGTGGAAATAAAGGTTATTACCGTTTGCCGGCTGGGTGGTCTGGGGTATGCTATGTATCATTCCTATTACCTCCTGTATTCTTAGCACCTGCGTCATATCATAAGGATCTAAAACTGTTGAATAATGTGACTGTAAATAGATATAAACGTACTCTATCAATTGATGAGGTGGATCAAACAGATACCAGCTTGCAACAGTATATTGATTTTAACTTAGGACTGTTTTTCTTTGTTGGAGCCGCTCTGAATAGTAGGAAGATCCGAAGATTAACAAGAGTGGTAGAAGCTGTGACTAATCAGACTGCTGCTGCTCTTGGGAATCTTACGGAAGAATTACAGATTACCAGAATTGTTGCATTGCAGAACCGTATGGTATTGGATGTAATGCTAGCTGATCGAGGAGGAGCCTGTAAAATTATTGGAAGTAGCTGCTGTGTGTTCATTCCTGATCATACGCCATCCGTTTATAACGCCATTAATAAGCTGCATAAAATAGCAGCTGAAATCCACACAGAAAACGGCACTTGGTCCTTTTCTGGATGGTTTTGGGCGTTGGTTACTGCCTGGGGATGGAAGGTCTTAACTGGTCTCTGCATTATTATAGCAATTCTGTTCTTTCTCTGTATGTGTATTCAATGTGGACCATTGTGCTGTTCCGTATGCATTTCACTCTGCATTCCAGATAAGAAAGCTATTGCCGATGTTGCCCGCCAGAAGGGTCTAGCTAAAGAGGTTAAAGGAATGATGATAATTGACATATATGATGATTATTCTTGGAAACCGGATGTCTTCAGTAAATGCTGAAAGGGTCGTCTGTTGTAAATTAAGGCAGAATGTGATTAAGCATTTACTGAAAACATTAATGCTTCCCTTTGTTCATGTTTTCCTCATTATGTTGGCCGAAGTCCGGACTCCATTTTGTATTGACATGCTGCCATGTGTTCACCACGAGGAGAGTCCGACCTCTGTGTTAGTTGCTCTTGCAATCTGCCTAGCAACAGTTTATAAATAGCTCTCTCTTGTCCGTCTGGCGCATGCCCAGACTTGACCACATCTGTTATAATTAGCTTTGCTTGACCATGTGTTTTCGCGGGCCCAAAGAGCGTGTTGGCTCCGCCCATGTATTGATTCAGTATCGAGAATGACCCTAAATGGTAATGTTCTTCAACCTCATGTGGTATCCACCCACTTATGAGCCCCTCTGTTGTGTATAAAAGGGGACTGTGTATGCAAGTTCTTTGTGCTACTCCTTGCAATACTGAAGAGTGTTGTGTGGATTGTAGGACCACCCTTAAGGGTTAATAAACGTTGTTTTTGTACTTTGCAGTTTCCGTGCCAACTTCCTTATAGATTTCGTTACAGAAGAGCGAACCCTTGTCTCTTGCGGGCCTAGCTGGGGCTTGTATTCATCACTGAGGAAGATTTCTCTTTTGCTTTATCCCCACCCTTCTCTTGAGGCTTGGTGGTATCTTTCTTTTGGTCACCACCCTGATTTTTAGGCCTAATCCTGGTCCTGACCCATTTATCTGCCCTCTTTCCCAATTCTTGGGGAGAGGTCAAATCTGAGTCTACCAGGTGTTGATGGAGAAGCTGGTTCTGACAATTATTAAGGATCTGCTCCCTCATAATCAAGTTGTACAATCCTGTATAGTCCTGCACCTTGCTGCCATTTAACCAACCTTCCAAAGCCTTAGTGGCACAATCCACAAAATCAGACCAGTCCTGTGTCTGTGTCTTCTGGGTGTCTCTGAACAACAACCTATATTGCTCAGTGGTTAAGCCAAACCCATCTATCAGAGCACTCTTCAGGACTTTGTAATTGTTTGCATCCTCATCACTGACTGTGAGGAGCTTGTCTCTACCTTTGTCAGAAAAGGAGAGCCACAAGATAGCTGCCCACTGACTTTGGGGTACCTGCTGTACTTTGCAGGCCCTCTCCAAAGCAGTCATCCATTTGTGGATGTCATCCCCATTCTGATATGGGGGGACTATCTTGCTTAGGTTTCTATGGTCATAAGACCTATCCCTATCTCTAGGAATGTTGCTGCCACCAGTGGGTTCTGACCCACACAATTTTTGCTCTCTAGCCAGAGCAAGCTTCTCTTTGGCAAGGGCAATTTCTTCCCTCTGAATCCTCAGATTAGCTTCCCTCATTCTGGCTTTATGCTCCTTTCTCTCAGGTGAAGTCATTCCCCTGTGAGAGGAAGCATTAGAGATGCTAGAAACATGGGAGTGGATGGATTCCCTTGAAGGGGATCTGTCCCTCCTGCTTCTCTGTGAATGCCTACTTGTGGGTCTGTATGGGGGGACCCCATGCAAACTCCCATGTAAACTTAAGTTAGCCTGGCTAAGTCTCCTTACTTGGCTCTGGCTGTCTACCTCCCCATCTGAAGCCCCATCTGACTCCTCTGTGGTGGGTAGACCCTCCTCTGCGCCTAGGGCACCTTCCTGAGATGCCCTCTGAGCATCATACTCCTCTAGGAGTTGTCTTAACTGAAGGAGGGTAGGGTTTGCACCCTGTTTTATTCCTCTGGAGGTACACAATTGTCTCATCTCCTGGAATGTTAAGGTATCATACCTAGAGGGGGTCTTCTGCAGACCTGCCCCTCCTGAGAGAGAATCTACTTGATCTCCTCCCAGAGGCATGATCTAGTGAGGGTGTGGTGTGTGCACCTACCTACACTAGTTGTTTCTACTAAACCTCTCTAGTAGTTGTAGTCAGGGTGTGTTACTCCCTTCAACCTACAACCACTAAGTCCAGTAGGACTTAAGTATTATAAACTATGTTATATGTACCTAGACAATATCTGTGTGATCTTTCAATTTAGTATCTCAAGATTACAATGGTATTACAACAGCAAGCTCAGATCCCAACCGCTGCTCACCAATGTGAGAAGTTGGCCTGATGTATGATGTCACTAGTTATAGTGTACACCTTATATCAGTCCAAATACCCTTATGGTGATTGGTTGTAAAGTCAACCTTATAGACCAGCTATCCTAGTGGTAGCATGGACAAGAGCAGTCTTAGGCTAAACTCTGAATGGCATGTGAAGCCAGCTGTGATACCATATATAATCCCTTGAATACCAAATGAAAGGACACCACAACAGATATATATATAAAATAAAGTGTATTTATTCTAAGCAAACCCTCAGCACTCTTTATGAGTTTAGAGGTAAGTACAACACAGTCTTATTAATGCATACAGTAAGTCACACAGGTAAGTAATACAGTTAGGCCCTAGGGGCCACGCAAACCATATACTAAGTAAGTGGTATAAGAACCACTGTCACGGAAATAGAATAGGCCTAGGCCTAGGGAATCGCTGGGGCTACACTACACTAGCGTTAGTTAGGAAGTGGGAGGCCCACGGGATTCGTGTGCAGAGTGGAAACACTCACGCGTAATGCGTAAAAGTCAGTAGCAATGTTACAGTTTAGAAATAGATAGATTTAGGACACTTCCGGAGTAGCTAGGAAGTTGAGACTTGAAAACTAGACACTAGGATAGTCACTATCCTGATGAGCACCGGAGTACCCAAGTTACCTAGCCCACAGGCTGCGGGTGCATAGGGGTGAAGATGCGTCGTTTTCGTCGTCGACTCCTATGGATGCCTGAAGAAAGATGCTGACAGGCAGTCAGTGAAGAGTGTCCGGTGGATCCCAAGCCTGGGATCAAGAAGAGAAGAAACCTGCAAGCAGAGGGGACAGAGTCAAGGTCACTAGCCAGTGACCACGTGGAACCAGGAAGGAACTAGGAGATGTCGTGAAGTGTTGCAGGTGAAGGTGAAGCTTGTCGCTGCAGCCAGGAGGACCAGGAAGCGTCGAGGACGACCAGGACCAGGAGGCGAGCTGTCCCACGAAGGCTCTTGCTGTCGGCGGCGTCGAAGTTGGACTAGGACTCACCAAGCCTTGGCAAGCGGAACCCACGAAGAACAAGGGACTTGCTTCTGGTGCAGACCAGGAAGGTCTGGGGTGCTTCTTCTTTGCAGAGAAGCGGGAGCCAGTCTGGAGGAGCCAAACCAGCGCAGAAGATTTCAGGGAGCGTCGTCACAAAGGCCACTAGCCAGCGGGCAAGCAACCGGACAGACGCGGCAAGCAGGAAAATGCTGAAGGGCCCCACGCAGGACTCGTGGAGTGTGGGGGGCTGATCTTCGGTGCAGATGGTGCTTGGGGTTGGGGCTTCTCAATCCCCGGTGCACAACTTCGAGGGTACCTCAGAAGCGGCGCTGTAAGTTACTAGCCACTTTTCCCAGGTAGCCGGTCCCACGTCGCTCGTCGCCTCCACGGATCTCAGCTCTGCTGCAGATGTGGATGAGGGTCGGAGAAGTCTGGAAGTCAAGGCTCTGGTCAGGCTCTGCAGTCGGTTCCTCGCAGAACGGTCGCAAAGTAAAGGGTAGTCTCTTGATGGTGCCTGTTTGCACAGGGTAGCCACTCCTTGGCTACAAGGGAGATTCTTCAGTCTTCTTCTTTCGTCGAATGTCGAAGGTCCAGAGTTTCTGTTCAAGTTTGCAGGTTCAGGATAATCTAAAGTCTTGAGGCCCAACTCCCACTCTTATACTAATCTGGGGGGCTGGGATACCTGCTAGGTCACGCCTTATGGGTGGGACCTGGGAGGGGGTGGTTACACCCACTTCCCTTTGTCCAGTTTCGCGCCAGAGCTGGGGCTGGAGTGCCCCAGCGCCGGTTTGAACTGGACTATGCAAGGAACACCTTGTGTGCCCCAGGCATGTCTCATTCCTTTCAGCCCACCCTGCCCCAATACACTAAAGGCTGTCTGGGGAGGTGCTAGCACCTCCCCAAGCAGGAAACCTATTGTCCAGGCCTCCCTGGCTGGGATCACTCCCAGCAGCAGGAGGTCAGACTTGTGTCTGTGGCAGCAGCATCCATTTTGTGATGCTGAGGCTTTGGTCAGAGGTTACACAGCAAAGTAGGATTTTAACATGTCTCTCCCTCTAGAAGGGGGGAATAATATCCTCATCACCAGAAATGGTATGGGGGTATTATTCCAAAGTGTTAGACACCTTACACGACATGTTTTGATAAAGCCAAACCATAGTTACCATAACCGTTTAAGATTATAAGGCACTTTAAGAGTATATGGTAGGCTATATCATAGAACAGCTATAAGGACATGGTTCCGAAAGCTGCAGACAGGCTCAGCTCATGCTAGAGCACCATCTCACATGTTACCAAGCACTCTGCCTCCAGGATTGTTAAGGCCTGCCATAGGAGTGACTGATAGGTACACATGTGTCTATATATAAGGGCAGATATAGGCATACTATATCTAAGCAAGGGGTGATTACACGACCTTGCCCCAGCTGAGTGATCAGCCAGTTGTGTCTGATTGGAAGGCCAGACCAGGGGTGGCATAATACATGCTGCAGCCCCTGGGAGGCCTAGGGTACACCTATGCCCTGGGTACCTAGGGTACACTGTACAGGGTCCAATAAGGTGATCCTTACCAATTGGTTATGTACCTAGGGTACATGGAGTCCATTTTACAGAGAGAGCAGACAGCCTGAGACCCTGAATGGCAGGATCTCAGGCCAACTAAGTCGAAAAACCAGCTAGACACTAGGCAAAAAGTTGGGGGTAACCATAGTCAGATATCCACCTTCCTACACAACCCCCCCCCCCCCCAAACGAAAGGAGATAAGGCTGGCCTTGACAAGGTAAGCCTCTATTGCCTGAGTGGCCATATAAGGAAGAACCAGCACTGGCATGGTTACCCCCTGTCTCATGGTCCACTAAGCAATCCCTCATCCTAAAGATATCATAGGGTCTCCACCATAGGGAATCTCTACCTTTGGTGTGTCTTTGCAAAGTAAAAGGCTGGTGTTGAGATGGAGTACTGAAGTGAGTGTCCTCAAAGTGAGGCCTCAGCTTCCTCCAATCATCCTCCACCATGGATGCCTTTCTTTCTCTAACTGAGTTGCACTGTGCTCTCAGGGTCAGCCTCTGGCTACCTAAAGCTGGAGGCTGGGTCCCTTTTGTGGGCTTACTGGAGGGACAGGTCAGGTTTGGGGCCCTAAGGTCCCATGTTTGCCTGTGCCCAACAGAATCCCTCTGGGGGAGGTCCCTAACTACCTGTAAAGGGGATCCCTCAGGAATGTTTTTACCCATCACCTGGCTAGGGCAACTAACCAGGCAATCCTCATTCTTTTGAAGGGGGGGTTCTTGTGGACAGGGGCCCTCTTGGGGTCCACTGGCCTCCCTGACCTCTGCAGCCCTGGGCTGACTGAGGCAGGGTAGAGAGAGGCAGGCTACCTGCACCAGACTGGGTCCCACCTTGGAAGGGGCCACTGACATCAGAGGCTCTGCCAGGCCAGGCCTGGCTACCTCTGGGGCAGTTCCTTCACAAGGGGTGAGGTCAGATCCCTGAGGAGGCTGACCTTTTCCTAATGTCTGGGGAGAGGGAGACTTTTCTTCCTCCCCACTACTCTCTGTTTGTGTGGAGTGATCCATAGTTTCAGGCTTCACTACACCTATATCAGTCTGAGTGTGGGCTGAGACCATTACAGCCTTGCCAACCTTTTCAGGAAGGCACTCAGTTTGTGTTTGAGCTGTGACTGTCACAGCTCTGCCAATTTCTACAGGGAAGTCTGTCTGTGCCTGGGCTGTGGCTACCACTGCCCTTCCAACCTTTTCAGGGAGGAAAGCTACTTGGACAGGGGTTGTGACTGGCACAACCCCACTACCCTTTTTGGAAAGGCCTACCATTTTAGAATGGGTGTCTTGTTCAACTCCAGCCCAAGCTGAGAGTTCTAAGTCATTCCCCAGCAAGCAGTCCACAGGCAAGGTTGGAGACACTGCCACCCTTTTAGGGCCAGTGACACCTCCCCAGCTGAGACATAC
The DNA here is from genome assembly GCF_964204655.1 of Triturus cristatus. NCBI lineage: Eukaryota > Metazoa > Chordata > Amphibia > Caudata > Salamandridae > Triturus > Triturus cristatus. Next base: position 1,199,305,035 of record NC_140593.1, read on the forward strand.
CTCTGCCATGGGATGACTGTTCTGTTTGCCATCAATGTTAGTTACCTGGTATGAGAAACCAGGCAAAAGCTGCTCAGAGGGAACTAGCCTATGGGCCACCATAGTGATGCTAGCTCCAGTGTCTCTGTAGGCCTCAGCTTTTCTACCATTGATGTAGGGTTCCTGTCTGTACCTACCCAAAGTGTTGGGACAGGCAGTGAAGTTGGCAAACCCCATGCCACCATCACAGACAAGAGTAGCTGCTGCAGGGGAATTGGCTAAGCCAGGATCCCCCTGTGTTCCCCAAGAAAACCCAACCAAATTTTTGGGGGCACTCCCACCACCTGGGGGATTACTGCTGACAGTAATAGGTGGTGTGACAGGAGTAGTTGGAGGAACAGTTTTGTTTTTAGCCTGTGGACAACTGCTGTCAGTTTTCCAATGCCCAGGTGTTTTACACACATGGCAGTAGGGCTTTTTAACTGTGGTAGAGGAGGGAGCTTGGGACCCACCACCCTGTGTGGAGTTTTGGGGCCCTGAGGAAGATTTCTCTTTTGCTTTATCCCCACCCTTCTCTTGAGGCTTGGTGGTATCTTTCTTTTGGTCACCACCCTGATTTTTAGGCCTAATCCTGGTCCTGACCCATTTATCTGCCCTCTTTCCCAATTCTTGGGGAGAGGTCAAATCTGAGTCTACCAGGTGTTGATGGAGAAGCTGGTTCTGACAATTATTAAGGATCTGCTCCCTCATAATCAAGTTGTACAATCCTGTATAGTCCTGCACCTTGCTGCCATTTAACCAACCTTCCAAAGCCTTAGTGGCACAATCCACAAAATCAGACCAGTCCTGTGTCTGTGTCTTCTGGGTGTCTCTGAACAACAACCTATATTGCTCAGTGGTTAAGCCAAACCCATCTATCAGAGCACTCTTCAGGACTTTGTAATTGTTTGCATCCTCATCACTGACTGTGAGGAGCTTGTCTCTACCTTTGTCAGAAAAGGAGAGCCACAAGATAGCTGCCCACTGACTTTGGGGTACCTGCTGTACTTTGCAGGCCCTCTCCAAAGCAGTCATCCATTTGTGGATGTCATCCCCATTCTGATATGGGGGGACTATCTTGCTTAGGTTTCTATGGTCATAAGACCTATCCCTATCTCTAGGAATGTTGCTGCCACCAGTGGGTTCTGACCCACACAATTTTTGCTCTCTAGCCAGAGCAAGCTTCTCTTTGGCAAGGGCAATTTCTTCCCTCTGAATCCTCAGATTAGCTTCCCTCATTCTGGCTTTATGCTCCTTTCTCTCAGGTGAAGTCATTCCCCTGTGAGAGGAAGCATTAGAGATGCTAGAAACATGGGAGTGGATGGATTCCCTTGAAGGGGATCTGTCCCTCCTGCTTCTCTGTGAATGCCTACTTGTGGGTCTGTATGGGGGGACCCCATGCAAACTCCCATGTAAACTTAAGTTAGCCTGGCTAAGTCTCCTTACTTGGCTCTGGCTGTCTACCTCCCCATCTGAAACCCCATCTGACTCCTCTGTGGTGGGTAGACCCTCCTCTGCGCCTAGGGCACCTTCCTGAGATGCCCTCTGAGCATCATACTCCTCTAGGAGTTGTCTTAACTGAAGGAGGGTAGGGTTTGCACCCTGTTTTATTCCTCTGGAGGTACACAATTGTCTCATCTCCTGGAATGTTAAGGTATCATACCTAGAGGGGGTCTTCTGCAGACCTGCCCCTCCTGAGAGAGAATCTACTTGATCTCCTCCCAGAGGCATGATCTAGTGAGGGTGTGGTGTGTGCACCTACCTACACTAGTTGTTTCTACTAAACCTCTCTAGTAGTTGTAGTCAGGGTGTGTTACTCCCTTCAACCTACAACCACTAAGTCCAGTAGGACTTAAGTATTATAAACTATGTTATATGTACCTAGACAATATCTGTGTGATCTTTCAATTTAGTATCTCAAGATTACAATGGTATTACAACAGCAAGCTCAGATCCCAACCGCTGCTCACCAATGTGAGAAGTTGGCCTGATGTATGATGTCACTAGTTATAGTGTACACCTTATATCAGTCCAAATACCCTTATGGTGATTGGTTGTAAAGTCAACCTTATAGACCAGCTATCCTAGTGGTAGCATGGACAAGAGCAGTCTTAGGCTAAACTCTGAATGGCATGTGAAGCCAGCTGTGATACCATATATAATCCCTTGAATACCAAATGAAAGGACACCACAACAGATATATATATAAAATAAAGTGTATTTATTCTAAGCAAACCCTCAGCACTCTTTATGAGTTTAGAGGTAAGTACAACACAGTCTTATTAATGCATACAGTAAGTCACACAGGTAAGTAATACAGTTAGGCCCTAGGGGCCACGCAAACCATATACTAAGTAAGTGGTATAAGAACCACTGTCACGGAAATAGAATAGGCCTAGGCCTAGGGAATCGCTGGGGCTACACTACACTAGCGTTAGTTAGGAAGTGGGAGGCCCACGGGATTCGTGTGCAGAGTGGAAACACTCACGCGTAATGCGTAAAAGTCAGTAGCAATGTTACAGTTTAGAAATAGATAGATTTAGGACACTTCCGGAGTAGCTAGGAAGTTGAGACTTGAAAACTAGACACTAGGATAGTCACTATCCTGATGAGCACCGGAGTACCCAAGTTACCTAACCCACAGGCTGCGGGTGCATAGGGGTGAAGATGCGTCGTTTTCGTCGTCGACTCCTATGGATGCCTGAAGAAAGATGCTGACAGGCAGTCAGTGAAGAGTGTCCGGTGGATCCCAAGCCTGGGATCAAGAAGAGAAGAAACCTGCAAGCAGAGGGGACAGAGTCAAGGTCACTAGCCAGTGACCACGTGGAACCAGGAAGGAACCAGGCGATGTCGTGAAGTGTTGCAGGTGAAGGTGAAGCTTGTCGCTGCAGCCAGGAGGACCAGGAAGCGTCGAGGACGACCAGGACCAGGAGGCGAGCTGTCCCACGAAGGCTCTTGCTGTCGGCGGCGTCGAAGTTGGACTAGGACTCACCAAGCCTTGGCAAGCGGAACCCACGAAGAACAAGGGACTTGCTTCTGGTGCAGACCAGGAAGGTCTGGGGTGCTTCTTCTTTGCAGAGAAGCGGGAGCCAGTCTGGAGGAGCCAAACCAGCGCAGAAGATTTCAGGGAGCGTCGTCACAAAGGCCACTAGCCAGCGGGCAAGCAACCGGACAGACGCGGCAAGCAGGAAAATGCTGAAGGGCCCCACGCAGGACTCGTGGAGTGTGGGGGGCTGATCTTCGGTGCAGATGGTGCTTGGGGTTGGGGCTTCTCAATCCCCGGTGCACAACTTCGAGGGTACCTCAGAAGCTGCGCTGTAAGTTACTAGCCACTTTTCCCAGGTAGCCGGTCCCACGTCGCTCGTCGCCTCCACGGATCTCAGCTCTGCTGCAGATGTGGATGAGGGTCGGAGAAGTCTGGAAGTCAAGGCTCTGGTCGGGCTCTGCAGTCGGTTCCTCGCAGAACGGTCGCAAAGCAAAGGGTAGTCTCTTGATGGTGCCTGTTTGCACAGGGTAGCCACTCCTTGGCTACAAGGGAGATTCTTCAGTCTTCTTCTTTCGTCGAATGTCGAAGGTCCAGAGTTTCTGTTCAAGTTTGCAGGTTCAGGATAATCTAAAGTCTTGAGGCCCAACTCCCACTCTTATACTAATCTGGGGGGCTGGGATACCTGCTAGGTCACGCCTTATGGGTGGGACCTGGGAGGGGGTGGTTACACCCACTTCCCTTTGTCCAGTTTCGCGCCAGAGCTGGGGCTGGAGTGCCCCAGCGCCGGTTTGAACTGGACTATGCAAGGAACACCTTGTGTGCCCCAGGCATGTCTCATTCCTTTCAGCCCACCCTGCCCCAATACACTAAAGGCTGTCTGGGGAGGTGCTAGCACCTCCCCAAGCAGGAAACCTATTGTCCAGGCCTCCCTGGCTGGGATCACTCCCAGCAGCAGGAGGTCAGACTTGTGTCTGTGGCAGCAGCATCCATTTTGTGATGCTGAGGCTTTGGTCAGAGGTTACACAGCAAAGTAGGATTTTAACATGTCTCTCCCTCTAGAAGGGGGGAATAATATCCTCATCACCAGAAATGGTATGGGGGTATTATTCCAAAGTGTTAGACACCTTACACGACATGTTTTGATAAAGCCAAACCATAGTTACCATAACCGTTTAAGATTATAAGGCACTTTAAGAGTATATGGTAGGCTATATCATAGAACAGCTATAAGGACATGGTTCCGAAAGCTGCAGACAGGCTCAGCTCATGCTAGAGCACCATCTCACATGTTACCAAGCACTCTGCCTCCAGGATTGTTAAGGCCTGCCATAGGAGTGACTGATAGGTACACATGTGTCTATATATAAGGGCAGATATAGGCATACTATATCTAAGCAAGGGGTGATTACACGACCTTGCCCCAGCTGAGTGATCAGCCAGTTGTGTCTGATTGGAAGGCCAGACCAGGGGTGGCATAATACATGCTGCAGCCCCTGGGAGGCCTAGGGTACACCTATGCCCTGGGTACCTAGGGTACACTGTACAGGGTCCAATAAGGTGATCCTTACCAATTGGTTATGTACCTAGGGTACATGGAGTCCATTTTACAGAGAGAGCAGACAGCCTGAGACCCTGAATGGCAGGATCTCAGGCCAACTAAGTCGAAAAACCAGCTAGACACTAGGCAAAAAGTTGGGGGTAACCATAGTCAGATATCCACCTTCCTACAACCATGTTTAAAATTATATTGCTTTATCTAAAATTAGTCAAAGTAAATCAATCAGAATAAATCATTTCTCATAGTTACCTATTCTAACTAAGTGTCAGAACGGGTCAGGACAAGTCTCTCGGTAAAATCTCTCAAGACGAAGTCCTCAGCATCAATCCTCAGCAACGCAGCTTCACGCAGCAAAGGTAAAAAGGCAAGTGGCTAAAGGGTGGCCAAAAGAGTGGGGAGATCCCTCCCTAAGCTAACAGTTTTTATAGTGAAAAATACAATGGAAAGACTCATCAGGTTTGCAAGAATACACTGAATCACTGAGCAGAGCGAGAAGGAAAGGATGCAACATTGCAACATTTGTGAACCTCCGCTCAGGAAAAATACACATAGCGAAAACTACGGAACAGGAACCAAGAAAATAAAACATGTATCACATTTTATCCGGCTTCTCCTCGGCCATCGAGCCACAGTTCAGAGTTTTCCTCTACGGCTCCTTTGTCTTTCGAGATTGCCAAGGACACTTTCACTTTTCTTGGAGAACACCCAAAACTGCTGCTGTCCTCATGGAAAATTTCATAGAAGGACCATGATCTGTCAACTTCAAGACTATTTCCAGCAGGGGTCGCCCTCGACACGTCTTTCACATATTCACTCGAGGCCAGGCTTCAAAATTAGCCATCATGGATTAGGCCTCCATAGGCCACAATAGACCATCTCAATTAAAAGAAATAAAAACAATGTTACTACAGCATAATGATTAAACAGTGTTAACCCCACTAATACCCTTATGTGTATGCATTTATCTAGCTTTTGCAACATAAAAAAGCATTAATTCAGACAGCGTTTTGTGCTCAAAATAAACAGCACACAGCAACGTTTAAACATGAAAACTTGCACGTTATTTTTTAGGAAACAAAAACAGCACACACATGCTAACCCTTGTGTAGCTTTTTCTTATATTAAGACAAACGAATTGATTAATAAAAAACATACTTGCACAAGACAAATAATTAATTTGTTATTCATTAGTAATTAATAAAACGCATAGACATACTAGAGCTTCAAAAAACCCTGAATTTTCTAAATGAAAACTCTGCTCCAGCATTGCCTTTCCCATCCAACCAGGTGTCAACTTCCAGTTTGTTGCACAGGGTCACACATCATGTGTTCCACACTTTACCATCACTCAGCCAAACATTGTTACGACTAACCTTCTTTATGCATTTTGGAACAGACCATTTTGATAAACCTCTCTTTTGTACACCCACACTATATGTCCTTACCCAGTCTCCAACCGTGAATTTGCAATTGTTCCTTTTCAACCTGTCATTGTGTCTGTGCACATACTTGTCTTGGTATTGCTCTACCCTACTTTCTAGCCCCTTCTTACAAACTGGACATGAAAAGTCCTTGAACATCCACACTGGAGTAGCCTTAGTGCCCGGTTGCCTACCTTTGAGAAGTTTGAATGGGGACTCCTTAGTGACTGAATAGGGTGTGGTGCGATAAGTCCACAACATTTCCTTTACTGCCTCTTTACAATCTTCACCAGATTGTTCAGATAACTGTACACATTCCTTTAAGGCTCTATTAAATCTCTCCACAAGACCATTTTCCCTAGGAATATAGACGGCTGTGGTATGGTGAGTGATACCCATATTGGCTAGATATGTTTTAAATTCACTGGAAATGAACTGTAGACCATTGTCCGTGATTAAAGTGCTAGGACATCCTTCCCTGCGGAAGATTTGGTCACAAAATTCAATGATATTACGTGCTTTGATGTCACCCGTGAATGCTACTTCCGGCCATTTGGAATGGTAATCCATTAACACTAATGCGTACTTGTTGACAATTCCCTTGGCCAAGAATGGACCACAAATGTCCATGGCTACTTTTTCCCATGATCTGCTAGGAAAACTAGTTGATGATATAAGTGATTCCTCTACTCTGTGAGATTTGTCACAACACATGCAATCTATGCATCCACGTACATATCCTTCTATATTTTTGTCCATTCCTGGCCACTAAAATCTTTCTCTGGCTTTCCTCTTCATGGCTGACATGCCACCATGTCCCTCGTGTAATAGTTTAAGTTGTCTCTCTTTCAAGCTTTCTGGAACCACTAATCTGCCGTTTCTACGTAATACACCATCTAACAGCGATATTTCAGGCCATACAGTCCAAAATTCCCCAAATTTCTTTTTGAGTATGATGTTGGATACAGATGGATTAGATAACTCAATTATTAAATCCTTGAAGATAGAGTCATTTGTTACAGCCTCTTTCCACTCATCACATGATATGGCACCTTTACACACTTCACTTAAATTCGCTACAACGCAATCATCATTGATATCAACTTCATCCTCATCGCATTCCAATGGCAACCGTGACAAGCAATCAGCATTAACATTTCGAATGCCTGGAACATAAGAGAAGTCAAAACCTTGAAGTCTGAATAACCATTTGGCAATTCTGGGAGTTGCCTTTGCGGCTCCCTTGGTTGTAAATAATTTGATAAGAGGTCTGTGGTCAGATCTAACTTCAAAGCGTGTGCCCCATTTGTAATTCTTGAAATAGGACACGCCCCACCAGCATGCCAGTGCTTCTTTTTCTATGACCGAGTACATAGCCTCCGCGCCCTTGAGGGTACAGGATGCAAATGCTACTACCTGTTCATGTCCCAAATTCTTTTGCATCAACACTGCTCCCAGTCCATAAGCACTGCCATCCACTACTATTATACTCTGATGAGAAGGATTAAATGGTTTAAGAGAAACAGCTTTAACGATTTGTTCCTTGATGGAAAGAAAATCCCTTTGACATTCATCAGTCCACTCAAATTTGACCCCTTTTTTCATCAAAATTCTAAGTTTGTGAACTTTGTCAGCAAAATTCTGCAAGACCTAGAAACGAGCGCAATTGTTCTTTATCTTTTGGTGATGGGGCATTTGTGATTGCATCAAGTATTTTTTTTTTTTTTGGTTTTACACCATCTTTAGACAATGTATGTCCTAAATAATCAATTTGTTTTACACCAAATTTGCATTTTTTAATTCCCACCGTTAGTCCCGCACTCTGCAGTTTCTCTAATGTTTCCATTAATCTAGAGTCATGCTCAACACGGCTAGACCCCCATACCAATATGTCATCTTGGAATACTACCACATTGTGTAGATTCACCAATATTCTACTCATTACTCTTTGGAAAACCGCGGAGGTGGATGCCAGGCCAAATAGAATTCTGATAAATTGGAAAGCTCCTTCCGGAGTAATAAAGGAGGTGAGATGTCTAGAGGATGCATGTAATTTGATTTGGTGGTATGCATTTGAAAGGTCAATTAATGAGAAGTATTCTGCATTATTTACAGAAGATACCATTTCATTTATGTGATGTAATGGATACCTGTCAACAAGAATGTTACGGTTGAGATCTCTCAGATCAATACGCATGCGTAAATTTCAGTCCGGTTTTTGTGCCAAAACTACCGGACTGAGCCATTCAGATGACTCCATGGGTTCTATGACTTGAGCATCACATAATATTTGTAGTTCAGCTTTCAATTTCTCTCTGAGAGTAAAAGGTACACTACTTGCTTTGTGTACACATGGTGTATTATTGTGTTTGAGCACAATGCGGTGTTCAAACTTTTCTAAGCAACCTAGTTTCTCATCAAATAGTTTGGGAAATTTAGTGCTCCATTTAGCTATTTCCGCATCCTCAGTCACTAACACTTGTTGAGGATGATTGGGGTCTAGTTAGATGCCTAGAATTCTTTGTTCACACCATCCAAGTAGTGCTCTTCCTTTTTCCACTACATATACTTTGCTGGTGGCCACATGTCCTTTATGGGATATAGTGCGTACAAAGAAACCTAAAATAGGAAGTTTTACCCCACAGTACCCCACTGGTTCTACATCGGGTGTACTCAACTTGTGACTTCCTATTTTCTCCCAAATGTTTTTATCTATAATATTATAAGGCAAACATGAATCTGCCCATACTGTTATCTTTGTGCCATTCATTCCTACATCACATTTGGGAGGATTATAACCTTCTGATATTTTATTTATGGAATTGTCACATATCACCATTACTTCAACTTCTCCATCAATGTCAGAGTAATCTTCCTCAATATTTTCTCTTATGGTATTAACAGATGGTTTCCAAATTTGCATTAAGTAAGGACCCAGCTTTACTCATGCGTGCTAAGTGGCCAATCTTTTTACATTTGGAACATTTCGTCTTGATAGCAAAACATCTATCAGAATCAGCTGTGTCTTATACTGCTCGTAATAAAACTACTTTTACTCTTGTTTTCCTTCTTTTTAACTGAATCTTTTTCTATCACACAAACTTTGTTCGATACAGGTTTCTCTGCACTTAATTCCTTGACATACTTGGAAGTGTTTTCGATACGTCTTGCGACTTGAATGGTTTTTGTCAGAGAAGGATCCTTCATGTCTAGTAATCTTTCCTGTATTTTATTGTTATTTGTTCTATTGATGAATTGATCTCTTATGATCTCCTCATGAAGGTCTCTAAATTTACAAGTAACGGCTAATGTCCTTGATACAGAAATATATTGTTGTACAGATTCTCCTGGCAACTGTGACCGAGAAAAAAACGTATTTCTCTCTACTACAATACTAACTTTTTTGCCGTAATTTTCTTCTAATGCTTTTATTACTACAATGTATTCGTCAGTGCTATCTATTATGTCCTGCTGAAATTCTACCACTTCATTGCCTTCACTGTCGTTGGTTTTATCACTAGTCATTATGTGTTTCTTTTCTGTGTTAATAGGTAGTGTTTTTAATACTTTTCTGCCCTCAATGCCAAAATTGTGTTTAAGTATGGCCACTTTGCGCGAAGCTACAAAATCCTCCCTACCAATAGCCTTTAAATATGTGTCAAATGATTTTATCCAATCTTCCCATGGTAAGTTAGGCTCTCCTGGATTTTGCAAAAATTTGGGTGGAGCTGTTATGGATGACATATCCATTTGGAGCCTTTCACAATTTATACACTAGTAGACGGACAAGGAATGAAAATAGTGATGATAATATACACTTATATATTTTTTTCTATGTGAGATTGAAATATTTGTATATAAAACAACAGTATTCAATATTCATTGGATTCCTTTTTTGAGATTATAATAAAACAATAAACTAAGACAATAAAAGTGGTCACCATTGTCAAATTGTTACCAAGTACCTAAAAAAAATTAGATTAATTGGTAAAAATAAATAACTAACAAAATAAACGTAGTCACCGTGGTCTAGTCAGTATTTTAGCCCTTAAATTGCATACGATGACAATTGAGCATTTATTTGGTGTATCTTGTTTTCTTTGTGGAGATTACAGCTTGTGAGGATACGTCTTTCTTTTGTTTCCACAAGTACAGGAAGCCACACCAGCCAAACATGAATCACTTGTTTGGAACCTTAGAGTAACAATCCAGGTAAGAGCTGCTGTAAATCTTGTTGATTTATTCACTGGATCAAAACAGAAGACTTTATTTCATTGTTTGTTTTGGCATCAGGTGTGTACTGTAAATCTAAACCTTGTAGTGTTTTCTTTCACTTGACTGTTTAAACATTTCAAGCTTTACTAAGCGCGTTGCTGTATTTGAGTTCTTTCAGGCTTGAATGCACATCTATTTGCATATTTAGATAGTAAAATAATGCTTTCTGCTTGACTAGATATGCTGTTGACTAGATGCTCGTGTTTATTTTCAATCGCTGCTAGAAATTATTTCGCGCATGATTACACGCGCTTCTATTATCGGCCTCTCTTCCCGCTTGTAAACACACGCTCTGCTTCCGTGTGTTTGTTTACAATTGTCGGCTTCTGTTCGCGCTCGGGTGCACAAGATGAAAACAGACGCTCGTCTTTCGTGTGTTTGTTTTCAATTACCGGCTTCCCTTTGCGCTCGGGTGCACGAGATGTAAACACACGCTCCTCTTAAGTGTGTTTATTTTCAATTAGTACCTCGCGCACAGTAAAGAAGCTTAATTTTCACTTAAACTTGTACCGTGAAGACCCAGAAAAATGACATACGTTGGCAAGCCCTCACTATAGCAACATTGAGTGTCTTTTCACTTCGCGCCCCGCACTTTTCTCTACTTTAAGAAGTACACGAGGCAAAAGATCTCAGTCCATTTGTAGGGAGTTACAAACACCAACGATTTGTTCCAAGCAATCCGTGCTTTTAATTGCCCAATTATTGAATATTTCAGTAATAGAAGTTGTTCAGTGCTAGTAATTCAACATAAATGTCACGCAATTAAGACAGATGTTTGTATTATTATTTATTTAAATATGCTTCTACTTGTCTTCTTAGCACTTGTAACACCAGCAGTCATCAGTCAGTTTCACAGCTCATAATGTTAATTACAAGGATAACGCTGTTCTCAATAATCTTGATTGGATTTCACTGACCTTGTGCTGTATTCAGGCAGTCTATTCTCCTCAACATGTACATTTTCTTTAGAAGGACGTTTCAGGGAATATGTTGCTTACAATCTGATGATTGTCACTCGTCTAGGGGTTGATGACTCGATGCTTAAATTTCGCCTGCTCTCAATGGAAAATTCATCCCACCTTCGTCGCCACTTTTTAAGAGGCGCAGACAGATATTTGTAAGAAGAACTTTATTGTAAGTTCATATCTACCACCCCTAGACAGACAGGTCCTCTCTCTGCAACTGCCAGCTCTCCTCTTCCAGTCAACTCAGAACAAAGCATCCTGATTGCTGTAGAAGGAATGTTGTCATGTTGCCTGGCTACATATTAAGACACAACAGTATACAGGTGTATAATGAGCAGACATCCAACGTGACGAATGAAAAGTCACTGGTCCACTCCACATCCTCCTATTTGCTTAAGAGATCACTCATGTCCCTTATATAAGAGGGAAGATTATGTACTAGAGGCTGTAAGAAAACGTCTATGTATTCGGAGATGTGCTCTGTAGGGGAGCCAATGCCAGAGACTATAGGCCTACCTTGCGGGAAAATGCTTGGTTTGTGTATCTTAGGTAAGATATACAAACATGGTGACCTAGGAGTTGGGTTATAGAGATACTTGAACTCAATGTCTGTAATGTGACCCTGTTTTTTTCACATTGTGAGTTTAGTGTATATCAATCATGTGATATCCTTTAAAGGATTGCCATTTAATCTTATGTAGGCCTGTCCTTCCATTAGTTGTCTCTCGATTTCTCTAACGTAGTCAGAATTTCGCATAATGACTATATTTCCCACATGGTGGTGGTATCGTCCGTGAACACCTGCGCTAACTTCCCCTTGACAGAGGGAAGTATTGCTTTCAATGCTAGTCAGATCGCCCGGAGCTCCAACAAGCTGATGTGGAACCCTAATTCTGCGGAAGACCAGAGTCATCTGATCTCCACCTCTCCCAAATAACCACATCATCTCAGCAGTGACGCATCTGTCATTACTGTGAGACCTGGTTAGGGGAGGAAGAGGGGTCTGCGTCTGATCCAATCACAGTTCGTAAGCCACCACAGCTGGTCTTTTGCAGTTCCTTCTGAGATTTGGACCACATCAGAGAGATTCCATGATGCTTCGCCCACTGGAACTTCAGGCCCCACTGCAGAGCCGACATCCACCATCTGGCATGACTTACCAATAGGATGCAGGAGGCCATGAGTCCCAGCAGCCTCAGAGTCATTCTCTCCGAAATCCCGGATAGAGGCTGAAAATCAGTATCATAACCTGAATATTCAGGACTACCTGCTCAGGAGGATAACTGCGAAACTGGATTATGTCCAGAACAGCTTCGATAAAAGGCAGAGTCTAAGAAGGAGTCAAGTGTGACTTCGGCACACTTTTAGTGACTGAAGGAGGTCCGCCGTAGTCTGGAGCTGGGAAGTAACAATCTGGGGCGAGGACGCCTTTAACATCCAGTCGTCGAGGTACAGGAAACTGAAACCCTTAAACTTCGCAGATGAGCTGCAACCACCACCATGTGATGTTATTAGGTTTTTATAGAGAGCAGACAGATACCCAAAATGGGCTTCCGGCACTAACAGATGAAATAATTAGCAAATCTCTACAAAATAGGGTATCTAAAAACAGGACCTAATGATTTATCTAAAAAGATGTGTTTTTAGTTGTTTCCTAAAACTTAACAGATTGTTATTTGAGTTCCATAACTGGGCAGCGAGGAAAACAATTGATCTACCTCCTCCTCTCGTTTTTTTTTATCTTGGAACTGTTAGGAGGGAAAATTGGTGTGATCTTAGTGCTCTTGTGGCTGTATATGAAGTAATAAGATGTTGTAGTGCAGGCAGCCTGGATGTGTATTTCAGCTTGTGGGCCATGCATAGGGTCTTGAATTCTATACGTCTCTTGATGGGTAGCCAATGCAGTTGCACACTCTTGGGCATGCCCAGAATTACTCGGGCTGATGCATTTTGTATTACCTGTAATTTCTTTATGACATAAATTGGGCTTCCCAAGTATAGGGAGTTGCCGTAGTAAAGGCATGAGAGTAATAGGCCTTGAACCACTGTCCTATGACAGGCCATATAAGCGTCTTCCTAAGGGATCTGAGCAGGCCAAAGCAAGTACCCGCAATCTTCTTGGCTCGGGTGTTCATTGTCAAATCCTTGGCTAGGATGACACCCAGGTTCTTTACCTCATATTTGGAACTAGAGGATCCACCCAGACATGGGGCCATGTAAGTTGTTCCGAAAGCAATGGGTTATTGCCCACCACCACCACTTCCGATTTGTCCCCATTCAACTTGAGGCAACTTGCCGCCATGCAGTTAGCCACCTTTTCTAAACATGAGTTGAATCTTGTATAGGTAAAATTAATATCTGGAGACACAGAGAAGACTATTTGGATGTCGTCGGCATGTGACACCATGGTAAAACCATGCGCGTCAATTATGTCAGAGAGTGGTTTGAGATAAATATTAACGAGCGTAGGGCTCAACGTAGAGCCCTGTTGCACTCCACATTCCAATTTCATTATTTCTGACATGAAAGGACCTTCAATGACTTGAAAGCTTCTATTGGCTAAAAAAGCAGCTAACCACTTTAAAGCAGACCTTGTAATTCCCATTCCTTTCACCCTTTCTCTCAGGACTGAATGGGAAGCAGTGTTCACTGCTGAGCTCAAATCTAGAAGGATGAGCGCAGCCAACCCTCCTTGATCTAGGGTCACTCTCATGTCTTCAGTAGCCAAAAAAAGTGCTGTCTCCATCCTACATGCGATGCGGACGCCCGTTTGCGTTGATGCAGCAAGTTATTAGTATCCTTGAACTTCGAGAGAGAACCATTCAGCCATATCTCCAAGATCTTCCAATTTATCTGGGTCCAAAGAGCCCTTTTTTAGGAGAGGCCTAATAATCGCTTACTTCCATTATTCGAAACATAACCCTCCTCCAAGGAGGTGTTGTATATGATCTTGAAGGCAGATAGTATGACATCTCCTCCTTTTAACAAGATGTAAACAGGGGCTGGGTCTAGCAGGGATCCTGATTTGATAGTGCTTTCTACCCCTAAAATGTCACTAGTACACAGCCTTGGGAAAGATGAAAAATCTACTGATTGGCTAGCTGTTATTGCGGTTTTTGGGGTGTCTAAGAAGTCTGGCAGCATCACTAGGGGGTCATAGCTCTTCTTAACTTTCTCAAGAAAGAAGTGGGCAAGCTTTTCACATCACTCTCTCAAGAGAGAGGAATCAGAACCTGGCGCATTGGGTTTTAGGAATGACTTCATGATGTTATATTTTTCTCCTGAGGGATGTGCTTGATCTTATCCACAAAATCCTTCAGTTTGACACTGCGTATTGCCTGATGGTACTTTTTATAATTAGTTCATAGGCATGTTTGCTTTGCTTATCATATTGGCGCTTACATTTTCTTTCTCATCTCTGACATTCTTTCTTTAAACATTTTAGCTCTGATGAGAACCAGCCTACACTTACTCTTGCACGGGGGGATCTACAGGTATGTCTAAATACCATCTCTACTAATGTGGATTCTACCCATTCACTTAAAGCTAGATAAGAGACGCACACCTCTCCATCCAGTCTGGGGGGAGGCCTTGCTCAGAACTGTTTGTCAACCAGAAATGTCGAGTTTTGACCATTGCTTAGATTGATGAACAGGGGTTCTGTTCTGTTTGGTCAGACCATTTTGGGGATAGTGAATTGAATTAACAAGTGATTGGACAGCAATATTGGTATTGGGGCACATATTTTCATAGACAGAATGTTTGAAAAAAAATAGGGTCCAATATATGGCCCTTTACATGGGTAGGCTGCTCTACTCGTTGTGTCAGCTGTATTGCTGCTAGGTCATGCTTAAATTTGTTAGCCTGTGTGACCACCCAAGGGGTGCTGATAAGGCCAAAGGGTAGCACAGTGAACTGAAAGTGCTTGTGGCCTACCTTGAACAGCAGGTAACGCCTGTGGGCAGGCAGGATGAGGATGTGAAAATACGCATCCTGCATGTCCAACACTACCAGCCAGTTTCCTTGGTTTAGGGCAGACAAGACCTGAGCCAGCGTGAGCATCTTGAATTTCTCCATTTTGAGGAAGAGATTTATGGTTCGAAGGTCTAGAATAGGACAAAGGCCTTTGTTCTTTTTGGGTACCAGTAGGTAGCGGTAATAATAACCACTGCCTACTTCTGATATCGGAAACCTTTCTGTAGCCATCTTGGCCAAGATACCTGTCACTTCCTCTTGGAGCAAAATAAGATGATCCTCCGCCAGTCATTCTTGAGATGGCGGTAGAGGGGGAGGGAAGGACTGGAAAGGGAGGCAGTAACCTCTTTGAATGATCGGCAAGACCCATTCATCCGATGTTAGGGATTATGGACTGTCAAGGGTGGAGATGATGTTGGTTTCTCCCTCCAACTGGACACCCATGATCTTGCAGAACCAAACTAGGAGGACTTACAGCCTGCAGCTTTCGGGGGGTGGGGGGTGAGAGTGGTCAAAGACATACGGCTACTTTTCCCGCAAGGTTGTAATGCACTGCATTCACTTCCTCGCACAACTTGGGAAGTCTGTGCAGGACGGTGGCTAGGGTATGGCTAGTGCAGTTAAAAGCCCCTTCCATTGCCACAAAAAGGGCAAGAAGCAGACTGGGGGCGAGGTGTCACTGACATGCCCAAGGACCGGGCTGTAGCCCGCGAGTCTTTGAAGCTATCCAGCCCTGAGTCTGTCTTCTCTCTGAAAAGATGAGTCCCATCAAAGGGTATGTCTAGTAGGTTGGCCTGGATATCACACGAAAAGTTAGTTGTTCTCAGCCAGGCTTGGCACCGCAAGGCCACTGTCGACGAAACCGTTCTGCTCAACGAGTCAGTCCTATCCAGACCACACTTAATGGTGAATTTGGCTGCATCCCTCCCATCTCTCACTGCTTGGAAGAGCACAGCCCGGGCCTCCTCCTGGACTTGAGGCAGCACTTGTGCAGCCGTTTACCATAAGCAATGTTAAAAACGGCCCAATAGGGATGCACTGTTCACTGACCGCAATGCTAGTCTGGCAGAATAAAACATCTCCTTCCCAAGTGCATCCAGTCTCTTGAATTTCCTGTCTGGGGGAGCAGAAGGGAACGCGATATGGTATGTTGAGGTTTGAACTACCAAGCTCTCCAGGGTAGAATATTTGGCTGAGGAAACTTGGATCACCGGGGGCAGGGCGATGGCAGCGTGCTATTTTCCTGTTCACAGGGGCCCCTGTGCTAGGCTTGGACCAAGTGCCTACATGAACATCCGTCAGTGTTTTACTGAAGGCAAAAGGGGTTTTGATGAGAAAGCCCCAGGCTGAAGCATTTCTGTCAAGAGGTTAGTCTTGACCTGCACCAAGGGCGGCTCCAGGTCAAGGACCTCTGGTGCCCACTTCACCACCATAGTATAAGACGCTCCCTCCTCCATAGCCACAGTAGGTGGAGAGAGCATAGCAGCATCTGGAGAGGTGTCCAGTCCACTGGCTTCCACAAGCTCCTCATACCAGTCCAACTTCTCAGCATGAGTGCCTAACTGGTGTTCTATAGGGTTCAGTGACCCCTTCCACTCTTCTCCCATGCCTGTAACTTCCCCCAAAACGTTCAGGCAACAACCTGGAGCCCTTGGGCTCCATCGGCATTGTTATTGGTGTTGCAAGATGCCGTTCTGACTCCGAGTCATCGGGAATCAGAATGAGGCTGGCGCCAGGGAAGGTCACGTTGGTATGACCGGCCTTCATCTATGTGGAACATGGTGGGGCGTCTTACGACCCCGCAGGGCACGAAGGTGCACCAGAGGGGTTGGCCCGCTCATATACTTGGTGCATGGCCTCGTAAAACTCTTTTATTTAAGCTGGGGTCGCTCTGGATCCCCGGAAATGGGGGAGGCGCAGAGTTGGACCAGGCAACAGCTCTGAAAAACCATGCCACGAACTTCGATGTTCCTCACTCATCTCGTCAGTTCTCGACGGACAAGGTGAAGTTGAAGTCCGTCTAGACTTCTTTTACTACTTGTGCTACTTCCCTGATTGTCCCGAGGACCTCAACTGCACTGAAGACGACTAGGGGCTCCTGAAGCAGTCCTGCAGACCTGTGACGCAGGCGTAAGGATTTGACACTGTGATCTCGTATAAGTGGTGCAGTGAAATCTCATAGATTTCACTGCACCACTTCTATGAGCCCTTTTTATGGGGGAACGCCCACACTGCATACATTATACATGATGCAGGTATAAAGTAGAGCAGGGGTTTACAAAGTGATGCCTCTGCCTCGATGTGTCACTTTGTAAATATGGCGCAGTGTGGTGCATTGTTTGTGCCACCACAGTGTCATAAAAAAGTGATGCAATGCCGGCGTAAGGCCACATAAATAAGGCACAAAGTTCTAAGCTGTACTATCAGTAGCTCTTTAATGGCAGTTTATAGGTTAGCGTGCTATATTAGGATTGTAACTTATGAACTGAAAGTAAAAATAAAATCTCCATGACAAAAGCCATGAATCGCTGAGCTATCCACATAAAAAAAAGGTTTGGGATCTGCATGGTACATATTCTTTGCAGCAGATATATTAACCCTTTGCACTACTTTATGGTGAGCCAAAATTGCCACAAGACAAAACTCCCGACCTCTCTCCCTTAGAGGTATCTTGACATTTTTGCTGTTCACTGACAACTGCTAGACACACAAGGAACTCTGCAGTAGGTGATTTTAAACCCATAAGTTTTGATCCCAATCAGGGGGAAAAGAACTGATGAAAGGCCTGGTAGGACGATCGAGAAGAAGTGATGGGGAAGGCTACGATGAGAACATACGAGGGGTCCTAGAGAAAGGCTTTCCAGCTGCCCCACAGTCACCCTGACCGAAGATTCAGACAGAGGAAAGCTTGTAGTGTCCTGCGAGACACGTTCTAGTGTCCCGCAGGAAGTTGCACTTCCAGCCACTCCCTTGAGGGCTGGACACACTGCACCCGACACCCATCCATCACGGGTGTCACGAGTGACGTGCCCCGCTAATAAAAAAGGCCCGGGTGCACGTGCTCGTGGCCAGTTACGATACTGCAGATCCTGGTGTCCGTCTCTGTCATTGTCACAATGCGGGCCTGAGGCCCGACTTTACATTGGCGACGAGGTGGGTGGCTGACCCCGCATGCCCGCTGTTTCCTCGCCCCATGAGGAGATAATGAGCCGCCGCCGTGACGGTGGTATTTGTCGAGTCTGGCATCGCGACGCGGCCCTGCATTGGAGGAAGATGACACAGAGACTGGCTGTCTC
This sequence comes from Triturus cristatus, assembly GCF_964204655.1. Taxonomy (NCBI): domain Eukaryota; kingdom Metazoa; phylum Chordata; class Amphibia; order Caudata; family Salamandridae; genus Triturus; species Triturus cristatus. Next base: position 1,199,323,529 of record NC_140593.1, read on the forward strand.
CCTCTGACATCGCCCGGCGGATGGAGAAGTGGACGAGCACCCCACAGCGGCAGCATGAACGCAAAGGACAGCAAAAGTCTCCCCATCGCGCCGTGGTGTGGCCGCCGCCACACTCAAGCAGTCGCCGCCACAAGTAAAGCACTCTGCGATCCATACTGCACAGCGCCCGAGAGCGGACCTGCCACCCCCGAGCCGATTGCGCTCCCTGCTTCCACAGCTGGAAAGTAAGAAAGAGGAGGCGCCGCAGCGACAATAGTGTGCGTACCCCCATGTTACTGCCCACAGCCACGGACAGCACGACAGCACCGTCACAGGGCACGATGAGGCCCGGCCTGCTAAGGTGACGCACGCGGCCGGCACCTGCCCCACGGCACGCTACGGCGCAATCTTTTACACAGCTAGCACCGAAAAGAGAGTGGCGAGTGCCCCCAGGCCCCTCCGTGTATGAAGCTCAAGCAACCGCACTGGCGCGGAGCTGAATCCAATACACGGGTGCGCGGAAGCACGAAGGTCGTCACCCGCCAGCTTTGCCATTGAGAAAGAAAACTGTGGCTGTTTCTCACCCCGGGTGAAACCTGCACCGAGGTGAGCCGGGACAGTGAAGCACACGCCCGCGGGACCCGTACTGGAGGCACCTCCGTCGCGGCCAGCAAGCCGTCCAGCCCAGATGCACCGCTCCCAGCAATCAGGTGAGCCCGGGGAGAGCGCCAACCCCCTCAATGCCCTCAATGTGCCTGCCGCTGTACCCATAGGCCGCCCCCACGAGCGCAAGGTCATGCGACCTCTATGGGCAGGAAATAAGTCGGATGCCCCCACCCGCTCCTTCTTACCGCCGAAGCACCAGGAAGCTCCTGCACGCGGACAGCTGCCCAGCATAGACGCGCCACAGAGGGAAGGGGCATTGGCGCGGCGAGAAGCCCGAGGCTGGACGCTGGCGACGCGCTCCACCGCCTGCACACAAGAAGGAGGCCGCAGCAGCCAGAACAAAACCAGCACACAGCGCCATCTAGCGGCCGGCTGTCGCGGAATGGAATTACTTGCTCAAAGGTGAAGGCACGGCCACGACGACGCTCCAAGGCACCAAGCAGTAAAACGGAGAGATGCTACCCCCGGTAGAAACACGCCCAGCGCCCGAGTCGCCCGCGGTGGGCTGAGCTGAAGCACAGGCGGCAATTCGCAGACACACCAGCGCGGGAGGGCACTCAACAGGACGGCGTCTCAGGTAGAGGTGAGCCTATGATTAAAGGAGTGACAGCGCCCCCACAGCCGGCCCCACGCCAAGGCTCGGGTGACACAGTCCCCTACATCTCCAGAACTGCTGACGCCAAAACCATCCCTGCATTGCACGGCCAATTGCCCGCAGACGAAAGGAAGCACAGAGCACCGCGCAGAGAGAGCGGTGCGTGCAACAGTAGTGCCCTAGCACAACACAGCATCGGAGGTCAGCAGCAGGCCATGCCTCACACAGCGGGACTCCCATAAGACACTGCCGCCATCTGAGCCAGTGGGTTTTCCTCTTCATTGTGCTGGTCCCAAAGAGCCCTGTTTGTCGCCAGGCTGTCTGCTAGTACAGTGGCCTGAATGGCAAGCTACCGCAGCCAGCATCCGGCCGATGAGGGGCTACTTCACACCGGGTAAGGGAACCAAACGAGGACAGTTGAGAGCACCGAGACTACGCTACAACCCCACACTGGCATCTACCGGAGGCTGCAGTGTTGGCAACCACAGCGCCACCTGGTGGCCCCTACCACAGTGCCTCCCACGAGCTTCAGCAGGAACTGTGTAACAACGTCGGCTAAAAGAGCCCAGTGGCTACAAGGAGCACCGAGGAGAAACTACTAACCCTGCAAAGGAGGGCAGCGCATGCTCAACTACAAGCAAGGCACGCGCCTGAGCCCTGCTCCCAGTGCCACTGCGGAGATCAGCGGAAGGGTGGCCTCAGCTGGTCAAGGAAGAAGAGCACCAACCCGCACCCAGCAAAGGAAAACCAGGAGGCCAAGACCACCCCAGCACAGGAACCTGTTGGTTAGCAAAAGACAGCAAGCCCCAAGAGGAACACACAAAGGCGGGGTGAGGTGCACGCCACCCCAATAAGTCACTTTGACCTTCTAAGGGACAAGACTGCTGCATAGAACTGAGCGCTCCCAGAAAAGCCTGACAATTCTCCAGCCCTAGCAACACCGACCAAGCTCAAGCACCGACACCAAGGGGCCTGCAACACACGCCCCATCACCACAAGTGGAAGGCCAGCCGCACCCAAAGCCACCACCAGTGAAGAGGCCGCATCACCCGCCCTTTCTGGTGAACGGGCACAACCGCCAACCACACTGCAGACACACCAGTTGCCGGAGGAGAACGCCAACGGCAAAGACGGATCACCCGTGGTCCGAAGCACGCAGAAGACCACGCCAGTGAATCCGACTGCACGGGCAGGCGCCTGGGAGATAGAGACATCCCTACAAAGAAACACAGCTGAATGCAGCACAGAGAGCGACCACGTCCCCACTGCACCAGCGAAGCCCCGCAGTGGGCTGAAAGCAACACAGGGTCCTCCTCAACACAGCCTCAAGATGGAGTCGGCGGTGACCCACGACAGGCAAGAGAGGAGTCGCACCCGCAGCGGCCCGAAAACGTCACAGTGTCCGTGACACAGTGTCCTCCTCAACACAGCCTCAAGATGGAGTCGGCGGTGACCCACAACAGGCAAGGAAGGAGTCGCACACTCCACGTGGCCGGCCGCCACAGCAACAGGCGCTCCAACGCCAGCGACACGCGACTGGACGTCGCGTCGCCCAGCAAGCAAGGAGCGCGCCGGAGCGAAGGCAGAAGCCGGCGCCATGACAGCGCCGCCTCGAGGTCCAAGCGCAACGCCCTCAAAGAAAGAAGAGTGACAGCCCTGTCACCCTGAAAAAGCGGAAAACACAGGTAGACTGAACAGACCGAAAAAAGGAGAAGACCAGGGACTCACAGCAAGCCAAGAGCTCACCCTGACACATCTGGCAGCCACCAAGGCGGACAACCGTCCCTGGACACAGCCTCACAAGAGAACCGAACGTAAGCCGCAGCAGTCGCAAACCGCGTCCCTCCACAACGCGTCTTCAGGTGAACGGTCACTCCCCAAGCGTCGGCTGTCCAAGTCAAGTGGCATCCCTGCTCCTGTCCGCAGGTGCCATCGGTGAAGATCTGCCCTGAGTGTCCGTCCTCACACCGCCTCAAGATGGAGTCGGCAGTGGCCCCCAAGCCAGGCAAGAGAGGATCAACACACTCTACGTGTTAAGCCGCCATGGACACTCAACATCAGCAAGGCGGAGGCACGTGGCTGCCCATGTCCATCCTAACATCCGAACCCTCCCAGCAAGCCACCAACACCTGTCATTCCGATCACCACATAGCTGGTAGCCATCACCACGCCAGTCATCAGCACATGCGTCAAACACCACCTCCCGAGTACCGATGGACTGGAGTCTGAAACCGTTGCCACACAAGCCGACTAAAGGGAACCAGCAACCACCTGTGAACTGGGCCTACACCGGAACCGCGGCAGCGAGTGCAAGTCTTGACCAACAATCATCCACCTGTGAGGGTTGTGCGTGCGACCAAGCAACGGCTCCTCGGCGGTCCTGCAGCTGCCACCAGATGGCACCCAAGCAGCGGCTCCAGTGCAGCCTTCCTATAGTCCCGCAGCAACCCCGATGACGGGCCTCCCCAGGCGGGAGAGCGAGAAGAGACATTGCCCCACCAACAGGGTACCGGTCACAGCCACGTGGTTCCACAGGGACAGTCGGTCCAGCAACACCTCTGTGAACTCTCACGTTAGACTCCATCCATTGTCATGACGCAGCCCACCAAAAGAACTGTTAGATCTCACCACAGACCATCACCGACGTCAGCCAAGAGGAAGCCATGCAAGACACTTCATTGTCAGCGAACGGACGGTATGCAGCGGACATCTCCAAGCCAGCGGTCGTGCCCTGAGTCCCTCAGGTTAAATTACGAGTGCCCGCGGAGAAGGTTCTGCTGCAAGCCAAGGTCACCAGCCCTCGTCTGATGTCATCCTGCCACCTGACTCGAGGAAGCTGATGGACCCTGTGGTATTTCATCAACTGTGTTTTTCCCCACAGGTTGGACTTGACTTCTTGTTTTGTCCTTCAATAAAGTTGGGGAGGAATGTAGTGTCCTGCGAGACACGTTCTAGTGTCCCGCAGGAAGTTGCACTTCCAGCCACTCCCTTGAGGGCTGGACACACTGCACCCGACACCCATCCATCACGGGTGTCACGAGTGACGTGCCCCGCTAATAAAAAAGGCCCGGGTGCACGTGCTCGTGGCCAGTTACGATACTGCAGATCCTGGTGTCCGTCTCTGTCATTGTCACAATGCGGGCCTGAGGCCCGACTTTACAAAGCTGTGCTTCTGGTTAAGGAGTTTGGCTTTCGACATGAAGAAATCAAAACCTTATAAAAGAGGTTATTTAATATTGCTTGGATGGATTTGTTTCCCTCAGTGCTTAATTTGATCCAGTGGTTTCCGGTGCTCGGCACCAGCACTTAATTGTTGGCACAGACACTAAACTGTAGACACCAGCACTTATGACAGCTGCCTCATGGTGCCCCTGTTTGTATAATTCAGAGATGGGAGGAACAGCAATTGTTTATTTATTCAGTATGCTTTGGGGCCTGAAATAGGCTGAATTGTCACACTCGTAGCATTGTGCTGGTTAGTAGTTGTGCAGGTAATGCCACTAGCAACGCTAGCAGTGACGATGGGTAGTGGAAGCTGCAGTGGCCTCCTGATTAGAGCCCTGGCACTTTACAAATGAAGCCCTGGTTTCCCTCCAGCGTACAGCAGCGGTCCTGGGTGGCCGCCTCCTCCATCAGTGGTAGGCTGCATTACGAGGGATGCTGTAGACGCCTCAGATTCCTGGCATAGGCAGGCGCCGGAGCCCCATACGTGCACACATAGCTCCGGCATCACTAATGTTCTATCTATATTATAGCCGCCGCCACTTGGCATCCACGATCATGTTTAATTGCCGCAGTTATTTATAGGTTTAAGTGTAGATTTTGTCGCATTCGGTTTCTGATTTCCACCAGTAGAAGGTCACCCGTGCTGAATCAGCAGATGGGCCTGTATATAAGAAGGGATGGCGTCCCACTGCTGCAGCTTCAGACTTTCCGGTAAGTGCAGCAGCTCTGGGCGTAGATTTAAGTCGTTTTACAGCTCGTTTGAGGATGTGCAGGAAAGGTACCTCTCAAGAACTCCCACAGTTAAGGCTCCCTTCATACCCTCAGGCACCCTTTTCCCCTCACACCGAGTCCTGACAAAACTAAGCATTGTGACAAAAATGAAGCATTCCTAATTTAAAGTGGAAAAGCATGCACGTAGCTCAAGTTGCAAACAAGCAAACTGTGATGTGATGTTTGATCTGAATGACTTATGTGCTGTGCTTTCTTACAGGGGCTCCGTGAAGGTTTTGGTTTCTGAAGCTAAAGGCATTGGGAGGTAAGACTCGAGTCCACTGAGGAGGACATGAAAGCAAGAATCAACAGGGTGTCATCGCCGGCTTCTGCACCTTTGGTTGCACACCCCTGTGGTCCTTGCACGGGTACTCAGTGCTGAGCTGGATTAGTCCGAGTCCAACGGGAACTCCTACAAGTGAGCGAGGTGGTGGGCAGAGAAGCCTCCCTAGAGCCAGTGTGCGGGTGCACTCCCCCCAGGAGGTTGCACTCCCCCCCCCCCCCCCGATGCTGCACCCTAAATAAACAGGGGAACACCGACACGGGCTCCAGACTCAGGTGAGGCCTCCCATCCACAGGCACTGCCTGGGACCGGCAAGGTTCTGGTGAGAGGAGGCGCAACAGATAACTTAGCAGTGTTCCCACCAAGAAAAGATCTTTGTAGCTTCGCCGTCGTTCATTTGAAGGAAGCACCCACAATGTCAAAGGCACAGTAAAGTCCAAGATCTAACTTTACGACTTTTGGTATTCAGAAAGGGCATTTACCAGTAGTACATGCAAAGGGCATTTACGAATAGTAAATGCCCTTTGTGAATACCGAAAGTCGTAAAGTTAGACTTTCGTCTTATTTTTCCTTTGTGAATCGGGCCCCAGGCTTGCTGCGCTTCTGGCCAAGAGGCCATTCCCGTGAGTCTGGGATGTAGTCACTCCCGCAAAACTCCACTATTTCCAAACCTCTGACGTTCAGACTTTAATAGCAGAAGGTAAATGGGGGTTGCAAAGAAGTTTAATTCAGAAAAACTGGGCAGCACATGTCACCCTTATAATGCACTCTTGGACAAAATAGAACACCCCCACGACTAGCTCTGAGATCCGTGGATACCTTTTCTTCGCTTTCTGAACTGGTGGAAGAGCTGCAAAGTGTAGAATATACTCTACCATTACATTAGAGTAAGGATGGCTTTAGACTGCTGTGCATGTACCAAATCATATCCAGGAAACGCAAATAACTCATATTAAGAGGCCAACTTCTGAGACCGACCTGGAACACCTTATTTATTTATTTATGCAATTTATATAGCGCACAAATACCCTGGGGTGTCTCGGCGCTGAATTTCAAAAATTCAACAAGTCTCTGTATGGCACGAATAACAAAATCCGTGTTTATTTTAATTGAAAAAAAACTTCCGTATGAAGGTAAGGGTTATTCCTTGTTTCCTCCCACTGGAATGGCACATTTCTCAAGAGCTGTAGATGAAGTAAAACTAACACGGTCAAACCAGGGAGGGGCACATAGTCCCATCTAACAAGCTACTGTAGTGCACCTTCCAGCAGTCTGGCCTGGGGTTACCCCCTTCCTGGCACCTGTTCAGTGTGAGACAAATTGTCATTTGCTTCCCAGTTGGGTCTCTGAGGCTGGATCGCCAGTCAGCCCTCCAGGGGACTGAAGTCGACTCTCACTTTATGAAGAGGGTTTTATTACAGCGCTTAGATGCCACTGCTAGTTAAATAGCTGCTTGTGGGTCGTTAACTATGTATTTATGGAGCCTGACTGACTTTCATGGGGCCATAACTTTGAGCCTTTAATGGCCTCAGTTGGGATTCCCTACATTGTGAGGCAGATTGGTGTAACTCTTAGGCGGTGGTCAGTCATTGCTTGGTGCCGCTGTCCCATATTTAACAGAATGCGCTTAAAGAAACTCTTCCTTCGAACAGATGCACCGTTAAGAGAGCCTTCTCTGCAGCTTTTAGACAGCCCCCCCACCCGAGCAGTGAAACACAGAATTGGAACACTGCACTGGGGATTCAGCCCCATCCAGGTGGAGGCTGCACTGACACTCGCCTGTAGTGAGAGATCATTTCCCCAGGCACTCAGTACTCCAGCCTGGACCTCAGGCAGGGCGAGTGACTGCCAACAACAGCACGCTCGGCCCTGCTTCATCACCTGGGAGATCAAAATGCAATATCTCCCATTCCATAATGCGTGAACTTCTAGGACCATCTGGTCCCAGATGATGAACACCTTCTGTGAGGGGCTGCCAAGGCCACCCAGCCAAACCCTTCATGGAACTCCTCAGCACGGTGGGCATCACCCTCTGTAGTCCATGGGGGAACCGGGCACCTCCTGGGGCATAAACCCAGCTTCAATGGCACATTCTGCAAAGCTGCATTTGACTTGAAACTGTGAAAGTTATCAATAAAGGGGATGGAAATTGTAGACAGGTGCATTTTATGTATAGTCTACAAAATCACATGGTGTTTTTGGGGTCGCGAGCAGCCCTTCTCTGCCTAGAGGCACTTACCATAAAAGATATGGCACACACCAACTTGTTGTAGGACACTACTGAACAGTCAATCACCAGGGACAGTACATTACCCTACAAAATGCATGCATAAGTGAAGGAATGACGTGAACACATGTTTAATGTGCAACATTCAACTGAGGGATAGGTCTGCTTTCTAAAGCTAAGATTCTGACACCTGTGTCATTTTTTCATTGAGCCCCTTTCAATGTATAGAATGTATGATAATCCACCTGGTAGGAGCGGGGTGAGAGAAGGAAATGAGTTAGATATGTGTGGCTGAAATGGCCGAAGAGGGTATTTATGTTTCGCAATATTACAGGAGTTTCTTTGAGAGAGCACATCCAAATGAATTAAACTCCCTCTACAATCTATAGTTTTTCGTCCATTTATGTAAAGATTCTTGCACCTAATGCACATTTCAGTCTGTTTTCCTTGGAAGATTAGTTTGCTTAGTGTGCTGGCTAGTGACAATAAGGCCAACCTTTCCCAAAGTTCACCAGCCGCCACTGAGTCAACACACAGTGAGGACTGAACCCTTTCTGCGACAGTGTGAGCTGGCAGTGTGCTGAAGGCGCAGGCTGGAGAGCGCTGGAAACGCATCAGGTCTTTCAAGCACAGCAGGCTTCACGCATGATGCAGCACAGCAAAGGGGATGATTGCTCTGCAGAGCCCCAGTCAGGCTCCAGCTACATAAATGCTGGCCTCTCTGCACCGACTACCATAGGGCTCCAATCCGAGGGAATTGTGCGGTGGCTTTGGTGACTTGGACTCCTATCCACAGAAGAGTGGACAGAGACCATGAGCTCATCCCACGCAGGCCTCTGAACAGACTGGAAATGACGACAAGCGTTTATCTTTACCTGATCAGAGTCAACCACCGACCCAGAAGTGCAACTCTGCACTGAGCTGCCCGACTGAACTGGTGTGGTTATGGGTGATATTTCGAGCTCCATCCAATATACATAATTAGCAACGGCTGAAAGGCCATTCGTATTTCCCACTCACCACATTTAAAGATACGCAGAGGTATGTTTGCAGGAGTAACATGTATTCTTTATAACTGACTTGTTTTTTTAACCCTAGTGACTGTCGGCAGTCATGTCGTCGGACTCGGAAATGGCGGTGTTTGGGGCGGCTGCGCAGTACTTGCGTAAGTCTGAAAAGGAAAGGTTGGAAGCCCAAAACAGGCCATTTGATGCCAAGAACACCTGCTTCGTAGATGACGAAAAAGAGCTCTTCGTCAAAGGAACCATCACGGCCCGAGAGAGTGGCAAAGTCACCGTGAAGACCGACGATGGAAGGGTAAAAATAATCTTATACCAAGAATGGCGTAAACAAGCCTAGCATCAGAATGCAGCCAGACATCTCTGCTCAACTCCAACTTTATCTTTGCCTGTCTTTCCTTCTTTCTAGACTGTAACAGTCAAAGACACTCAAGTCTACCCCCAGAATCCTCCCAAGTACGACAAGATTGAAGACATGGTCATAATGACCCATCTGAATGAAGCCTCCGTGCTGTTTAACCTCGCCGAGCGCTACGCAGCCTGGATGATCTACGTGAGTACGAATGGGGAAGTTCGAAAGGTCACTAGACATATCTCAGACACCCCCAAAGAATGTCCAGCCAATGAGCGCAGCCTGTGCTTTGCCGCCCGAAAAGCAAACCTATGTACACCTTTGAGACTTATCACACTGACTTGAGGAGTGCCGAGGGGCCCCTCTTAATTCAGTCCATTTAGCTCCACAAACTAAATGAAGCAGCCATTTGCTCGTCACAGGTTAAGGTTATGTTTACCCAGAGGGGGTTTACACCCATAAAACAGTTTACATAAATTAGCCTACTGAATATTAGCAACACACACAATAGCTTCAAATTGCAGAGAACGTTGTTAGTATTTACATAAGACATATAGGCAAACGAAGCTTTATGTAAAAGAGTATCTCCCATACATTCCATGAAGCCAAGCAGAGAATATCACACTCTTACTTATGTACATGACTTCTCTGGAGGGAAGAGACCCACCATTAGTACCAGAAGCAGACGCTAAATACAGAGAGTGGACCTCTGCCACCAATCCCAACCACCAACCACTGACTCCCCAGTAGGTATGATGCCTGCCCCAAGCAGAGGCTAAATACAGAGAGTAGACCGCTGACCAATCTCAACCATCAACCACTGAGTCCCCAGTAGGTATGATGCCTGCCCCAAGCAGAGGCTAAATACAGAGAGTCGACCTCTGCGACCAATCTCAACCACCAACCACTGAGTCCCCAGTAGGTATGATGCCTGCCTCAAGCAGAGGCTAAATACAGAGAGTGGACCTCTGACCAATCCCAACCACCAACCACTGAGTCCCCAGTAGGCACGATGCCTTCCCCAAGCAGAAGCTAAATTCAGAGAGTGGACCTCTGCGACCAATCCCAACCACTGAGTCCCCAGTAGGTATGATGCCTGCCCCAAGCAGATGCTAAATACAGAGAGTGGACCTCTACGACCAATCCCAACTACTGAGTCCCCAGTAGGTATGATGCCTGCCCCAAGCAGAGGCTAAATACAGAGAGTGGACCTCTGCGACCAATCCCAACCACTGATTCCCCAGTAGGTATGATGCCTGCCCCAAGCAGAGGCTAAATACAGAGAGCGGAACTCTGACCAATCCCAACCACCAACCACTGAGTCCCCAGTAGGTATGATGCCTGCCACAAGCAGAGGCTAAATACAGAGAGTGGACCTCTGTGACCAATCCCAACCACTGATTCCCCAGTAGGTATGATGCCTGCCCCAAGCAGGAGCCTGTGCAAAACAATGGTTCTGGTAAAGATAAAAGGTCAGCAGATGGCAAAAATAAGCATTGATAAACTCAACAGACCTGGCACTGGTCTAGTGCATACACACAGTCACGCACGCACACACACACAAACACATACACATGCGCACACAAACACATACACACACACACACTCATGCACATCAAGTTGAAGTGCAAATGCATAGCAAAGACATGCAGGTATCCACAAATTCCAACAAATTCTGCATTCATATAGGCACAAATCCATTTATAACTACACACATAACGACGCACATGTATACCTAACAGCACTCATGCAGGTTTAGTATCAAGTATTTATCTATGCACTGTTTTAACAATGCATGGCAGAGCAGATCTGGGCATGGGCTGTGAGGAAGAGATTAGCCTAATAATAGCTTTTCATTGGTGCCTGACTTTAACAGGGCCGCCATCAGTAAAGCGGCTGCACTCACAAGTCTTTAACTTGTGCAACGCGTCACAGAGATAAATGAAGGACTTGGAATGCATTATATGTCCTAGTAGGTGCTGGAAATTCTGCACCTGTAGTTTGTGATATTTATTCAACACTATCCCACAGCTTTATGAAGGCTGGGCCAGGGGCGTGGCGATGTCGTGAAATGTCCTATTCTTTGTCTGGGTGTGTTAGAGCTGGGGAGGGGGAGACGAGATGTCTTCAGAGAAGGTAATTCTTCCCCTATTGATACTTACCCCAGGCCCATTGAAAAATGTAAACAGACATTATACCTTAACTCACACTGTCTCACAAGCCAATCACAGAATGGCTTTTCGTTGCACTCATACAAAATGTGACTGGCATTGCCTAGTAGATGAAGGGTTCAGGACCAGTCTCCAACTCTACACATACTGTCGTTTGGAATGAAGCAAAGTGAGAATGACAAATGGCTGAAGCAGACATACCAAAAGCCACTTTCTATAGTTAGTATCACTAAGACTATGATGCGTTCATCTTTGAGTTTATAACAGACTGGAGAACCAGCCAAAGCTGTCCCTAGTCCACACTCAAAGAGTAACTCAGTGCACTCCTTTACACTAAGCAACAAACATACAAATATTGACTATCTGGGAACTATATACTGATTGATACTATACAATAGCTTGTGCAAAGCTACAGTTTAACAAACCTACGAGAATGCAGCAAACATGGTAGGAGACAAGAAAGCACTGAGAGGGCAAGCAGGTTAGTGGGAGCTTAAGAAGGCCAGACACAGCGGCGGCTCCTCCATTAAGGCGGAGGAGCGCAACCCCACTGCTTTCTGAGCAGTGAATTAAGGAATCATAAAATGATAATAAAGCATGTTAGTATCATTTAAGTTAACCACCACCCCTGTGCTCCCCTCCCGTGCTCCACCCACGCTTCCTCCACCCACCCTACCACTTTTTACTTGTATCGGCCACCACTGCTAGACATCCCTTTGTGCATCACCACCCTGTTCCACCAATTCAAGAGACTAAACCTGTGCTCCCAAAGCACACCAGCAAACTCAGCCCAAAATGGAAAGATCCACATATCTGGGCAGTAGATGCATGCCACGTTTAGGGTCTATCACAATACAAAAGATAACTTATCTCCACAATGCAGAGAAGCACCCAAAATGATTTACGTAGATTAAAACCTGTGGTCATAACAGCGTGGCAGTCACCACTTTGTAGTTATGGTTCAGGACAGTCTGCCTTTGAAAAGGCATTTTTTGAGATGCTGATAGCTTTTAACCCCATAAACATATATGCATCGAATTTGGCCATTGCATGCGTAGTCTAGTGAGTCCCGGCATGACAATTTTCATGCAGATCCTTGCAGGGGAAACATTCTGCTTGCACGTAGTCAATAGTGCTTAACAGATTTACATCAAACTTCACCTGGACCTAGAACCCTACTCAGAAAGTGCTTCCTTTGGTGTAGTATCATTCCCTTTAGTATTTTTGGAGATATAAGCCTGTAGAAATGGTGCAGAGCAGTCTCGAAAGTTTAGCACTTTTTTATTCTGTGCTCTTTTAAGTCATGATTCAGTCATTTGAGCCTCCTGTCAATCACATTTGGAGTTTTTGACAAATGTCATTGGCTGGTGAAGGCCTCTGGAAATAATTTTTTTGCCATCTTGAATACATAAGTCAAGTTTGATTCAGGACGTCTGAGCTGTGGGGGGGGGGGAATGCACAATAATGGGCAGACCTCAGTTCCACCCCAGGGGAGTGCTAAGGGGCACCCAGTGACGTGCAAAAACTCAAGTACCACAAGAATAAAACGCGAACAGAGTAAGTCGCCATTTCAAGTAGTGGATTTGATTTTCATTTTGGGAATAAATTGCGAACTGGATTCGGTTTATAATTTTTAAGACGGTAAAAAAAGACAGAAAGCGCATGGCTCAGGGAGACGAAGAGAGATAGAGAGGGAGCAAACAAAGAAAGAGGTGGCAGGTGAGGTGGAGACCTTGGGTGTGGGCCAACCCCGCTGCGCACTATCAAAGACCATGCACAGTGGGAGCTGGTGTTGGTAAAGTGTATTATGAAAAAAAAACTTACAATTCACTGACAAAGTTGAAAATAGATTTATTCCTTAAATTATTTTGCTTTGGCCGGCCATTAATTTTTACATTTAATAAAAATCCCTTTCTTTAATTTCAGACTTACTCTGGTCTTTTCTGTGCCACTGTGAACCCCTACAAGTGGTTGCCAGTGTACAACCCCGAGGTAGTGGCTGCTTACAGAGGCAAGAAGCGCCAGGAAGCCCCACCTCACATCTTCTCCATCTCTGATAACGCCTATCAGTTCATGTTGACAGGTAATGGTTTACTTGATTTAACAGTTATGATTTCTACTGAAATATAGCATTGCTTAACGCAATCTTTTCTGACATTCCTTGAACAGATCGTGAAAATCAGTCTGTCCTGATCACGTAAGTAATACATCATTAGTAGAAAATTGATGAGCTTAATTTACATCACCAGCTTTATGTGGCTGAGGCACTTAAATGAATTGTTCTGAATTTCCTATTTCTCTACAGAGGAGAATCTGGTGCAGGAAAGACTGTGAACACCAAGCGCGTCATCCAGTACTTTGCAACAATTGCTGTTGGTGGTGGCGACAAGAAAAAAGAGGCCGCCGGCACAGGCAACAAGATGCAGGTTTGTTTCTCTGTTCAATTCATTTTAACACCACACACTATATGTATGTCAGACAACGTAATTGATGATGAAACCTTGGTTCTCTAATAGGGAACGCTGGAAGATCAAATCATCCAGGCTAACCCTCTGCTGGAAGCCTTTGGTAACGCCAAGACTGTGAGGAACGACAACTCATCCCGTTTTGTAAGACTTCCAATTACTTCCAATTCAGGGGTTTGAAGAACCATTTGCTGTCTCTTAATAAACACCCGAAATAATTCTACCCTCTATTTATTTTGTAGGGTAAATTTATCAGAATTCACTTTGGAACCACAGGAAAGCTGGCTTCTGCAGATATTGAAACATGTAAGACATACACACACATATATATGTATACATATATATATATATATATATATATACACACACACACACACACATATCCCAAACGAAAAAGATATATATATATTGAGCAATTTATCATAAATTATGCTTGCATTACAGACCTGCTGGAAAAGTCCAGAGTCACATTCCAGCTGTCAGCTGAGAGGAGCTACCACATCTTCTACCAGATCATGACCAATAAGAAGCCAGAGCTGGTCGGTTAGTATCTAAAATGCTTCAAATCTCCCTTTATCTGCACTCAATAGAAGTATCTGTTAAAAGATGATATTTTAGTAGCGTAAAAAAAAAAAAGAAAAAACATTGTGGTTCACTGAGTCCTGTTTGCTAGTGTAACAGTCAAAGAGAGACAAATGTGTAACTCAGTGAATGATTAATATGATTTAATCAAATAGTCTAGGAGGCAAAATATTGCAGAATTGATATTAAATTGTAGTAAATAAAACATGTGGCCAGAAATCTAAATTCTGCATTGGTGGCTTTCACTAACAAGATCAAAATGTAAACGGATTAATCAGCAATTGCAATCATTATTGACATATTTTCCATTTTTATAATGGAAATGCAGCACCCATTGATGCCTGCAAGAGTTTTTGATAAAAGTACAGCAAACAAATGGAATTCATGAAAAGGTAATTATTTACGCGCTTGCCAAGTGTTTTACTGCATTATTTAATGCATTCTATTTTTTTCTCTCCAACAGAAATGCTGCTCATTACCACGAACCCATATGACTACCCAACCGTCAGCCAGGGTGAGATTGCGGTGAAGAGCATCGATGACGAAGAGGAGCTGCTGGCTACAGATGTAAGTGACAATGAACTGGGGCTTCCTCGCCTACTCACCCAAACCTGCTACAAGAAAGGGGTGTAAAAGTTACCATACATGGTCATCCCATTAAGTTGAGTCTCTCATTCATAAAATACTCCCCCTTATTTCACAACAGAGTGCCATCGATATCCTGGGATTCAACCAAGATGAGAAGATCGCCATCTACAAGCTGACAGGAGCAGTCATGCACCATGGAAACATGAAGTTCAAGCAGAAACAGCGTGAGGAGCAGGCTGAGCCCGATGGCACAGAAGGTAGGGCATGCTATAACCCTCATCTTCGATAATAGCATCAGACTTTAAATGCATTAATTTTAAGAGGATTAATCTCATTATTGAAAGTGAAACTGGCCTTACTGTAGAAAGGTCAACATTAGAGGGGTAAGGAGAAACAACTGCATAACTTCTGATCAGTGTGAGTTGCAGGAATACACTCCCCTAGGCTGAAAGGGTATCCTGCTAAAACATTACGCGTTCTGGGCCCGATGTACAAATCAATTTTACTGTTGTAAAAATCCCAATTCAGGGTTTGCAACCGTAAACATACTTTTTAGGTCTATCCAGACAGGGAGTGAGCTTACAGTGGGCTAACAGCGTGCCCATTTCCTACCATTTATTGGTTTTATTGTCACTCTCATCTGCTTGTTTCTTCCTCAATTGTTTTCCTTCTTCTTGTGTTTTCCTCCCGGTGGAGCATGGCCTCTTTGTGATCCTTTGGACTGGGTGACGTGTATCCTGTAACTTCTCACATATAACGAGCTACCTTTTCCTTTTTCTTTCAACACCCCATGAAAGGGCATGTGTTTACTAGCTCTCTCAGTCTTGTGCTGCTTCATTCTTCCCAACCTCCTGCACTGTGATTCTCCTCACCCCTCCCAGATTGTCTGCAAAGGCACAAAAAGAAGAGTATTTTTGCTGGGGTATAGCTGAATAGCAGACTTTAAGGATTATTTGTATTTAACCTCCTGCATTCTACATATTGCATGAAAGCACTGAAGGACAGGCTCTTTGTAGCACCCAGTGAGCAGGTGTCTGAAGCAGAAGGTGTACTTAGCATGACACTTCTCCTGGAGGCCCCTAAATCTGCTCCCAGGGCCACTGCAGAGGAGAAAATGGCTGAATCTTGTGATTAGTAAAGTCGGCCTTGACAAGCGTTTCCCTTTACATTCTCAAGGGGCCAGATGTATGACCCATTTTTGCATGCGCAAATGGGTTAGCGACCCGTTTGCGCATGCAAAAACTAATAGGGCCATCTACAAACCCTATTTAGCGAGTCGCAATTTATTTGCGACTCGCTAAATAAGGATTTGCGACTCGCAATTAGGAAGGGGCGTTCCAAGGGCGTCCCTTCCTAATTGCGACTCTCTACCCTATGTAAGAATGTTTTGCGATCGCAATTACCGTCGCAAAACCATCACAATTTACCGCCCTCTTCAAGAAGGTGGTAATGCACTTGCAAATGGGAAGGCGTCCCCAGGGGACCCCTTCCCCTTTGCAAATGCAACGCAAAATATTTTTTAGGGGCAGACAGTGGTCCCAGGGACCACAACCTGTACTTAAAAAAATGAAACAAAAACGTTTCATTTTTTTTTTTTTAAATGCATCTCGTTTTCCCTTAAGGAAAACGGGCTGTATTTAAAAAAAAATCAATCCTGCTTTATTGAAAAGCAGTCCCAGACATGGAGGTCTGCTGAGCCCAGCAGGCCACCATACATGGGAGGGCCAGCCATTCCTAATGGGGTCGCAAATTGCTAGTGCCTCATGAATATTGATGAGGCATGCAATTTGCGACCCCATTGGGAATCGCAAACAGTGTCTCCGACTCTATTGTACATGGCATTTAGCGACTCACAATTGAGCGCAATTTGCGAGTCGCTAAATGCCCCAGTCGTTCATCTGGCCCATAATTCCTTACTCTTTTTAAATTCTGTTCAAAGTTTCCGAGCGAAAAGTATTTGAAACAAGCCATGCCATTTAAAAAATGTAAAACATTAAATTCAATGTACAGTTTTGAGATACCATAAGACAATTATTTGCCTTTCTTTCAGAATTTGGAAATGTTTCTTTGCTTTTACTGTTTTTAAACAATACTTTATAGACAAATGTTGGCAAAGCCAACAGTTTGGCACACACATTTTAAAGGCGAGATTTATTGCCTTTGCCAGTGCTTGTTTAAATGTACTAATCCCATTTTAATAATCTGTAAACTTTTACTGATTCTTAAAATGGGATTGCAAACCCATACTCATTTGGTATATGAAAGGCGCTTGTTGTAGGAAGTTTCTTCCAAGTATCAAATCGTTGTGCGACGTATCAATGTTTTGTGTTTGTAGTAACATCGAAGAACTGTTGGCTACCAAATTGGGGTGGTAATATATTTGCTGATGGGAATTAAAAATATAATTTGTTGGGCAGCGGTCCTGTGGACCTCTGCCAACTCTCAAGCAAACGTTTCAAAAAACGAAATCTTTTCTTTTTAAATGCAGCAGTTTCCTTTGATGAAAACAGGTTGCATTAAAAAAAACTGTACCTCATTGAAATGCAATCACAGACATGATGGTCTTCTGACCCTACTAGACTACCATACTTATGATGGCCACCAATTGGAGTGAGTCGCCTAGCTTAATAAAACATCCGGTCCACTCTGATTTGGAATGTAGCAAGCGGGCCTATTAGTACATAGATCGATACATTAAATTATTCCCCGGTTGCAAAAATACTGGTTGCAGATTCTGACTAGATTTTTGCGACCAGCAATTATTACATCTGGTCTACTGTGCCCTTAGTATGCACAATATTAACATACTCACCCGCCCCTAAATAGTATGATTCTAAATGTATGAGAGCATATAGTCAATTGAGCCTTAATGGCGTTTGCCACGGTTCCTGCTGAGGTAGCGCATGCGCATAGATTTTATAAGGTAATATTGGATAATAGGAGGCAAGAGGTTAATGTAGCAAAAGGAGAATGATTGGTAGCAGTGGCTGAACTAAGGGATTCACAGGAATTTTAGACTATTGTCAAGATGAGTAAGCTAGGCTTTTGTCAAGAAATCCTAATTAGCTGTCACATAAACACTGCAACGTGGGTTAACCATTTCTCAGATGTTTATAGTACGATGGAGCGTGGATCATCAGCTATCCTGTCTGAGCCTAGAACATCTCATCCATTTAAGTTGGACTTAAAATTAGAGGAGGTTAAGGAAGCCATCAAACTTAGACCAGGCCATAAGGTTCCCGGACCAGATGGACTGCCGATAGATTTAAAGAAGTGTTAATGTGGAATTATGGGCACCCTTATTGACTAACGCTTACAATAACCTGGTTAGCAATAACCCCCCCAAGCTGTTGTTCTTTCTCGATAATAGTACCAGATTTTGAAAAAGGTAATCAAATCAGGAAATCCCAAGTGCTACTGCCTGCTATCACTCATTGGTACCACAGTCAAGGTAATCAATTTTCAATTGGGTGTGTGCCTTGGCTCGTAGTAATAAGATTTTACATCCCGCTCAATACGGATTTAGAAAGTGACTTTATACAGTCGAGCAGTGCCTTAAACTCCACCTTATTTTGAGCCAATACACCATCGACAAGAGCTGTCCACTGTACCGAGCTTTTATGGATTTGTTGACAGCCTTTGATTCAGTTAAGCACTCTAAACTGTGTCAGATCTCACTGAAACGGGGCTATGACCATACATTGGTTCATTTTTTGCACTTGGTCCATGCAAACCTCATAGCAACGTTTAGATATGGGGCCGGAGGGGAGCTCATAGAGCCTTTTTCATTGGGTAGAGGGGGATACTAGGGCTGTGTGCTTTCCTCATTGATATTTATTTTATATATTAACAATGTAACCCTGTCCTTGGCAAATTCCTTGTGTGATTTCTCCATTGCCAATAACATACCACCACCGCCTCTGCTGTATGCAGATGAGGCTGTGTTTATAGCATTAACACCTAATGCTTTACATTTGTTAGTTGACGCATTTGTGGAATTCATGTCCAGTTTAGATCTCTTGATGAATTTTGGGAAGTCACACATTTTGGTCTGCGGCCACAAACGAAAAAGTATTTCAGCCATCATTCATGGTTCCAGCCATTGAAATTTTGTTAATAATTTTTCATATTTAGGCATTTGTTCTGATTCATCAGAGTCATGGGCTAGTCACGTCACCCTTACCTGGCTAAAGTCCACCAGAAACATATGCAAGTAATTAAGGGCCTGATTACGAGTTTGGCAGTCTTGGAGTGGACCGACACCCCAGCGCCCCGCTCCAAGACTCCAAACCTCTAGTTAGTCCGCCTGCCGGATTACGAGTTGTAATCCTGGCATGCGGTCCTGCAGCGGTGCCTTTCTATGGCTCATAGGAGAGCCTTAGTAATTCACCGCCATAGGAGCGCCACAGCCCGTTCCTGCCCAGATAGAAATGCACAATGTTGTGCATTTTTGTCCTTGCAAGAACAGGGGGTGCAAAAATACATGGAGACCCAACATGTTCACCCCTGCATGCCCCCCACATGCACAGAGAAAATAGGGGGCCCTGTAGGGCCCCAATAGATTCCTCACCCCAGCAGGATTAGGATTCCCAGACGGTTGCAGTGGTCCTGTGGTGGTCCCAAAGCCTTAGTTGTAATGTGACGGTTGGCCGCCAATCTGGCAGTCCAGGGACGGCCACCACAGGTTCAGCAGTCCGATGGACCGCCAAACTCGTAATTCGGCCCTAAATCTACCACGCCTTTCTAAGCATATGGGACTTATCCCACATTTTGAGATCGATAAATGACAGAGAGTTCCAACTGTAGCCTATGGCAATGGGGTGTGGAGATTTGCAAACTGTACACATTTATTGATCGAGGAGAACCATTTTTGTAAGAGGATGTTAGATATCCTCTTCAGATATTTCCCATGAGGAATTAGGTCTCAGCTACATGGAAGATCACATTAAATTGGCACCTTTGGCTTTGTGGTTTCAGTATAGAGTAATCCAGAGCAAACCCGTAATCATATCATCCAAAAGAACTGCCTAAGCCTAGATAAAGCTTCTAGTATTCTCTGGTTGGTTGATGCATCAGACCTTAAGTAGAATAGACTTTTCCCATCTATTTGACAATCCATCTTTAATACTTGCACAAGATAAGAAGGCAGTGGAAGCATGGTATATAGTGAGGAATCACCCCAGGAGGAAAAAGGCTGAAATCATGAAACCAGCATTGAAAGAATGAATTTCCCTGAAGCTGGACATGGAAATGGCTTTTTAACAGTGTTTGGTGCTTGGTAGACGGGATAGGTCATTACTGGGTTTTTTTCAGGTAATGGACGATTGTTTATCCACTTTGTTTTCCTTTTGGCTATCAACATTCTCTGTCTACTCAAATGTGCCAATGTGATGTGGTCGGTACTGAATTCCTCCTACATTTAATGTTTTTCTCAACTCTATGTAGTCTTTAATACGTTTTTATATTTCATATTTAAAACAATGTAATTATGTACAATGTAGAGCAACCTATCAGCATCTTCAATTATTAAATAATGCAGAGATTTGTTTTAGAGGTAATATATATGTTAAACCTGCAGTTTTTTCTTGGAAAAGTGTGCTATGGTAATTTTATAGCTTTTATATTTTTAATCTTTATTTCATTACATTCTCTAAATTTCAATGAATCGACTTTTAATTCTATATTTTCTTTTATGTGTGTGTTTAACATGCAAATATAGTTTGTTTGCCTGACCCACTAAACATACCCATCCAATGAAAATGTCATATTAACAGTGAGAAAACACTCATATAGATGATCAAATTAGACAAATATGCACTTAACCAGCCTAATAACACCGATGCAACTACTACACAGACAGAGCCACAGACACATTAATGTCACAGAATCTTATTCACTATGAGGGAGCAGGAATGTAACAGAAGTGAAGAACCAAATTAAAAAAACAAATTTAAGTGGGGCTGGAAATAATATGTGTAGCTGAAAATCATATCAATTATTATGTGAAACACTTTAAAAGGTCAACCAAAAAAATGTAGCAGAAGTGACATAGAAAATTTGAAATATACAGAGCAGAAAAATAATACCCATCTGTTCTACCTTTAGTTGCTGACAAAATTGCTTACCTGATGGGTTTGAATTCAGCGGATTTGCTCAAAGCACTGTGCTACCCAAGAGTCAAGGTCGGCAATGAAT
Source organism: Triturus cristatus (assembly GCF_964204655.1). NCBI lineage: Eukaryota > Metazoa > Chordata > Amphibia > Caudata > Salamandridae > Triturus > Triturus cristatus. Next base: position 1,199,344,647 of record NC_140593.1, read on the forward strand.
TTGTCACCAAGGGGCAGACGGTTAATCAGGTAAATATGTTTTTTTTGCATGTGTTTATCAAGAATACTGATTGCTTTTTATGAAGAAAAATATCAGCAAATATTTTATTGAGTACATTGTTTCAAGGTCAAATCTTTCCTTTATCAGGTCTATAACTCCATTGGTGCACTCTCTAAGTCTGTCTATGAGAAACTCTTCTTGTGGATGGTGATCCGTATCAACCAGCAGCTGGACACCAAGCAAGCAAGGCAGTACTTCATTGGAGTCCTGGATATTGCAGGGTTTGAGATTTTTGATGTGAGTTTAACATATTTAGCTGTAGAATCATTTTGATACTATAATCGTAATGAATATCTACTCACTGAATGACTGTTCTGGTTTAGTTCAACACCTTGGAACAGCTGTGTATCAACTTCACCAATGAGAAACTGCAACAGTTCTTCAACCACCACATGTTCGTCTTGGAACAAGAGGAATACAAGAAGGAAGGCATTGACTGGGAGTTCATTGACTTTGGTATGGATCTCGCTGCCTGCATAGAACTTATTGAGAAGGTGGGTAATTTTATGAATAATGTTTTAGTAATACTGGTTACAAATATGTAAGTGCTCACCCATAAATTCTATTCCTTTCAGCCCATGGGAATTTTCTCCATCCTTGAAGAGGAGTGCATGTTCCCCAAGTCTACAGACACCTCCTTCAAGAACAAGCTATACGACCAGCATCTCGGCAAGTGCAAGAACTTTGAGAAACCCAAGCCAGGCAAAGGAAAGGCTGAAGCTCACTTCTCCCTGGTACATTATGCTGGTACTGTGGATTACAACATCACTGGCTGGCTGGAGAAGAACAAGGATCCATTGAATGAATCTGTTATCCAGCTGTACCAAAAGTCATCCCTTAAAGTTCTGTCCATGCTTTACAGCGCTACTGCAGCAGAAATCGGTAAATATCATGCTACATTGTATGAAAATAGTAAAAAATGCAACAACAATAAAACTAAGTCATCTTGACAGAATGCCTGATGCATGTAATATTTTGTTACTTTCAAATCTTAGAAGCTGCAGCTGCTGCTGGTGGAAAAGGAGGAAAGAAGAAGAAGGGCGGGTCCTTCCAGACCGTGTCTGCTTTGTTCAGAGTAAGTGTAACAGAAAACCTACGTCACTGAGGTACAATTAGTCCTGTGACACAATATATCCGACAATACTGCTTGAGAGGTGTTTGTTTCACCCGATATTTCAACAGTGGGCTTTTATGTTTTTAGTGTGTTAAACACTTGTATTTCCCCTATTACAGGAAAACTTGGGCAAGCTGATGACTAACCTGAGGAGCACTCATCCCCACTTTGTGCGTTGCCTGATTCCCAATGAGACAAAAACTCCAGGTAGAGTGTCATTTTGATGATTACCCATTCATATAGTATTGGAGTATCACTGTTATGTGAACTGATATGGTCTCTACTCTCTGTCTGTAGGTGTAATGGACAATCATCTGCTGATCCATCAGTTGAGATGTAATGGAGTCTTAGAAGGCATCAGAATTTGTAGAAAGGGATTTCCAAGCAGGATCCTCTATGGTGACTTTAAGCAGAGGTAAAACGATTGCAAGTAACACCTGCGTGAAATATAGTTGAATATATCCTGTCGTATAGATAAAACATGATCTTATGCTAAAGCTGCAAAAAAAGCAAGGTATCACTGGTTCTGAATTTCTTACTATTCATAATATTCTTTTGATTGTAAATCATGTATTAACATTATCCTATAGATCAGTTACATACAATTGTATTATAACAGTAACATTAATCCCAGAACTATGTTAAGTAAAACAATGTAGCAACACATTTTTCATTTGTGAACTGACTGTAAAACTAAGTTTAATCCTAATTTATTTAAGGTACAAAGTGCTAAATGCAAGTGCTATCCCTGACGGTGCCTTCATTGACAGCAAGAAGGCTAGTGAGAAACTGTTAGGTTCAATTGATGTTGACCATACTCAGTACAAGTTTGGCCACACAAAGGTAGGAAATTATACATATATATATATATCTATTTGATTATTAAAATAAGGAACATTAAGAATGCTAGTAAGTGCTCATCATCCACTTCTTCATTGAAGGTGTTCTTCAAAGCCGGCCTCCTGGGTACCCTAGAAGAGATGAGAGATGAAAAGCTGGCAGAGCTCATCACCCGAACCCAGGCTGCCTGCAGGGGATTCCTCATGAGAGTAGAATTCAGGAAGATGATGGAAAGAAGGTATTTATTACAATTCACAGTTCACTGAAATCTATAATAATGACTCAAACTGAACCTTTCATAATATATTTGTTGTTTTTACCCTGAACAGAGAATCCATAATGACCATCCAATACAACATCAGGTCATTCATGAATGTCAAAACCTGGCCGTGGATGAAGCTTTACTTTAAGATAAAGCCTCTTCTGCAGAGCGCGGAGACAGAAAAGGAAATGGCAAACATGAAAGAAGAGTTTGAAAAGACAAAAGAAGCTCTGGTAAAATCTGAAGCAAGAAAGAAGGAACTGGAGGAGAAAATGGTTGTCCTTCTTCAGGAGAAAAATGATCTTGCATTACAGGTTCAAGCGGTAGGTGACAGTTCATAAGTCAAAGGCAACTAATTATACTTTTACAAAATAAATATTAAACATATTTTGTATTCAATATTTCATTAGGAAAGTGAAAACATGGCAGATGCAGAAGAAAGATGCGAAGGACTCATTAAAAATAAGATCCAAATGGAAGCTAAAGTGAAAGAGCTGACAGAAAGACTTGAAGATGAGGAGGAAAGTAATGCAGAGTTGACAGCAAAGAAGAGGAAACTGGAGGATGAATGCTCTGAGCTCAAGAAAGATATTGATGACCTTGAGCTCACTCTTGCCAAAGTAGAGAAGGAAAAGCATGCCACAGAAAATAAGGTAACTGTACACAGATTGTTTACATTAACAAAAATATAAAAAGTAACTGCATCCTAAATTATTTGTATTCATCTGAATGTTTTAGGTGAAGAATCTCACAGAGGAAATGGCAGTACTTGATGAAAACATTGCAAAAGTTTCAAAAGAGAAGAAATCTCTCCAGGAGGCCCATCAGCAAACCCTGGATGACCTACAGGCAGAGGAAGATAAAGTCAGCACTCTGACCAAAGCCAAAACCAAGCTGGAACAGCAAGTGGATGATGTAAGTATACATTTAAAAGGAAAGTGTTTCAAAGAGCATGAAAGGAAACCTTAGGTTGAAGTTTCACATTATTTAATGGCATACGGTCCTTTACAAAGACTTTCTTTAATACTATTTACCACTATTTGCAATAAGATTCTGTCACATTGTTACATGTACTACTTTAAGTTACATAAAAGACACATAATTCTACAAATGCTTTTCATACCACTTGTGCAACATTGAGAGAGTCTATTTGTGCAGCAGCCCACATATTATTTCAGGGAGAAATAGCTAAGCGCAAAACAATTAATTTAGGTCATTGTGTGTTAGAGTAAAATATAGTTAAAACTCCTACATATGGATTCCAATTACAGGCAGCCAGAAGAAGCAGCTGTAGGTTTTCCGTGTTGTCCTTTGTTACTCCTGCTACTGTCCTTGCTACTCCTAGTCTCCATGAAAGGAGCAGCATGAAATTAAGGCAAACAAGGCTCTAGGAGACTTCTATTCTATGATCTTTCCACACCGACTCAATAGGAGGCGCTGAGGAGCTTTGTTTCGGAAAGTGGGTCAATTCTTGATGGCAGAGAGGACCAAATAGTGTGTGAAACCTGTACATATTGCTTAAAATTTGGTGAACAGAAGATCATGCGCTCACACAACGTTGAATTTGTTCTAAAAATTGTACGGTACTAAAAGAAAGATTTCTCCCACAGTGGGCACCTCTTTCGAGGTTGAAAGAGCATCTGACTTAGTACTAACTGATAAGAAAAAATCGTCTATTAGTATGGTATATAGCAGGACCCATACAAATCTGTACACTTGAAGGTTCTGCTGTGTTGTCAAACAGATTTAGTGAGAAGTGTTCAATTATTTAATTGGTCATGAGAATGAATCAAAAGTAATCCTTTACAAGCTTCATAAATAATTTATTTATTGAACAGACTCTACATTAATGAATGAAATATAATGAAAATAAAACACCTTTCTCCTCAGTTAGGTAAAAATATCTTTAAGTTGTACAATACCTCTGGGTAACTTATTACCACCTAATGAGCAAAGTATTATTGAATCCACGACAGGCAGAGTAAGTCCGACACCCGGGTAACCTGAAGCCATTATTTCAATTTACTATTACATATGAGACAGTCTAATTTTGGCCTCTACTATGCTCAAAACTTCAACAATGGATATTTGAGAAAAATTTAACATTTTTACAGCGATTGAGCTAAATCATTTGTGCTCATGCTTACACACATGTACACACCCACCCACATAGAAACAAACCTCTACCACCTTCCACAAATCTAACAGATAGTTTCTCTCATTTTGGGTGATTTAGCAATGCCTTTATAATCTCCTGGTTGAAACATTTTAGCCAAAAATAGTCTATTTCTGACAGGGTTCATTAGATTATGGATCCTGACATCACATAAAAGAGCTAAACCTATCACATTCACACAATATTAAGCCTGCTCAATCAGTGTACATGGGATTACTGCATTCCAGATAAGCCTGATATCACAGATGTTAATAAGCAGATGTTAAAAATAGAGCGCAAAACATTGGATTAAGCAAACTCTTTCTGTGAGCACCGATGAAGATGAAAACAACTAAATTTTTCAAAAGCACGTCTGCCAAAATAGTACACAATGTACTTTTGGCCAATATAGCAGTATGCCATCACTTTGTAATGTTCATGAAAAACTGAACCCTATTCATCATCATGGCATTTAAGATATGAATTTAAATACTCAGCTTGAAGGATCTTTGGAACAAGAGAAGAAACTTCGCATGGACCTTGAGAGGGCCAAGAGGAAGCTTGAAGGTGACCTGAAGCTATCCCAGGAAACTGTGATGGATCTTGAGAATGATAAACAGCAAAGCGATGAAAAACTGAAGAAGTAAGTACATGTAAGGGGGATATAAATCTATATAATTTCAATGTGTCAATAGCTTTCTAATAACATTTTTGGAAAATTCCTTTACTGCAAAATGCTTAATTCAAAGATAGACATCACTGTCAAAGGATAGTAACATTGTGAAGGTTGATATTGACAATGATTTCTGTTTTTCCTCTTCTCTGTCTTCAACCTTTTCTCGCATAAAATGTTTTTTTAATAGAATTTGTTATTTTATAAAGAAAATCAGTCACATTTAATTTATGTATGAATTTGTCTATTGTAACCTTTTATTGTGTGATTCGTATTAAAGTTTTAATATCGCTAAACTAGCAACTCTGAAGCAGGTCAGCATAACATGCAGACTAGAGCCTTAAATATACTAACATGCATTTATTTGTGAAATTCAGGAAAGACTTTGAATTAAGCCAAGTTCAGAGCAAGATTGAGGATGAACAATCACTGGCAGCCCAGCTTCAGAAAAAAATCAAAGAACTCCAGGTACTGACTTTAATATATAAATTGTCAGATTAGTTAGCGTAGTGAGTATAGCAGAAGTGGGGAATGTTATCATTAGAATGTCATTCTTAGAATGTGATATTTCATTCATCAGGCACGCATTGAAGAGCTTGAGGAGGAAATTGAAGCTGAGCGTGCAGCTCGAGCAAAGGTTGAGAAACAAAGGGCTGATCTCTCCAGGGAACTTGAAGAAATCAGTGAAAGACTGGAAGAAGCTGGTGGAGCCACTTCAGCACAGATTGAAATGAACAAGAAACGTGAAGCAGAGTTCCAGAAACTAAGGCGAGACCTGGAAGAGTCCACTCTTCAGCATGAAGCTACTGCTGCTGCCCTTCGTAAGAAGCATGCAGACAGTGTTGCAGAACTTGGGGAACAGATCGACAATCTGCAGCGTGTCAAGCAAAAGCTGGAGAAAGAAAAGAGTGAATACAAAATGGAAATAGATGACCTTGCCAGCAACATGGAGAATGTATCCAAATCCAAGGTAAGCCAATGACAAGCAATCTTCTGATCAGTAAATATTGTTCTCTAAAGACTTCTAATTCAATTCCTCTTATTCTAAAGGCAAACCTGGAGAAGGTGAGCCGTGTACTTGAAGATCAGCTCAGCGAGATTAAGGCCAAAAATGATGAGCATCAACGTCTTATTAATGACCTCACTACACAGAAGGCACGCTTTCAGACAGAAAACGGTAGGAATTTCAGTTATAACTTGTGTAGGAGATTCCAGTTGGTTCAAGTACAGCACACACATGTTCATATTTACACCAAGACTGTACTTACTAAGAACAATTCAGAGCTGTGTAGAGTCACTCTGTTTAGAGGAAAACCCCTGTCTGTAACCACAAGTGACACTAAAGACTAGCCACTGGACCACAGTCAAGTAATGCATTGTCTCACTAGCATTCAACAAGGGACACATGCCCAACCTTTGTAACAGATTCCATATATAAACCAAGATGTGCCACTCTACTATCAGTCACCATCAGACTCATCAGAAAATGGCCACAAGTGCATGTACACTCTATAGGTGCAGTTTTGGAATTAATCTAAAATCCTGAAAGGTCCCAATAGGTTAATAATATTCTATGCACAAGACATGCAAGGTCGGCACCCCCCAAGTACCTCACAATGCCAGGAGTTGATTTGGTCCACGGAATGCACAGTGTAAATACCTTAACTAATTAATCAACAGATAAGTAGCATGCACCTACAACAGGTTTACATATGAGTATGTCATACATATTAATGAGTATGGTATCAGAATATCAAGGGATAACTAATGTCTTAGAAAAATAGTGCATTCTAAATATTATCTGTAAAAATATCTCCACATTGGACGTAATAATAGTAAATCAACATTCAACAGAGCAATACTAATAAAAATGTTTTTTATAAGCCAGACAATATTTTTGCTTTTAGTAGTCTGATCTACAAGCTATTACTGTTCTATTTCAAGAATGAGAGTATGCAATGGGATAAGGGGTGAAGTTCAGGTATATGTAACAGTACTGAAGCTAATTGGGCAAAAGTTGATTTTCTGTCACACCACAGAGTTCCTATCTAAAGGTCTCTCAAAAATATTAAACACAGCATTCAAGAGGCCATTTTATTACTAAGGATATACATTAATTTACAGCTTATACTCTGAAGTGATTAAAAAAATAAAGAATTGCGCACAAATCAGTCAAATATTCAAATGCACTATAAAGTTACTTACATGGTTAACTATTTTTGATAAAAGGTGAACTCTCTCGCCAAGTGGAAGAAAAAGAATCTTTGGTCTCTCAGCTCACAAGAGGCAAGCAAGCCTTTACTCAGCAGACAGAAGAACTGAAGAGGCAGCTGGAAGAAGAGACAAAGGTATCTTACTTTCCAACTTTATTATTAACTGTGTTCCATGAAAATATTACTGCTATAGTTAACATCTTACATGTCACAAAAACATCCACTTGGGCACAATTGGGCATAACTGTCAAAAACAGCACAGCACATCCATACAAATCTTCCCTTCTGGCAGGGTGCTTCTATAGGAAGCCTAAAAACAGAGAGCAGCAGACACTCTTAGATTCATCTTAAACCTACATCCATTGGAGCATTCCAGAAGTGTAAAAGAAAAGATTTGACCTTGAACTGCTGTCTATAGGTCTGAGATAGGATATACGTACAAGATGCTAATGTCATCATTAAACCTGGGTTCCAGGTTAGAGTTGGTTCATCAATTTCCAAGCTCCCAGAATGAATGGTGCGTTATTCAAAACAGCTGGAAACATATGCAGCACACAATTGTAATTTTTTCATTTTCACAATAACAATCCATGAAGAATATTTAATGTTCGAATAGTGAAATCCCTTTTCTTCAGATGTGCCAGAAGAAGGGGAGCCCAAATTGAACGCTAGGGATAGATAACTACTTCTTGTGGAGTAGCTTTGCTTAGTTGGGTGTCTGTGGTCTTGTCAGAAAGAGAGCAGTGTTACCCAGGAAGTCTTAAAGGATGCCATAGATTACAAAATCACATGTGTACAACAGAATCAATGCTTAAGTCCAGGATCAAAACAGAGCTAAGCGTGGTATTAAGGGTCATTTGCAGTTTAGTGTGGGTAAGCTTTCTGATATCCTGGTACATGGAAACAGGATAGGGACCATTCCTACACAAGCAAGGATTCCCTAGGAATTTTCATGAAACACCTCACTGTGGATTACTATTTGATTTTCTGCACAATCACAAGTGTAGGCGGCCTGCCGTAAAACAGCAGATCTCCTGCACTGCAAAACATGCAGTTTCCCCACCTCATTTAGAGGATTGAGAAGCTCCAGGTTTACACCGGCAGAGCCCCAGCAGTTTTGATTAGCATGAACCTCTGACTTGGCAGCACATCTAACCTCGGACCGCAAGTTCATAGTGACAGGTACCCTGCCCAATTTAGGGTGGGGCAATCATCTTTAGACTTCCCTGTCTACGACAGCCGTGCATGACAGGGCTGTTAAATCAAAAAATGACCCCAACACACTTTGTTTTTGGCAAAGTTCAGTGGCTTTAGTAGAGCTGCAACTCTAGTGGCTTCACTGAATAACAGAGATCAGTGCCTCTCTGGGAGGGATCTTCAAATTATGTGAGCGGTCCTCCTCCAGTGGAGCGTAAACTACAGCTTGAGCTGTACTGATGGAACAAATGCCCCTGACAACCATTTAAAAATGATGTCTGGGGAACATATCTTTGGCTAGTATCTTACTTATCCAGACTCCCTATTACAAAATAAAGGGTAGCACTTGTGTTGATGATAACGTAAAGAACCTCAAGATGACTTGATTTCTAGATAGAACCAGCATAATGTACCCCCTAAGAAGAAATAGAATATGGACACATTGCTTCCCCAGTCTGGCTTTGCAGGCTAGATCTGTGGATGTACTGAAGAGTTTTGTGTGGGCAAACCCTGTGGTTTGCAAAGGCAGATTTGCAGGCAAGAACCATTCTCAAAGCATTCATGTTACCTTCTTGAAGACCACTAGGTAAAATTGGGAGGCTCTTTGACAGTGTCGACTGAACCGCGGTATGTGTGAATGAGTGTTTACCTTTTTTATCTTATTAAAGGCAAAGAACGCTCTGGCACACGCCTTGCAATCTGCTCGACATGACTGTGATCTGCTCCGTGAACAATATGAGGAGGAACAAGAAGCCAAGGCTGAGCTCCAGCGCGCTCTGTCCAAAGCCAATGGGGAAGTTGCCCAATGGAGGACCAAGTATGAAACCGATGCCATTCAGCGCACAGAAGAACTGGAAGAGGCCAAGTATGTTCATTTCGGTGAGAGGGTGCATGAATGTGATTCGCTGTTTTTTTTTATGATCCATAATATTCTTGTTTTCTTCCAAAACTACAGAAAGAAGCTTGCTCAGAGACTACAGGATGCAGAGGAGCAGGTTGAGGCTGTGAACTCCAAGTGTGCCTCTCTAGAAAAGACCAAGCAGAGACTGCAGTCTGAAGTGGAGGACCTCATGGTTGATGTTGAGAGAGCCAACGGTGCTGCCGCAGCCCTTGACAAGAAACAGAGGAACTTTGATAAGGTAACATCTGACACAAACCTTCAGAGAAAGCCTTAAGGGTCCCCTGCAATTCAGATTTGTAATATGCACTATAAAACTTCTTTTACCAGGTCCTAGCAGACTGGAAACAGAAGTATGAGGAAGGTCAGGCTGAATTAGAAGCGGCGCTAAAGGATACCCGATCCTTGAGCACTGAGGTGTTTAAAATGAAGAACGCCTATGAAGAGTCTCTGGATCACCTTGAAACCCTAAAACGTGAAAACAAGAACCTGCAACGTAAGATTCGCCATTTTGTATAATGGCAGCTTAAATAACACTATTCTTGATGATTATAAAGATAAGACAATGCAATGAAGTCGTACTGAAAGTAAGGACCTGTTAATCAGGCCCATTATTTCAATAAATGTTTCTATGTCTCTTAGGCATGAAGACAGAAACCATAAACCTTTCCAACCAGTAATGTTTTCTCAGATTGTACATACAATTCTGTCATTTATAGGTTGCATAAAAAACATTCTCGCTGCATTAGCACTCTATGATTGTTAAATCTATTTCTCTTGTAGAGGAGATCTCAGATCTTACTGAACAAATTGGGGAAACCGGAAAGTGCATCCATGAATTGGAAAAATCCAAGAAGCAAGTTGAACAAGAAAAGAGTGAATTCCAGGCTGCCCTAGAAGAAGCGGAAGTGAGTGAAGGCTATCTTTTTGGCAGTAACTAGACAACTCTAGTGACCTATTGTTTAATACAAATATAAAAATATAAATGTTCTTTGCTTCACTCATTTTTATTTTCATGTTCTAAAAGGGATCATTGGAGCACGAAGAGGCCAAGATCCTGCGAATTCAGCTTGAGCTGAACCAGATAAAGGGTGAGGTCGACAGGAAGGTGGCAGAGAAAGATGAGGAGATTGAACAGCTGAAGAGGAACAACCAGAGAGCTGTAGATTCTCTGCAGGGTACATTAGACTCTGAGATCAGAAGCAGGAATGATGCTCTGAGGCTAAAGAAGAAGATGGAAGGAGATCTGAATGAAATAGAAATTCAGCTCAGCCATGCCAACCGCCAAGCTGCTGAATCGCAGAAGCAACTTAGGAATGTACAGGGTCAACTCAAGGTGAACTAGCTCACGTTGTATTTCTGCATCTTTAGCTTTCCATTATTGTACTGTACACATTTTCAGCAAAATACATATATTACTAATCAGGCTTTCAACTACAGATTGGTCTTCAATATTAATCACATTATATTTTATTAAAGGGGGGCTCGACTTGCCAAGTGTTTTTGTGAATAGATGTGGTTTACTCCTTACATATGTCACTTACTCCCTAATTTCTGTTAAGTTAAACATACTGATAAAAAATAGTTGTGTGAGCCGGGCCATATGTTTTTACTAACATCTTACTCCTACTGTTATTTAATGTACTATTTCATATAAACTCTGTGCGCATGTTTGCTGCAGTCAGCCATGAACTGTACATCAAACATAAGGAATACATATCATGCAGGCAGAGGGATAAATACAGCCCGAAAATGTCCATTACGCAAGAACTTGCTATTGCATCACTTAGAAGTGTACATTTGTAACATGCACAGGATAATTAATATCCCCAGACTATAATATTAAAATATTGCTACTCACTCAAAAGTTATTTCACTATATAAAGATGCACGACCTCTGGGCAAATTCAGTTTGAGTCCAAGATGTCTTGCAATATTCTTTGTAGGTATTTTAGAGTATATTATATTTCTTACAAGAAAGAGTGAACCTCGGACAAGCAACGAGACACTTCATAAATTCATTCACTCATTCAACATTTATTGCTATCATTGATACAAGAATATTTTGCCAGTAGGCAGATAGAAGGACTATTGAAATCCATTCTGTGGAAATTATATTAACAAACACACAGCCCCCAGTTTTTGACAATTGTTTAAAGAACTTGATGGTTCCACGCATGCCACCTACAAAGATGGCTAGCTTTCTGAGTTAACATTTATAGTCACTGGTTGATAAATGTATTCTCTTCTGCACTGACTTTCAACAATACACTTTAATCAACAAAGGATCATACATGTTTTGGTATCTGCTAATGGGTGTGGACTTAGAGACAGACTTTTTACAGTAAGGAGTATTATAAAGAAGGCTATCAGAATGAAGTTTCTGGGTGGTGGTCTAGCAAAAGGTATTGTGAAGTTAAAACTTAACTTTTATAAGTTCATTCGAAAAAGATATGCCATTTATTTTACTAGGTGTGGTCAGTGATGTCAGAACTGGAGTAATTGGGAAATGATGTACATTTTATGTAGATTGTTCTATAGGTTACGAGATATTTCATGCCACAGAGGTGAATCCAGTATTTTCCACACTATTGAAGTTACATTTTGAAAGTGCTTCAGTGTAAAATCCTTTCTATTACCACACAGTTGTTCACTTCACGAAGCCAATATATTCATTGCTACCTTTGCTTTGAGTTCCATATACTTCCAATTATTATTTGCCATATCAATCTTTCACTCAAGAATACTTGTAATTTATTTGAAGTGTGTTTATTTTCTGGAAGGATGCCCAACTTCATCTTGATGATGCTGTTAGAGGACAGGAGGACCTGAAGGAACAGGTGGCTGTCATTGAACGCAGAAACAACCTGCAGCAGGCGGAAATCGAAGAGATGAGGGCTGCTCTGGAACAGACAGAACGATCTCGCAAAGTCGCTGAACAAGAACTTCTTGATGCAAGTGAACGTTTGCAGCTCCTCCATTCTCAGGTACAACCTATATTTTACATTAGCTACATGATATACCAACATAAGGTGTTACTTGTAATAGTAACAGTAAATTAATGGATGAATTTGTTTTTAGAACACAAGTCTCATCAACAGCAAGAAAAAGCTTGAGAGTGACAGTTCTCAGCTCCAAAGTGAAGTAGAGGAAGCCATCCAGGAAGCCAGGAATGCTGAGGAAAAAGCCAAGAAGGCCATCACTGATGTAGGTTTCTTCTTAAAGCTCTTGATAAATAAAGCCTTGAGTATGTTTTATTAGGGGTTTCAAATATCATAAAAACAATAGGGTTCTGATTACGAGCGTAGGTGGCATTTATCGTATATGATAAATAACGATACCACAGGGCATATTAGTGATTGATTTTAATAAATAATACCTATTACAAGTTGGTGGGGAATAACGTGGATTCTGGTGTTTAACACAACATAATGTGCATGATACAGCAAATTCCACATACTTTTCCCCAATTACATTTCAGCAGGTTTGACGTGCTGAAAATTAATGAAGGTTGAGGTATTTAATGCATTTAATAATTATTTGGTATGTTAAATAACTTTCAACTCTCAATTCCAACCCCTGCTTAAACATGGGTTTATCTACAGTTCGGAATACACTCATAATCAGGGCATAGATGTCTAATATGTTGGTGATTTAAAACACAAATACTAGCATTATTGGGACAGTACAATCAAGCTTTATTACCACAGCACCTTTATTATATTTCACAACCCAATGTAGCTGGCATGATTCGTCACTCACCATAGAGAATCAAAACCCTTATACTTGATTTTAGTTAGAATGATAAACTTGAAAGCACACCAGACTATGGACTTCATTGGGAAAAGGTTGGTAAGAGAGAATATGTGTGAAAATGTCAGATTAAAGGTCTGAGTCTCCTGTAACAAGTCTACTCTATTTAATATCAGGCGCATGGTAGATGCATCATTAGTAGAAATTTCCTCGGCTCTGCCATCTTCTCTGCTAATATGCAGCACAACCTCTGCCAGAAATGGTTCTGGGTCAACCTTATGAACTAAACTTGGTGCTCTACCAATATATTTGTTGAACTTGTCTCTGTGAAAGACAAACATTGAGAGAGCGGTAGAACTTGCCATGCTATAATCCCTCGCCTCTCCCCAAAGACTGTTATATAAAATTGATATGTTGGCACTGACAACAGATGCACCACATTGAGGGTGTATTTTGAGAACTCACATTTGGTGTAAGAAATTCCACTAAATGACATGGAAGATGGCACATATTCCATAGAGGTTGCGCGTAAACTGCAGCGTTCCCTGGAGGATATAGCTATGTGAAAATACTCTTTCAACCTGGTAAAGAACTAAATGTGATAGGTTTTTCTCCATTTCCTTGAGGGATGTGGAAACTTTGCCTCAATAGTGAATGGAATGTCAGCCTTCTAAATTACATATCAAGCCCTATATCTCTATTCTGAATGATCACGTTCCCCAACCTTAACACCATTATATAAGGCCACAGCTTGTAACACAGTGGTGGTTTGTGAGTAATTTCCCTTGAGTGTTTGAAGTTATAGATCATTGATGTTCTACATTTTCTGGTCACTAACTCATGCTTGCGGGTAATGCGGGTGAATGTCACTTGCAGTTAACATAGTTTTATTATGAGATATTTTAATTACTGATTGAACCAAATATCACTTCCAATACTATTGCCTTTTTGAGTTACACAATAGATTGTTTTAATTGCGATCAATTTCCACACCCACTAACTAAGCTGGCCATAGCCTATATCAGGCCTTTCCTTGTGTTCAGGAAAATACATTCCACCTACTCCCATGTCAAAACTTGGACATTCACTCTGTCATCCGGTTTCACTCTTCACTGATATTCTGCAAAAAACCTACCAAGATCACCCAATCCAGAAAGAAAGATGAGATCATCCCCTCCTTTTGGCACTCTGTAAATTTCACAAAAGCATTTATATTGGTTGATGTTCTAGCTGACTAGTGTCAATAGGGAGGTTTGTCACATGAAAACTCTGGAGGTTAGTCTATGCTCAACCATCTGAACCAACTTTCATGTGCAATTTCACACTGTTTAAAAACCTATTTTAACAAATGTTGTATACTTATGGCCCAAAAAGTATATTGGAAATTTTCGTATCCTGCCTAATGTAGTAGTAATGCCACTTTTTCTGATGTCTTGTGTTTCGAGTCACCCAACCTGTTTTCCTTCAGTGTACAAAACTCCACAGCAATAATGAAGTAGAGGGTGTCCCTCATTCGTCTGATATCCAGAATCTCAGACACCATTTCTTATCATTCCCATTTTTCAGACTTTAACATCTACCAAATGTTATTTTTATGAATCTGCTGTCTTCTATTTATCAAGCGAGATCATCAGGAAAGAAAACTTATAGGATTAACACTATTGCTGAAAAAGGCCTTTCTTTATCCAACTTTTTAAATTCAGTCCAGTTTTCCAGTTGCTATTTCTGTTTAAGTCTTCTAAGCATGCTGCTACAGCTTTAAGCAGATTCCTGTAATATCCTGGACCCATTATAAGTGTGTTTGGATCCAGGCAGGAATATGAAAGTAATGGTGGTGTAGGTAGCAGATGAACGACTCAAGTAGGCAAGTAATTATGGAGATTTCTAGTAGTTGTGCAGCTGACTGCCTCTTGTGTCACCATTGAGACAATCTATACCAAGATCTGTTGGAGTGAAAGTACACACTTGCAATTCATTCAGGAAAGCTCTCAAGACCTGGTTTTATCTTCAGTAGTTTGATAAATACATAATCCTGCCACAATAGTTTGGGTGTTAATGGACTAAAAAGTGTTTTAACTAAAAACAAAACTGTGCTTGGAAGAAACACATGTCCACTTCAATACTAAGCACAACCTTATGCTTCTATGTAGGCTGCTTTGATGGCAGAGGAGCTCAAGAAGGAGCAGGACACAAGCGCCCATCTTGAGAGAATGAAGAAGAACCTGGAGCAGACCGTGAAGGACCTGCAGCATCGCCTGGATGAGGCCGAGCAGCTCGCAATGAAGGGTGGGAAGAAGCAGCTCCAGAAACTGGAGAGCAGAGTGAGTTGTACAGCAAAGATTAAAAATTGAATGTGGAGCTCAATGACAGAAGACTATAATCATATCAAATCCCTTATCAGGTCCATGAACTGGAGAACGAGCTGGAAGCTGAACAGAAACGTGGAGTGGAAGCCATCAAAGGTGTCCGCAAGTACGAGAGGAGAGTTAAAGAACTGACATACCAGGTATGTAAAATTAATCACGATGGAGTTAAACCGTATTCATGGGTAAACAGAACTCCAAATAATGTATTTCTCTTTTATCATAACAGAATCAACATCATTTAGAAGTATTTTATTATGAAAAATAAAATGACTTACAAATGTAAAGCGTTTTCCATTTCACCAATGCGACTATGATAAGAATGGATCCTACTAATGAATCCAACACATTTTGTGATTATAGTCTGAGGAAGATAAGAAGAATGTCCTGAGACTGCAGGACCTGGCAGACAAGCTGCAGTTAAAGGTTAAAGCCTACAAGAGACAGGCTGAGGAAACGGTAAGTTTTGCAGTATTTGATTCTTACTCTTTTATACAGATATTTTCCAATCATACATTTCAATTCTTTGGAGAATGGCGCCATAGCCAGAAATGTACTCGGCTTTTATTATTCTACACATTAGTCATTATGCTGACAATCTAATGCACCTGACAAATAATGAACAAGAGATACGAGTGTCACTGGTTTCCAATAACAACATGTTAGCATTAAAAGATTTACCTTTCCTAACCCACTACTGCCTGGATATTGGTGCAGTCTCAAGGCCCTCTACGACAATTTCAGCAAACCAGCACCACCCCCCTACCCACCGCCACCGATAAGCCGACCATCACGTACTGGGAGTGCGCT
Organism: Triturus cristatus; assembly: GCF_964204655.1. Classification (NCBI taxonomy): domain Eukaryota; kingdom Metazoa; phylum Chordata; class Amphibia; order Caudata; family Salamandridae; genus Triturus; species Triturus cristatus. Next base: position 1,199,360,985 of record NC_140593.1, read on the forward strand.
ACCATAAAACTCATCACAGCGGCCATGAAGAAAACCCACTCAGGAGCCCCAACGGACTCCTGCCCACCGCACATATTCCACAGAGCCATCATCGCACCCGAACTAGGACGCACCATCAACGCCTCCCTCACATCAGGCATCTGCCCAGATGGCTGGAAACGGGCGGAGGTAAAACCCCTCCTCAAGAAACCATCGGCCGACCCAACGGCCCTGAAAAACTACCGGCCCATCTCTCTCCTCCCCTTCGCAGCCAAAGTCACAGAGAGACTCATAAACACCCAGCTGACTGCCTTCTTAGAAGAGAACTCCATCCTGGACGCCTCTCAGTCTGGATTCCGTAGCAACCACAGCACCGAGACCGCCCTCCTCGCTGCCACTGACGACATCCGCATGCTACTCGACCAGGGACACACCACGGCCCTCATCCTTCTGGACCACTCCGCAGCATTCGACACCGTCTCACATCGCATGCTCGCAGCCAGACTTCATGACGCGGGAATACGAGGAGCGGCCCTCAACTGGATCCAATCCTTCCTCTCCGGCAGAACCCAGAGGATTCAACTCCCTCCCTTCCTTTCCAAGCCCATGGAAATGAACTGCGGAGTACCCCAGGGATCCTCACTCAGCCCCACGCTCTTCAACATCTACATGGCCCCCCTCGCCGCCATCGTCAGACAACATGGGCTCAAGCATCGTATCCTATGACGACGACACCCAGCTCCTCCTCTCGCTCACTAAGAATCCCGATAACACCAGACTATGTTTCCAGGAAGGTATGAAGGATGTGTCAGGCTGGATGTAGGACAGCTGTGTGAAGCTAAACTCAGAGAAGAAAACAAGTTACTTACCTGTAACTACAGTTATCCAGTATTGGTATCTTTCATAGATTCACATGCCTGAATCATTCCCCGTCGCCGAGGCGGGAGTTCCCGCCTCGGCGACGGGGAATGATTCAGGCATGTGAATCTATGAAAGATACCCCAATACTGGATAAGAAAACAAGTTACTTACCTGTAACTACAGTTATCCAGTATTGGTATCTTTCATAGATTCACATGCCTGAATCATTCCCCGTCGCCGAGGCGGGAACTCCCGCCTCGGCGACGGGGAATGATTCAGGCATGTGAATCTATGAAAGATACCCCAATACTGGATAAGACCGAGGTCCTCATCCTCGGACCCTGCACCTCCGCCTGGAACAACACCTGGTGGCCCTCCGCCCTCGAGAGCCCACCCTCCGCTACGGACCATGTCCGGAACCTAGCAAAACACACAAGATGATGGACGGAATGTTGCACATTGGCAAAACTTTCACCCCCAGTCACAGATCTGGGTTTAATCCATCGTTATTTTGCTCACCACGCCACCCCAGTTCAGACATGGCCATATGCAAATCAGTCTTGACCCTGTGCCTCATGGGCACAGTCCAGCCCGAACTGCCAAGCCATGTCTTCCCTGGACCGGAATCAAGCATCCTAGGACTAGACAGTGTAACATCTTTCCTCCGATGGCCCCTACTCCTGGGCTGTTGGAGGAAGTATTCCATAGACAAGCTAATGGAGGATCGGTCAACAGAATACTTAAGGTCCTCCTGTTTCCAAATAAGGTTGGCGGCCCGAGTGTTTGCCAGGTAGGGTACCCTGTTGCATTTGCGATAGAGTAACCTGCCTGCCAAACTCTAGATCAATCAATTGGCGTCTGCTATAGTATGTCTATTCACAAATGTAGTTCCCATTTGTAGAAAAGTAGCATCTTTCTGGCTGGATACCCTCACTTTTTACTTGGTCTCAGTGTATTCTGACTGCAGTTCACTGGGATGCTGCTAACCAGTACCACAGTGTTCTCTCGCCTCTAAATTCTCTGGTAAGTACCTTGTACACCCCACAATTAGCCTACTAGGGTACAATTGTAAGTCCCTAGTATATGATACTGATGTACCCAGGGCATTGGTACACCAGGGATCTCCGATGGACTGCAGCATGTATTATGCCACCCATGGAAGCCCATACAAACTGAGCCTGCAGAGCTGTCATTGCAGTCTTCGTGAAATGGGGTTTGCACCTTTTCACTTTTGATATAAGGTTTCCCTTTAATCCCGGTCCCTGAACTTTTAACCTATAAGTCAGCCCTAAGGTAGGCCTTTCAGTCCAAGAGCAGAGTGCTTAGTTCTAAGTGTGTGGGTACCCCTACATGAGATGAGGTACCCCTACAAACGCCAGACTCGATTTTCTGGGGTTTGTAAGTGTGGGACAGCCATTACAGGGTATGTAGTGGAGGCTGTCAAGCAGAGATGTCTAACTACATAATCGCTGCCTCAAACTTGGTCATTTTTGTTATCAAACATGTTGGAATCATGCAACTACACCGATTCTATTGTTAGTTACATGATACCATGTATGGTTGCTCCTTAGAGGACCCACAGTACCTACCTGTGTAGCCTTACAGGGTTTGACAGCCAGCCCGTGCTGCTGCCGACCCTAGACAATGTTCTGCCTCCATGCTGATGAGCTTCACTTGGGCAGGGGAAGCTGAACAAAGGATGTGACCACCTCTCCTTTAGAATTAGGTAGGGTGGGGCACTTCCGAGCGCCAACAGACTGTATTGAAGGGCACATTTGGTGCCCTCTTTGCATAAACCAGTTTTGCCCAGTTCAGTAGCCTATGGCTCCTCCTCTGGTGTGAAACAACACAAAGTACAAGGGAGTGTCCACCAAGCTCCTTCCTAGGGAGGTGCCGCAGAGCTTCTCCATGTGGCCTCTTGATTCTGCCATGTTTAATCTTGGCCCTTGGGAGCATCTGACTGGCTAGGACAGCTGAATACCGTCCCTGACCCCCTCTAATAGGTGGGTCACCAGAGAAGAGATCCTTCACCTTTTTAGGGTTACTTAAGGGCCACCCTGAGGGCAGGTCCCGAGATTCATCCCAACAACAACTTCTGGAACTGACTGCCTGTCGCTGATGATCTTTTAAAGACTCTTCTGCTGGTGGACACTGGAACTCTGCTGCACTTCAGTCCAGGACCCATACTAATACTGCTCCCAGTATGAAGAATCCTGCTGCTTGATCATCCCTGTGCTTTTCTGAAGCTCTGCAATTCCGTGGCAGTGCATCCACTGAGTCACCAATGACTCAGCCTGCATCTAAGCCTGAAGCAATTTCCCTTGATGTGAAAGAGTCATTTTCCAGCATCTGCAGGCACCTCAACATCGACGACTGGTTTGCTGATCCTGTTGTCCCATGGACATCGCCCGGCTCTGGAACACAGGTGGTGGTTTGTTGGTTCTCTATAGGCCTTGCCAATCTTCCCTGCAAGTTGGGAGACTGTAATCCCTCCCTAGCCTATGTGGACCATCACTGGTGCACTGCGTCTGTTTGGCATTACCAAGGCCTGTTGGCTCTTCTCATTGAAGATCTTCAAGCTCCAAGTAGCCCCTTCCTCCAGCACTGCACAGCTCTAAGCATGTCATCCTGCCTGCACAGGTGGGGTGACTCTCCAAACTTTCTTGATCCAAGTGGTGTCTTTGGGGTGCTTTGGGAAGGGTTCTAGAACTCTAATTTTCCAACCCTGACTTATCCTGTGATGTCCTATGGACGGCTGACCTGATGTAACCACTCTGTACCTGGGGTCTTGGGGTCCCTGGCTACAGACTTTGGGCAGTTCCTTGCTTCCCCTGGGGTCCTCCAACCTTGAGTACTAGTCCCATTTTGGTACTCACGTTGCATCCAACTGTTTTATTATATGGTTTGGTCCCCCCGGTTGGGCCCTATGTGTTTTTATATCCTACTTACCTCTTTTCTAAGTATTCTTTATCTGTAATTGATATCTATGAGTAGAAGATATACCAAGTTAATGTATAGTGTGTAGTAATGAATATAAAGCATTTTTCATGCAACTGCCTTACACCCTTCAGGATAAGCCTTAGCTGCTCTCCACAGCTACACCTTGAGAGCTTTGGTTTTCAGGGACCTAAACACTTTCACTAAGGGTTGCCTGGACTCAGTGCACAGTGCCAAACCATAGGTGGACAGTATATACTGAGCCAGCCTACTACATCATTTAAGTCCAAGAAGGTTGATTTTAATGTCTATTCAGATGATTTAACAACATTTTATCAGTGATCAATGCTGCACACTGACCTGGTTTGCCTTTTTGTAATGAAGAATGTCAAACATGAGCCACCTATATTTATAGTATCGAGAAAAGGAGAATAGGCGCATAGAGAGAGTCCTAATCAAATGTTGAAACCATAGCATATGTACAAAAGTTCTTTCTTTCCCAAACCAAAGGCAGAAGGATTAGGCATGTGTCAATGTCCATCATCTCCATTTTAACAAATGTAAACATGTGGCTGTTGGGTGGCTCCATTAAATATTTAACTTTGTAATTTCTGTGAAATATTCCATACTATATGCAAGTAAATTAATGATTTTTTTCATTAGGAGGAACAAGCCAATGCTCATCTAACCAGATTCAGAAAGGTGCAGCACGAGCTTGAAGAAGCTGAGGAACGGGCTGACATTGCAGAATCCCAAGTCAATAAACTCAGGACCAAGAGTCGTGATGCTGGAAGCAAGGTAATATATATGAAGCATAAGGCATGTTGTTCTGATCTCAAACTTGTCTTTATTTCAAGGGTTATTCTATCAGTTTTACCTAAACTTAAATGTTGCCAAGACTAAGCATGATCAATCCCTAACTGCAAAGCTCCAGAATTAGCAACACTTTTTTCTGACATCAAATGTAACACTGAAAGCCTTCAGTAATAAAGGGGTGGGGGTACATAAAAGGGTTATACAAGGAGTAGTCAAATCTTGATTATTCCATGAAGGTATACGAAAGGGTTATACCATCAACAATCAAATCCCACTATAGCAAAAAAAAGCAAACCTTAATTAATATATAGGAACCCATGTGCCCTAAGTGTCGGTTTTCCTTGCTATACATGTGAGGATGTTGGTGCATTAGTGACTGAGAACATGATAATATCTATCTTTGATCATTTCTGATAAAAACACTTGAATCATAAAAGAGCACCAAACTGAATAAAGTGGGTTTTATTCATTAAAATGAAGATAAATATGCGCCACCATATTGTTTGAAGCTTCTCAATTTATTCCTACTTGAGGTGTTTGACTTGTTTCCCAGTATCAATAGGTTTAGTAATGTAATCACAAATCCTGCAGATTGCAATACTCTTTCTATGTGACTTTCACATAACTCTTTTAATAAACAATTTATCTTCCCCTAGAAAACAGAGAGTGAAGAGTGATCATGCTTCCCTCAACAAGCAAAGAAACTGAAATTTGCAAAATGTAAATTCCTCTGTTCTTTGAAGACTTCTATGTATTTTTTGTATCTTTATGTCTACCTCTGTCACAATAAAAAGCATTACCAAGCTGTCTGGCTGATTTATCTCTGCATCACCATTTTCGACATTATAATCTCATGAGCACTTCTTTTGAGAGTTTTTTTTATCATTTAGCAACAATTAAGTTTGGTCAACAAACACCTCTGACGTTCCCAAGGAAATACACTAAGGATCTAAAGTATATACACATACAAAGGCTATACATTCAAATTTAAGAGAGTGAGTGAGTGTGTGTGTGTATGAGTGATATTTGTATTACATCTGAAGGCATTTGTTTTGGAACGTTGAATACCCGGGTCCTATGCAATGAATAAAGCAAGCCATTGTTAGTCCTCAGTAGTCAATTGGGCAAAAGGGTAAGTTGCATGTGTCATGTTGGCTCAACGATTAGATGTCTATCTCTAAGTATCCAGTGTTTGTGTTTGATTACAATAGATATTTGCAGTTTACTACATTTTCAAAAGCAATCTGTTTATTTATTTGTGTAATAACCGCATGTATAAGGTACTTTTCTCTAAACGTATATTGAAAAAAATATAGGGCCTCATTTTGATGAAGGTCGGACCGCACACCAACAGGCAGTTCAACTGCCGACAGCCTATAGCTCTGACTGCCGAATTACAACCCACAGCGGTCAGGGGGAAGACCGCCGCCGCCGCCACAATCACTGATCTCAACAGGGCGGAGGTCAGTATCATATTTCCATATGGTGGCAGTGCCGAGCCAGGCACCGCCATCAGGATTACGATAACCCTTTCCGACAGCCTTTTCATGTGGGGAAGACCGCCACGAAAAGGCTGTTGGACATGGAATTTAGGGCCCCCTTAAAGGGCCCTCATCCCTCGTGGGTCACTGTAAAGTAGCCCTGTAGGCAAATGTAGTGCCCCCACTCACCTTGATGCACTGTGTGCCATGCACGACATGGTGCATGGCACACGGTGCATGGACATGCAGGAGGTGCTCCATACCAAAGCGGCTTGTCCTGCGGCCGTTTTTCTTGGCACAGCACAAGCCGCCGTGGTATGGAGCACTTTCCGACTGCCAGCACGGCGGTCATATCATCATGCGGTGGTCGGACCGCTGCATGCTTGACAAACTGCCTTTAAAACGAGGCCCAGAGTTCACTTAGGGGTCGATTACAATGGCGATGAGATCGCCATCGGCAGCCCGTCAGTGGCGGTCTCACCTCCATCAGAGGCAAGTTTCCCATCCGCCATATTACAATGGTGTGCGGTGTGTTGGCGGTCGGAAAAACCAACTGCCATGCATCCGACGGGCTCCTAGACACTGCCGGTGTGTAGGAGGCAGCCATAATACCTACAATGATGGCAGTGCCTGCCAGGCACCGCTGTAGGAATTATGATGTCCCTCCCTGTCAGCCCTTTTATGGCGGTTTACACGCCATGCAAAGGCTGGCAGAAAGGGACATTGGGGCCCGTAGCGGGCCCCCCTTCTCTCTGGCCCTTGATTTTGGGAGTTGGGGGGCACCCCTACATAGCCCTGAACCATGTGGCAGGCACTGCATGATACCTGCCGCATAGTGCAGGGATATGTTATATGTCTGTTTTGCACTGCGACGTGTGCTGCAGCAGGCAGCACCCGCCACAATAGTGACTGCCTTGGAGGCAGTCGCATTGTGATTTCATTGGCGGGCCCGCCGACATCCTATCAGGCGTTCCCACCTCTGATAGGGTGTCCGACCGCCATCCAAATCAGCCCCATAGTTACAAAGATCCAGCTGGTTATAGACTAGGTGGGTGCCAGAATGAAGCCCAACATCTTAACTTGTCAATGTACTTGAACAGGCTCAATGAACAGATGGGATGTTTGAAGAGGTAGACTAAATCACAGCCTCGGATGAGGTTGAAGAATTACCAACTCCTTTTAACATATATACAATGATACAACTGGAAATCTTCAAGGTAGAAGAAAAGTGAAATCTAGTTGTCTCAGCTGTGTATGTAAATAAATTATGTAAAATCATGTATTTCATTCATAACGAATGAAGCCAATACAAGCTAATACAACCAGCGCCGGATATGCTGCCGGTTTTATGCCAGTTATCTCCAGTCCGAACCCAAGAATACAATACAGCCAAGACGCTCTTATCCAACTACAACGGGCAGGTAAAACATGTTCCGGACCACGCATTGACCCCCACTAGCTCAAGGCAGATTTTGGTGCATAAATCGCAGCCTAAGTATGCAGCATACCCCAATAGCTACACAAACCGACACCACTATTAAGGCACACGCCAGAGGAATATCTTGCGCTCTTATTAATGTGAAGTCGCTAATCAAGAACGCTGTTGCATCCTGAGAATTCATGGAGGGTAACCAGATAGAAATAGCCTTTCTTACAGAGACTTGGGCAGACGCCTCCTCGGACCTGGAACTATTGTTGGCCTTACCTATAGGGTACAAAATTCTTAAAATAGACCGGGCGGGGAAGAAAGGCGGGGGCTTTGCCCTTATTCTCAAATCCAGATTAAAATCCTATATTAAAGTGAATACGGACAATAATGACTGTGAAGCCTTTGATTATAAAATCGAACTGTACTGCCAACACTCCTTTAATGGAATTTTAATCTATCCCCCACCTAAATCCAAGGTCACTTTTTTAGATAATCTAGGTACCTTTTTAGCTCATAAAGTTGATCACCCCAATTTCATGGTGCGAGGTAATTTTAATTTCCACATGGAAAAATTTGCTGATCCAGACACAAAAGCACTTTTAGATCAAATGGATAGAGTTGACATAAGACAACTTGTGTTGGATTCAACCCACATTGCGAGACACTGTTTAGACGGTATTTTTACAGACAATCCCCTTTTGAGCAGGACCAGAGCTCTGCCCAGGGTCTGGTCCAATCATAAGGCTGCCCTATTCTATATTCAATTGGCGCATAAAAACCTAAAGCACCCAGAGAACTTTGTGTCAGGCGTCCTTGGAAGAAAGTTGAGGCTAGTTCTTCAAACACTACTCTTCTAAAAACACTTCCTAATCTGTCCTCTGATTCCAACCAAGCGGCCGCTCAATACTACTCTTGGCTTGACTCAGCTATGATACAATTAGCGTCCCATAAACAGTGTCATCGATCCAGAAAAACACCATCAGAACCACGGTTCAATGACATCCTGAGAGCCCAGAAACAACTATGTCGCAAATTAGAGACAAAGTGGCGACTTGAAGATAACCTAATTACTCCAACGGATTATAAATCGTCCCTTCAAACCTATAAAATATATATTCTCAGGGAAAAGGCTTTACATTTTTCTAAGGAAATTACAGCACCCAATAGATGTCCTAAAGCCTTGTTTGCTACAATAAAGAAACTTGCAAAGTTGCCACCTGCGCCTGATATTAGTATTAGTCAAGAATTCTGAAACTCATTAGCAGAATCCTTCCAGCATAAAGTCAAGTCTGTCTTTGACCTGTTTGTATAGCAGGATAATCATCCGGATCAAACACTGGCAGAACTCAAAAAGTTTCTATCAACCTCCCCAGTCATAATGCAGGATACCTCGGAATCACCCCCCAGTCGAACAAACCATCAAACTTATTGCTACTACTAAATCTGGCTGTCCTTCCGACCCATGCCCTCCTAAAATTTTGCACATCTTGCCAGAAATTATAGCTATTCCATTAACGGTGATTTTTAACTCCATGTTCACCACAGGGCACTTTCCAACGGATTTGAAGAAGGCCTCTATACTTCCTTTGCTACAGAAACCCAACTTGGATGCTAAGGAGCCCCTCAACTATAGACCGATATCACAACTTCTTTTTCCTGCAATGTAATTGAAAGTGCGATAAATACTGAACTATCAATTTGGATTCCGCACTCCGCATAGCACAGAACTCTTTTAACCGCCACGGAGTAGCTCAGTCAGATCTTAGACAGTCAGGGGAAAGCAGCTCTGAACCTCCTAGACCTGTCAGCGGCCTTTGATACTGTTAATCATGGGCTGCTGCAGGACCGGCTAAGTTCCATCGGGATCGGGGGCAAGGAGCTGTCCCTACTAAAGTCTGAGCGATCTCAGGAAGTTGCTTTGGGGAACATAGTGTCATCCCCCTTCACGCTGCCCTGTGGGATTCCCCAGGGCTCTTCTTTGAGTCCAACACTTTTTAACCTCTACTTCACCCCTCTTGCCATCCTAGTAAGAAGCTATGGCTTTTCCATAGTGTCGTACATGGACTCACTTAGATCATTGTCTCGGTGAGCAGTTCTGCCAGCCAGCCCGCATCCAGGTTCCGCAGTTCTGTGAGCCATATAGCAAAATGGATGACAAACAACTATCTGAAATTGAACTCTTCCAAGACTTATGTCTTGCTGCTGGGGAACAATCCATCTTTTTGGACAGACAACTGGTGGCGGGTCTAACTTGGCTCCCTACCCAATCCAGTGTACAAAGCCAAAAACCTAGGAGTCATCTTTGACACCAAGCTGTCCTTTCAGGCACAAATCAACTTGGTCACTTCAGCTTGTTTTTTTATCATGAAAATGTTGAGGAAAATCCTTCCTGCAATACCTGTGGATCTAAGGAAGACGGTGGCGTCAGTGCTGATATCCTCAAGACTGGACTACTGCAACGCCCTCTTCTCCAGTGCTCCGAGGTGTAGCGTTAACAAACTTCATACGGGTCAGAATGCAGCAGTAAGAATACTGTTGGGCATTTCTAAATTTGATTCAGTCTCCACAGCTTTAGTCTACCTCCACTGGCTACCTGTAGCCAAGAGGATTCATTTTAAATCACTATGTATTGCTTTTAAATCTCTTAAAAACATGGGGCCTACACAGCTGAAGAAATTTCTAAAACCATACACTCCAGCCAGAGCCCTTAGATCTGCAGAACTGGGACATGTAATTGTTTCTACAGTCAACAAGGTTAGATGGGGAGGCAAGAGTTTCTCAGCTACAACTGCTAGCCTATGGAACTCTCTGCCTACCAGGCTGAAGAAAGAATCCAGTCTCCCCAAATTTAGAAAAGCACCTAAAACGTGGATGTTTACAGTGTAATTTTACTCTTCTGTTCCACTCTGTTCAGTATTTATCAAAGGCAGTGTTTAGACACCCCGTGGTCACACTTTATACATTTTTCATCATTTCATTATCATCATCATCATCAAGCTGTAGGAGGATTAACACACTCTAGAATTGGAGTACATGTTGAAGTAAGATTTTTTAAAAAGCCAAAAATGCAAAAAAAGGATAGTTTTTAATATTATCTTGGGGGTTCAATCTGGGTGCTGACTATATACAAGAAACAAATGTACTGACGCAGTGAACTAGTGCAAAAAGTTCATAAAATGAAATCTGCAAAATACATGCAATTAAAAACAATGAATCACATTTATAGAGGAGTCACAGCTGTGGATACATATCTAGAATTTAAACTTCAATCTGGTAGGCATTTCAACCCCAAAGCAAAATAGAGGGTGCCTTCCTCAGAAGAAGGATCAATTTATAGAAGTCACCAACATAATTTCAATAACTCAACGTCTTACTGAGGAAAATTAGAGGTACAATTAGTGTCTGATTTTTGTGGTTCCATTTGACCGGGTCTGCAGCATGTAGTCACCATCCCTTCCTTACTAATTTGTCCCTCAACTTATCTTGTTGAATATTCTTACCTCTGATTGGAATTAGAGCCAGAAACGACAGGGAAAACAGCAGACACAATGATCAACTGCAATTACATATAAGCAATTTATTTTTGACTCAAGGTAGGCAGATGGCAGACAGGACATCAGCAATTGGGTGAGGTACGCCAAGAGCAGATTTGGTGACGTCAATGCTCTCAAGTTTGGCTTTCTTCTCTACCCTTGCGGTCTTGCCCACAGTTCTTCTTCAACTACTGCAAGCGTCTGACTACCCTAGTGCTATGGGACAAGGATGTCAACTGTCACCTTGATACTAGACATCTAACAAATGATGGATGCAGCCGAGTCTGGTGGCTTAGTGGACTAATGCGTCCACTGTGAGGGAGTCCACTCAGCCTTTCATCCTACTGAGGTTGATAAAAAGAGTACCATTGACTTGGGTAACAATAAACATCTATTATTCAGCACCAAGATACCCTTTGTGGTCCACGTGTACTTTAGAAATACGCGTTATGCTATGTTAATAGGGTTCAGTCGCATCGTACTTGCAGGGCCGTAACTGATGACAGTAGGTCGGTCGGTTACGGTTCCTGACCAATGTCCGTTCGACATAAGAATCAGCCCCTTAGTAGTAAAAGTGAGAGGACCAGGGGCTCAGTGGTTGAAAAAACATACTTAGTACTACATGGGAGGAGTAAAATAGCATTCAGGGAGTGTTAGTGAAGGCTTTAGAGATAGATATACATCCTTCCACAACGGAGGAAGCCCATTGCTATTCACAAACTGCACTTATAAAGTCAGTACTTGTAAGAAATTGGGTTACTGAATGACTGGGGGGTGAGCCCTGATAAAGCAGCAACTAAAATCCTAGTTAGGGTAAGGCACAAGCAAACCCCAACTTAACCTGATCTCATCCCCCTGGATGCTTGGCACAGAGATATTAGGCTTAGCTTAAAGGCAAGGTGTAAAATATTTGTGCAACACTTCAAACATTAAAACAGTGGAAACTCCACACAAAAAGATCCCACACCAAGTTAGAAAATTTGATAAATAAAACAAGACCAAAATGACCAAAATCCAATCAGTAGAACCGAAGTCAAGAATTTTTAAAGAACAAAGTGTAAAGTAGTGCCTAGAAACAGAAAGCGGCTATCGCGGCTATCTAGTCGTACTAGACCGGGTCAAAGTCAAACGTTGAGGCTGACAGCAATGAAGCCCGGGTCAGACACTGAAGGTTTAGCTTCTCAAGTTTTGTGTCAAGAGTCCCATTCACATTGGAGAGGGTCGCCAGAGCAAGCAGAGGGTCATGGGACGGGCTGCAGTCAGCATGGTGCAAAGAGCAGGCCAGGTGTCACGGAAGGGTGAGCTGGAGCTTCGCATTGGCAGTCCTCTGTGGGCTGACGGTGCTCCTGTGCAAAGAGACAGGCTTGGGGCAGTTCGTGCTGATTTCTATGTGAGCAGCGCAGTTCTGGTGCAAACATGCCAGTTCGCGAAGAGCCCAACAGTTTGATTGTACGAGCGTCACTAAAGGTACAGAAACTAAGGGGCGCCTCTTGCATATCAGGAACTCACTGAAGATGGGTCCAGGAGCTGTTGGGCAGCCTGTTAAGTCCCTGAGGCTCAGATTAGGAAGCCTGCAGACTAGCCCTTTGAGTCACTCTGGGGTCTTAGGTTCAAGATAGAGTTGCAGGTCCATTCTTCTTCCTCAGGCAAGAGGGCAGCAGGCAAAAGGTCAGCACAGCAGGTCCTTGTAGAACAGCAGTTCATCAGATTGGCAGTCCTTGTAGAGGCACAGCAGTCCTTCTTCCTGGCAGAGTATCCACATGTCCAGAAATGTACTGAAGAGTTTGTGTCTGAGGTCTTTCTTTTATACACTGGTGCCCTGGTTCTGGAAGGTGGGAGAAGCTTGTAGACAGTGGCTTTGAAGTGCAGTGAATTCCTTGCCTCCCCTTGCCCGGCTCCAAGCTAGGTGAACTGACAATGCAGGGTTGTTAGTCCTCTTGTGATTAGACAGGACACAGCCTATTCAGGTGTAAGTGAGGGTGGGCCCGGATCCATCCTCCCATCCTGCCAGTGATGGCCCATCCAGTCACAGCTTAAGCTCCCATTGTGTGTGGTTGTCATGATAGAATACAAAAAGCCCAACTGCCAGCTACACACAGTCAAGTGACCAGAGACAGGCTGCAGGCACCAAATGGCTAGGGCAATAATGCCAACTTTCCAAAAGGGCGTTTTTAGAGTTATAATTTAAAAACCGACTTTACCATCAATTAGGATTTTAAATTAGGATTCCAGAGACACCAAACATGAACCAGTTATCTCTTCCCATTTGGAAATTACACTTGTAAAATGTAATAAGGCAACTCCAATGTTGCCTTTAGGTAGAGATAGGCCTTGAGTTTTTCACTACCAGGAAAAATACATGTCCTACTTTTTAAATACACTGCACCCTACCCTTGGGCTGTCCAGGGCATACCCTACGGTTAAATTATATGTATTAAAAAGGAAGGTTTGGGCCTGGCAAAATATTTATTTTTGCAGGTCGATATGGCAGGTTAAAACTGCACACACAGGCTCTGCAATGACAGGCCCGAGACATGTTTAAATGACTATTCAGTTAGGTGGCACAATCAGTGCCACAGGAACCACTAGTAGCATTTCATTTACAGGCTCTGGGTGCATGTAGTACCACTTTATTAGGGAATAATAAGGCTTGCATAACCCCCTTTGGTGAGCCTGTAGCCAGTGCAGGAAGGGCAGAGACTGTGTACTTCAAAGGCCTCTCTTTTAAGTCTCCCCCACTTCAAAGGCACAACTGGGTATAAGTAGTGGATCCCTGACACCAGCAACACAGTACAATTCTGGGCTTGTGAATACTCTGCCAGGAAGAAGGACAGCTGTGATGCTGAAAGGGCTGTCACTCAGCTGTACTGCTACTCTGAAGAAGCTGCTGCCTTGCTGTGCTGACTTGCTGCCTGCTGCCTCCTGCCTGGGGAATAACAATTGAAATTGGAACCCATCTTGAACCCAGGACACCAAAGAGGCTCAAATGGCTAATCTGCTGGCCTCCTGATCTGATCCTCAGGGATATAACAGGCTCCCCACAGCTCCTGAACCCGTATTCGACAAGCTCTTGACCCCTATGAGGTACCACTCAGGTCCTGGCCTTGGAAGTGTTTCTGGCTCCTGAAATCAAACTTTTGGGCTCTTACCGAACGGGCTTGTTTGCTCCAGAACTGCGCTACTCACACAAAGGATCAGCGCGAGCGGGCACAAGTTGTCTCTTCGAACAGCAAACATCGTTGCTCATGAGCGCAAGGCTCCATCCCGTACATCTGCGAAGCCCAATGGCTCTATGAACCCCGCGGACCACCATTAGTGACACTCTTCTTGCTCCTGGTGAACTTCTTCCCCATGAACGGGACTCTTGGCACAATTCTTAAGAAGGTACAACTTCACTGAGAGTTATCTGGGACTGTATCTGGCCCGCATTTTCATCACGGCTGGCCTAAACTTTTAGATTTGACCTAGCGCGACCAGATAGCTCTGGTTGCCGCTTTATGCTTGTAATACATTTAATCTTTACAAATTCATAACTGCTGTTGTATTTATCGGATATTTGGTCTTCTTTTGTTCATTACATTATGCTCTATTTACCTAACCAGGTGTGGTATTTTTGTGTGGTGTTTTCACTGATTTACTGTTTGGACAGAGTGCATACCTTTGCCAACCAGAAACACAATTTCTTACAATTAGTATGCCAATTGGAGATAAGCAGAGATATTACCATGTTTTAAGGAGACAGCACATGCACTTTAGTACTGGCTATCAGTGGTAACAAGCGTAGAGTTCTAATGCCAGCAAAAACAACCTCAGAAAAAATGGAGGAAGGCAAAAAGTTGGAGGGAAGAACTCCCTAAAGTTCGCAAGTCTAATAGTACTATGAAAAAGGGAGCCCAAAAAAATTAGTACATTTCTCCAGCTCAGAGCTTGAGTAAGTCTAGCACCACAAATGGGCGGACACTGATACTGCAACACACTCCCATAGAAACGAGCTGAGACAGGGAGTTAAAATAATACCCCATGTGAATAATGTTAAATTAAATTAAACTATTAAAAATATTTTAAAATAGAAATAAATATATTTTAACGTTTAAAAAAACTCCAATGAGAAAACATATTTCCTATTTAACTATAAAATATTTTAAAAACCATCTTTGAATTCATAACTTAATATCACATTAATGTTTATTAAAACAAAATTCAATTATTTTTAGTTAATTCTATCAAACACTGTTAATAATTATTAACACAAAATAAAAATAAAAATTAAAAATATATGTATTTACTTTAGGTGAGAAATTATTTTTACATTTAAACTTCAGAAAAATATTTTTATTTAACCTAATATATTTAAATTGATTAATGATTTCATTAATAGGTAACTTAATAGTGCAGTAGCATTTTCTGTTCTAAATGTGAAATAAATACATAAACTTAATTTACATTCATGTTTAACAAGAACACTTTATACTAACTGTTTTTGAGTTAAGTAAACTTTTTACTTTCCAATAGGGAGACTCCACAGTCAGAGTGGAGATCCCCCAATACTAGGGAAATATAAAAAGAATTATTAAACAATATACTAAATTAGTGAAAATATGTTTATGTTAAATAATAAGGTTTATCAATTTTATATATGTATTTCAGATACAGAATAAAAGACAAAATGCTTCAGCACAATTAACTTCACTGACAATAATTTAAATATATTAAAATAACATTAGTTTCCTGAAGTTAAGATTAACAAAAATAAATTCCTACATAACGAAAAAGAAAACTTATTTTTATTATGCATTAATATATATTAAAAGTGATGCATAGAATTAAATCAAAATAATTTAATTTGTTTAAGAAAATTAATCATTGATTTATAAATTCAAACACGGTTATAATATTTAATAATTGACTAATAAGTATGTATTACTATTATTTTAAAATATTAAATTATTTGCATTTATGATATTAATTTAAACAATTTTAAATAAATTAATTGAAAATTATTTCATACAGGTTTTCATTTTAAGTCCCTTTCTTCATAAGTTTTTATGGGAGGGTGTTGCAGTACCAGTATTTGTCCATGTGTAGTGCTTGACTTACTACTGTTGGCAGTAGTAACGTTCAGTTGGAAATGTGGCTAAAACCCCCATTTTCAGAGAGTGGCAACGTATAAGTCTACACTTTTGACCAGCATTACACTTGGTTTTGTGACTAGCTCAAAGTAGTAAAGTTACTTAAAAGTGTAGGAGTAATCACATGTAGAAAGTACTCACAAGTGTAGGTTACCTTTGTGAATAGCCCCAAGAGTCTGGCTTACATGCTGGGGCATTCTGTGTACTTATGTGGGCATATTTATTTATTTATTGTGAGATTGGTATTTCGCTACCTGTCACCTCTAGGTTACTACTGTGTTGCTGTATACATTTGGAAATTCACTTGATAGCGAAGGGACACATGTAAATAGGTATTCAGGAAAGAGGAACAGGATGACCATTGGAATCCTGTAGGGCACAAGACAAGTGAAAGATTCAAATGACATTATGACTTTTTGGATATTGACAGAAAGAAAGTCTGCTTGTGCTCCTTCGACCTCTCTGCTGAGATTGACACACTCAACCACTAGACTTAGTTAGACACCCTGAAACATCAAATGGGTATTTGATGGTGTGGGTCTTATATGGTTCACCTTATATCTAACAAACCGCTCTCAACTAGTAAAAATTGGGAACGCCATCTCAGATCCAGTCAGCCTACAACAAGGGGTCCCTCAGGATTCTATTCTCTCCCTAAATGCTTTCAACCTCTACCTTGAATCCCTCTGCACTGACGACACCCAAATTTACCTCAAGGTATTGAGCCTGAAAGACTCACCTGCTTATCCCATTCCCTGAACAGAATTAAAACTTTGATGGCAAGCAATCACCTCAAACTAAACCTAGAGCAAACAGAATTAATCAATGAATGAATGGCCACTTATGCACAGCTACCTGAGAAGAGGTGTCCCAGCGCTAGCAGACCGGTCAAACTGAGAGGTTCCAGATACTACTGTCCCTGCCTGAAATGCCAGGTTTTTAAAGCCTTTCTGAAATCCTGTTCTGTATCCAACCAACGCAGGTGCATGGGCAAGGAATTTCACAGTTTGGAAGTCCTAACTCTCAAGGACCTACCTCCTTGTTGCATTATTGCCAAACGGGGGACAGTGAGAAGGCGCCGCTGATTGGATCTCAAAGTCCGCTCCTGACAATATGGAATGAGCTTTGACCTAGATGGCCAGGTCTGTTGCCTTGGTAGGCTCAAAAAGCCAGGGTGAGTGCCTTAAACTCTATCATCCTGGTCACCAGGAGCCAGTGTCACAGTCTCAGATGTGGCGAAATGTGCTGGCGAAAAGGGACCTTACGGATTAGCCTTGGATGCATTCCGCACTGTCAGTAACCTGTGGGTCAAATAAAGTGGCAACCCAGGGTAGAGACTGTTGGCATAATCTAGTTGGAAAGGTACCAGAGCATGGACTGTGATCCTATGACAGGAAGCGTAGTAACTTCCTAATAGTTCTCATGTTTCCAAAGCACGCCGCGGAAATGTGCCTGACTTGTGCCACAAGGGTAAGCTCCATCTCCCATCTAACTCCGAGGTTTTAACTGAATCCTTGGGGGTGGGCAGGGGAACCAACTCCTCCAGCCACCAGAGGCAAGGCAGCAGAGGAGATACATGGTTAAAAGACAAGACCTCGGTTTTATCTGCATTTAACTTCAAACAATTTTTGTTCATCCAGCCAGCAATGTTCTTCAGGCAGTCCTTCAATTTATCAAAGGCTGCAGCGGAATGTTCCTTATAAGAAAACACCAGCTGAGTGTCATCCGCATAAGAGACTACTTTCACCCCTCTCGAAGAGATGATGGCCGCCAACGGGGCAAGATGAATATTAAACAGCAGTGAGCTTAAAGCTGAGCCTTGGGGGACTCCGCAGGTGAGTTGTTTGACTGGAGAAGAGAAAGGGTGCAGAAAAACCCTCTGAATGCGGTCTTCAAGATAAGACCGGATCTAGTCATGTGCCAGTCCCTTAATGCCCATCTGTTCCAATCTTTCCAGCAGGATTGAGTGGGACACCATATCGAAAGCAGCTGAAAGATCAACCAGCACTAACATGGCAGCCGAGCAGCTGTCCACGGACATTCTCACCGAATCAGCTACTTCTACCAGCGCTGTCTCTGTGCTATAGCCAGCCCGGAAGCCGGAGTGGGAGTCATGTAGAAGTCCATGCACTCTTACAAAGTAAGATAGTTGTTACTGGGCCTCTTTCTCCAGTATTTTGGCCGGAGCTGCTAGGAGAGAGATTGGTCTGAAGTTATTAAGAACTTCGGGATCAGCTTTGGGCTGTTTTAACAAAGGTAGCAAATAGGCTTGCTTCCATGCGGCTGGAAGAATTCCTGTCTCGAAAGACACATTCCAAATGTGGTTAAGTGCAAGATTAAGCTGCAAGGCCTGAAACTTGAACCATTTCTCTGGGCAGGGGTCTCCTGGAGAGCCCGATTTACATTTCATAAGTTCTGTCAGTGTATTTTCGGCTGGGACAAGGAGGATGTCCAAGAAAACCTGAGATCCGTTATAAGAGATTAGATGGTCCTTGTAACTAAGGGTATTCTACAATGGTTTGAATGACAGCAGAAAGGTACTTCTCAAATCCAAGACAGGATGGAACTCTTCCTGGACATTGACTGCTGCCCTTTCATAATTTAGAATGCCAAATCTTTTGGATTCACCCTAGACAAGTATCTTAACCTTGAGAGACATTTCTCCTCCATGCCTCAAAATGCCCGGTTCCAGCTAAGGCTGCTTTGGGGAATCAGGAACCTCATCCAAGCACAAGACCTCTGTTGTCTAGGCACTGATGCTCTCTAACACCCAAAGCCCACTTAGGTCCACTCAGAGCAGTCCTACATGCAACACTACGCTTCATGTCAGGACAGAGCCCTCCCATTCTTCGTTCCATTCAGTGGTTGCCCATAGAGGGAGGGCTCAATTTAACACTGCCTATACCACTTATAAAGTTCTTCACCCCTGCGTACTTAAGAAACTGAAAATTTCAGGCACTGGCAGAGATTCATGAAATGCTCCATTGCTCTTCCTCGAACCTTCCATCTTCAAGCATGAAGGAGCCGGATTTTCCACATTCTAAATCGGCTCTAGAACCACGAGTCGATTGTATATTTTCTCTGCATGAAAGCGTTGGGTGAGAGGATTCTTTAGCGGGTCAATCTTTTAAATTTCAATTCACTATGACTCTTAAGAATCACAGACTACCAAATGGAGTAAGTTGATTTATTACAAATCCAAAAATAACTAAACATACAGTCACCTCAAGATGAGGGTGTAGAAATATATTGTGACTAATATAAAGCCAAATCTACGAATGAAATTAAGGCGGTGCAACATGCACAAGATAATTAGTTCAAGGATCAGGATTCAAAAGACTAGTGAAAAAACTTCCAAGTTCCCCTGCATCGAGGAATTGTGGGAATAAAGCATTAATCTGTCCCTACACTAGCACTAATGTGACATCCCATATTAAGCACTCTCGGGGGTCAGGATCACTTAAGGTGTCAGCATGTGGAGTCTTCCTTAGAAGCCTCCCCACATTAGTTGGGTCAAGCAGTATAAAGCTACTAAGACAGAGCTCGTCCTAAGATGCTCTCTCTCTTGCGGCAAGGATGAAGTCCCGGGGCTCTTTCCCTAGTTACGATACATCAATAGGGCAGGTGGCGTTCCAGGATCCTTCATGAGTCACGCCATCTGGTCAGGCCGCCTCCTCATTGGTACGTTTCCATTGGGCAACGATGCTCCCTAGCTTGGTTAGATAACCTTGCTTTCCAGGGTCTTTCTGGTTAGAAAGTTCTCCATTATCAGCATCAACACTCAAAGTATCCCCGTCTCTCCTGGCCTAACTCCTAAAAAAATACATTATTCTAACTAACAAGGATGATTTTTCCACCTGCAACAGAAACATAAGAAAGAACAGATTCCAACGTGCACATGAAATTCACCTAATAGTTCTAATGTGAGAGCTTCCAAGGGAAATGCATTTCAGGCCTGTAGGATTCAGCGAACATAAGAAAGATGGAACATAGACGTTATGTGATGGCATATAAAATAAACATTCTTTCTCAGTACTACTGCGTACATCTAAGTTAACAAGTTACATAAGAATATTGAATACATGAATAATTGTCAGCAGTATACGCGAATCCTGCACGTTAAAGATTTCAGCTGGTTACATCTGAGCTCTACATTGATTTCTTCACGTTTACATTGAAATACCGTAAAATACGTCACGATTCACATAATTACAATTCACATTCTAATTTCTCATGTTAATACCACGAAAGAATATATGTGGAAGCAGACTACTCATGATTATTATGCACCCCAACAAATGAAAAACAGATTTTGCGCTACATCAAGTATTAGGGATTCATGAAACAATCCTTTTCCAAAAGCCCCACAAGGCTCTCCTCTTTGAATGGCATCTAGCCTAAACCTGCTCCTCCCCCCTCACGGTTTCATGAATAGCACGCCAGCTCAAAATACACAAACTATTGCTGATCCTCGCGTGATGCTGTACCACATGCTTTTCATAACCATGTTTTTGCTGTGAATATGTTTGAAGCCCTCTACCTCCTCGGACAGGCTAACCAGGCGATCATGCTAACTTAAATGAACATGTATATTTTTTACATTTGTTACTGATATGTTCTGGTTTTATTGTGAAGTGCTCTGATGCTTCCAGGCAATGTTTGTGCTATATCAATTACTCCCCCGTCCCCCCAAAAAATCCAGGAAGGAGCAAACCTGATATTGCTGTCCATTGTATGAACATTTTCACAGTGTGCACTCTGGATTTTCAAAATTTAACTCCAAATATAGTTACCTGCGTGGCACATATATTTTTAAGGTATGTATGTGTAGAGTTAGGAATAGTAAATGTATAATTCCCAATATGCACTTACCTTTTGATATTTTGTCCGTCAATATTCTGTATTTGAAATTCATGCAGAATATTATTGGTGTTAATATTCAGTAGTACAACCATTTTCACACATACTGCAACATTGACCGCACTGAAGGCTGCTGAGAGGCTGAGGAGTTTAACAGCTGACTTCTTCTCTTTTCCCATGGGGCAGAGGTCCTCTTTTAGGTTGGCTAATGCTAATTCATTGCCACTAACGGGTCTAAACCCAGGCTGTTGGTCAAGTAGCCAGTACTCAATAGCAAGTTCTGATGAAATTGGGAGATTGGAGTTTGGAGAATAGTTTGACAAGATGTCTGTATCGGATATCAACTTTGTCAGGAAGGGGTGATGATAGCATGCTTGAGTGGGCTGGACACAACTCATATGCTGAGTGAGATGTTTAAAAGGTAGGTGGGCTTGATGTGAGAGATGGCAGGAATTGTTTGAAGCTGATGGCTGAGCAGAGGACCAAAGGTGATGTTGAACCTTTAGTGCTGCTGTAAAGCTCCTCAACTCTGTGCTCTCTTGCATTTTGAATAAGGATATTGTACTCCCTCCTGTTAAATTAGGACCTCGATAGTGTTATTTTGTAGGGGTGGGTGAAGAATTCCTCTCTGCCGGTAAAGTCCACAGAGGTTTCGCCCATTCCGTGCAGAGTGTGGAGTTTCGGAAAACTCCAAAGTGACGCGGAGTACAGTTTTTTCCTCGAACGGCTTGCCATCGGTAAGTTAGCGAGCGCTAATGAGAAAAAAATCACGCTCTAGACCTCCTCCCGGCTTAATTTCTCATCACAGGCGGTTGTGGCAAGTCGCGACTGACCGTATTGAGGAATCTGCCATCCGCGTTGAGGAAGCTGCGGCTTGATATGTCTACTCAAGCTGGCAGAAAGCAGCAGCATCCTCTGGCGTGATGCACAGTGCTGTTCTTGCTAATTTTAAAGTGCGAGACAAACTCCCAGCACTAAAAATCAGTGCGTGCAACGCAACTTAACAGACTCCGTAGCTGGCAGAACTCCGTGGAGCGTGGATGAGTTTCTCAGGCACGTCACAAAGTTTCACAGAGTAAAACTCAGCGAACTCCAAACAGGCTGACTATTTTGCAGCTGGCCACTACTCTTACACCTACATTAAATGAAAGAAATAAGTTAGGTACCTGGAACTGTAGTTCTCCAGTAGTGGAATTTTCCATAGATTCACATTCTTGAATCCTTCCTGTCCTTGAGATGGGAGTTTGCTGGTGCCTTAATAAAGCAATGCACTGATAGGTATAGACTAGAAAAGGCTTTGGCCTCTTAGTTCAGTAACCTAGCATAGTATTTTTTTTTTAAAGAAACCAAACTTAGGTTTTAACCAATCAGGATGAATCATCTTTTAGAACACTCCTGTGAGAAGCTCTAGTCCCTCAGATTTTAGAGCACAAGTGCCAAAAATAAGACTACTGAGAAAGAAAGGTGAGCTTCCAGGGGAGGGGGCTGGGTTGCATGTGAATCTATGAAATATTCCAATACTGGAGAAGTATAGTTACAGGTAAGTAACTTAATTCTTACTCCAGTATTGGAACTTTCATAGATTCACATGCTTGAATCAGATTAAACAGCAGTTGAACAGTATATTTGTAGGAGAAACCAATGCGCAGCAAATATAAGCAAATAATATACATATAGGTAAGAGACAGTGAGAACAAGGGTATGAAGAACAGTGAGAACAAGGGTATGAAGAACAGTGAGAAGAAGGGTATGAAGAACATAGCAGTATAATAAGGAAAATACATTTGTCTTTCTTTCAATAAACATAGAAAACAATAGAACATTTGCGTAAACAAATAAGAGGATCGAGGGAAGACATGGATAGCTCACCTTCATTGGAAAAGTGTTGAAGCACTGCTTGGCCTACCGTCATGTCATTGTGAACAGCCAGGTCCAAGCAGTAATGTTGAGTGAAGGTTTGTCTGTTCTTCCATGTTGCTGCCCGGCAGATTTCAGGAACAGCATCCAGTAAACAATGCCATTGATGAAGAAATAGTCTTTGTTGAATGGGCAAAAGACTGCCAGCTTTCTGGTGACAAGATTAAATGGCGTAGGAAATCCATGTAGAATTGCTTTGCTTTGAGAGTGGAAGGCACTTCCTTGGAGCGCTGTAAGTGACAAATAGTTGAGAGGATTTGCGAAACGCTGTAGTTTTATGCATTGCTTACCGCCTAAAGAATGAAGCGCTCTTTGCACTGACGTCGCAGGATTCGGAAAGAAAGTCTTGAGAGCCACTGGTTCATTTAGGTGAAAGACTGTAGGGACCATAGGAATGAAGTTAGGGTTTGTAAGGAGAATAAGTAATAGCTTCTTACCTAGAACTCCAGTTCTCTCGTAGGGGAATTTCCATGATAAGTCATAAACACTGAATAGACCAACCCATGTGACGGGACCCAGGAGCACTTTATCCAATGTATTTTCTTGAGTGCAGATGTTCGCATTTCTTCAGGAAGGCCTATAGAGTCACCTAAGAAAGAACATTTTATGTAGCCTGTAGGAGAAGGCTACAATGGCCAAATTCTTCATTTTCTAGATAAAAAATGTGTCAGAAGAACTCTCTATGCATATAAATGCATAATGCCTTTGTAAAACAATACAAATGTCTTTCGCAACCCCTTTTTAAGTAGAATATAGTAATTAAGGATCATAGGACAGTGTAGTCTCATAGGCTGCTTAAAATAGACGTGGTGCCTTAAGGCCCCAGGGACCTCCAGTATCCTATCATGCCATGCTTGGCTACAGGAAGTTACCTCAGTTTTTTTTGAGGCAATGAATGATGATATGTATAAGGCCCATGAGTATCTCTGTCAATTCCACCGGGGAGAAGGGAGGGCTGCTTATGACTTAACATGGAATTTCCCCCAAGCCAGGTCTTCCCTGAACCGGTAACAAGCATCCTGGGACGAGATGGCTACTGTCCCCTAAGGTGACTACACCCTTTGGGTGCTCCATGCATTTAGGGAGAGGGGCACATCCCTGCTCCTATTGGGCTTAATTCTCCAATTCCAAATGAATTCCAATTCAGGATGGAGAATTTCTAAGAGAGGAGTTTCTGGAAGAGGTGTGGTGCAGCGGCCAGGGTGCCTGACTCCGGACCACGGGGTTCACAGTTCGATCTATGGCGCAGGTGGCAGGTTAGCCCAGCTACATCTGACTCTGGGCAATAGCTTGCTTAATCTTCCCAACGGCCCCCAGCGCCGGGCACCTCTCCGGAAGTAGCTGTGTGCTTTACAAATGCTGGTATTTAATTTAATTTATTGAATTAGCTCAGGTCCTTGTAAACCTAGGGGTGTGCCAGGCTCAGGTGGACACTCCTACTCCACTTGCTAATTTTCCTGTCTGTCCTGCTGCCAAAAGTGGGGCCTGGACAGGGGGATTGGCATCTCCATTGGTTGGAGCTGCCCAGATCACCAAATCACAAGGTGAGAGACTTTGAGGCTCACCGCCAAGTATTGCTGTTCTTGCAATGGGGAGGTGTAAAGCACATCCACCGAGAGCAGGCTTTGTTCCTGACCTCTGAGAACACAAAGGGTCTCACCCCATGAGGTCAAAAACATGTCTGGTGGTGGCTGTCTGGCAGGGACCAGTCAGCCAATCCACTAGAAATTGGTCGTTTTTCAGGGGGCATCTCTAAGATGCCCTCTGAATGCATTTTATAATAAATTGAACACTGACATCAGTGTGGGTTTATTACGCTGAGAAGTTTGGTAACAAACTTCTCAGTTTTTAGTTAAGCCCTTATGGAGCTGCGGAGTTCGTAATGACAAACGGCCAGCCCGTGTACTCAAACTGGCTTCACTGCACTTACAATGGGGGCCTATTGCTCATGCAGCTATTCCCTCACCTGTGGTATGGGGCACCCTACCTTACGGCTGTAAGGCCTGCTAGAGGGGTGACTTACCCCTGCCACAGGCAGTGTTGGTGAGAATGGCATATAGGGGGTGTGTGCCATGTCCACTCTTCAGTTTGTTCTGCACAAGCGTGTAATGGCAGTGAGTGGGTGTTAAGGTGTGGGGTCTCTGAGGGTGGCATAATACATAATGCAGCCCTCAAATGTCCTCTCTGTTCACAAGGCCCTTGTTACCAGGGGTACTTTTTACAATGGACTAACATGTGGCCCATGGAGTGTGCTAACTGTGGAAACAGTGGTACAGTTTTAGGGAAAGAAGACAGGTGCTGGGGCCTGGTTAGCAGGATCCTGTCATGATCCTCCATAACTGAAGATGAAATGGGGAGAAACAGCATCACCATCTAGAGCAGTGAGACATGTAGGGCTGTGTGACTGCGTTTTGATTGTGGCAAACGGGAATAACCACAAGTCCCAGAAGGCATTGGTGCTGCAGCTGTGTCTTCTCCAAGGTTTAGGACTGCCTATATAAGAGCCCATACTTGTCTATCGTTTTGAGAGCCGTTGAACAAAGGTTCGTTGTTTGAGGACCGCCTCTATTTCCTGTGGATTCTTTGTTCCAACACCAAGGCAGCTTGGCGGTGTTGGAGCTCTCTTCAGCTTTTTCCATTCAGAAAGTGGCAGCCGCTCCTCTAGTTTGGAGCTCTTTACCGCTTCCCTGTGTAATCAGCTGCAGACGCTCTGCTGAGGCAGAGCGCACCCCATTATTTTCAAGGGATTACTGCATCAGCTGCTCAGCGGTGTCGGAATCATTTCCAGCGCGTTCAGTTCCCGAACACTTGTTGCCAGAGGGAAAGTAATTTCTGTCAAACTCCCTGCCGTGCCTTGTGTGCACGCTTCCGCTCCGCGGTGTCGGAGTGCTTCATCGAGTGTGAAAACCAATGCTCTCTTTCTGGATTAGATTTTCATCTTTTTCGAGCTTTTGACAAGATTGCTCAAAACTTAGTTCCAGAAATAAAGGCACATTTCTCAAACCAGCTAGGCCAGCGCGTGCTCTCCGGATGAGAGTGGGAATCGCGCTCAGGCTTTCTTTTCATTATATTGATTATTTGCATCTTTTCCTGGAGTAGCAGTTTGCTACTTTATATACCCTTTTAGATTTTGGCAGGCAAGTTTAGCCCTTGGTGGTTACTTATTATTTGGTGAATGTAATTTGTGGTTCAACCCTTCCCAGTATGAAATGCATGTAAATGTGTCTTAGAGGTGGGGGGTCTAGGAGTATTAATATCTGTGCTTTCTCTTGCATACAGGATGCCATTGTGCTTCATTGCATATCGAGAAAGAAGGATTTCCCGTATAGAGGAGAGGACCGAAGAGGCCCTTTGGTGGTGGACCACTGCCTTTTGTTATTTGATCCCTTTCCCTTTTCCCCTGTGCTTCCGTGCAGGGTAGGGTGTTATATACTCCCTGGGGGGTAGTACTAGGGGAAATGGGAAACGTACATCGCCCCTGCTGGATCTCTTCCTGAAGGTTAGTGGCTGGTGTGAGGTTAACCAATATAAACCCGACAGATCTCAGCATACACTCAGTGAAAGTGCATCAGAAATCTGCCAAAAAGTGTGTGTGGGGGGGGGGGGGTTACTGCAACAGAAACCCACTTTCCTACAGTATCTCTGAACCTGATCCTGTACACTTCACAAGTAAGTCATAACCCTTCAATAAGTTCCCCTTTCAGAACCTCATAGTTGCCTGCTTCCTCTTCTCTTACCGCCAGGAGTTTGCCTCCATCTTTGTCTGCAAAGGAGAGCCACCGGATAGCTGCTCACTACTTTTGGGGGACCTTCTGGACTTTACAGGCCCTCTCCATGGCAGTAATCTACTTGTGAATATCATCCCCAGTTTTAAAAAGGAGCACTATCCTGCAAAGATTCATGGGGTCTAACCCCAAATTCTTCCTCTCCTTCTCCACTTATAGGACTTCTCTTTCAATGGCCAACTGCTCCCTTTTCAGCTTGTGTTTGACCTTCTCAAGTTTGAGCCGACTGTACCCCCTATCTAGGATGGCCTTATCTAAATTTGAGTGAGGGGACCCAGCAACTGATGCTGAGGAAAGGGAGGATGAGGATGACGAAGACCTCCTCCTCCTCCTCGAAACCCTGTGAACCAACTCTGGGTGAGTGAAAGTGGGCCTACTGACATGACCCCCTCCAGTACCATCAGTACCCCCCTCTACAGGAATAGGATCCTCCAGGGAAACCACTTCAGATTCCACCTGGCCATGTCCATTGACAGAGCCAGTGGTACTACGCACCTCTTCCTCTTCAAGGTCATCCCCCTCACCAAGGCCATCCTTCTCCAGTGGCCTTCCAGGATTCTGGATGTCAACATGGAGAAGTAATTCCAACAGAAAATACCTCTTTGGGTTACTACCTGTCCTAAATCCTCTAGCTTTGCAGAGATTACTAAATTCCTGGAACCGAAGGGCACTGTACCTAGACTCCTGAATCTAACTAAGTTCCCCAGTAGTGGGTATGGTGCTAGTGTAGTGTAGTGTACCCTACTCTGGCAATCTAGACTTAAAAACACAGTTTGAGAAATGGATATGCTAGACCTTTGACACCTAACTAAAAAGTTTAGAAATGTCTTACCTACCAAGTATAGTGTAATTACAAAAGGCAGTAGTGGTTTCTTATGGAAACCTTACTTATGACAAAGTGGTAGGGCAAATGCAAGTCTTTAATCCAACCGTTGCACCGCCAATGAAGGAGGCTGGCTCAGTATATAGTGTCCACCTATGATAAGGCACTGTGCACTGAGTCCAAGCAACCCTTAGTGATAGTGTGTAGGTCCCTGAAATCCAGAGCTCCCAAGGGGTAGCTGGGAAGAGCAGCTAAGCGTTATCCAGGAGGGTGTAAAGCAATCGCATTTACCACTATAGTCAGTCAGTATCTAAAGCAATTGCATTTATCACTATGGTCAGTCAGCAAGCTGCTCACACAAGAAAGAACCACACTAGATGAGTATAAAAATACTTTTTATTTATTAATACACACTTGACACTAACTTGGTATATCTTCTACCCGGAAATATCATTTACACATGAAACATACATTCGAAAGAGATAGGTAGCATAGAAAAACACATTGCGCCTGGCGGAGATGCAAAACCATATACTAAAATAGTGGGGTGTGAGGTATGTACTAAAATGGGACTAGTACACAGGGATGCAAGATTCCATGGTGAACACAAAACCACCCAAGGTGAATAGCCAGGGATCCCAAAGCGCCTGGGTGCAGAGTGGTTACACCGGGTCAAACGTCCATAGGATAACACAGGGTATGTCACGGTTGGAATTTTACAGTTCTAGGACCCTTCCCAAAGGACCCCGAAGGAATCACTTGGATCAAGGAAGGTTGGAAAGCCACCCCACCTGTAGTTATCCCCAGGAACCAGGATACCTACACCGGGGAGCCCAAGTGCATCAGAATTATGTGGTGGCGGAACCACCCCTAGATGCCAATGAAGGTTTGTGGATGTTCAGCAGCTACAGGGTCTTGTAGACCAGGCCAGTGGAACCAGAACATGTAACCTAGAACATGAATGCAGTGAGGACAGAGTACAAATGACCCGGAGGTGACCAGGAGGCACATGAGCACAATACCAGCACTTGTATGAGGTTCTTGCTGTAGCACGGTGAGGTTGAAGCAGCAGCCGTGGAGACCAGGCTATGATGCAAGAGCACAGGAGCCTTCCACGAGCTGTCCCACACTGGTCAACGAGTAGAGGAAAGTCAGTGGCCGACAGTACCACAAACAAGCCTTGGCAAGTGCAAACAACTGTTTGTGGTTGAAGATGCTGTGTTGCAGACCAGCAAGGTCTGTGGGACTGACCAAGCAAGGGTCACTCAGGGCCAGTCCTCAGCACACAGGAGAGCCAGCAGGAATCAATGGAGCCCCCTCGAGGACCCTCTGGCAGCAGGCATAGGGAGTCGCAAGGAAGCCTCAACAGCACACAGGATATGAAGGCCCACGATGCAGAGAATGCAGGCAGGACAACGTTCTTGGAGCTGTGTGGTGCTGGAGTCTGGGGCTTCTTGGAGCTTGAAGATCTTTTGTGGAGAGAGCCAACAAACCTTGGCAATGACAACCAGGCGAGGTGCACAAGGAGGCAGTTAACATCAGTTGGAGAGGGATTACAATCACTCAACTTGCAGGAAAGACTGGTCAGGCCTCTGGAGAACCATCAAACCACCACCTGTGTTGCAGAGCCGGGCGATGTCCGTGGAAAAACTGAATCAGCAAACCAGTCCTCATCGTAGAGAAGCGTATGGATGCAGGGAAGTGACTCCTTCACTCCAAGGGAGATTCCTTCTAGCTGGGATGCAAGCTGAGTCCTTGGTGACTCGGTGGTTGCACGGCCACAGAGTTGCAGAACTTGAAAAACCACAGGGACTAATGGTGGTGTTTCAGCTTAGACCCCACCACTCCTTACAGGGTTGATACTGCCGCATGCCCGGATAAATCACCCGGTGCATTGATACCACACTTAGCACCTTGTCTTCTGTTTCTTTTTGTCCTTACTTTTTCACATTTTGTGTTACG
This sequence comes from Triturus cristatus, assembly GCF_964204655.1. Taxonomy (NCBI): domain Eukaryota; kingdom Metazoa; phylum Chordata; class Amphibia; order Caudata; family Salamandridae; genus Triturus; species Triturus cristatus. The sequence goes on from NC_140593.1 coordinate 1,199,390,497, forward strand.
GTTTGGAAGTTGCTAATGATGAGAACCTGAGGACGCAGGTGAGTACCAGTCTGCAGACTCCCATGGTGTTACTTCTGTGAGGCACTGCCAACCTTTTCCCACTTTTTTCTTCCTTTTGTTTGGTTATTTCACACCAATGGGTGGGATATACCATGGGAGAGAGAACCTACAGATACGACCGATTTTAATAACTTTCTGGTGATCCAGGTCCCCTTTGATCAGACGGTATAAGAATAACCGCTGGTTTGTCACACAAAGTTCGGTGACTATACATGTTCGGAGGGGTCACTGAGTAGTGTGTTCACTAAGGGTGGGCGCAGTGCTCCGCTCCGCCCGCGGAGTGTGAGTAGTACTGCCCACTTCGCGCTTCGCAAAGTAGGCGTAGCAGGGGCAGACTACGCACACCCCGTGGCGGAGCAGAGTTGCCCGCCGCCCGCCTCCCTCCCGCCCTCATTTTACAATTACTTAGAAACATTACATAAAGAAAATTACTTACCTGAGCTGCTGCATCCCGGGGCCCCATCTTGCTGCTTCCTGTATATCTTCTTCCTCACGAATTCGCATGCGCGTGATGAAGAAGCTATGGGCTCGGCATTCAAAAAGGAAATTAGCCTATATGAAGAGACGTGAGTATTGGGCTTACCGTCCTTATACATTGTCACTATCATGGCTACACGCTGATCGAAAGGAAGGAGTCCCTTATCGCGGCTTTCGATAAACATATTACACATATAAGGGAGCAATGACGTCCGGTCTCAGTTTGTACAGCTCTATCGGCAATCTGTTTGGACCGGAAGCCTTGCCAGTACGAAGGCCACGGATCGCCTGCTCCAGTTCGGCGTCTGTAAGGGCACTGTCAAGCACATCGCGTTCGTCAGCCGTGAGGGTCGGAATTCTGATATCTCGGAGGAGTTGCTCCGAGTCTTCGACAGAGAGGCTAGAAGTAGAACGATACATGGAGCAATAATAGTCAGCAAATGTATTTGGGATTGCTTGTGGGTCAGTTATTGTGTGCCCCCCTTCGACCATGAATTCCGGGACTAGCCTGTTAGCCAGTTCCTTCTTATCCAGCCAGGCTAATAATTTCCTTGCTTTCTCGCCCAGGTCGTAAAGTCTACCGGCTTTCTCTCTCCCCAGTGTTTTGGCCATCTCCGTGGCAATGCTCCTGTACTCTTCACGTTTGAGTTGCAAATTATGGAGCGCCTCCGGCGAGGGATCACCCTCCTCCGAACCTTCGAGGTGACGGATCTCATCCTCCACCCGGACCAGGTCGCGGACCCTATCTTTCCGAACCCCGGCGATAGAGGACAGAGCCTGTCCCTTATTACCGCCTTGAACGCCTCCCATAGGACCTGGGCTGACTGGACCGTGCCCTCATTGTCACTAGAATAGTTAGTAATTGCCTGCAAGATCGTCTTTTTGACAGCAGGGTTGCGGAGGTTCCAGGGGTTAATCGGCGCTACTCTCCCGGCCCCTCCACCCCCCAGAACCAAATGCGCCCAGATGGGGAAGTGGTCAGATATACCCAGTGCCATGTGTCTGACTTCCTGAGTTTCTGCGAGCAGGGCCGCCGGGACCAGTAGGTAGTCCAAGCATGAGGAGCTGCTGTGTGCCCCGGAATGAAAAGTATAGTGGGTAGTGTCAGGGTGCAGTGCGCGCCACAAGTCCACCAGTCCCATAGCCTCAAGAAATTACGGGAGTCATCTCTGGGATTGTGCCATGTCCCGCGGGGGGTAGCAATCTAAGTGTACCGAGACCACTGCATTGAGGTCACCACCGAGCAGCAATCTACTCTCGGCAAGGGAGAGCAAGCGGGTGCCCAAGTCTCTGAATGTCAGGGTCTGCAGACCCGGCGGAACATACACTGGGGCATATTAGCAAGGACTTAGCGCTGTTTTTTTTATCGCCGGCTATCGCTGGATTTAATAGCAGAGATAACGTGTTATCATCAAAGGCGATATTAAATCCAGCGATAGCAGGGAATCCCAACAAATACGTGAGATATCCAGCGATAAAAATCCCATCGCTAATGGAAATCTTGTTATAGGCAGGTGAGGACTTAACCGTAGAATCCACCTCCCATTGACTATAATGGGTAAGTCAGGTTTCTACCAGTTGTAAAATCTAAGCGATAAACGCGGTTAGCGTGCTTTTTTTATCGCTTCGCGGGCCTTGGTAATACGCGGAAGGTGTGTTTGCAACTGCTATCAGTCGCTTTCAAGTTGGGAACGCCTCCTTTGCATGTCATTAGCGATAAATATCGCTGACATGCAAAGCGGTACAAAACGGGCGCTATGGCCTGTAAGCTGTCGCTAACAGCTGTTAGCGACAGCTCGCTAATAGGGCGAAAAAAATATCGCAGCTTTAGTGGCAAAAAGTGCCGCTAAAGCGGGGATACTGCCCTTGCTAATATGCCCCACAGTGACTAGATTGAGGGTTGCGCCCTCCCATTGTCCGGGCAACGCCGCATACCTCCCCATGTCGTCTACCCAGGTGCGTTGTACTGTGAACGGGAAGGATCTCTTGATTGAAACACCCACTCCTCAGGACCCAGAGGTGAATCCAGAGTGAGCCACCAGTGTGTATCCCCATCTATCCAGCGCCCTACGGGTGTTACCAACTAGGTGCGTCTCCTGAAGTTTGATATATTGCAAAACTATGCTGCGTTTAAGTTTGTCCCCGAGGCCATTAACATTCCGACTTTTTTTTTAAATAAATGTTTTTTACTGATTTTGACAATGTAACATCCAGAGCATTTGCATAATAATCGGAGTATACTATTGACAATATAAATTAGCAAGAAAATCGAATGGCATAGGTGGGGGCAGAAGGAAAATCATAATCAATTAGCATTCCCATGGCTACTGGGCTGGGTGGCTCACTGCTTCACTCCGCCGCGCCACACAACCGAACATAGGCAAATTACAAAAAAATTATCGAAAAGAGAATCAGGCATTGCCCTGCAAATCCAGTCTTGTTATATACTGTATACCTCCAAGAAAGACAATATGAACTTGGATACAAATAAAAAACCACTACAAACGAAAAAAGGAAAAAGAGAGACATTCACATATGACCTGGATAAGAGAACAAAAGCCGATCTCTACGCATAAAACTCAACATAACCACATTTGCCGGACTGGTCTTATAGAAAGTGACGTAGCTATACACAGATGGACATGATGGGGGGTGTACTGTCACGTTGTGCATCTCGGGAGTAAACATAGGAGTAAATGGACAAGGAGGAGGGGGGAAAGTAGACGCGCTGGGGCAGGGGAGGATGCAATAGGGTAAGAGAGGCCAATGGGGGGTGAACAACCTTGCATCCCCGGTAATGCGGGAGAAAAGTCAGGGGGCAGGAACGCCTGCAGCAGTCCTAGCCTCGATCACCGTTAAAAAACCCTGCCACTGCACAGGGGTCTGCCGCGGGGGGAGAAGGCGCCCGCGCCTCTGCCTCGCGCTGATTAATGCATTCCGAAACCAAAGCCCTCTGCAGATCCAGCAGCCACACAGCAATCCCGGGGCCCGCCTGCGCCTTCCATGCCATAAAAATTCTCAGTTTAGCCAAACACAGAGCGAGATCCAGAAATGTATTCACACCCTTGTGAGTCGAGTTACGTCTCGTTACTTCCTATAGGAAGTGGAGGGGTTCCACCACCTCCCGCGATTCTGTCACCGCTGTAAGCACAGCAGCCACCAATACGCGAATGGTGGCGCAAGTCCAGACCATGTGAGTAAAAGCAACTTCCTGATGTCTGCATCTGAGGTAGGCGTCCATGGTAGTAGGATACATGCGCACCAGTCTGTGAGGGGTGAGATATGTATGGTGAAGGTAGTTGAACTGAGTATATTTCATCCTAGCATTAGTCGAGATAATTTTGGGGTGGGTAAGACACTGTTGCCATTGTTTATCCAACAGATAATGGACAGTTCGCCGCCCCAATACGCTTGCAGTGTAAGCAATGCAGGGGATCATCTAGTCTAATGGAGGTGTATATAGCTGTTATGGCATAGCGCCCGCGGCCATGTGTAAGCAGAGTGTGCAGTAAGTACGAGGTAGCTAGTTCCGCCCGCCGGCATCCCAGAACTGCAAGGACAGGTGAGTCAGTAGGGCATGTAGTAACAAGCATTGGCATAGCCAATAGGTCTCGCCTTTGGGATCTTATAAGTGTTTAACCATGCAACAGTTGATGTTGTTGCACCAAGGATATTGTGCTGTATAAGTAAATACTTATAAGGTCCCAAAAGCGAGACCTATTGGCTATGCCAATGCTTGTTTTTTATCCTGTCTGATGTTCGATATGTATGTATGCCTTCAGGACCATCTCATAGAAAAGCATTGGCAAATTTTCAAATGTAAAATGATACACAAATCTATTTCCAGCTAGAAAAATTATAAATGACATGCGTCAAAATTAATTTTGTCTGGGACACGTGCTCCACTGGATGAAGGAGAACTTTCTATGTCTGAAATTGACACTGTCTGAAATCCTCCTGTTGGGAGCAACAGAACCAACACACCAACCTTTGAGGGGCCACTCAGCCTAAGCCCAAATGCGCCACCACCCACGTCACAGAAAATACGGAATATTGTCATCTTCTTCATCTTAGAGTCATCCTAAGTCCTTAAAGGCATCAGCTTGCAGCATTACCTTCCCAAGAGCATTCCAACATACCTCTGAGCTGACTGCTGGGTAAATCTCATTGGATCTTTGTTGATTGCATGATTAGACAACTGCAACATTGTTTACAATTAACAGGCTTTCTAAGACGCTCTTAGAGATGTTTCATATATCTCAAAACCAGGTAACCAGTAGATATCCAAAATGTTTGTTTATTTAAGTCACCAGCTCGTAAAACAATAAACAACAATTTATACTATCATAATAATAAAACAATAAATACACATCCTACGACTATAAAAAAAACTATTCATGAGCAATATAAGACAAAAATGACATCATACAAGGCTATCAAGTGCCCCATACTGAATAGTTAAGAGCCTTGTAAATCAGTAACTGTAAATATACATGGCCAAAGTACAGAATTGTTTAAAATCTTTAAGAATCACACCAGCTCACAGGTTACAGCACATGCCCTGGTCAAAGGTAAGGACCTGTGCTAACCCCCCACTCTGTACATTTGATGGTGGTGTGTTGGGCATTTTATCAACCGGGTTTAGGTAGGAAGTTGCATGATCAGGTCACTGGGCAGGGCCTGTGATCAACCCCTGAAGTGGGGTTTTGTCCACACCTGGGTATAGGTGATATGCGATAACAATAATAGCATATAGCAAGGCAAAATCAGTAAATAAGGGCACATATACAAACAATTGTGTATCCATAGAGAAGTATATGGCGAGATCAAATGTGATGGCAGCACTAATATTATGGATGATAGTAGTGCTACGTCTTCTTCATCACCTGAACATGTGGGCCCAGCCCACTACAATGATGTAACTAGTGCCGTCTGTTAGGTCATGAGCAGTGCATCTGAAAGCGAGTTAACCCTGCATCGCTAATCACAGTTGGACAGTTTTAGTTGCATTCATCTATTAGTTTGAACCATGACTTCTCCTCACCTGAAGTGAATATGTATATTTATTTATTTACTTTCTTAGACCATCTTTTTGGATTGGTTAAGATTGCTGAAGATTGTGGTTGGTTAACTGGATTCCGGACAAATGTTCTTTTTATTGAATTTCTGACATGTTTCCTCTATGAGACAGCAAGAAATGTTTCATCTAACTAGGAGACACCAGTTGGGCTTAAATACACGAATACATACCATTGCATTTCTTCTGCAATGACAGACTTCTTACCCTTTGTAAAGCTGCATAGCGAGAGATTCCCAAGCAGCAGACCTTATTTCTTAGAAATATCTGCTTTAACTTCGTTGCTTGAAAGCGGTGGCTGGAGCTGGACTGCAGCGAGACTCTTGGAGAATGGTGTGTGACTGAACGGAGCTCCGCATATTACAGCCTCACCTGTCACTTCGTTCGCAGCATCAGAGTTGGCTATATAAAAATACAATAGCAAATGTCGGCAAACCTGCGCATGTCCCTTAATTAGGACTCCGACATTGTTTACCAGACCTGAGATCGGCTGAAATGCTTCGCTGTGCACAGAAAGTCTCCACACTCGGCAGACAAAGACTCGACTTCGGACTCTTCAATTTCCACCATCTCATTAATCGGCAGCTCAGGAGAGGATTTCAGAGCTCTGCGCGGGGAAATAAAGAAATGTCACCAGTGCATCTCGGCGTCTCCACTGCGCGGGTCCTGCGGCGAGGAGACCTCAATTTCTTCTGATCTTAGATGCCTTTCTGGGGTGTCGGCAGCTTAAGGTCAGTCATTCTAACTGAGTACAGGGGACACTCTAAGAGAGCCTGAGAGACAGAGGGCTACAGGGGAAGAGCGGCTGGAGAGAGGTGGAGGAATGGCGAGGGTGAAGACGGAGATAGAAAGAGGAGTGAGAAATGGAAAGATAAGAGTGGGGAGAGCAGGAATCTGAGAGAAGAGTGAGGAGCGGGGTCAGACAGCTAAAGTACAAGCGCGCGCGCCTCAATGGTGTGTGACTGAACGGAGCGCCGCATATTACAGCCTCACCTGTCACTTCGTTCGCAGCATCAGAGATGGCTATATAAAAATAAAATAGCAAATGTCGGCAAACCTGCGCATGTCCCTTAATTAGGACTCCGACATTGTTTACCAGACCTGAGATCGGCTGAAATGCTTCGCTGTGCACAGAAAGTCTCCACACTCGGCAGACAAAGACTCGACTTCCGACTCTTTGGAAATAAAGAAATGTCACCAGTGCATCTCGGCGGAATGGCGATGGTGAAGACGGAGATAGAAAGAGGAGTGAGAAATTGAAAGATAAGAGTGGGGAGAGCAGGAAACTGAGGGAAGAGTGAGGAGCGGGGTCAGACAGCTAAAGTACAAGCGCGCACGCCTCGCGCTAAAAGTAAACAAGCATTCGGCCGCGAGGCCGTAAAAACGAAAGTAATAACGATCGCGATCAAAGCGAAATTGATCGCGATCGCTTGGACGGGAGCGCTGTGTGGCAAGCACGCGAGTGGTGCGCGCGCAGCAGTGACTGGCGGATGCGCGCGTGCACGCTCACGTGCACTCAAGCTTTAGGCCACAGGCAGCACTTTAAAAATCCCAACTATAAAATGTGTCTCCGAGCCAGCGCATGCGCTGGCCTCAGCGAGACCTAAAAAGCAGCCCTGTGGCACTCTGTACGTCTCCACTAGACCCTCAAACGTCAGCAACTGCAAGTCAGCAAACATGTCCCCCCAGGTGTCCAGTCCACTCTCCCTCCATGTCCCCAGCTCCAGGCGTCCTTGGCATGAGTACGTGCGAGGGAGCAACTCCAGAGGTAGACTAGGAGCATAAGGTGGCGGTCGGCCACTGGGCGTCATGTACCTAACCCAGTGCCGTCTGGCTGCAGTCATTAACAGGTTGCTCTGTCACCTCTGGGTCGACGTAGCCGTTTCCGAGAGCCACTCTAGGAGCATTTGGATATCCCAAGACACGGCACCGGTGATCAACTCAGTGAGGTTGTTTTTGGCAAGCCACCACATTGGCCACTGTAGTTGTGCCGCTGCATAGTACCGTTCATATTTGAGCGCCCAGGCCACCAGACAACACTGGCAAGTATAATTTATAAAGGGTCACACGAGCCCGTGAAGCACCCCATATCAGCGACACCAGCAACGACTCCAGGTCTCGTAAAAGTTTCCGGGGCAAGTGATACGGAAGTACGCAGAAAAAATATAAAGGACGGGGAAGGACTAACATCTTGGATATCACTATCCAGCCCATGGGAGACAAAGGGAGGACCGTCCAAAACGGAAGGGTCGTACGCGCTCGCGTGATAGCTCGGCCTAGGTTCCTATCGATCGTGTCCGATCCCAAATGATAAATCTGTACCCCCAGGTACTTAAAGTTGTTGAACGCCCACTTCAATGGAGTAAGAGGCGCTAGCTGTCTTTGCGCTGGTGTCATTGGTGTCATAGGGAACACCACCGATTTTGCCCAGTTAACCTGGAGTCCAGACATGCCCGGGTGATCGTTTAAAAGAGCCATGATGGATTGTAAGATCCCGACCTCGTCGCGGAGGTAAATCAGCGCGTCATCGACGTACAACGAGGCAATGTGCCATCGCTGATCGACCCATATACCCTTGTCCCTCACCTGCAGCCGTAATTGACATGCTAACGGCACCATGGCCAGAGCAAAGAGGATTGGCGACAGGGGGGAACCCTGTTGTGTCCCCCTCGCTATGGACAGAAGCGGCAAGTAAGTGTGACCTGTTTTCACCCTAGCCTGTGGCCCACAATATAGTAGACGTAGCCATTGCAAGAAATGGGGACCGATGCCAAACCCTGCCAGGGTCGCTTCAAGGTAAGCCCAGCTTGAGGTGTCAAATGCCTTTTCTATATCGAGTGAGGCGATCCAAGGCTGCTCCCCCCACACCGCGCCCACTCCAGGAGCGTGAATAACCGCCGCAGATTCAACCCTGTATTGCGGCCTGGAATGAAACCATTCTGGTCCTAATGAACCAGCAGAGGGACAGCAACAAGTAGTCGGTTATCTAGTAACATCCCCAGGATCCTATAATCAACGTTTAGCATCGACAAGGGACGATAAAAGGCCATTAGAAGGGGGTCTCGGCCTGGTTTAGGTAAGATAACCAGCGTCACCTCTCTCATAGTGGGCGGTAACTCACCCGCCTTCCTGTGGCCCACCCACTCCGAGGGTGGGCCACAGGAAGGATGGTGTCCCCCCAGGGGGTCCGCTTGGGGGACTGTTGTGCTGCGCCACATCATGCACGGGCCTTCTCTGGTCCCGCTGGGCGCGCTCGCACCCACCTTCAATAATGCAGTCAGTGGCCCGAAGACTCACTCACACACCCGGGGTCACTGCGGAAATGCGCCTCTCATTTCCTGCTGTCTGCGGGTTTCTATGCCGCCAGGCAGGCAGCAGGCCTCCACCATAGCCTCTCATAAGCGGACACCAGCGGGACCAGGCCGTCACACCCAGCATGCCGCGTCCCCGTATCTTGGCTCCCGAATGGAGCCACAGGCCTCGATGTATCGCCTGGATTGCATCCGCCGACGCAGCTTGCAGTTCTTCGTGCCGGTGTGGGCCAGATGCAGGGGGGCTGCATGCGTTTTTTGAACTGCCTCTGGGGCTGGATAAATGTGCCGGATCATCAGGAAGGGTTCACGGGAGCTAGAGCCCTTAATCACAGAAGCACGCACAGGTCATATACTAGTACAAGTTATAATTGCTGATTGAAACGATCAAACTTAAAGTATGCAGGTTGACACATATTCGCTTACTTAAAAATAAACCTTTTACTAGGTCTCAGCCTACCTTTTAAATACATATGTCTCCCTTTGAAAGCAATCACAGACAAGGTGATCTGCTGATCTCAGCAGGCCACCATCCCTGTGATTTTTGCGATTCCTAGGGGGTCGCAAATTGCGACCTACCTCATTATTATTCATGAGGTAGGTCATTTGAGACCCACTAGGAATCGCAAAATGTGTACTACACACATTCATACATTCCATTTTGCGATTTCCTAATTGCGAATCATTGTGATTCGCAATTAGGAAATCGCAAAATGGTATATGGTATATAGTCATCAATAAAAAAAAACGAATCCTTAATATTTTCATATTTATAAAAAAGGTATTAGTATATTGGTTTTAGTATTGGACTTGGCACTCTGTGCAGGGTCATGCCCAAAAGTTTTGCTTTCACCCTCCTGTTTTGTGAATCAGATACTGGTGGCTTTTATGAATGTGCACTTTACCACTGCTAAGGTGCTTGTGCTCACTCCTCTAAACATGGTAAAAATTGGCTTACACCCAACTGGCACATTTAATTTAATTCGACCTGGCAAAAGAAACCTTTTCAACGATTATTCAAGGATACGGAGAATCTCCTAACCTGTTCAGAGAGCACAGCGAGTGGTCCTGAAGGTTTCAAACCTTCGGGACCGCTGACTGTGCTGTGTGAACAGGTTCGGAGATTCTCTGTATCCTTGAATAATCGTTGAATAGTACGCAGGGTAGCAGGCTGAACCCTTAATCACAGAAGCACGCACAGGTCATATACTTAAACAAGTTCTAATTGTTGATTGAAACGATCAAACGAAAGGTGAGCAGGTTGACACATATTTGCTTACTTAAAAATAATCCTTTTACCAGGCCTCAGCCTCCCTTTCAAATACATATGTCTCCCTTTTAAATACATGGAATGTACTCCTAGGGTAGTCCCTAAACAGCCTATAGGGCAGGGTGCAATGCATTTAAAAGGTTGAGCATGCACTTTTAAGTTTTACATGTCCTGGTAGTGAAAAACTCCTAAATTTGTTTTTCAGTACTGCAAGACTAATCTCTCCCATAGGATAACATCGGGTCACTTTATTACCTTTAATAAGTGATAAAGTTTTCTAGGGAACTGGAAAGAAATTCATGTTTGGTGTCTACAGAATTGTAATCTAAAATCCTCTTTAATGGTAAAGTAGACTTTTAGGTCACAGTTCTGAAAATGGATGGAGCCGGGGTCCACGCCAGCTTTGGACACAATCGGCGTCGGTTGCGGACGTGGTGCCGGTGGATTCGGTACAAGGGAAGGTATAATCAGGTCGACCGGCACCGATCCGCATCCAGGCCTGGATCCAAGGGGACACTGCGGTGCCGGGGCCAGAGCCGCCGGCGTCAAAGCCCCATGGCCCCCAGCCGAGTCCGCGGGGCCCGAAGGCACACCAGAGGAGTCCAGCTGCCCAAAGATGGCATGCATCACTTCGTAAAATTGGCGAAGCTGGGCAGGGGTCGCTCCGGGTCCTGGGAAGGGAGGGAAACTCATAGTTGACACTACAGGCTCCACACACGGGGCCGCGAGAGAGGCCCCACCAGTATCCCTCGTCGCATCAGCCGACCGACGGCAAGAAGTCGAAGAGCGACAATGCTTCTTTAAATTCGTCTTGTGCTTCGACTTACCTGAGGATTGCAAAGACTTGGAAGAAGACTGGTGATGGTGGCTCCGTGACCAGTCGCTCGACCTCCCGCGTGACCGGGACCATGAACGGCACGAAGCCAACTACTGGGCCTCGTGAAGCTTACGGGATCTGTGGAAATATGGATTTTTATGATCAGTTATGTCCCCTATCTTGGACCCCAACGGTTTCATGTATGAATCACAAGTACATGTATGTTCCCTCCAGTTCCAGTTATGAAGACGCAAACACATGTGCGTCCACCGTCAACATGTCCTCTTTCAGATCCGCCATGAATAGGCTGGATATTTCATTCCTAAGTATGAAAGGCCACCGGCTTTATATGGTTCACTTATGCCATTTTACAGTCCAGGCAAGTAGGCCCTGATTCTGTCATCAAGCTTTTCTTGCCTTCTGCCTCTGAAGCTCCAGTCTGAGCCTGCATCTGTGACCATGAACTTTGTCTCATTCCCTGCGCGGCTCACGAAGTCTGACATCAGCCTGTTGCCTGCCAAGAAACTGTATTTCACCTTCGACATTATCTGCTCCGCTCCCTGCCCAATGCATTCCTGTCTAGTAGTTTAAGTAAACATTCTTTCAGCTACCGAGCAAAGGCCCGGCTTCTCTGTCCTTATGCAAGTAATTCATAGCCTTATTATTATAGAAGACTTCTGCCCTCGCATCTAGTGTAGACACTTAGACGCTTGTACACGCACTAACAGTCAGTATAGTCAGTATAGAATAAGATTCTACTCTAAGAGACCTCTCTTTTGGATAACATAGTTCTTTAAACATAGGATGTTAGATATGATTTGGGATTAGGTTGACTTGACCCTCCAGACTTCTGTCGCCACATGTAGAGCTAAATGTCAAGTCCCCTTCACCCCCTAGTTGCACGTCAATCACACGTCATGCTGCTGCGCGCGCATTTCTGCCAAGTATTTCCGCTGACATTGCGAAATTCTTTCCTGGAACCACCCTATTATGACATCACATCTGATGACGTTCTTTAGTCACACCCAGTTACACCTACTTTTGCTACGTATGTATGTCTTATCTACACTATCAATTGTTACGCCTCTTACATTTGCTTCACTGTAATGCCTATTGTATAAAAGTGATTAATTATCAATAATGTATGTACTTCACTTCCTGAACCTTCGTGGTGATGGAATTTGGAGCAACCGATTCGAATCGTCCATTGGAATAAAGCCCATTCCGAACCTCTAATACCACGGATTCTGCCTCTTATTTACTGAGCTATTTCTATTATGTTTCTGTATCAAATTAAGTCCCGGTAATTAAATTATTTACCACATGAATGGCGCCCGAACAGGGACACTTTCTCATCTCACGCGCCGGCGGTGCGTTGCAGGCCCGGTCTCCTGCCACAGCTGGACGGACAACAACGCGTACCAGCAGGATTTCCTGTATCTCCCTCCGGTCAAGCGGGGGCGACTGAGGCTGCGATCAACACCCAGACGAGGCGGTGAGAAGTGCGAAGTATCCCGACCAGAGCCTAGCTGAGAGAGCAAGATCCGAGGTATACAGAGGCCCACCAAGTTTCCGATGTCCCGAAGCACCGAAGTTTTCGAGTCGAGTCCAGTCCGGTCCAGTTCCGTTCCGAGGCCTTCCGTTCCGAGCTACCCGGTGAGTACCATTACTGGGGAGGCGTTCTGACGTGCACATAGGTTGTGCCGGTCAAGACGGGTTTGGGTACACAAATCCGGTCTGCACTGTTTCAGCAGTGTATCTGTACTGTTTAGCAGTATATCTAGTATATCAAGTATATAAATTCAGAATAAATCAGTTAAATGTCGAGTATTATGTTTAGTGATTCAGTTTCCTTAGATCGTCATCATCAGCGTTGCCCAGTTAAATGTTAAATGTTAAATGTTTTAAATACGTTCTGCATATTGTGGTATGAATGACTGTTCATTATTGTGTTTATTGTATTAAGTTTGTTCAAGATCAAGTATCAGATCAGTTCTCAATATGCCGCTCTTTTCGAAATTAAGACAGATCACAACTAGAAAAGGGGTACTCGAAGAAGCTGTTCCTATTCCTCCTAGGGACACTCCAGGGTACTTCATGTATCATAAACACGGTTTAGACGCTATATTATTTCTTGATTTATGGGTAGACTACACCAAGGAATTACCAGAAAGTCAGAGGTGGCCCGCAGCTGGGACCTGGGATGCAGAGTGCATCATGAAAGTAGAAGAAGAGCTATGGAAAAGGAAAGTCAGACAGTCACAGAAAGACGCCGTTGAGTTATGGCGTAAAGAGTCTCATAGACGTGCAGAAAAAGCACTCCGACAGGAAGAGAAAAATAAAGAGAATTCAAATAAAATCCGAGAAAATCTATTAATTGAAGAAGGTACACGAGTGAAATCAGAACAAGTAGACAGACAAAGAAATGCCCTTATGAATGGTATGTATCCCCTCCTGGCAGAGGGATTACCTAAGGCTACTCCGGAAATACCAAAAGACTTGCCACCCCCATTGTTTCCAATAAAAGTACATCCTAAGGGGCATCCTAGAACCGCAGAAGATGTTTTTCTTTCCTCATATTTAGATGACGCAGCTCCCGAGTATGCTAACCCCGCCCCACATAGACCGTCGGCCGGGGAGGTTCAACGCCAAGATCCTGCATCTGTATCTCTACAGCGACAAATCCTGACACAAGTTCCGGCAAGCACATCTGTTTCTACATCTGTTCCTACAGCTACTTCTATAGCTGTGTCCACACCTATAGTTGCTGTATCGCGTTCAACGAATCCTTTCACGCCCGATACCCCAGACGGGGCTACGGGAGGTGCTACCAACATTTTTTCTACGCCACCCAGAGTAAATAAACTTACCTTTCAAGAATCAGCACATCCACGTACCCCCAAACTCATAAATGCCCGCACGCTTAAGGAACTTCTTATAGATTGTAGATATGACCCTGTGGCCGGCAAAGAGGACGAAATGATCATGGCATCATTACGTATCAGACGAGCCGCGGTGTATTTAGGGAAGATACCAGGAATGACTGTGCATCTAGATAATATATACCATTTTGTCCAAACAGGGCGAGATTCTGAATGTATTAACAGAGCTATGGAATACCAGAAAGTGGAGATACAGGGGGAACTGTTACGTTTCCTCATAAATTGTGTGATCAGAAATCAAGACCGACCGGGGGTAGACCCGGAAGTAATGCAAACTCTTACCAGATGGAGCCAGAATATATCAGAAGGGAGACATGATAAGCAAAATTGTATAATAGCCATGTGCCGAAAGATCCGTAAAGAAATAGAACGCCTACACGAAGAGAGATTAGCGGTAGACCAGTTCGAACAAAACGAGGAGGAGGAAGGATCAGGGCTGTCCACAGGACAGTCAGAAACCATAGCCTATGTAGGTAGAGGAAGATCTTGTAATAGTACTAGATGTTTTATTGACCCGATACGTCCGATATGTTCAGATAATAACAGAAATTTCCAAGCACCTCCAATAAATATAAGGTCCCCCGAGCATTCGTTCCAAGCCGCTGACAAATTACTCCGAGAACGAAGGGGTTATCATTTTCTCGATTCTATGGATGAACAAGAATTAGCCAGGTCAGCCGTTCATTGGGTTGACAGTCCCGGAAAGTATGATGATGATACAGTAGCACACACATTTTTGGATCTCACCCCAGATGAACAGCGTTTAGCTGGGATTTATATGATTCAACAACTTCTTATACTATATAAAAGCCAACATTCAGATCCTGGTCCCTTACCTGATATATTGACTGAATTACTCACGAATAGATGGAGAGGTTCAGGTACTAAGCTAATAAAAGAAATACTAGAATCAAGAAAGCAGTACATTCTTTTTGTATGCCCAGAGCATGTCTCACTGCCCATCAAGGAAAGAACGACGTATTACATGGACAGACAGAATCCCTTACGAGAAGTACACCCAATAAAGGGCGAGGACAATCAGTTTAAACGTGTATTTGTATATACGCCCATATCGAAAATAGAATTGTTAGAGATGAAGAAAGTGGTACCCAGTCATGAAAAAGACCCAGCCGGTTTCCACCGAGAAATTAAAGACATGTTACTCATGGGAGAGTATACCTATCCCGACATTATGACAATATTAAAGGTATTAATGCCTGCTGGCATTTATGAAAAACTCAAGGAAAAAGAGTGGGAGGTGGGAGACCAAAAGATAGACTGGACAGCATTAGAAAATGAAGAAAAGGCCCGAGGTCCAGGTTCGGGGCTTGGGGATAAAACTAAAGCACTACCAGGTTTACTAGTACAGGTACTGCCACGTTTATTAACTACGAAAAAGGAAGACTGGGGTGCAATCTCAGCCTGTAAACAAAAGCAAGATGAAGACACTAGTGATTTCTATGCCCGATTTGAAAAATGTTTTGGTATAAATAGTGGCATAAAAGCAAGTAGCGAATCATACCCACATCTGTTTGTGACAAAATTAGTTGAAAATTCCTTACCCCAAGTGAAGAATAGAGTATTAAAATTCGAGAGTACCTGGCAAGGTAACACCCCATCACAAATGTTACAAATGTTACAGTATCATCACAATAGAATTAGAGAGGAACAAGAACATGAACAAAGACGCATGAAAGACACAAAAATGAAAATGCTAGTCTCCCAGACAGTTCCAGCTGAAGGACATAAAAAGGGTATGACACAGTCCAGTGTTTCAGCAGGTCCTGTAAAAGGGACATGCAACTATTGTAAACAGCCAGGTCATTACGTACACGATTGTCCAGTTTTAAAACATAATATCGCCATAGGTAATACAAAAGAAAGACCACGACCACCTAGACAGGATCAGAATGAACAAGGAGCCCCGCAGCAGGCACAGTCCATGCCAGCTCCACAACAGTCTATACAGTTTGTGCCAGCTGCACCAGCGCTGCCGGTTGCTGCCACACAAACCACGACACGACAGCTGTACCAGACCGCACAGTACGACTATCCTGATTATCAACGATACGCATGAACAAGCCTAGAGAGGGAAGTTGACTTACCCCTTATCGAGGTCCCTGTAGACCAAGAAGGACCTTATGTACATAGTGAATTATTAGGCCAAGATAGAAAATTTTTACTCGATACAGGGGCAAGTCGAACAACCATAAAACGTAGTGAAGTTCCAGGGGCACCCCTCTCAGGCTCACAGAATATTTCCCTTGGTTTTTCAGGAAAACCTATTGTTAATGAAGTATCACAGCCTCTTCCACTTACGATAGGACCCTTGACCAGAACTACAGATTTATTGCTTACTAAATCATGTCCAGAAAACTTGTTAGGTATAAAAACACTGAAAGCTCTAGGAGCTATAATATGTTGTTCTCCGGAAGGAGTAAGATTGTTTTTACGTGATTTCAAAGGTCACTATGTGTCTAGAGACATGGATCCCCGACTGCAGACTTTACCTACACATCTATGGGCACAAGGCCCTACTGATGTTGGTTGCATGAATATTACACCATATCGAGTTACACTAAAGGCAGGAGTGGTACTACCACGAATGCGACAATACAAGTTACCACCAGATGCTGTAGTGGCTTTACTGCAAATCATTGACGAGCTCATTGTCCAAGGAGTGGTTGTGGAAACAGACTCCAATGTATGTAATTCCCCGATAATTCCGATTCTTAAACGAACAGATCCAAAGGCCCCGCCAGTATATCGATTGGTTATTGATCTGCGCGAATTGAACAAATGCATTGTGCCACAATTCCCTGTGGTCCCAGATATCTCGTCATTACTGACAGCTATTGATTCTGAAGCAACATTCTTTACTGTAATTGATCTCAAGAATGCCTTTTTCAGCGTCCCTATAGATCCGGAAAGCCAATACTTGTTCGGATTTAGTTTAAATGGACGTAGCTTTAAATTCTCACGCGCACCTCAAGGATTTACAGAAAGCCCCAGCATCTATAGCCAAGCACTGAAACGAGAACTCGACAGTATCCACATGCCAGTAAACACTGCCCTGCTTCAATATGTCGATGATCTGCTGATCACCGCTAGAAGCGAACCTGAATGTGAGAAAGCATCACTGACAGTTTTACAATTTCTAGCCGAAAAGGGGCACAAGGTGTCCCCTTCTAAGCTGCAATTCTGTGTCCAGCGAGTTGTTTATCTTGGACACTCGCTGTCCAAGGAGGGAAGGCAGCTTACACCCGACCGCATTCAGTTAATAGCTAACATGCCAATACCCAAGACACAAAAGGAGGTGCGGGCTTTCATAGGCCTCACTTCATATTGTAGGCAGTGGATCCCTCAGTATGCATTTCTAGCAAAACCACTCATTCAATTGACAACACAGGAGGCAGCCACATCGACTGTTCTCCCTTGGACTCAGGAACATACACAAGCTTTTGAAAGCTTAAAGAAAGCTTTATGTCAAGCACCGGTTTTAGCAACACCATGTTACAATAAACAGTTTACACTTTTTGTTACAGAACGCGAAGGTACTGCCTTGTCAGTACTCACACAGGAACAGGCAGGATCCCACAAACCATGTGCTTATTTTTCTAGTACATTAGATCCCGTAGCTCAGGCCTTGCCTGCATGCCTAAAATCAGTGGCAGCAACAGCTTTAGCAATCAGACAAAGCGATGCCATAGTGTTAGGACATCCACTGACAGTTCAAGTACCACATGCAGTAGAGGTTCTCGTGAATCGAACGCAAACACAACACTTAACTATAGCGCGACTTACAGGGTATGAATTAACATTGTTCCAGCCACATATAGAAATCAGACGTTGTAACACATTGAATCCTGCCACACTTTTACCCGTAATTGGAACAGACCCACTAGCTCATGACTGTATTGATGTTATTACAATCACGACGAAACCCAGACAAGACTTGACAGATGTCCCATTGTCAGACCCAGACCTGACGCTGTATGTAGATGGTTCATGTATGAGAACAAGTACAGGAGAGTTAGTGGCCGCTTACGCAGTCACAACAGACACTGAAATCATTGAAACAAATTGCATAAATACCTTGTCAGCTCAAGCCGCAGAGCTCGTCGCTCTGACACAAGCCTGTATTCAAGCCACAAATAAAAGAGTTAACATATACACTGATTCACGTTATGCATTCGGAGTTGTACATGACTTCGGCGTACTGTGGCGAGAGAGAGGTTATTTAACTTCTCACGGTGCCCACATTCAGCACGGACCCCTCATTCATGCCTTATTAGATGCAATACATCTACCCACTGCAATATCAATTATGAAATGTAAAGCTCATACGAAAGTTACTGATATCATTTCTCAAGGCAATGATCTAGCTGACAGAACAGCTAAACAGACTGCTCAAACTCAAACATCCGACATGACAAAGATAATAGTCCCGACGCCAACACATTGTATGACGATTAAAGATCCTACTCTTGACGTAATTGACATACAGACACATGCTACACCAGACGAAATAAAGAAATGGACTGAATTAGGAGGGATCCAAACGGATCAAGGATGGATGATGAAGGAAAAATCTGTGTGGTTCCTTCCTGATTCTATGGTCCAAGTCATTATTAACACTATACATAGTCCAGCGCATCTAGGAGAAAAAGCTATGCTAGACAGCATTCAACACATTTGGTTCAACAAACATTTACGAGCAGCAGCCAAACAAAAAGTTCGTACCTGTATGATCTGTTGTCAGTTCAACCCAGGAAAAAGCGTACCTGTAGAACAGGGTGGATTTCAGCCTCCTGATCACCCTTTTGAAGTCCTCCAGATGGATTATATCCAGATGGAACGATGTCGAGGATTCAAATATGTTCTCGTAGTTGTCTGTGCTCTTTCCCGTTGGACAGAGGCATACCCGGTTTCAGATTACACTGCCCCGACTACTGCCAAACAGTTAGTTCGAGAATTCTTCCCACGGTACGGTTTACCACGTGTTGTCTACTCAGATAACGGCCAGCCGTTCTCATCCGAATTAATGAAACACGTTTCACTTTTGTTAGGTTATCAGTGGAAGTTTCACTGTGTCCGACACCCCGAGGCAGCAGGTCTCGTAGAAAGACATAATCAGATCCTGAAAATCAGATTGTCCAAAATATGCAGAGAGAAAGGTGTCGACTGGGTAGTAGCGTTACCAGTTGCACTCTTTTACATGAGAATGGTAGCACACTCTCGAACAGGGCTATCCCCGTATGAGGTGATCTTTGGCAGACCACCAAATATGTGGGGGACGCCTATACCACGTAAAATAACTGATATTGACTGTAATATGCTGACAGATTATTTGGCTTCCTTGATGTCTGCACTACAATGTTGTCGTTCACAGGTAGCTGCAGCTTTTCCTGACAACACTGAGGTGAAACCCCATGACGTAATTCCGGGGGACCTAGTCCTGGTGAGGAACTTCGATCGGAAGACTCAGCTGGATCCTAGGTGGAAGTCGCCGCAACTGGTCTTGCTCACCACAAGGACAGCCGTGAAAATCGAAGGCAGAAAAGGCTGGGTTCATTCAAGCCATATCAAGAAATTTCATGGACTACCATCGGATGTGAATACCACACCTCGTGTGTCTTCACCTATTGACTCAAAACTTCCTTTGGTTGAAACAAGTAATCACGAACATTATAAACTAAAACTCAGGTCTAATCAGTCAAGCAATTTGATTGTTTAAGTCCTCTCCAAGGTGAAGCGGTTGAATTGTCTCTGACATGTACCCCTTAGACCTGAATAGAGAACATACGCGAAAAATGTTGAAACGACATGCATACTGTAAATCACTGCGTAGTCATTGCACAGTGACGTTATTAATTTTGTTTTTCTTAAGTCTTTTAATAATTACTGCAAGTATATTGTTGCATATATATTATCCTATTTCTAGACATGTTTATAATATTACTGCTGAACATTCTTTCAGTGAATTACCTCCGCTTGAGTTGTCTTATAGATTTGCGCTGCGCAATAACACGTTTATTAGTATGTTACATCATTCCCATCAGGTTAGCAATGCTACAAATTGTTGGATATGTGGCCGACTCCCTCCCTATCAGGATTATAAAGGAATTCTACCTCTCTTTCCATACCCGTTCACACACAACGGCTCCTGTGGAGCATGGTTTAGTTTAATTAATTCCCTAGATTCGAATTCTGCAGTTTATCAAGATAACTGGGTATGGGGAAATTTGAACTTAGGTTTACTTAAAGTCTGCTACCCTAACAAGGAGGGACTTCCCAAGAGAACAGGAACTGATCTAGAAAATGAAGTGTATGGATTAGGTAATTTTACGCTTAATCTTATGATCCTAAATGTCGAATCCGAAGCTACTCCAATTTTACCCGCCATGTCAGTATTTCCAGTAAAAGGTGAATTATGTGTAAGAAAGAATGGTTCCATACATATGGGCCATAGTAGATGCACCACTATAATAGAATTCAGTGATCAAGGCAAGTCGACATTTAGAGCTTCCCGCCATTCCTATTTCATATGTGGTCAGACGGCATATGTACGCCTACCTCTAGATTGGGTTGGTACCTGTTACATTGGATTCCTTTTGCCACCTGTTTTCCTAGCTCCTCCTGATTACCACAGAAATACTCATTTAGTACACAATAGAGAAAGGAGAGATCTCCCAATTGTCGATTACACTGAAACAGCATGGGAAAAATACACAGATTTCAATAAAGGTCTCTTTCCCTATATAGGTACCGTTACTAATAGTAAGCTGATACGTAGATTAACTAGAACCCTTGAAGCAGTAGTGAATGAAACTATTTCCGCCTTAGGCAATTTAACAGAAGAACAGTCTGCTATGCGGATTGTTGTGCTTCAAAATCGTCTTGTCCTTGACGTCATCCTGGCCGATAGGGGCGGAGCCTGTAGGGTCATCGGATCAAGTTGTTGCATTTTCATACCAGAAAATTCGCCATCTGTATATAAAGCCATAACCCGCCTTCATAAGATTGTAAGCCAGATACACCAGAATCCAGGCACCTGGACTTGGTCCGGTTGGTTTTGGAGTGTATTATCTACCTTTGGATGGAAGGTCCTATCCTTCCTAGGTATTGGCTTTCTCATACTATTCAGTTGCTGTCTATGCCTACAATGTGGACCAGCGATTTGTGGTCTGTGTGCCACATCGTGTATTCCAGCACCAAGATTTCATTCATCCCAGAAGTAAAAAGAAGAACAAATGATGCTATATGAACAGATCAATGGATTGATGAAGATTGATATCTCTTGACGGGCAAGTAGGGGACAAGGAGGGAATGTGGAAATATGGATTTTTATGATCAGTTATGTCCCCTATCTTGGACCCCAACGGTTTCATGTATGAATCACAAGTACATGTATGTTCCCTCCAGTTCCAGTTATGAAGACGCAAACACATGTGCGTCCACCGTCAACATGTCCTCTTTCAGATCCGCCATGAATAGGCTGGATATTTCATTCCTAAGTATGAAAGGCCACCGGCTTTATATGGTTCACTTATGCCATTTTACAGTCCAGGCAAGTAGGCCCTGATTCTGTCATCAAGCTTTTCTTGCCTTCTGCCTCTGAAGCTCCAGTCTGAGCCTGCATCTGTGACCATGAACTTTGTCTCATTCCCTGCGCGGCTCACGAAGTCTGACATCAGCCTGTTGCCTGCCAAGAAACTGTATTTCACCTTCGACATTATCTGCTCCGCTCCCTGCCCAATGCATTCCTGTCTAGTAGTTTAAGTAAACATTCTTTCAGCTACCGAGCAAAGGCCCGGCTTCTCTGTCCTTATGCAAGTAATTCATAGCCTTATTATTATAGAAGACTTCTGCCCTCGCATCTAGTGTAGACACTTAGACGCTTGTACACGCACTAACAGTCAGTATAGTCAGTATAGAATAAGATTCTACTCTAAGAGACCTCTCTTTTGGATAACATAGTTCTTTAAACATAGGATGTTAGATATGATTTGGGATTAGGTTGACTTGACCCTCCAGACTTCTGTCGCCACATGTAGAGCTAAATGTCAAGTCCCCTTCACCCCCTAGTTGCACGTCAATCACACGTCATGCTGCTGCGCGCGCATTTCTGCCAAGTATTTCCGCTGACATTGCGAAATTCTTTCCTGGAACCACCCTATTATGACATCACATCTGATGACGTTCTTTAGTCACACCCAGTTACACCTACTTTTGCTACGTATGTATGTCTTATCTACACTATCAATTGTTACGCCTCTTACATTTGCTTCACTGTAATGCCTATTGTATAAAAGTGATTAATTATCAATAATGTATGTACTTCACTTCCTGAACCTTCGTGGTGATGGAATTTGGAGCAACCGATTCGAATCGTCCATTGGAATAAAGCCCATTCCGAACCTCTAATACCACGGATTCTGCCTCTTATTTACTGAGCTATTTCTATTATGTTTCTGTATCAAATTAAGTCCCGGTAATTAAATTATTTACCACAGATCGCTCCCGCAAATATTTAAGATTCATGGTCGGGCAGTCGGAGCACAACTTGGGGTCGTGGTCGCGCTCCAGGCAAAACAGGCACACACGGTGCGGATCCGTCACCAACATCAGTCGGCTACAGGAGCTGCAGGCCTTGAAACAGGCATCCCTTGTGCACTAGGAGTCGAAGACTCAAAAACGGTGTCGACAAAAGCCGACAAAAAGTCAGTCAAAAAGTGACTGGGGTACCGCTCTCTCCGGATCTGCGCTGGCTGGCGTGGAAAAAGAAAGAACGGACGTCAGCCTGCGAGGGTGGTGTCTAAGTAGCTACCACAATGTCATCCCAGCAACCACAACACCAACGACGAACGCGGAGCCGACCGACGCCTCCTTTCGACACGCAGGGGTACTGCTGACGGAAAAAATTCTCCGGATCCAGTCTGACGCCTGGGGGTAATTCTAAGATAAGGAATCAGAATTTGCCTAGTAAAATGACGTTAAGTTCCAATTCTATTAAGGACACGGAGGCGAGGATTATGCTATCTCTCTTCGCTTTATTAGTAATAACAAACACACAGCAGCCAGAGAGATTCGTAAATATCAGTGTAAAAACCATAAAAAACTACAACTCCCTACAACCAGGGATAAGCAGAGTAGATTAGTCCATCAACTATTTCCACGACATCATGTAAAGTCCTCTGTCAGCTCTCATTCCTCCTCTTTCTTCGCGCAAGTCACGCCATTTCATTATTGGTCTTGCTTGGATCCATCATTGCCTAAAAGAAACCAAGCAGGGAGGTGAGAACCGTGCGAACCAAACCGTGCATATTACGCAAGGCCACAGTAGAAAAAACATCAAACGAAACAAGCATGTCCCGCCAATCAAGGTCGAGAAAATAAGTACTTACTGCCATACGGGGGGGTTCGCACCAAAGGTGCCCCGGGCGGGATAATCCTCGCCTCCGTGTCCTTAATAGAATTGGAACTTACCGTCATGTTACTAGGCAAATTCCGATTCTATGTCAGGGCCGGAGGCTTCGGATTATGCTAGTTCAAAGCTTACTTACCACTAACTGTGCCACATTAAGAACCGGCTTAAAATAAAACCTCTTGAAGGTGGAATCGGATGACCAGTCCGCTGCTCGCATTAAATCCTCCAAACGCGCACCTAGCGCGAAAGCCTTCGAGGCCATAGCACCTCTGGCAGAATGGGCACCAAATAGTTTTGTGGCAATGCCAGCCTCTTGCATAACCCATCACACCCACCTGGCAATGGTGGGAGAAGAGACTGCTTTGTGTGGTTTCTTTAGAGCTATCAAGAGTTGTCGCTCGCCTGGCGGGCGGAGTTCCTGCGTTAAATCTTCATATGACTTTAAACAATCTACCACACATAGTTTGGGGGAGTCCCGGAAAGCCGGGTACGTTATTGTACGTGAATGTGACTTGGTTCTGCGTCCAATCGTAAAAACAACCCCTTCCGGGGAGAAAACCCGCGCCGAGACGTCTAATGCGCGAACATCAGAAACCCGTCTGTAGGAGACCAAGCATAGAAGCATAGCAAGCTTGGAAGACAATTCTTTCGGAGAAAGGTATCGATTAGATTGCCAGGAAAGAAACAGATTCAAGACTCTGTTGACGTCCCAAAGAACGGAGTAACGAGGTTCTGGGGGTAACGATAAGCGCACACCCCGTAAAAGTCTGCAAACCATCGGATGTTCCCCAACAGGCGCTCCGTCTAGAGGTTCATGACCGGCAGAAATCGCCGATCTGATAGCATTAATGGAACGATATGCCAAACCGTCCGACGCCAAATCGGCGAAAAAATTCAAGAGGGGAACGATTCCTGCGACCACGGGATCCAGATCCCGTCGAAGACACCAACGAACCCATCGTGACCACGCGGATTTATAACGTTTCGTGGTGCTGTCTGCCCATGCCTTTGACAGGAGGGCCTCAGCCTGTCCCGAAAGTCCCGGCAGCGACCATCTTCGCCTGAAAGACACCACGCCATGAGTCTGAGCGTCTCCTGAGTAATCAGGGGATGAAGGTTCCCTTCTGGGTTCCGAAGAAGTTGAGGATACAGGGGGAGTAGGATTGGAGAATCCCAGGAAAGTTCCAGAAGAACTGGAAACCAAACTTGAGACCTCCATAGGGGGGTTATCAGGGTCAGCTCTGCGTACTGTCGTCGGATCTGGGCTGTTGTTCTCATTATCATGGAGAATGGCGGAAACGCATATCCGTTTTCCGCCCTCCAGTCTTGGAGAAAGGCATCCGTGGCAAGAGCCATCGGATCCGGTCTCCAACTGAAGAATCTGGGCACTTGGTTGTCCAAACGGGAGGCAAAACGGTCCGCCGAGAAGGGTCCCCAGAGATTGTTCAACCATTGGAAGACCGGAAGGTCCAGCTTCCATAAGCTGGAGTCGTAGAGATGACGAGAGTGCCAGTCCGCTACCTGATTGTGCTGGCCCGGGAGATACTCCGCTGTCACCGATATATGATGGTCTAGGCAGTAGCCCCAAAAGTCTTTCGCTAGGTTGGCCAATGCCCGAGAACGGGGTCCTCCCAACCGATTGACGTAACGGACCGCAGAGATGTTGTCCATCTTTAGGAGGACACAAGCTTGCATCCTGTCCTTGGTCCAGCAGCGCACTGCGAAAGAACCGGCCAACAGTTCCAAGCAATTGATGTGAAAGACCCGTTCGTCTGCTGACCAAACACCTCCGGTGGAGAAATCCCCGCATCGAGCACCCCAACCCAGTTTGCTGGCGTCGGACTCGATGACCAAGTCTGGAACGGAGCCAAAAATTGCTCGACCGTTCCATGCCTCCATATGAGTGAGCCACCAAAGAACTTCCTCTTTGGCTTCTGCCGAAAGTGGTACCACGTGATCGTACGACCGACCCCGTCTGAGGTGGTAGGCCTTTAATCGTTGCAATGCACGATAGTGTAATGGGCCCGGGAAAATCGCCTGAATCGAGGACGACAGGAGGCCCACAATCCTGGCCAAGTGACGGAGGGAAATGGAGGGCCTGGATACCGTCTGGCGCAATTCGTGCCGAATTTTTGCCATCTTCCGAGAGGGAAGGCTCAGCGTCGCCTGAACGGAGTCTACCATAAAGCCCAGGAAGGTAACTGACTGCGAAGGCTGAAGTACTGATTTCGCCGTGTTGATAACGAACCCTAGGTCCTGCAGAAGAGAAACAGTTTGCTGGAGTTGCACCAACAAGAGTTGAGGAGACTGAGCCATTAGAAGAAGGTCGTCCAGATAGATGATCATGCGTATACCCCGAGCCCGGAGAAACTCTACCGCGGGACGAAGCACCTTGGTGAAACACCATGGTGCCGAGGAAAGCCCGAACGGAAGGGCCGTGAATTCGTATATCAGACCCCCCCAACAAAACTGTAGGAATCGTCTGTGGGGCGGCTGCACCGGAATCACGAGGTAGGCGTCTTTTAAATCCAAACGCGCCAACCAATCGGAAGGGCGCAGGAGATCGCGCAAGAGATGAATTCCCTCCATTTTGAAATGGCGATACACTAACCACATGTTGAATTCTTTGAGATTGATCACCGGACGATGACCTCCGTCGGCTTTGTCCACGAGGAAAATATTGCTGAGGAAACCATGAGGATGCAGAGATGTGCGACAAATGGCGCCTTTGCGAAGCAAGTCGGCGACCTCTTCGTCAATCAACCGTGCGTCCTGAAGGCTGAATTGTAATGGATTTGGCCGCGCCACCTGGCGGGGATTGTCCAGAAATTCTACATGAAAGCCCTGAATTGTCTGAAGGACCCATGCATCGGACGTTGACGCTGCCCAAGCCTCTCTGAAGCATGCCAGTCGCCCCCCTAACTGTATATGACATGCGGGAAGGACACTTACCGCTAGAACTCCCGCCTCCAGAGTTGGACTTGTAGCCTCCACGGCCTCTGAAACGCTGTCCTCGCGTTGGATAGAAGTTGGTGTAATTTGCGGTGGAATTGTACTGACCACGACCAGAGCCTTGTCCCCTATGAGGGTTTTGCTGGAACCCACGGCCGGACGAGCGGCCCCTGCCTCGACCGGCCCCGCGGAAAACCCGCTGGGTAAACACTTTCTTAATACCAGACTGGGCCTTGTCTAAGGAAGTAAAAGTAGACACAAACTTCCCCAATTCCTTTACAAAGGGCTCGCCAAAAAGGCCCCCCTGCGCAACTGCCCCGGCCTCGGAAGAAGCCAAATCTCCAAGTTTGGGGTCCAATTTAATCAACAAGGAGCGACGGCGCTCCGTTGAAAGTGCGCAATTTGCGTTTCCCATAAAAATAATGGCCCGTTGGGCCCAATTAGATAACACCTCAGGAGAAATCGTTGAACCAGTCACCTTAGCCTCCTCCGCCATGTCTAATATTTTTGCCATTGGACCGACGGCATCGAGGAGTTTATCTTGACAGGACCGCCAAGACCTAACAATGCCTTTACGGGGATCTTTTACAAATTTCGCCAAGAAGGTGGCCATTTTAGAGTCCAGTTCCGGAGTAAGCGCGATTTTGTCCGGCAAGGAGGGACGCGGGCATTCCGCCCTCAAACAACTCCGCGCTTCCTTCTGCAGAGGCTTACGCAGACGGTTGGCAAGGAATCTAACGACCTTATCCCCTGGGACCCAAGCGGAAGACCGGGGATGCATTATATCATCTGGATTCAGCATATCAGCATCCTCCTCCGGCGCCTCAGAAGCGATCGCCGGGGTCGGGCGCCAAGGACGGGAAGAACCCGCTTCATCATCGGTATCACCCTGGGTATCATTATCAGTCGCCGGGGATGGGGGATCTGGCATATCTTGAGGTTGATCACCCGCTGGGAGGGGAGCGCATGGGGACGTCTTCGCTAAAAACGCCGTCTTAAGGCGCGCAAAGGCGTCTGCATCCACACCGTCGGGACGCTGTTTTTTAGGGGGAGGAGGAACCCCTTCAGTGAGATCCCCTGGGGCCAGCGTCGCGCTGCCGCGAGCCGTCGCCAATCGGTTGCATTCCTGCACAATTCTATCCGAGAGACGTTGCTCCATCGGACCCACTACCTCATTAACTACTCGATATATTGAGTCATCAACTGCTTCAAAGAAATCATCGCTAAAAGGTAAGTATTCCTGGACTTCCTCCTCATAATATTCGGATTGACCAGCCATATCTTTCGCAAAGGTAAGTACTTCTAGTGAAGGACAAGGAGGTCACACAATCAGCAGGTGGTATAAATTTTATCAGGCCTGAGGCCGCAATTAGGGTAGCCCAGAGGGATACAATGGGGCTGCACCAGGCCCTCAACGCGTATACGCCCTCAGGATTCACCTGACAGGGCAGCTGCCTTCCAAACGCGTTGAAAAACCACTTATTAATATATCAACAAATCGGATAACATGCCCAAATTAAGTTAACACCGCCCACGAGATGCGTGGTGTTTTGAAGGGTGCGTACAACGCTGTTATATGTCAGCGCGTTCACCGCGGATCGAACCGCAATACAGACCCCAGCGGGGCGTTTGAACTTTGTAGGGGAAAAATACAGTCCGCGATGCGGACGTTGGAGGAGAGGCAGCAGGGGCAGGCTCTTTCGTCCGTTTGACTCGCGGCGCGCTCCTCATCTGAGGAGACGCGACGCGAGTGTCACAAGGCGGTCGAGCGCCCCTAGCGGCATACGATGAAACCGCAACAGCAGGGAAGCCGGCCGCGTAAGGAGCGAAAACGTTCCCGCGGCCGGTAGGGACTCTGTAATAAAGAACAGAGAAATACAAACACTCGCAATAGAAAGCAATATCCAAGATTATCCAAAAGAACATTTACAAAGCTCAAAAGCAATGAAAAAAGAGCATGAGCACTTAACTGGCTGCGCAGCAGCGAAGAAAGAGGAGGAATGAGAGCTGACAGAGGACTTTACATGATGTCGTGGAAATAGTTGATGGACTAATTTACTCTGCTTATCCCTGGTTGTAGGGAGTTGTAGTTTTTTATGGTTTTTACACTGATATTTACGAATCTCTCTGGCTGCTGTGTGTTTGTTATTACTAATAAAGCGAAGAGAGATAGCATAATCCGAAGCCTCCGGTCCTGACATAGAATCTATAACTAACTGTTTCTTTCAGATGTAGACTTTTAGCTCACAGTCTGAAAATGGCACACTAAGAAAGTTGGCATTTTCTTGTCCTAACCATTTGGCGCCTAGTCTGTTTCCTGTGTCACATGACTGGGGTAGTTGGCAATTGGCCTTTGTATATTCATCCCAGACAGTATCACAAAGGGGACTAGGCGTTGACAGAGTGGATCATCTTGGCCTTTCTATCTAGATCTTTAAAATGTCATATCTCCAATTCTACTGATTGGATTTTTGTAATGTTAGTTTCTAAATATTTGATAAATCATAATCTATTTTTCTAAATTGCTGTGAGATTGTCCTTGTGTTGTATCTTCCCTTGGTTACTGTTTGTGGGCAGCATGACTACTTTACACATTGCCTCTAAGTTAAGCCTGACTGTTTTGTGCCAAGCTACCAGAGGGTTAAGCACAGGTTAATTTACTGACTGTTGTGTTTCATCCTGACAAAGATTACGGTTGTTGCTTGAGAAGGGCTCATTTACAAAAATGTATTAGCATACACAGGAACTCCTTCTAAAATAAATAACAGTCCATGGGCCTATACCAGGTTCATGAAACAGTTCATAAGACAGTGATTAGACCTTTGGAAACAGCATAAAATAAACCCATTTTATGCTGTTTCCAAAGGTCTAATCACTGTCATAATATAATTGAGGGGAATGTAACATTTCCTAGCCTTCGGGACAGAAGGTTTCAATTCTATTAGGGACATAGATGTGATGAATATGCTTTGTTCCTTCACTTTATTTATTGTAGCAGCCTTATTCAATATTCAGAGAACTACCTCACCCATGAACCATAGGAAAAGTGAAGAAAAAGCACAATAACCATTCAGAGTCCAGACAGCCAAGCAATCGTCATTACTAACGGCTATGCCCCCTCCTTCTTCATGCGGCAAACATTGTCTCTGTCCGGCATATTACTCCTGTTTGGTCATTTCATTTCCTGGAAGAGTATAAAACAGCATAAACAAAGTACATCCTGTTTAAGAAATTGGCATAGTTAACAACATTGCTATACAATTAAACGCTTGAAGTAGGTTCATTTGCGCAACCAACAACGTAGCCATACACAACCATTTCAGTATCACAATTTATTCTATGAAACCGAAACCATCCGTACTTACTATCCATACATCCGTCTTCAACTCCAATTTCAGTCTTCAATGTCATGGTGGGCAACAGTCATTTTGATAATCTGGTGGGATAATTCTTGCCCCTGTCAATGCTTCAATCAGGATTTATATAACGCTGCTAGTCATCCGATAGGGTATTCAGGCTAATGCAGGTCACGGAAGGTTCATTTGAACAGCCAGGTCTTGAGGGCCCTTCGGAATTCCAGAACTGAGGTGCTGATCTGAGCTGCGTGGGGAGGCTGTTCCAGGTCTCTGCTACAATTTAGGAGAAGGAGTGACCTCCACTTCTTCTTCAGTAGATGCGGTGCACGTGGGCAAGTGATAGGGAGGCAGAGCGTAATCTGCTTCCCAGTTGGTGGAGGTTCAGGCGTGGTTTAATGTGGGCAGGTCCTTGGTTGTGTAGAGCCTTGTATACGTGGGTCAGCAGCTTGAATTTGCATCTCGACTGTGTCCATAATACAACTGATACTTTCTGTTATGAATGCTAGGAAATGTTACATTCTATGTCAGGACTTGGAGGTGAGGCTGATGTTCCTTTAAAGCTTATTTACCTGCACATTTGCCATTTCTACACCTGGTTTAAAATTTTAATCTTTTGAATGTAGAGTCTTTGAACCAGTCTGAGACATTCAATATTTTGCCCAATAGGGCCCTCAACGAGACAGATTTCGAGGCCATAGCCCCTCTAGCAGAATATGCTCCGAATATCAAGGTGTCAATACCTGCCTCTTGCATGACCCATCTTGCTATAGTAGGGAATTAGACTGCTTGAAAAGACTTATGGATGGAAATCATTCACCTGAGGGGTTAAATTCAGCAGTCATGTCTTTATGAGCTCTCGTGCAACTTACAACACACAATTTTGGGGTGGTCAGTAAAAGCTGGATAAGAAATCAATCTTGAATTTCACTTTGTTCGTCTAGATACATGAAATGTAACCCCATCCAGGGTAAATACTCTACCCATAACGTCAAGATCTATAACATATGAGACCCTTCTGCAGCACAGCAACATGGCCAACTTACTTGAAAGTTCTTCCCTGGAGAGATATTTAAAAACACCTCGAGAACAGGACTTAGTTGACGTCCCAAAGGGATGAATATCTAGGTTCAGGCAGAAGAGACAAACGGATTTGTCTTATCAGTTTCCGTACCAATGGATGTTCTCCACCCGGGTAACCATCTATCAGGGGTGACCTGCAGATATGGCTGACTGGAAAGTATTCACTGATCTGTAAGCCATACCTTCTAATGCCTTGAATGAGAAGAATTTTAAGATCTACACAAATTCGGGGCCAACGGAATCCACATTCCTCTGGTGACACTAACCCAACTATCTCGACCAGGGGAACCTGTATCTCTCAGTTGTTCCATCGGCCAAAGCGTTTGACAAGAGTTGTTGAGCTTCTTGCAAATGTCCTATGACTTTCCCATGTTCCCTGTAATACTCTGTGCCATGAGATACCGTTGTTCTTTCAACATAAGGAGATTTGCGTTGCCTCCAATGGTCCAGGAGGAGATTTGGAAATAGTGGAAGAAGAATTGGAGAATCCCAAGAAAGTTCCATCATAACTGGATACCAGATTTGCAACCTCTGTTTTGACGTAATGACCACCAAATCTGCTGATAGTGCGTGGCACAGCCAAAAATGTGAGTTTGGCTAACTATGTAGAGTGTGTATAATTACACCACACACCGATCAGTCTAAATAAATCTCTATTTTATAATACTGAAATTTGGCCCATATCAACCTCAGGTCCTCCGACAGATCGGAGAGTTGGCAGGGATGAATATCCCCCTCATGAGAACCTAGAACAAAGGGAATATTGTACAAACCACTCTATATACAACTATATATATATATCCCATTATTTACAATAATTAATAGCGACAGACTCAATATCTCTATTACTTTGCTTTATCTATTTTTCTTGAAAGCATATGAAAATGGTCAAACACAAGTACAGTATCGAATTAGAACCATCACACAAAAGAGGACAATCAATAATTCACAATGAAATCTCATTTAAGGAGCAGGAGTTGAGTGAATAGAGTAAGAGACAAAAGTGCATTATAACAAGATTAATGCAAATACAGAATTTCATACGAAACTAAGGAAACTATAGCATAGTGTGCTAAGCGTCAAACACTAATCCTCCATTCGGGTGGAAAAACTGGGCCAATCCTCACAAAGATAAGAGGTGCAAAGTTAGTTGTCAGTTCCAGACAGCATCAGCCAAAGAAACACAGATACAGCTCACACTAATGCCTCATACAGGAGTCTCATTCTGATTCCTCCGCACCAAAAAAACATGGATTCTAACACTAATAGTTATAGCCTAAAATTATAATGTCCAACCTTACTCTAGTATCAAATCCGGGAAAGTTTTTCTCCTCATTGGTTTAGAAACATGAGGTGTTAGGTCACTCCACTCTTGTCACTCTTTTCTCTCAAGAGTTCTTTGTTCAGACTCATTCTGTCATGATTGTCCTTCATCCAAGGAATCAAAATCTTCTCTTCCCTCGACACAAGTGCATAAGAACAAATGTTTCAACATTTACTAGCAAAGTTATCCACAGAAGTAAATATTTTCCCCGGACAGTAGGAAGTTCCGCTGATACTCCAAACACGTAGCAGCCATCGAAAAGTAAGAACACAATAGTCATCTATGAAGAATAAAACACATTTTTCTGCATTTCTACATTTTGAAGCAAATTAATCCTAATGGCAGCTCTTAGAGGCCTTCTTTGTAAACGTGTAGTTTTGTCTAGGAGAAATAAACAGATTCAGTAATTTGCTCAAAATCAAACTTCATTGCACTTTTCATTAGTCTAAAACAAAAGTAATCATTTTAAACTATTATTCCACGTTATTAATATTTACTTCACAAGATTCACTAGAGCCAATTAAATAATTATTATAATCTGTCTTTTGTTTTAGTAAGCAAAGCCTCCCCCTATGATGCCAATTCAGAGTCATTGCGGCATATGTCTCACCTTTCTTATAATCTCCCTCTCTATGAGCCCAAGGAGGAATATGACTCTTTTCCTCGGCAGCTTTCCTCTGAAAATGTTCTCCTCTAATGTAGGAATCTGGCTCTGTATATACTATACCAAAGTGAGGTATAGTGTACACAGAGTCCAGTGGAACCCCAAAGGTAGGCACAGGTAAAGTTACCTAGCACCTCAGTAAGGTAGTATCAGAGGACAGGGTTAAGCATTTGTTGTACACACTCAGTCAGCAAATGAATTCACACACTCAAAGACTGAACTTCAGACCAATTGTTTTTGTATAAAAATATTCTTTTAGTTATTTTATTTCCTAGAACCAAGCAAGCCTGGCACAGGTAAGTGTTAAGTACTTTGCAGTAAAGATACAGTTTGTAACACAGTTTGGATTGCAATGGTAAATGCACTTTGTTTTGACTTACAGTATTGTTTCTGAGAAATGCAATGCTTTGTAAATACAGTACATATACTTTGTACAGGATTTTCAGTAAGATTACAGGTAAGTTACTTTTGAGATTACTTTTCTTACACAGAGTAGTATACCTGTACACTACTCTGGGACATGTCCTGCAAACAGGTTAGTAAAATCGTTTTTGTTAAATAATTCAATTTTAAAGAATTTCTTTAGGTTTTCAAATTCCACACTTAAAAAGTTTTCCAAGAAAAACAGTCAATGGAGGAAAGGTAAGTATTTGGTAGTGGGAGTTGAGGTTCTGGGGGTAGATTCAGGGATCCCCCAAGGTCATGGATGCACTCTTGTTACACCCTCAGTGGCACTAGGGGGGGGCGGGTGCAGAGTGCTGAGGCCCAATGTTATCCAATGGGGGGTAGGGGCACTCCGGTTGGTGGCTGCTGACGAGCAGGCCACTTGACTGCGGGTGCAAAGCTCCTGGACTTCAGCTCAGGGCAAATGGGGAAACAAAGTAGCACCAAAGACGCACCCTCAGCAGTACTAGGGCGGCCAGATGCAGGGTGCTGTTTCCACGTTGGGCGCCCTGTTGTTTGCAATGGGGAACCTCCGGTTTGCAAAGGCACTGCAGGCTTGGAGACGACGGTCTTCTGGGTGTGGCCACCATTTTGAGAGGGAAGTTGGGGGTTGGTTAGGCACTGTTGCTTTGGCTACCCAAGGCTGTGGGGCGTTGGGTGCAGGGGTGCCTTTTAGGGTCAGATCTTCTTACCAGCTCCTGATCGCGGTTGAGGGATCTTCCGGATTTAGGCTGCAGGTGTCGGCTGGAGGTTTGAGGCAGGTCAGGGGTCTCCGGATCTCGGTTGAGGATCGCCGGGGAGACCTCCTTGTGGTGTTTGCCCACTCAACCTCGGGCCGTGGATGGTGGGTGCAAAGTGGTGCGGATTCTCGGTGTATGGCTGGAGCCAGAGGTTGGAGATGAATAAATCCAGTGTTCACGGGAGACACAGTCTTTGTGGTTGAAGGCAGGCAGGTCCTCCGGGGTTTTCAAGGTTGCTGGCTGCAGAACAAACCAGCATTTCACAGGAGCAGGTTTGAGGTGGAGACAGGCCGATAGGGCTGGGGCCAAGTCAGTGGGCGTCTTCCTCTTGCTAGCTTCGGCACAGCTGTTCAGTCCTTCTTCTTCTTTTCTTGTAGCTTCTTCTGGTCTGAGGAAGCAATGCTCAGGGTTGCCCCTAAATACTAGATTTAGGGGCCTTACAGGTAGGTAAAATAGTTGGGACCAATGGGTCCCTTCCCAGGGGTGCCACCCTCCAGTGAGAGGGGGGCATAAGCATGTACCTGGTTTGCTGATACCCCCATCTGCAAGATGGCGGGGACTGGGAGTTGAGCTTCACCTCACCTCCCCCACCTATGGGGTGGAGTTGGCAGAGGTGGGCATACCTCTCTTCCTTACTTTGTTTTTTTGCCGGTTCTCCCACCCAAAGTGGGGGTCAGAACCAGTGGGGAACAGTTGCTGAAAGCAGCAAGTGGCCTGGGGAAGCTCACAAAGGCGGCAAGCCTTTGAAGCTTCCCATTCGTGAACCCTGCCCATCCTGGGGGAGGAGGCTTGGTGCCTCGTCCAAGGATGTGCATTGTTTCAGGCCCACAAGAGCAGCAGGCTCTCAACCCAGGGGTGCAAAAACATGTATGATGGTGGCAGCTGAAAGCAGCCACTCAGCCTGGACACTAGTGGTGGGTCGTTTTTCAGGGGGCATCTCTAAGATGCCCTCTGTATGCATTTTTCATTACATCCGACACTGGCATCACGTGGGTTTAATGTGCTGAGAAGTTTGATACCAAACTTCTCAGTTTTCAGTGTAGCCATTATTGTGCTGTGGAGTTCTTAATGACAAACTCCCAGCTCCATATACTCTTGATGGCAGTACTGCACTTACAATATCTTAGAATGGACTTAGACACTGTAGGGGTACAGGGCTCATGCACCTGTACCCTCACCACTGGTACAGGGCACCCAGTTAGAGGGGTGACTGATCTGTGCCAGGGCCGTCAGTTGTAGGCATGGCACACAGGGATGTGTTCCATGTCCACTGTTCACTTTGTTCTGCACCAAAACATGCAGCCTGCAAAGGCAGTGTGTCAGTGTAGTGGTACAGGGCCTCTAAGGGTGGCACAATAAGTGCTGCAGCCCTTAGAGGTCTTCCCTGGTCACCGTGCCCTGGGTACCTCTGGTACCATTTACCAGGGGCTGACCTGTGGCAAGAGATGCCAATTGGGGTTAGTTTTGGGGAAAGAACAGAGGCCCTGGGAAACTGATTGGCAGGTACCCAGGGCACATCAAGTCAAAGTGCATCAGTAGTCTGGCAAAAATTGGGGGGTTACTGCAACAGAAACCCATCTTCTCACATCTATCTTCTACAACATTAATCAGTTCAATTTCTTCACTCCATAAACTGCAGGTTAAGTTATTTCTATGGGCATATACAGTATCTATTGTCTTAGTAGTATGAAAAAACTCTCCCATGTACTCAGCATTTTTCGCACTACTTACTACATTCAAATTCTTTTGAATAGGAAGCTCAAGAAATATTGAATCTAGATTGGAGTAAAAGTATTGTAAGTGACCCTTTTCATAGAAAAAACTTGTTAGTACACTACACGAAATCCCATGTTAATGGAAGGTGGTGATAAGTCACCCCTTCTGACAGAGAAGACAGTAATTGCATACACACATAACAATCTCAAGAAAATAGTGTTTACAGACTCATAAAGAAGTTTAGTAAAAATATTTAATGAAAAATCATTATCAGAATTATCTTGATGTAAATCATTACCAGTTAATCTCTTAATGTTAGTATGTGGATCTTCTTTAAGAGTTTCTCCCACATTTGTCTCTATATTCAACAAATCATTAGTAGTATTACTCTTAGTATTAACCAAACAATCATTGTTAGTAAAACACATACACGACAAACTTTAATAAACTTGCATCTAATTGATCCCTGATTCTGATTACCAGTCTCCTGAATCCTAGCCATTTTAAGTCAAAAACTAATTTTAAAAAAATAGTAAATTTAGACTTGATAAAAATATGTGTATCCAAGCACTTTCAGGCCTTAGGTCTCCACAGCTTCTGTTCTGAAACTTCTCCAAGACCTTTCCTCCAATCTCCTCCTTTTTTTTTTAACAGTTCCAGTTTCAATTTCAGTTTCCTTTCTATATTTCCAGAAAAGTTTTGAATCTTCTGCACCCAAGTTTTTAAACAGTTCATTTAGGGTGGCTCAAAGCAATTTCTGTGATTTTGCTCATTTTGTTCTCCACTGTTATCTTCTTGGTCAATTGTTTCTCGCAACCAAGCATGTACATTCAGGTGCTGTGGATTTCCTGTTTGGTACTCTTGCTCTTTTTGTTCTACGAACTGTATCTTCTTCTATATCACTTTCTACTGATATTTTAATGATTGTAGTTGGAACACTCTCATTCAAAGTGTATTTCAGTCTTTTCAACGCAAATGGCCATGTATCTCCTTTTCTTGCTTTTTTCTTCTGAATTTCTTCTGTTTCATTTTGTTCTTGACTCAGCTCAATATTTCTTTTAGATTATTCCCTTTTCTCTCCTTCACGGTTTTGTTCTGGAATCAACTTCTTAAGTGTATCGACACTGGAAGTCTCACAAGACCCAGTAGTTGATGCCCACTTTACTCAATTCTCAGTTGTTCTGGTTCTTTTTGATCATTGTCCTTTGTCTTTTCTTGATCACCTTCAACTGATTATTTACTTTCAAGTGGACTTGGGACTCTTTGTGTCTGACTCGCATGTATCTAATTCAGCAAGCCACCACACTTTACTGTTGTGGTTGTCACCAGTATCACTTGATATGGCCCATGCCGTCGAGGTTCCAAACACGACTTTCTCACGTGCTTCTGGACAAGAACCTACTTCCAAGATTCAAGTTGTGTGCCTGTTCTGGCTGTGTTCTGGTTGCAACTTCTCTAATCTGATGAGACACAGAACACACCACATCAGCCAATCCTTTGCAATAATCGAGTACCAAATCATCAGTTATATTCATTAGTCGATTCGCTGGAATCACTGGCTGTCTCATTGCTTTGCCCATGATGATTTCATGAGGAGAGAAACCAGTTTTTCTGTCAGAATACTTCTCAGACTCAGAATTAATGGTAATGTATCTGGCCAGTTCAGTGCAGTGGATACACACACATTTGCAAGTCTTTACTTCATTGTCCCATTGACCTGCTCAACCACACCTGATGCTTCTGGTCTATAGGCACAATGCAATGTTTATTCAATTTGTAATGCTGAACAAATCATTTGATTTATTTCATTGATGAAATTCGTCCCCCTATCAGATTCTACAGACACTGGAGATAAGAATCTCGGTATGATCTCTCTAAGAAGCAATTTAGCAACTGTTAGACTATCATTGCGTCTTGTTGGGTAGGTTTCCACCCATCGAGAAAAAAACAGACAATCATCAGTACATATTTTAGTCCATTACATCTTGGTAATTCTATGAAATCAGCCTATAACCATGTAAAAGGACCTGCTGCTTTTCCAATTCACCCCCAACTAACAACTGTCTTCCTCCCTGCATTTGCTGCTGACAAGGCACACACCTTTGGCAAAGACTCTCTGCAATGACCCTAAATTTAGGGTTGAACTAGGATTCTTTAAACATTCTGATCATAGTATCTCTACCTATGTGTATAGGACCATGATAAAACCTCGCCATTTGGGATAACAGACTATCTGGCATTATTGGTCTTCTATCTGGATAAATCCACACTTCATCTTCCTCCCTTCTTGAACAACCTGCCTTGATCCAAATCTCTTTTTCTTCTGCGCTTGCTTCCTCCTGTAGCTGTCTAATTTCTCCCATGTTTCAAAAGATGAGAACATCAGATTGCATTCTTTTTCAGCAGATTACTGTATCTTTTTATCTATTGAAAAACAATTTAGTGCACAAAAACGTGCAACTTCGTCAGCATACTTGTTTCCAACTGTGATATAATCACTGCCAGATCTGTGAGCTGAACATTTCACAACCCCAGTTTCTTTTGGCAATGGTAATGCCAACAATAGTTCTTTTACATATTCTCCATTTCGAATTGGTGAACCAGATAAGGTCAAGAAACCACCTTGAAACCATAATAGTCCAAAGTCATGGACAACCCGAAGCCATACTGGCTATCGGTGATTATGATTACTCTCCAATTTTCTCCAAAATAGCACGCCTTCGTTAGAGCTACTAGTTCTGCAATTTCGGCTGATTTTATTCCTTTCAAGCATGAAGCTTCAATTACATTAGCAGCTGTACAAACTGCATAAGAAGCTCGTAAGGTACCCTACTCATCTCTCAAGCAAGATCCATCCACAAACATCAAGCAATCTGATTCAGATAACAGTGTATCTTTTATATCAGGTCTTGGTTTTGTACACAATTCAGTTACATCCAGACAATCATGATCTGCTTCAGCCACCACCTTTTCACAATCTGGATTCGGCCACAAAGTACCTGGATTTAGATTCGTGCATCTTGTCACTGTTACATTCTCAGCTCCCAGTATCACTTGTTCATATTTTGTCAACCGACTACTCGTAAGATGCTGTATTCTAGTTCGTGTCAACAAAATCCCAACAGAATGCGGTACCTACACCCTCAAAGGATGTCCCATCACAATTCCTTTACTCTGTTCCAAACTCACACAAGTATCAACAACTGCGGAGGAGCGCGCGGCGACGGCGGCAAGATGGCCGCACCCTGAGGAGGCTCCGTAGCGTCGGAACAGCCTTCACCACGAAGGGACCCCCCGCTGAACTGTGCCCGCTCACAAATTGATGTGAGTATGTTGGAAACTGCCAGGATGACGGCGGCGAGTTTCTGACCATCGAGATATGCTTCTGTCCTCTGTTTCAGCCGGATATGCCTGGCACCACGGCCGCCATTTCGCACGAGCTTAGAGTGGCACTGCAACTCCATCTCCTAAAGCAGCGCATTAACTAAAAGAAGGTTTCAAGCTGCATGCAGAGCGTTTTATAACAGACTCGCACTTCACTGTTATAAAAAAGAAAGTGAGTCAGCTTCGTTGTCAACCCCTATTTCTGGCGTGGCTCTCTGTGACTGAGGGGCAATTTCCAATGGCATTGTCGACGTTCCAGCCCAGTGTCAGATCCTTCCACACGGCCGGCTGTGAGAGGAGACACCTCGGTGCGCCAAATGCTAGTTAAGGGCGGTGTAATCAGATGAGCAGACTAAATTAGTGGCTCCTGGGGTAGCTTCGTTTGCAGACGAAATTTCACATCAGAAGAGGAGACTGGGCTTGAGGACATCAAGAAAGCAGATTAATCAGATGATCCCTGATGTCAGACATGGCAGTTCCTTTATTTAGCTCATGCTACATATGTTCTGAAGGAAATTAAGAACTGCATTTTACTGAATTGCAATACTTCTGTCATTCACATGCTCGGATTCAAGACCTGCAGTTCATATTCTTTTATTCTGCCTTTGTTGTTTTTATACCTCGACTGCCATCATGTGGTCACTTTCAAATGTGCAGCTTATTTCACCTCTGCTTTGCAGCTAAGTTGGTTTGTGTATTCATAATAGTGCATTCAATTGTACAGCAAATTGAACAACACTGCAGCAGCTATCATATGTGGCTTTTTATAGTGCATTTGATAAGGCTTTATCCCATAGAGCACTTTTTTTTTTTTTTTGTCACTATGGTCGCGCTGCTGCTCATTGATAGCCACATGTAACGCAATTCACCTCAGTATATATATATTGAGCCTCTCACGTCTGCTCCTTCCTATCTGCGGTTGGTTTGGATGATGTTGTAGAGTTTTGGTGCATTTCTATTTGGCTTTTTGGAACCTGTTTTTTTTTGTTTTTTTTTCTCTCTTCTTGCCATTCCTCTCCCTGGTCTGCAGTTGGGTCTTCTTTTTTCTCACGAGCTTGTTCTACCAACTTTACTTGCCCCTGGGTAGTTCCCTTTTGCTACTCACTCTTTTTCTACAAGTACTCATGGTCATATCTGTTATTATCTTTGCTGCGTTCCAACGCTTTCAGTCTCCACTGCATTTACTTTGATTATTGTTCCTCAGCAACTCTATTTCTAGCGACTATGGATCTCTTGCAGTCTAACAAATCTCAAGGAACTTCAGGGTCCGCTTCTGGAGGTCGGAAAGACCCTACTGGCAACAATAGCAAACGTCTCAAAAAAGACCCCTCCTCTCCCACCAAGTCTCCTCTTCCCATCACGTTAGAGGACATCATGGAGGAGTTGCATCTCTTCCGCCCATTCATGTCGGATACCACCACTACTCTCCAAAGAATCGAGGAAAAGTGGTCCGGTCTTGACACGAGACTCTCTGATGTTGAACAGAAGGTGAGCGATGCGCAGGATGTTATTGCTAAAGTTGACGCCCTTACCAAAGAAATCAATCAACTTAAAAAATCTACTGAGGATTTCGAAAATCGGAATCGGCGTAACAACCTGCGTATTTACGGAATTCCGGAGGGTTCAGAAGGCTCCGACATGATCTCCTTCTTGAAATCTCAGGTTTTGCAGATTGTTGGTCTCCCAAAATCAGTTGACTTTAATATTCAAAGAGCGCATAGATTAGGGCCTCAAAATGCATCATCTGCCACCAAACCAAGAGGTATCATTGCCTACTTTCTATTATACTCCGACCTTATGGCAATCCTCGCTGCAGGCAAACAACACAAGCAGATGTTCTGGTCTGGCCACAAGATTTTTTTCAGTCAGGATGTGTCTAAACCAACTGCTAGTAGACGCAAAGAATTCCTCGATCTTAGACCGGCCTTAAAATCCATGAACGCTCGATATGGCCTTATACACCCCTGTTTTTTCAAAGTGACTTACAAAGAAAGAACATTTTCATTTGACGATCCAGCTGACCTCCGGAAGTTTATTCATACCCATCGAGAGGAACACATGGATGTTGGCAAACATTAATTGTCTTGTTATTGTCTGCTGCTTAATATACCTTTTTTCTTTTATTCTAAAAATTATTATTATTTTTTTTAGGTCATACATACGTTGTGATTTATTGGTAATTGTTCCTTTGTCTATTTTCAGGTTCCTCCTGTGTGATGGTTAAGACCACCCGTTTGTCTATCTTGTCTGATGTATCCAGTTGATTTGTTCCCTTGTGGCCGGTAAGCCCCACCTCACTTTATCTCATTTGTTTGGATCGTCCTTTTTTTTTGGGAATATTTAATCCCTTCCTGTTTATTAGATGTTACACTGTTGATTTCTGTTCTCGACGCTCCTCCCAGTGGTGTGGTTGTTTTGGTTACTTGCTGTCCCCCCTCCCTCAACAATGTTACTTGTCCTCTTCTCATTGATCGCCATGACTAAAGCTTCCTGGCTTTTTGTCATCCTTTTTTTCCTAACTTTTTCGGGAGCCTTTGCTCCCTCTTTTTTCTGTCCTCTTTGTTTTCTCTTCTCTCTATACTTCCTCTCCTCTCTACTTTTTTCCTGGCAACATTACTCTTCTTTTGACTTTCTCCTAAACCTTTTTCTCTCTTTTTTTTTTTCTTTTTCTTCCTATTTTATCTCAACCTTTTGCACCGTACTTTTCCCTTAGCTTGTTCCTGCTGCGACCATTTCAAACGAATTCCTCTCCCTGGGCTGTCTTCTGCTATCTTTATCTCCTTACTCCCCTCCTCGCTAATTCATTCTCTATTCTCCTCCCCCTCTTACTTTATTTCATCCTTATATTTACTTCTATTTAACATTTACTCATGAAGGGTCTTCGGGTTATCTCCTGGAATGTTAAAAGTATTCGCAACCCTGTTAAAAAACAGCGAGTCTTATCTCATTTGGCGAGATTGAAGTGTCAAATTGCATTGTTGCAAGAAACACACCTCAAACAACAAGATCTGTCTTCACTGCGTAGGCAATGGGTAGGAGAAATTTTTTGTTCTCCAGCAGTCAATAATAAGAATGGTGTTGTTGGGGAGGAGCCTAGCGCGCAACCAAGATGGCCGCGTAGGTGCGAGGCTCCCGAGGACCACCACGACCTCCTGAATTAATCCTGGCTATATCCTGTCCTTGTTGAGGGGACTGCATCGGTGAACTCGAGCTGAGGCGCCATCCGTTTTTTCTTTTCGAATCGGACCCCGGACACCGGTGGGAGCACCGATTGAAGGTTGCGGCCTTCTCCGCGCTGGCCCCCCGGATTGGAGTAGTGGGGCGATCCGGGGACAAAGCGAACAACAGCGGCGGGCAGGGCTGGGCGACTCGCGTACCCCGTGCTTTCACTTTCGCTTTCGCGCTCTCCTTGCCCTCAAGCGAGGTAGGGTTGCGGAGCGGGGTGCGGTGGTGTGGCCTTGTCCAGGTGCCCGGCTGACCCGCCGGCCGCGAGTCGTCCCGCGGCCCAGTGGTCGCCCTCCCCCCCCCGGAACCCGTGAACTGGTTTATCGGCCCTTTCGAGGAGATTGGCACGACGGTGGGAGAGCAGGCATGTCCACCAAACAAGATGGCGACCGGGCGAAGGTGAAGACGACCCGCCGCGGCCCGGCGCCTCAATCCAACAGTATGGACCGCTACACCCTCCAGAAGGGATCTCCGGAGACATCGCGCACATCCCCGGCGGGCCCGACGGAGGCATCTGCTCAACCGGTGGATCTGACCCTCCGGGACGTCATGGGCGCCATCGCAGAGATGAAGGCCTCGGTGGACCAGCGCTTCGACACCCTAGCGCAAAAGATAGACTCGGTCCTGGTGGATGTTAGCCTTGTGAGGGCTGACTTGTCCAAAACCAACGACCGGGTCGATTCCCTGGCCCACACCACAACGAGCCTCACGACGGACGTGGTGGCCCTCCAAAAGGAGGTGCGCCGGCTTGGCCAGGCGAGCGCCCTGATGGACCGGCGACTGGAGGATTCCGAGGGTCGGGCCCGGAGGAATAACGTTCGCATTGTGGGAGTGCCGGAGGGACGAGAGGCGGAGGCGGCAGATCTTTTTGTGGAAGAATTGATCCTTACCCATCTCCAGCCCCGGGGGCTGAGTAAGCTTTTTGCGGTGGAACGTGCTCACCGGGTCCCTGGGGGCAGACCTAAGGCCGGTGCCCCGCCGCGGCCTCTCATTGCCCGGATTTTTAATTTTCGGGACAGAGACGCTATCCTGCAGACCTCCAGGCAACAGGGACCGGTCAAGCTTGATAACATGGATGTGCATTTCTACCCAGACTTTACTCCGGCGGTCCAAAAACTGAGATTGAGTTTTCTCGGAGTTAAACGTCGCCTACGGGACCTGAACCTTAAGTATTCAATGCTTTTTCCAGCTAAGCTAAGGGTGGAGGTGGATGGACGCACGCACTTTTTTGACCAACCCGAGGCGGCTGGGGACTGGTTGGACACTCTACCTGGAGATCGGGGCCGAGGGGGTGGGGGGGGTGCGGTTGGCGGGGAGGGCCCGCCGGATCAGAACTGAGGGGTGAAGAATAGGCCTTGCTCTGGACAACATTCCTTTACCATTTACTGATCGTTTAGGTTCCCCTCCGATGGAGGTCGTATGGGGTCTGTTGGGGGCTTCCCTCCTCCTCTGGGGGACTAGTTAGTTTTCATCTATGGGGCGACAGGCACACTGCACTTTGGGGGGGGTGTCTGGGCTCATGCAGGGGTGCAGGGAGGGGGGAGTTCTGTTGGGATGGGGGGGTGGGGGGGGTGTGTTGTTTGTTTGCACCGCAAGGCAAGCCCTTTACTGTATTGTTGCTCTCGAGAGGCTCTGTGGGGGACGACTGATTGCTTCTACGTATGATGGGGGGTAGGGATTTGACTGTGTTGTCATGGAATGTTAACGGCCTGGGGGACAGGATTAAGCGTGGTGTGGTCCTGCAGTACCTGAAACGTATCTCACCAGATGTTATCTTCCTGCAGGAGACACACCTTATAGGTAACTCCTTCCATGCCATGAATCGGCGAGGCTATCGTTTGGTGGCCCACTCGGGCTTCACCTCGGGCTCGCGGGGGTTGGGTATCATGATTAAGAACTCGCTCCCGTTGGAGATTGATGAGGTGCGCCATGATGAGAGGGGACGCTACACTGTTCTGGTGGGTAGAATGGAGGGTAGAGTGTTTGTTTTTATATCAGTGTACGTCCCGCCTGGGTTACAATCTACTACATTTGCGGATTTGGGGCGCCTCCTCCTGGACCTCCCGGGTGGCCTGCTGGTGGTTGGGGGGGACTTTAATGCGGTAGTTTCTGGGTCTATGGATCGCCATCCCCCTAGGGACCTCCCCCGGGCACAGGCCTGGCTGTCCGGCCTTTTAGATACTTTGGGCCTGGTGGATTGCTGGCGACTAAAGCATCCCGCACAGCGGCAATACACCTTCCACTCGGGTGCCCATGGTAGCCTCTCGCGGCTTGATTATATCCTTGTCCCGGCGGCCTATGCTGGGAGGGTGGGAGAGGTGTGCCATCTGGCGCGGGGCATTTCAGATCACTCCCCAGTACTGTTACACTTCGATGTCTTCCCTAGGGGGGAGGGC
The DNA here is from genome assembly GCF_964204655.1 of Triturus cristatus. Taxonomy (NCBI): domain Eukaryota; kingdom Metazoa; phylum Chordata; class Amphibia; order Caudata; family Salamandridae; genus Triturus; species Triturus cristatus. The sequence continues at coordinate 1,199,435,162 of NC_140593.1, forward strand.
AGGGTGGCTCCAATCAATGCTTGGTACTTGCGTAACCCCACTATTCGTGCCGACTTGATCAAATCCTTACAGCGATATTTTGATGAGAATGTGGGGTCTGTCCCTTCGGCCATCTCCCTGTGGGAGGCTTTTAAGGTAGTTCTCAGAGGGGAGGCCCTCTCCTCTATCTCCCATGCCAGGAGGCGCGAGCGGGAGGAGGTAACCCGGGTGGAGGCCGAGATTGCGGAGCTGGAGGGTGACCTGGGGAGCGGGGTAACAGACGCCAAGTTGCATGTTCTGCACCTCAAGCAGGCGGCCTATAGGGCCCTCGTCACGGAGGCGGCCAGGGGCCTCAGTAGAGAGCAACAGGGGCGACTGTATGATGTGGGTGATAAGGCTGGTAAATTGATTGCGTGGTTGGACAAGAGGGAGAGAGCGAGTCGTGTGGTTCCTTTGATTGAGGGGATGGATGGTGTGCCTGTCACCGAGCCGGAAGCCATTGTCTCCTGCTTCGCGGATTACTTCCGCGAGGTGTACTCCCCGGTTTCTCCCTGCTCGGAGGAAGATTCCCATGCCCTGCTTCGGGACATCGCGCTGCCCTCCCTTACGGTGGAGGACAGGGATTTGTTGGACGCTCCTCCCACCTCGGACGAAATTGCCCTGGCTATTCGCTCGGTCGCATCCGGCAAGGCCATGGGCCCCAATGGTATCCCCATCGAGCTTTACAAGCTGCGACCGGATGTACTGGCGCCCCACCTGCGCGCCATGTTCCTGGCGGCCCACTCGCAGGGTTCCCTCCCGCCGGACCAGCGTCTGGCTACAATCGTGGTGATCCACAAAGAGGGGAGACCCCGTGAGCGGGTTACATCCTATAGGCCTATCTCGCTCTTGAACGCGGAACCCAAAATCCTCGCCAAGGTACTGGCCAACCGGCTGGTTGGCGTGGTGGGGGATTTGGTCCACCAAGACCAATCCGGCTTTATACCCCATCGCAACACGGCTCTTAATCTGCGACGCTTGCATGGGGTGCTCGCGCGTGTCCCGTTTGTGCGGGAGCCGGCCATCTTGGCGTCCTTGGACGCCACCATGGCGTTTGACACACTTGAATGGCCATACATCTGGGCGATGCTGGCGAAATTTGGATTTGGACCGGGATTCATTAGCTGGGTCAAATTGTTGTATTCGGGCCCATTGGCGCAGGTGGTGGTGAATGGGCGAGTCTCGGCCCCCTTTGCGCTGGGGCGGGGCACGCGTCAGGGTTGCCCCTTGTCACCGCTCCTGTTTGCATTGGCCTTGGAGCCCTTGGCGGAGTGGCTGCGGTGGCACCCCTCCATCCGTGGTCTCCGCTGGACCCCCGAGCATGAGGACCGCGTGTCCCTCTACGCCGATGATATCCTTTTGTATCTCGCCTCCCCGCGTAACTCGCTGATTGTCCTGGTTGATGTTTTGCGCTCCTTCGGTCGTAACTCAGGCCTTGTCATCAACTGGGCGAAATCCTGCGTGTATGTGCTCTCCGGGGAGGCTCCGGCCCTACCACGGGACTGCCCGATCCAGATTGCCTCCCAGGGGTTCCGGTACCTGGGTATATATATTACTCTAGACCCGGAGGCCCGCTACGAGCGGAACTTGCTACCCCCCCTCCAGCGCTTGCGGGAGGACGTTGCGCGCTGGCGGCGTCTTCCGCTTTCGCCGCTTGGCCGAGCGGCCTTGTTTAAGATGATGTCCTTGCCGCGCTTTCTGTATGCGCTTCAGAACACTATGGACTTGGTTCCGGCGCGCTACTTCCGTGAGGTGGAGAGCCTGCAGCGGCGCCTGTTCTGGGACGGGAGGCCGCGTATTGCTCTGGCTAAATTGACGCTCCCGTGGTACGATGGGGGGGTTGCCCTCCCGGACATTAAACGGTATTACTGGGCCTCCCAGCTAGCTGCGATTAATCATGGCCTTTACGGGCCCGCCCTGAACCCGGCATTTGAAATGGACAAGATGCTCCTGCCCGGTGGCGACTACAATCGAGCGCTCTACTCTGGCGCGCCCGACTCCCGTCTGACGGGACCGACGCGTGTCATGGTGCGTGTCTGGCACGCGGCTAATGCAGCGATGGGGTGGAAGGACCGTTTGACCCGGGCGACACCGCTATATGCGTCTGAGAGGTTGGGCTCCCTGTGGACATCGAAGGGCTTCGAGAAGTGGGACACGATCGGAATCAGCACAGTGGGAGACCTCTGGACAAGGGGTGGATTTAAAACTTTTGAGACGCTGCGGACGGAATTTCAGCTGCAAGGCAGTGAGTACTTTCGGTACTTACAAGTCCGCCACGCGCTGGGCTCCGTCTTCCCTGATGTCGCGTCTGTTCCGGAGTCTTCCCCCCTGGAGGACAGAGTGCTGGATGGCCATGTCCCAGACAGCACGATCTCCCTTATATATAAAAAACTGATCAACGACAGATCGTGCCTGCTGACTAGTCTCCGCGAGGCCTGGGTTGCCGACGGGCTGGAACTGGACGACGAGGACTGGATTTCCGCGGTGGCCTCTCCGAAGGAGGTGGCCATCCCGGCTCGCCTTCGCTTCGTCCAGCTTAAGATCCTCCACCGGGTTTACGTGACGGGGCCAAGGCTTCTACGTATGGGCTTTGTTGGTGACGGATTGTGTAAGCGTGGCTGTGGTGCCTTGGCAACTTTCATGCATATTCTGTGGGAATGCCCACAGGTGGAGCGATTCTGGCGTGGTGTGCATGAGGTCCTGCGTGTGGTGACGCGTGTTGCGCTGTTGCCTGAAGCGAGGAGATGCTTGCTGAATGTGTGGGAACCAAATGACTATTCGGTCCCGCAGACGCGGTGGGTGACTCTGGGATACATGATAGCTAAGCGTGACATTGCTCAATTGTGGGGATCCCAGAGACCCCCGGCGGTGTCGGCCTGGAAAGAACACATGGATTGGTGTATGTTTCGTGAAAAGGTGGTGTATGTTGCGAGGGGTAAGCCTGGGGCGTGGGTGAAAATCTGGGGCCCCTGGAACGCCTATCGCGGGGGTATTTGTGAGCCGCCACTGCTACCGGCCGCCTCACCGGCTCCGTCCCCTTAGCCGACCCCCTCCCCCAGCCGCGGGCATGTGGTTCCCCTGTCCCTGATCTATTCCCATTCCCCTCTTCAGAGTTTGGCTGCTGGTTGGGATCCCCCACTTAAGGAGCACGTGCCGTCACTTTGGATGGCGGGTTGCCTTGCGGGTGTGGTTTTTTGTGTTGTTCTGTTTGGAAAAAGGAAACCGTATTGTGGGCTTGGAGTTATGGGGCCTGCGCTATTGATATCTCCTGATTTACCGATCTGCACCGCCAAGAGACTCTTACTGTAGGTATGTCATATGCTTCTGCCACTCTAGCGGCCGGCCGGATGGTTGTAGGCCCATACTTGTAACCTTTTTTAACATGTAATAAACGGTTTAAAAAAAAAAAAAAAAAAAAAAAAAAAGAATGGTGTTGTTATTTTGTTTCACAAAACGTTAAATGTTCAGTTACATAATGAGTTTCACGATAACAATGGTAGATGGCTGTTTTTAAATACCACTGTTAATGATACACAACTTTCCTTTTGTAATGTTTATGGTCCTAATGGCATTGATTTAGCTTTTTGGAATGAATTTTCTACTCTTCTCTCTTCGCATGCATCTGACAGCTTAATTGTGGGTGGTGACTGTAACCAACTCATGGACCCCTTTCTGGATCGGAAGTCACAAACCAGATACGTTCCCAACAAGATGCAAAAATCCTTTTATAGAGCCATTTCCTCTAGAGGTCTAATAGACACATGGAGAATCACCCACCCCGACACGTTAGAATTCTCCTTCTTTTCCCCTGTTCACAAATCCTACTCCCGAATCGACTACATTTTCCTTACACAACACGCCTTGCAATTCATGTCTAACTCAGAAATTGGCTCCATCCTCATTTCAGACCACGCCCCCGTCATTTTAGATCTGGGTTACCCTACACCCTCTCCTTCCTCTCGTCGCTGGCGCTTTAATAATTCTCTTCTCTTAGATTCCCAATTTGTTGAACAATTTACATCATTTATAGAAGAGTTTTTCCTTAACAATCTTCCCTCTACTCCTCACTTTCATTCCATTTGGGATGCCTTCAAGGCTGCTGCACGAGGATTTATTATTGTTTATGTATCTCAGAAGAAGAAGAAAGCTCTCCTTCAGTCTTCCCTTATTCTTAAACAGATTAAAGACCTCGAACATCAATATTTCACAACAAATTCTACTGATACATTATCCTCTCTTATTAAAGCAAAAATGCAATACAATAAACACTCATGGGATTCTGCCAGTAATAATCTTCTCAAATTTAATGCAAAGATGTATGGTGGTCGGAACAAGGCGGGTAAATCACTTGCAAACTATCTTAAAATCAAGAAGCAAAAATCCAAAATTAATGCTATTAAAGATAATCAGGGAGTTTGTCACTCTACAAATGACAAAATTCTTGAGTGTTTTGTTCATGTACTATACTTCCCTATACACTCCAGAATCCAATCCGTCTTCTGCGCAAATTGATTCCTTTTTTCAAGCTATCCCTAAAACTCCCGAAACTTCTATAAACCTCACATCCCTAGATACTCCTATATCAGATAATGAAATAGTCAACGCCATTACTCTGTTGCCCAAAGATAAATCCCCTGGTCCGGATGGCTTTACTGTTCGCTTTTTTCTTCACTTTAAATCAATCTTAATACCCCACTTACTCTCACTGATTAATTACTTTCTTATTACAGGTAAATCCGCTGGCTCTTTCACTCAGGCTATGTTATGTTTGATACCTAAGAAGGACAAAGATCCTTCCATGTGCAAAAATTATAGGCCTATCTCCTTAATCAACACTGATTGTAAAATTTATGCTAAAATTCTAGCTATTCGCATTAATAAAGTTATCCCTGATCTTATTAATATTTATCAATCAGGGTTTGTAAAGGGTAGATCAATTACTGACAACTCAAGAACCTTTCTTAATATCATTCACCTTGCTTCAAGGATGGATTCTCCTGTTGCAGCTATTACATTAGATGCTGAGAAAGCGTTTGATAGGGTGAGCTGGGACTTTATGTTTGGAGCATTGAGATGGCACGGTTTCAGTCCCCATATCATTCAGCATATCCATTTGCTATATTATGCTCCTTCCACTTCCATTTGGGTCAACGGCTCGCAATCTAATTACTTCTCTCTCCATAGAGGTACTAGACAGGGTTGCCCCCTCTCCCCTCTTCTCTTCATTCTTGCTTTAGAACCTTTTCTGGAAAAAATTAGTCGCTCATTGTCCTATACGGGCTTCAAATTTCAGAATATCGATATTAAATACACTGCTTATGCTGATGATATTCTTCTTTACATTTCTAACCCATCTACTTCCTTGCCTTCTCTTTTCACCTTATTAAATGAATATTCTTTAGTTTCTGGTTACAAGTTAAATATAGATAAATCTGAGGTTTTGCCCCTAAATAAATTCTGCCTTCCTCACATGTTTCAAGGTTCTGGCTTTGAATGGAATCCCAGGAACATTAAATGTTTAGGTGTCCTATACGCGAATACTATCAGAGAAACCATCAATATTAATCACTCAGACATTCTGAAAAAGTTATCTAATATCATTGAGGGTTGGTCCCCTCTCTTACTATCCTGGTGGGGAAGACTTTCCACCATTAAAATGATGCTCCTTGCCATTGTCAATTTTTATCTTTCAATGCTTCCCATCTCTCTCCCGCTCCTCTTCTTCAGAACCATCAATCGAATATTTGTAAAATTTTTATGGAACAATCATAAAGCTAGGATTTCTTTATCCCGGCTTCAACAACCTAAAGATCTAGGAGGAATTAACTTTCCCAATATTCGCAGATACCATTCTGCTTTCACGTTAAAACAGATTTGGCCTTTTCTTTCAGACTCCTCATGCTCTACCTCAACTGCCTGGAGTTCTATCGAACTTGCGCAAATCTCACCTTTTTCATTTCTTACAGCAACTCGTCTGTCTCAGCCTCCAAAACGCTTTATCACCCCCATATTTAAACATTCTAAAGCTCTCGCTCTTTTGCTGTCTCGCTTCTTTACTTTTCATATCGATTCTCATTCCCAGACCCCGATTTGGTATAATAAATTCTTAAAAATCCATAATAGGGCACTATTTTGGAAGGAGTGGATCGATAAAGGCATCATTGCTTACGATCACTTACTTAAAAATAACTCACCGAGGGACTTCTCAGACATTCGCGAATCTTTTCAGGTCTCTAATACACATTCCTCCCAATACCCTTTGTTAAAAAATGCCTTGGCCTCAGCACTTTCTCAAAACATCCTTCAGCCCATTAATGATGCGATCCTCCCCCCTGCACCAGATTTTTCTACTCCTCTTAGAGCTGCTGCTATATACAAAATGCTCTCCCTTTCACAGGTCATTAGGGTTAAATCAAAGTTAGAACTCATATGGGAACAGGATTTAGCTCAGGAATTTTCCTATCAAATCTGGAATTCTATCTGGTCAAAAATACACACAGCTTCTCGCTCCGCAAGCACCACACAGACCTTATATTTTTTTTACAATAGACTCTTCTTCACCCCTTCCGACCTTCATAAATTTAGATTACTTGACTCCAAGAAGTGTTGGTCCTGTTCACTTGCCAATAGTGATTTCCTCCATATGTTTTTTCACTGCCCCTTGGTTAAATCCCTCTGGTCTCATGTATGGTCTAAGCTTAATGATATTTTAAATACAGACGTACCTTTTGACATTGCACATATCTTTTTAGGTGGCTCTTCTCCTCTTTGGAATGTTTCTTGTAATGTACGAAAGTTTATAGATTTGTTTACAGCTATTTCCTTTCAGATCATCACAACTAATTGGAAGGACACATCAAAAATCTCATATAATGCTTGGTGGAATCTGTTATGCCACCATCATAGACTTGATCGTGCATATGCCACCTCCTTACCTTTATTAATCAAAAAGGATCTGTTATGGTTACCACTTACTGATTTTCTTTCTAGACATGTTACTTGACTACTATATATTGAATGTTTATGATTTGTTGCTCTTTTTCTTCTCCCTCTCCTCTTCTCTTTTTTTTTTTTTTCCTTTTTCTTCCTTTTTCTTCTCTTTCTTCCTTTCTCTTTTTCATTTTCCTTCTTAAAAAGAAAATCAGCAAAAGCTTTTTGTAATTGGTATAGCTTTTATATCCCTTTTTGGGACTTATTATCTGTATTGATGTTCTACTTTGTCTATTATATTCAATAAAGCTTTCTAAACTCAAAAAAAAAAAAAGTATCAACAACTGCTTTCAAGCAACCTGGAAAAGCTGCAGCTACACAATCAAGTGTTTCTGAAAAAAATATGCCACAGGACGATATGCTGTTCCATTCTTTTGTGTTAGATATTAAACTTCACAACCATCTCTTTCGTAACAGAATAATACAAAATCCTTGTTGGAATCTGGCATTTCTAATGCTGGTGCACGACAAAGGCTATTTCGCAACTCAACACATGCTCTCATTTTTTCTTCGTCCAATTGAATCGGATCTGTCACATCTTTGTGAGTCAATTTCTGTAATGGCTTTGCTATCAATGAAAATCCATTGTTTTCAGCATCCAACCATACCCACAAACATTTGAATTTCTTTCTGTACCTTGGGAGGTTTCATTTGCAAGATCACATTTATTCGCTCTGGTGACACTTTTCTGACTCCTTTTTCAATTTTGTGCCCCAAATAAAGTACCTCCTTTTGGCAACATTTTAATTTTGCTGGTGACACGATATGCCCACCTACTGCCAAATGGTTCAGCAGAGCAATAGTATCTGTTACACAAGCTTCTCTCATCTTTGATGCAACCAGCAAATCATCGATGTACTGAAGTAGCACAGAGTTATTGGGCATTACCAATGACTCTAAGCACCTCTTCAAAATCTGATTGAAGATTGAAGAGCTTTCAGTATACCCTTGAGGAACTCTGCACCATGCCAAGACACACTCTCCAAACTGGATAAGTATTGGCTATCCGGATGCAAGGGTGTCACATAGAATTTGATAAAGAATTACTGCTGGTATGGCACTATTTGCGAACAGGGTACTGCTATCTGATACATTTTCCTTAAATCTAGGACAATTAAAAAATTCCTAGCTAATGTAAAGGAAAGTTTCCATTCTATTAAGGACACAGAGGCGAGGATTAGGCTTATCTCTCTTCACTTTTATTATAATCAAATTACTCCAGCAGCAATTTTAAGTTTATAAGAATCATCAGAAAAAACCAACATCTCCCATGAACACTAGGGAGTGACATCAACATATTTCAACCAATAATATTACAGTCCATTGTATAACATCCTGTGTAGACCTTCCAGATTCCTCTTTCTTCTTGTGATGGCTGTCAATCGCCATTTTTACAGTTCCAGTTTGTTAGAGTCTGCCCCTGTAATAAAGGGATACCCATAACTTGCTATGGTAACAAAATTTCAAGTATCATAACACAACAAGATTCAAATTTATCATAATGTAAAACAGATTATTACATCATTTTTAATTCGGTAATAATATCAACTTGTCTCCAATAAAGGGAAAGGGAGAATTTCTTCCCAAGAATTCCTAGGGTGGGCTAATCCTCGCCTCCGTGTCCTTAATAGAATTGAAACTTTCCTTTATGTTAGCTAGGACATTTTTCATTCTATGTCAGGACCCAGAGGCGAGGATTAGGCTAGTTCAAAGCTTATCCACTACCACGCTTGCCAGAGGGGTAACCGGTCTAAAATAAAAGGTTTTAAAGGTGGAATCATTTGACCAGTATGCCACATTGAGGATATCCTCAAGACGGGCTCCTAGACAGAATGCCTTTGAGGCCATGGCCCCTCTGACTGAGTGGGGTCCAAAACGGGAAGTATCAATCCCTGCTTCTTGTATAACCCACCTGACCCATCTGGCAATCGTAGGAGACTAAACCGTTTTGTGAGGTTCGGTGAGTGCAATTAGTAATTGTTTCTCCTAATGAGGGCGGAGTTCTTCAGTCATAACTTCATAAGCCTTAATAGTGCAAACCCAACATAATTTAGGATTTCCTTGTAAAGCTGGGTAACAAACAGATGTAGAATTAGATTTCGTTCTACGGGAAATAAGAAAAAAAACTTTCTGGGATAAACACTACCCTGGTATATCCAGGGCTCGGACATCCGAAACTCTGCAACAGGATAACAGACATAGAAGCATTGCCAATTTTGCTGACAGTTGCTTTCTGGACATATATTTATTATGAGACCAAGACTGAAATAATGACAGGACCTTGTTAACATCCCATAAGGATGTGTATTTGGGTTCAGGAACAACTGAAAGTCTAATTCGCCGTAACAGTTTTCTGACCAACAGATGTTCCCCGACTGGGTGACCATCCACATGCAAATGACCTGCTGAAATTGCTGATCTGTAAGCATTGATCGATCGGTAAGCGAAACCCTGAGAAGCCAGGCTTGCTAGGAAGTTTACCACATGGACAACATCGGCCCCCAAGGGATCAGTTTGGTGTTGATGACACCAACATAACCATCGCAGCCAGGTGGAGTTATATCGTCTGTTTGTATTATCTGTCCAGGCCTTAGCGAGCAAGGAAGAAGCTTCTGTTCAAAGGCCTGGGACTTGCCAACGTTGCCTGAAACCCTCCAGGCCATTAAACGAAGTGATCCGGCTACGACCAGCAGGTGAGGATTGTCTTATGGATCCCAGAGGAGATCCGGAAACTGGGGTAGAAGGATTGGAAAATCCCAAGAAAGTTCAATCATCACAGGAAACCAGACTAGAGATCTCCAAATTGGGGTTATCTCCACTACTTCCGCCTGCGGACCTGTGCCGTCAACCTGTTTATCATGATGAACGGGGGAAATGCATACGCTTGTTCCTTGCTCCAAACTTGTAGGAAGACATCCAAGGCTGTCACCTGTGGATCCGGTCTCCAACTGCGATACCTGTCAAGCTGGAAGTCCAGCCGGGACGCAAATAGGTAAATGGAGAAAGGACCCCACCTGTTCTGGATTTGTCAAAAGATCTGTGGATTCAATTTCCACAGGCTGACATCTCTCCAATGGCGATAGTGTCAGTCAGCTACCTGATTGGAGCTCCCAGGAAGATGCTCTGCTGATAAGGAAATTTGATTGGTTAGACAATACTTCAAAGGGACCAGGCTAGGTCCAACAGTGTCTTTGACCTCATCCCTCCTAGGTGATTTACATAGTTACTGCTGCCACATTGTCCATTTTGAGGAGCACGGAACATTTCACTTTCTGTTTGGTCCAACAGTGGATCGCGAAGGATCCCGCCATCAACTCCAATCAATCAATCAGAGATTTATAAAGTGCGCTACTCACCCCTGAGGGTCTCAAGGTGCTGGGGGGTGGGGGAATGCAGCTCCAGTTCAATCGAAGAGCCAGGTCTTGAGGTTCTTCCTGAAGGTGTGGAAGGTGGGGCAGCGTCTGATGTTGACAGGGAGCTCGTTTCAGGCTTTGGCTGTGACATAGAAGAAAGCTCTTCCACCTGCTATGGTTTGGCGAATGCAAGGGGGCTCTGCGAGGTCGAGGTCTGCGGAGCGAAGGTTCCTCTTGGGAACATGAAAGGAGACTCTCTTGTTGTGGTACTTGGGTCCGATGTTGTGGAGGGATTTGTAGGTGTGGGTGAGCAGTTTGAAGGTTAATCTCTCCTCTCGAAGGGGAGCCAGTGGAGCCGCGTAGGTGTTGGGTCATGTGTTCGTGCCGTGGGGTTCCGAGGACGAGTCTGGCTGTGGCGTTCTGGATCGTTTGGAGCCTGTGGAGAAGAGTTTTGTTGATTCCGTCGTACAGGGCGTTGCCGTGGTCCAGTCTACTGGTTATGATGCTGTGTGTGATGGTTTTTCTGCATTCTGGGGGTATCCATTTGAAGGTCTTGCGGAGGATCCAAAGGCAGTTGAAGCTGGTGGAGGCAATGGAGTTGATCTGGCGGGTCATGGTGAGAGAGGAGTTGAGGATGATGTTGAGGTTCCATGGGTGGTCGAGCGCCCCTAGCGGCATACGATGAAACCGCAACAGCAGGGAAGCCGGCCGCGTAAGGAGCGAAAACGTTCCCGCGGCCGGTAGGGACTCTGTAATAAAGAACAGAGAAATACAAACACTCGCAATAGAAAGCAATATCCAAGATTATCCAAAAGAACATTTACAAAGCTCAAAAGCAATGAAAAAAGAGCATGAGCACTTAACTGGCTGCGCAGCAGCGAAGAAAGAGGAGGAATGAGAGCTGACAGAGGACTTTACATGATGTCGTGGAAATAGTTGATGGACTAATTTACTCTGCTTATCCCTGGTTGTAGGGAGTTGTAGTTTTTTATGGTTTTTACACTGATATTTACGAATCTCTCTGGCTGCTGTGTGTTTGTTATTACTAATAAAGCGAAGAGAGATAGCATAATCCGAAGCCTCCGGTCCTGACATAGAATCTATAACTAACTGTTTCTTTCAGATGTAGACTTTTAGCTCACAGTCTGAAAATGGCACACTAAGAAAGTTGGCATTTTCTTGTCCTAACCATTTGGCGCCTAGTCTGTTTCCTGTGTCACATGACTGGGGTAGTTGGCAATTGGCCTTTGTATATTCATCCCAGACAGTATCACAAAGGGGACTAGGCGTTGACAGAGTGGATCATCTTGGCCTTTCTATCTAGATCTTTAAAATGTCATATCTCCAATTCTACTGATTGGATTTTTGTAATGTTAGTTTCTAAATATTTGATAAATCATAATCTATTTTTCTAAATTGCTGTGAGATTGTCCTTGTGTTGTATCTTCCCTTGGTTACTGTTTGTGGGCAGCATGACTACTTTACACATTGCCTCTAAGTTAAGCCTGACTGTTTTGTGCCAAGCTACCAGAGGGTTAAGCACAGGTTAATTTACTGACTGTTGTGTTTCATCCTGACAAAGATTACGGTTGTTGCTTGAGAAGGGCTCATTTACAAAAATGTATTAGCATACACAGGAACTCCTTCTAAAATAAATAACAGTCCATGGGCCTATACCAGGTTCATGAAACAGTTCATAAGACAGTGATTAGACCTTTGGAAACAGCATAAAATAAACCCATTTTATGCTGTTTCCAAAGGTCTAATCACTGTCATAATATAATTGAGGGGAATGTAACATTTCCTAGCCTTCGGGACAGAAGGTTTCAATTCTATTAGGGACATAGATGTGATGAATATGCTTTGTTCCTTCACTTTATTTATTGTAGCAGCCTTATTCAATATTCAGAGAACTACCTCACCCATGAACCATAGGAAAAGTGAAGAAAAAGCACAATAACCATTCAGAGTCCAGACAGCCAAGCAATCGTCATTACTAACGGCTATGCCCCCTCCTTCTTCATGCGGGAAACATTGTCTCTGTCCGGCATATTACTCCTGTTTGGTCATTTCATTTCCTGGAAGAGTATAAAACAGCATAAACAAAGTACATCCTGTTTAAGAAATTGGCATAGTTAACAACATTGCTATACAATTAAACGCTTGAAGTAGGTTCATTTGCGCAACCAACAACGTAGCCATACACAACCATTTCAGTATCACAATTTATTCTATGAAACCGAAACCATCCGTACTTACTATCCATACATCCGTCTTCAACTCCAATTTCAGTCTTCAATGTCATGGTGGGCAACAGTCATTTTGATAATCTGGTGGGATAATTCTTGCCCCTGTCAATGCTTCAATCAGGATTTATATAACGCTGCTAGTCATCCGATAGGGTATTCAGGCTAATGCAGGTCACGGAAGGTTCATTTGAACAGCCAGGTCTTGAGGGCCCTTCGGAATTCCAGAACTGAGGTGCTGATCTGAGCTGCGTGGGGAGGCTGTTCCAGCTCTCTGCTACAATTTAGGAGAAGGAGTGACCTCCACTTCTTCTTCAGTAGATGCGGTGCACGTGGGCAAGTGATAGGGAGGCAGAGCGTAATCTGCTTCCCAGTTGGTGGAGGTTCAGGCGTGGTTTAATGTGGGCAGGTCCTTGGTTGTGTAGAGCCTTGTATACGTGGGTCAGCAGCTTGAATTTGCATCTCGACTGTGTCCATAATACAACTGATACTTTCTGTTATGAATGCTAGGAAATGTTACATTCTATGTCAGGACTTGGAGGTGAGGCTGATGTTCCTTTAAAGCTTATTTACCTGCACATTTGCCATTTCTACACCTGGTTTAAAATTTTAATCTTTTGAATGTAGAGTCTTTGAACCAGTCTGAGACATTCAATATTTTGCCCAATAGGGCCCTCAACGAGACAGATTTCGAGGCCATAGCCCCTCTAGCAGAATATGCTCCGAATATCAAGGTGTCAATACCTGCCTCTTGCATGACCCATCTTGCTATAGTAGGGAATTAGACTGCTTGAAAAGACTTATGGATGGAAATCATTCACCTGAGGGGTTAAATTCAGCAGTCATGTCTTTATGAGCTCTCGTGCAACTTACAACACACAATTTTGGGGTGGTCAGTAAAAGCTGGATAAGAAATCAATCTTGAATTTCACTTTGTTCGTCTAGATACATGAAATGTAACCCCATCCAGGGTAAATACTCTACCCATAACGTCAAGATCTATAACATATGAGACCCTTCTGCAGCACAGCAACATGGCCAACTTACTTGAAAGTTCTTCCCTGGAGAGATATTTAAAAACACCTCGAGAACAGGACTTAGTTGACGTCCCAAAGGGATGAATATCTAGGTTCAGGCAGAAGAGACAAACGGATTTGTCTTATCAGTTTCCGTACCAATGGATGTTCTCCACCCGGGTAACCATCTATCAGGGGTGACCTGCAGATATGGCTGACTGGAAAGTATTCACTGATCTGTAAGCCATACCTTCTAATGCCTTGAATGAGAAGAATTTTAAGATCTACACAAATTCGGGGCCAACGGAATCCACATTCCTCTGGTGACACTAACCCAACTATCTCGACCAGGGGAACCTGTATCTCTCAGTTGTTCCATCGGCCAAAGCGTTTGACAAGAGTTGTTGAGCTTCTTGCAAATGTCCTATGACTTTCCCATGTTCCCTGTAATACTCTGTGCCATGAGATACCGTTGTTCTTTCAACATAAGGAGATTTGCGTTGCCTCCAATGGTCCAGGAGGAGATTTGGAAATAGTGGAAGAAGAATTGGAGAATCCCAAGAAAGTTCCATCATAACTGGATACCAGATTTGCAACCTCTGTTTTGACGTAATGACCACCAAATCTGCTGATAGTGCGTGGCACAGCCAAAAATGTGAGTTTGGCTAACTATGCAGAGTGTGTATAATTACACCACACACCGATCAGTCTAAATAAATCTCTATTTTATAATACTGAAATTTGGCCCATATCAACCTCAGGTCCTCCGACAGATCGGAGAGTTGGCAGGGATGAATATCCCCCTCATGAGAACCTAGAACAAAGGGAATATTGTACAAACCACTCTATATACAACTATATATATATATCCCATTATTTACAATAATTAATAGCGACAGACTCAATATCTCTATTACTTTGCTTTATCTATTTTTCTTGAAAGCATATGAAAATGGTCAAACACAAGTACAGTATCGAATTAGAACCATCACACAAAAGAGGACAATCAATAATTCACAATGAAATCTCATTTAAGGAGCAGGAGTTGAGTGAATAGAGTAAGAGACAAAAGTGCATTATAACAAGATTAATGCAAATACAGAATTTCATACGAAACTAAGGAAACTATAGCATAGTGTGCTAAGCGTCAAACACTAATCCTCCATTCGGGTGGAAAAACTGGGCCAATCCTCACAAAGATAAGAGGTGCAAAGTTAGTTGTCAGTTCCAGACAGCATCAGCCAAAGAAACACAGATACAGCTCACACTAATGCCTCATACAGGAGTCTCATTCTGATTCCTCCGCACCAAAAAAACATGGATTCTAACACTAATAGTTATAGCCTAAAATTATAATGTCCAACCTTACTCTAGTATCAAATCCGGGAAAGTTTTTCTCCTCATTGGTTTAGAAACATGAGGTGTTAGGTCACTCCACTCTTGTCACTCTTTTCTCTCAAGAGTTCTTTGTTCAGACTCATTCTGTCATGATTGTCCTTCATCCAAGGAATCAAAATCTTCTCTTCCCTCGACACAAGTGCATAAGAACAAATGTTTCAACATTTACTAGCAAAGTTATCCACAGAAGTAAATATTTTCCCCGGACAGTAGGAAGTTCCGCTGATACTCCAAACACGTAGCAGCCATCGAAAAGTAAGAACACAATAGTCATCTATGAAGAATAAAACACATTTTTCTGCATTTCTACATTTTGAAGCAAATTAATCCTAATGGCAGCTCTTAGAGGCCTTCTTTGTAAACGTGTAGTTTTGTCTAGGAGAAATAAACAGATTCAGTAATTTGCTCAAAATCAAACTTCATTGCACTTTTCATTAGTCTAAAACAAAAGTAATCATTTTAAACTATTATTCCACGTTATTAATATTTACTTCACAAGATTCACTAGAGCCAATTAAATAATTATTATAATCTGTCTTTTGTTTTAGTAAGCAAAGCCTCCCCCTATGATGCCAATTCAGAGTCATTGCGGCATATGTCTCACCTTTCTTATAATCTCCCTCTCTATGAGCCCAAGGAGGAATATGACTCTTTTCCTCGGCAGCTTTCCTCTGAAAATGTTCTCCTCTAATGTAGGAATCTGGCTCTGTATATACTATACCAAAGTGAGGTATAGTGTACACAGAGTCCAGTGGAACCCCAAAGGTAGGCACAGGTAAAGTTACCTAGCACCTCAGTAAGGTAGTATCAGAGGACAGGGTTAAGCATTTGTTGTACACACTCAGTCAGCAAATGAATTCACACACTCAAAGACTGAACTTCAGACCAATTGTTTTTGTATAAAAATATTCTTTTAGTTATTTTATTTCCTAGAACCAAGCAAGCCTGGCACAGGTAAGTGTTAAGTACTTTGCAGTAAAGATACAGTTTGTAACACAGTTTGGATTGCAATGGTAAATGCACTTTGTTTTGACTTACAGTATTGTTTCTGAGAAATGCAATGCTTTGTAAATACAGTACATATACTTTGTACAGGATTTTCAGTAAGATTACAGGTAAGTTACTTTTGAGATTACTTTTCTTACACAGAGTAGTATACCTGTACACTACTCTGGGACATGTCCTGCAAACAGGTTAGTAAAATCGTTTTTGTTAAATAATTCAATTTTAAAGAATTTCTTTAGGTTTTCAAATTCCACACTTAAAAAGTTTTCCAAGAAAAACAGTCAATGGAGGAAAGGTAAGTATTTGGTAGTGGGAGTTGAGGTTCTGGGGGTAGATTCAGGGATCCCCCAAGGTCATGGATGCACTCTTGTTACACCCTCAGTGGCACTAGGGGGGGGGCGGGTGCAGAGTGCTGAGGCCCAATGTTATCCAATGGGGGGTAGGGGCACTCCGGTTGGTGGCTGCTGACGAGCAGGCCACTTGACTGCGGGTGCAAAGCTCCTGGACTTCAGCTCAGGGCAAATGGGGAAACAAAGTAGCACCAAAGACGCACCCTCAGCAGTACTAGGGCGGCCAGATGCAGGGTGCTGTTTCCACGTTGGGCGCCCTGTTGTTTGCAATGGGGAACCTCCGGTTTGCAAAGGCACTGCAGGCTTGGAGACGACGGTCTTCTGGGTGTGGCCACCATTTTGAGAGGGAAGTTGGGGGTTGGTTAGGCACTGTTGCTTTGGCTACCCAAGGCTGTGGGGCGTTGGGTGCAGGGGTGCCTTTTAGGGTCAGATCTTCTTACCAGCTCCTGATCGCGGTTGAGGGATCTTCCGGATTTAGGCTGCAGGTGTCGGCTGGAGGTTTGAGGCAGGTCAGGGGTCTCCGGATCTCGGTTGAGGATCGCCGGGGAGACCTCCTTGTGGTGTTTGCCCACTCAACCTCGGGCCGTGGATGGTGGGTGCAAAGTGGTGCGGATTCTCGGTGTATGGCTGGAGCCAGAGGTTGGAGATGAATAAATCCAGTGTTCACGGGAGACACAGTCTTTGTGGTTGAAGGCAGGCAGGTCCTCCGGGGTTTTCAAGGTTGCTGGCTGCAGAACAAACCAGCATTTCACAGGAGCAGGTTTGAGGTGGAGACAGGCCGATAGGGCTGGGGCCAAGTCAGTGGGCGTCTTCCTCTTGCTAGCTTCGGCACAGCTGTTCAGTCCTTCTTCTTCTTTTCTTGTAGCTTCTTCTGGTCTGAGGAAGCAATGCTCAGGGTTGCCCCTAAATACTAGATTTAGGGGCCTTACAGGTAGGTAAAATAGTTGGGACCAATGGGTCCCTTCCCAGGGGTGCCACCCTCCAGTGAGAGGGGGGCATAAGCATGTACCTGGTTTGCTGATACCCCCATCTGCAAGATGGCGGGGACTGGGAGTTGAGCTTCACCTCACCTCCCCCACCTATGGGGTGGAGTTGGCAGAGGTGGGCATACCTCTCTTCCTTACTTTGTTTTTTTGCCGGTTCTCCCACCCAAAGTGGGGGTCAGAACCAGTGGGGAACAGTTGCTGAAAGCAGCAAGTGGCCTGGGGAAGCTCACAAAGGCGGCAAGCCTTTGAAGCTTCCCATTCGTGAACCCTGCCCATCCTGGGGGAGGAGGCTTGGTGCCTCGTCCCAGGATGTGCATTGTTTCAGGCCCACAAGAGCAGCAGGCTCTCAACCCAGGGGTGCAAAAACATGTATGATGGTGGCAGCTGAAAGCAGCCACTCAGCCTGGACACTAGTGGTGGGTCGTTTTTCAGGGGGCATCTCTAAGATGCCCTCTGTATGCATTTTTCATTACATCCGACACTGGCATCACGTGGGTTTAATGTGCTGAGAAGTTTGATACCAAACTTCTCAGTTTTCAGTGTAGCCATTATTGTGCTGTGGAGTTCTTAATGACAAACTCCCAGCTCCATATACTCTTGATGGCAGTACTGCACTTACAATATCTTAGAATGGACTTAGACACTGTAGGGGTACAGGGCTCATGCACCTGTACCCTCACCACTGGTACAGGGCACCCAGTTAGAGGGGTGACTGATCTGTGCCAGGGCCGTCAGTTGTAGGCATGGCACACAGGGATGTGTTCCATGTCCACTGTTCACTTTGTTCTGCACCAAAACATGCAGCCTGCAAAGGCAGTGTGTCAGTGTAGTGGTACAGGGCCTCTAAGGGTGGCACAATAAGTGCTGCAGCCCTTAGAGGTCTTCCCTGGTCACCGTGCCCTGGGTACCTCTGGTACCATTTACCAGGGGCTGACCTGTGGCAAGAGATGCCAATTGGGGTTAGTTTTGGGGAAAGAACAGAGGCCCTGGGAAACTGATTGGCAGGTACCCAGGGCACATCAAGTCAAAGTGCATCAGTAGTCTGGCAAAAATTGGGGGGTTACTGCAACAGAAACCCATCTTCTCACATCTATCTTCTACAACATTAATCAGTTCAATTTCTTCACTCCATAAACTGCAGGTTAAGTTATTTCTATGGGCATATACAGTATCTATTGTCTTAGTAGTATGAAAAAACTCTCCCATGTACTCAGCATTTTTCGCACTACTTACTACATTCAAATTCTTTTGAATAGGAAGCTCAAGAAATATTGAATCTAGATTGGAGTAAAAGTATTGTAAGTGACCCTTTTCATAGAAAAAACTTGTTAGTACACTACACGAAATCCCATGTTAATGGAAGGTGGTGATAAGTCACCCCTTCTGACAGAGAAGACAGTAATTGCATACACACATAACAATCTCAAGAAAATAGTGTTTACAGACTCATAAAGAAGTTTAGTAAAAATATTTAATGAAAAATCATTATCAGAATTATCTTGATGTAAATCATTACCAGTTAATCTCTTAATGTTAGTATGTGGATCTTCTTTAAGAGTTTCTCCCACATTTGTCTCTATATTCAACAAATCATTAGTAGTATTACTCTTAGTATTAACCAAACAATCATTGTTAGTAAAACACATACACGACAAACTTTAATAAACTTGCATCTAATTGATCCCTGATTCTGATTACCAGTCTCCTGAATCCTAGCCATTTTAAGTCAAAAACTAATTTTAAAAAAATAGTAAATTTAGACTTGATAAAAATATGTGTATCCAAGCACTTTCAGGCCTTAGGTCTCCACAGCTTCTGTTCTGAAACTTCTCCAAGACCTTTCCTCCAATCTCCTCCTTTTTTTTTTAACAGTTCCAGTTTCAATTTCAGTTTCCTTTCTATATTTCCAGAAAAGTTTTGAATCTTCTGCACCCAAGTTTTTAAACAGTTCATTTAGGGTGGCTCAAAGCAATTTCTGTGATTTTGCTCATTTTGTTCTCCACTGTTATCTTCTTGGTCAATTGTTTCTCGCAACCAAGCATGTACATTCAGGTGCTGTGGATTTCCTGTTTGGTACTCTTGCTCTTTTTGTTCTACGAACTGTATCTTCTTCTATATCACTTTCTACTGATATTTTAATGATTGTAGTTGGAACACTCTCATTCAAAGTGTATTTCAGTCTTTTCAACGCAAATGGCCATGTATCTCCTTTTCTTGCTTTTTTCTTCTGAATTTCTTCTGTTTCATTTTGTTCTTGACTCAGCTCAATATTTCTTTTAGATTATTCCCTTTTCTCTCCTTCACGGTTTTGTTCTGGAATCAACTTCTTAAGTGTATCGACACTGGAAGTCTCACAAGACCCAGTAGTTGATGCCCACTTTACTCAATTCTCAGTTGTTCTGGTTCTTTTTGATCATTGTCCTTTGTCTTTTCTTGATCACCTTCAACTGATTATTTACTTTCAAGTGGACTTGGGACTCTTTGTGTCTGACTCGCATGTATCTAATTCAGCAAGCCACCACACTTTACTGTTGTGGTTGTCACCAGTATCACTTGATATGGCCCATGCCGTCGAGGTTCCAAACACGACTTTCTCACGTGCTTCTGGACAAGAACCTACTTCCAAGATTCAAGTTGTGTGCCTGTTCTGGCTGTGTTCTGGTTGCAACTTCTCTAATCTGATGAGACACAGAACACACCAAATCAGCCAATCCTTTGCAATAATCGAGTACCAAATCATCAGTTATATTCATTAGTCGATTCGCTGGAATCACTGGCTGTCTCATTGCTTTGCCCATGATGATTTCATGAGGAGAGAAACCAGTTTTTCTGTCAGAATACTTCTCAGACTCAGAATTAATGGTAATGTATCTGGCCAGTTCAGTGCAGTGGATACACACACATTTGCAAGTCTTTACTTCATTGTCCCATTGACCTGCTCAACCACACCTGATGCTTCTGGTCTATAGGCACAATGCAATGTTTATTCAATTTGTAATGCTGAACAAATCATTTGATTTATTTCATTGATGAAATTCGTCCCCCTATCAGATTCTACAGACACTGGAGATAAGAATCTCGGTATGATCTCTCTAAGAAGCAATTTAGCAACTGTTAGACTATCATTGCGTCTTGTTGGGTAGGTTTCCACCCATCGAGAAAAAAACAGACAATCATCAGTACATATTTTAGTCCATTACATCTTGGTAATTCTATGAAATCAGCCTATAACCATGTAAAAGGACCTGCTGCTTTTCCAATTCACCCCCAACTAACAACTGTCTTCCTCCCTGCATTTGCTGCTGACAAGGCACACACCTTTGGCAAAGACTCTCTGCAATGACCCTAAATTTAGGGTTGAACTAGGATTCTTTAAACATTCTGATCATAGTATCTCTACCTATGTGTATAGGACCATGATAAAACCTCGCCATTTGGGATAACAGACTATCTGGCATTATTGGTCTTCTATCTGGATAAATCCACACTTCATCTTCCTCCCTTCTTGAACAACCTGCCTTGATCCAAATCTCTTTTTCTTCTGCGCTTGCTTCCTCCTGTAGCTGTCTAATTTCTCCCATGTTTCAAAAGATGAGAACATCAGATTGCATTCTTTTTCAGCAGATTACTGTATCTTTTTATCTATTGAAAAACAATTTAGTGCACAAAAACGTGCAACTTCGTCAGCATACTTGTTTCCAACTGTGATATAATCACTGCCAGATCTGTGAGCTGAACATTTCACAACCCCAGTTTCTTTTGGCAATGGTAATGCCAACAATAGTTCTTTTACATATTCTCCATTTCGAATTGGTGAACCAGATAAGGTCAAGAAACCACCTTGAAACCATAATAGTCCAAAGTCATGGACAACCCGAAGCCATACTGGCTATCGGTGATTATGATTACTCTCCAATTTTCTCCAAAATAGCACGCCTTCGTTAGAGCTACTAGTTCTGCAATTTCGGCTGATTTTATTCCTTTCAAGCATGAAGCTTCAATTACATTAGCAGCTGTACAAACTGCATAAGAAGCTCGTAAGGTACCCTACTCATCTCTCAAGCAAGATCCATCCACAAACATCAAGCAATCTGATTCAGATAACAGTGTATCTTTTATATCAGGTCTTGGTTTTGTACACAATTCAGTTACATCCAGACAATCATGATCTGCTTCAGCCACCACCTTTTCACAATCTGGATTCGGCCACAAAGTACCTGGATTTAGATTCGTGCATCTTGTCACTGTTACATTCTCAGCTCCCAGTATCACTTGTTCATATTTTGTCAACCGACTACTCGTAAGATGCTGTATTCTAGTTTGTGTCAACAAAATCCCAACAGAATGCGGTACCTACACCCTCAAAGGATGTCCCATCACAATTCCTTTACTCTGTTCCAAACTCACACAAGTATCAACAACTGCGGAGGAGCGCGCGGCGACGGCGGCAAGATGGCCGCACCCTGAGGAGGCTCCGTAGCGTCGGAACAGCCTTCACCACGAAGGGACCCCCCGCTGAACTGTGCCCGCTCACAAATTGATGTGAGTATGTTGGAAACTGCCAGGATGACGGCGGCGAGTTTCTGACCATCGAGATATGCTTCTGTCCTCTGTTTCAGCCGGATATGCCTGGCACCACGGCCGCCATTTCGCACGAGCTTAGAGTGGCACTGCAACTCCATCTCCTAAAGCAGCGCATTAACTAAAAGAAGGTTTCAAGCTGCATGCAGAGCGTTTTATAACAGACTCGCACTTCACTGTTATAAAAAAGAAAGTGAGTCAGCTTCGTTGTCAACCCCTATTTCTGGCGTGGCTCTCTGTGACTGAGGGGCAATTTCCAATGGCATTGTCGACGTTCCAGCCCAGTGTCAGATCCTTCCACACGGCCGGCTGTGAGAGGAGACACCTCGGTGCGCCAAATGCTAGTTAAGGGCGGTGTAATCAGATGAGCAGACTAAATTAGTGGCTCCTGGGGTAGCTTCGTTTGCAGACGAAATTTCACATCAGAAGAGGAGACTGGGCTTGAGGACATCAAGAAAGCAGATTAATCAGATGATCCCTGATGTCAGACATGGCAGTTCCTTTATTTAGCTCATGCTACATATGTTCTGAAGGAAATTAAGAACTGCATTTTACTGAATTGCAATACTTCTGTCATTCACATGCTCGGATTCAAGACCTGCAGTTCATATTCTTTTATTCTGCCTTTGTTGTTTTTATACCTCGACTGCCATCATGTGGTCACTTTCAAATGTGCAGCTTATTTCACCTCTGCTTTGCAGCTAAGTTGGTTTGTGTATTCATAATAGTGCATTCAATTGTACAGCAAATTGAACAACACTGCAGCAGCTATCATATGTGGCTTTTTATAGTGCATTTGATAAGGCTTTATCCCATAGAGCACTTTTTTTTTTTTTTTGTCACTATGGTCGCGCTGCTGCTCATTGATAGCCACATGTAACGCAATTCACCTCAGTATATATATATTGAGCCTCTCACGTCTGCTCCTTCCTATCTGCGGTTGGTTTGGATGATGTTGTAGAGTTTTGGTGCATTTCTATTTGGCTTTTTGGAACCTGTTTTTTTTTGTTTTTTTTTCTCTCTTCTTGCCATTCCTCTCCCTGGTCTGCAGTTGGGTCTTCTTTTTTCTCACGAGCTTGTTCTACCAACTTTACTTGCCCCTGGGTAGTTCCCTTTTGCTACTCACTCTTTTTCTACAAGTACTCATGGTCATATCTGTTATTATCTTTGCTGCGTTCCAACGCTTTCAGTCTCCACTGCATTTACTTTGATTATTGTTCCTCAGCAACTCTATTTCTAGCGACTATGGATCTCTTGCAGTCTAACAAATCTCAAGGAACTTCAGGGTCCGCTTCTGGAGGTCGGAAAGACCCTACTGGCAACAATAGCAAACGTCTCAAAAAAGACCCCTCCTCTCCCACCAAGTCTCCTCTTCCCATCACGTTAGAGGACATCATGGAGGAGTTGCATCTCTTCCGCCCATTCATGTCGGATACCACCACTACTCTCCAAAGAATCGAGGAAAAGTGGTCCGGTCTTGACACGAGACTCTCTGATGTTGAACAGAAGGTGAGCGATGCGCAGGATGTTATTGCTAAAGTTGACGCCCTTACCAAAGAAATCAATCAACTTAAAAAATCTACTGAGGATTTCGAAAATCGGAATCGGCGTAACAACCTGCGTATTTACGGAATTCCGGAGGGTTCAGAAGGCTCCGACATGATCTCCTTCTTGAAATCTCAGGTTTTGCAGATTGTTGGTCTCCCAAAATCAGTTGACTTTAATATTCAAAGAGCGCATAGATTAGGGCCTCAAAATGCATCATCTGCCACCAAACCAAGAGGTATCATTGCCTACTTTCTATTATACTCCGACCTTATGGCAATCCTCGCTGCAGGCAAACAACACAAGCAGATGTTCTGGTCTGGCCACAAGATTTTTTTCAGTCAGGATGTGTCTAAACCAACTGCTAGTAGACGCAAAGAATTCCTCGATCTTAGACCGGCCTTAAAATCCATGAACGCTCGATATGGCCTTATACACCCCTGTTTTTTCAAAGTGACTTACAAAGAAAGAACATTTTCATTTGACGATCCAGCTGACCTCCGGAAGTTTATTCATACCCATCGAGAGGAACACATGGATGTTGGCAAACATTAATTGTCTTGTTATTGTCTGCTGCTTAATATACCTTTTTTCTTTTATTCTAAAAATTATTATTATTTTTTTTAGGTCATACATACGTTGTGATTTATTGGTAATTGTTCCTTTGTCTATTTTCAGGTTCCTCCTGTGTGATGGTTAAGACCACCCGTTTGTCTATCTTGTCTGATGTATCCAGTTGATTTGTTCCCTTGTGGCCGGTAAGCCCCACCTCACTTTATCTCATTTGTTTGGATCGTCCTTTTTTTTTTGGAATATTTAATCCCTTC
This sequence comes from Triturus cristatus, assembly GCF_964204655.1. Classification (NCBI taxonomy): domain Eukaryota; kingdom Metazoa; phylum Chordata; class Amphibia; order Caudata; family Salamandridae; genus Triturus; species Triturus cristatus. Next base: position 1,199,459,477 of record NC_140593.1, read on the forward strand.
CTGTTTATTAGATGTTACACTGTTGATTTCTGTTCTCGACGCTCCTCCCAGTGGTGTGGTTGTTTTGGTTACTTGCTGTCCCCCCTCCCTCAACAATGTTACTTGTCCTCTTCTCATTGATCGCCATGACTAAAGCTTCCTGGCTTTTTGTCATCCTTTTTTTCCTAACTTTTTCGGGAGCCTTTGCTCCCTCTTTTTTCTGTCCTCTTTGTTTTCTCTTCTCTCTATACTTCCTCTCCTCTCTACTTTTTTCCTGGCAACATTACTCTTCTTTTGACTTTCTCCTAAACCTTTTTCTCTCTTTTTTTTTTTCTTTTTCTTCCTATTTTATCTCAACCTTTTGCACCGTACTTTTCCCTTAGCTTGTTCCTGCTGCGACCATTTCAAACGAATTCCTCTCCCTGGGCTGTCTTCTGCTATCTTTATCTCCTTACTCCCCTCCTCGCTAATTCATTCTCTATTCTCCTCCCCCTCTTACTTTATTTCATCCTTATATTTACTTCTATTTAACATTTACTCATGAAGGGTCTTCGGGTTATCTCCTGGAATGTTAAAAGTATTCGCAACCCTGTTAAAAAACAGCGAGTCTTATCTCATTTGGCGAGATTGAAGTGTCAAATTGCATTGTTGCAAGAAACACACCTCAAACAACAAGATCTGTCTTCACTGCGTAGGCAATGAGTAGGAGAAATTTTTTGTTCTCCAGCAGTCAATAATAAGAATGGTGTTGTTGGGGAGGAGCCTAGCGCGCAACCAAGATGGCCGCGTAGGTGCGAGGCTCCCGAGGACCACCACGACCTCCTGAATTAATCCTGGCTATATCCTGTCCTTGTTGAGGGGACTGCATCGGTGAACTCGAGCTGAGGCGCCATCCGTTTTTTCTTTTCGAATCGGACCCCGGACACCGGTGGGAGCACCGATTGAAGGTTGCGGCCTTCTCCGCGCTGGCCCCCCGGATTGGAGTAGTGGGGCGATCCGGGGACAAAGCGAACAACAGCGGCGGGCAGGGCTGGGCGACTCGCGTACCCCGTGCTTTCACTTTCGCTTTCGCGCTCTCCTTGCCCTCAAGCGAGGTAGGGTTGCGGAGCGGGGTGCGGTGGTGTGGCCTTGTCCAGGTGCCCGGCTGACCCGCCGGCCGCGAGTCGTCCCGCGGCCCAGTGGTCGCCCTCCCCCCCCCGGAACCCGTGAACTGGTTTATCGGCCCTTTCGAGGAGATTGGCACGACGGTGGGAGAGCAGGCATGTCCACCAAACAAGATGGCGACCGGGCGAAGGTGAAGACGACCCGCCGCGGCCCGGCGCCTCAATCCAACAGTATGGACCGCTACACCCTCCAGAAGGGATCTCCGGAGACATCGCGCACATCCCCGGCGGGCCCGACGGAGGCATCTGCTCAACCGGTGGATCTGACCCTCCGGGACGTCATGGGCGCCATCGCAGAGATGAAGGCCTCGGTGGACCAGCGCTTCGACACCCTAGCGCAAAAGATAGACTCGGTCCTGGTGGATGTTAGCCTTGTGAGGGCTGACTTGTCCAAAACCAACGACCGGGTCGATTCCCTGGCCCACACCACAACGAGCCTCACGACGGACGTGGTGGCCCTCCAAAAGGAGGTGCGCCGGCTTGGCCAGGCGAGCGCCCTGATGGACCGGCGACTGGAGGATTCCGAGGGTCGGGCCCGGAGGAATAACGTTCGCATTGTGGGAGTGCCGGAGGGACGAGAGGCGGAGGCGGCAGATCTTTTTGTGGAAGAATTGATCCTTACCCATCTCCAGCCCCGGGGGCTGAGTAAGCTTTTTGCGGTGGAACGTGCTCACCGGGTCCCTGGGGGCAGACCTAAGGCCGGTGCCCCGCCGCGGCCTCTCATTGCCCGGATTTTTAATTTTCGGGACAGAGACGCTATCCTGCAGACCTCCAGGCAACAGGGACCGGTCAAGCTTGATAACATGGATGTGCATTTCTACCCAGACTTTACTCCGGCGGTCCAAAAACTGAGATTGAGTTTTCTCGGAGTTAAACGTCGCCTACGGGACCTGAACCTTAAGTATTCAATGCTTTTTCCAGCTAAGCTAAGGGTGGAGGTGGATGGACGCACGCACTTTTTTGACCAACCCGAGGCGGCTGGGGACTGGTTGGACACTCTACCTGGAGATCGGGGCCGAGGGGGTGGGGGGGGTGCGGTTGGCGGGGAGGGCCCGCCGGATCAGAACTGAGGGGTGAAGAATAGGCCTTGCTCTGGACAACATTCCTTTACCATTTACTGATCGTTTAGGTTCCCCTCCGATGGAGGTCGTATGGGGTCTGTTGGGGGCTTCCCTCCTCCTCTGGGGGACTAGTTAGTTTTCATCTATGGGGCGACAGGCACACTGCACTTTGGGGGGGCTGTCTGGGCTCATGCAGGGGTGCAGGGAGGGGGGAGTTCTGTTGGGATGGGGGGGTGGGGGGGGTGTGTTGTTTGTTTGCACCGCAAGGCAAGCCCTTTACTGTATTGTTGCTCTCGAGAGGCTCTGTGGGGGACGACTGATTGCTTCTACGTATGATGGGGGGTAGGGATTTGACTGTGTTGTCATGGAATGTTAACGGCCTGGGGGACAGGATTAAGCGTGGTGTGGTCCTGCAGTACCTGAAACGTATCTCACCAGATGTTATCTTCCTGCAGGAGACACACCTTATAGGTAACTCCTTCCATGCCATGAATCGGCGAGGCTATCGTTTGGTGGCCCACTCGGGCTTCACCTCGGGCTCGCGGGGGGTGGGTATCATGATTAAGAACTCGCTCCCGTTGGAGATTGATGAGGTGCGCCATGATGAGAGGGGACGCTACACTGTTCTGGTGGGTAGAATGGAGGGTAGAGTGTTTGTTTTTATATCAGTGTACGTCCCGCCTGGGTTACAATCTACTACATTTGCGGATTTGGGGCGCCTCCTCCTGGACCTCCCGGGTGGCCTGCTGGTGGTTGGGGGGGACTTTAATGCGGTAGTTTCTGGGTCTATGGATCGCCATCCCCCTAGGGACCTCCCCCGGGCACAGGCCTGGCTGTCCGGCCTTTTAGATACTTTGGGCCTGGTGGATTGCTGGCGACTAAAGCATCCCGCACAGCGGCAATACACCTTCCACTCGGGTGCCCATGGTAGCCTCTCGCGGCTTGATTATATCCTTGTCCCGGCGGCCTATGCTGGGAGGGTGGGAGAGGTGTGCCATCTGGCGCGGGGCATTTCAGATCACTCCCCAGTACTGTTACACTTCGATGTCTTCCCTAGGGGGGAGGGCAGGGTGGCTCCAATCAATGCTTGGTACTTGCGTAACCCCACTATTCGTGCCGACTTGATCAAATCCTTACAGCGATATTTTGATGAGAATGTGGGGTCTGTCCCTTCGGCCATCTCCCTGTGGGAGGCTTTTAAGGTAGTTCTCAGAGGGGAGGCCCTCTCCTCTATCTCCCATGCCAGGAGGCGCGAGCGGGAGGAGGTAACCCGGGTGGAGGCCGAGATTGCGGAGCTGGAGGGTGACCTGGGGAGCGGGGTAACAGACGCCAAGTTGCATGTTCTGCACCTCAAGCAGGCGGCCTATAGGGCCCTCGTCACGGAGGCGGCCAGGGGCCTCAGTAGAGAGCAACAGGGGCGACTGTATGATGTGGGTGATAAGGCTGGTAAATTGATTGCGTGGTTGGACAAGAGGGAGAGAGCGAGTCGTGTGGTTCCTTTGATTGAGGGGATGGATGGTGTGCCTGTCACCGAGCCGGAAGCCATTGTCTCCTGCTTCGCGGATTACTTCCGCGAGGTGTACTCCCCGGTTTCTCCCTGCTCGGAGGAAGATTCCCATGCCCTGCTTCGGGACATCGCGCTGCCCTCCCTTACGGTGGAGGACAGGGATTTGTTGGACGCTCCTCCCACCTCGGACGAAATTGCCCTGGCTATTCGCTCGGTCGCATCCGGCAAGGCCATGGGCCCCAATGGTATCCCCATCGAGCTTTACAAGCTGCGACCGGATGTACTGGCGCCCCACCTGCGCGCCATGTTCCTGGCGGCCCACTCGCAGGGTTCCCTCCCGCCGGACCAGCGTCTGGCTACAATCGTGGTGATCCACAAAGAGGGGAGACCCCGTGAGCGGGTTACATCCTATAGGCCTATCTCGCTCTTGAACGCGGAACCCAAAATCCTCGCCAAGGTACTGGCCAACCGGCTGGTTGGCGTGGTGGGGGATTTGGTCCACCAAGACCAATCCGGCTTTATACCCCATCGCAACACGGCTCTTAATCTGCGACGCTTGCATGGGGTGCTCGCGCGTGTCCCGTTTGTGCGGGAGCCGGCCATCTTGGCGTCCTTGGACGCCACCATGGCGTTTGACACACTTGAATGGCCATACATCTGGGCGATGCTGGCGAAATTTGGATTTGGACCGGGATTCATTAGCTGGGTCAAATTGTTGTATTCGGGCCCATTGGCGCAGGTGGTGGTGAATGGGCGAGTCTCGGCCCCCTTTGCGCTGGGGCGGGGCACGCGTCAGGGTTGCCCCTTGTCACCGCTCCTGTTTGCATTGGCCTTGGAGCCCTTGGCGGAGTGGCTGCGGTGGCACCCCTCCATCCGTGGTCTCCGCTGGACCCCCGAGCATGAGGACCGCGTGTCCCTCTACGCCGATGATATCCTTTTGTATCTCGCCTCCCCGCGTAACTCGCTGATTGTCCTGGTTGATGTTTTGCGCTCCTTCGGTCGTAACTCAGGCCTTGTCATCAACTGGGCGAAATCCTGCGTGTATGTGCTCTCCGGGGAGGCTCCGGCCCTACCACGGGACTGCCCGATCCAGATTGCCTCCCAGGGGTTCCGGTACCTGGGTATATATATTACTCTAGACCCGGAGGCCCGCTACGAGCGGAACTTGCTACCCCCCCTCCAGCGCTTGCGGGAGGACGTTGCGCGCTGGCGGCGTCTTCCGCTTTCGCCGCTTGGCCGAGCGGCCTTGTTTAAGATGATGTCCTTGCCGCGCTTTCTGTATGCGCTTCAGAACACTATGGACTTGGTTCCGGCGCGCTACTTCCGTGAGGTGGAGAGCCTGCAGCGGCGCCTGTTCTGGGACGGGAGGCCGCGTATTGCTCTGGCTAAATTGACGCTCCCGTGGTACGATGGGGGGGCTGCCCTCCCGGACATTAAACGGTATTACTGGGCCTCCCAGCTAGCTGCGATTAATCATGGCCTTTACGGGCCCGCCCTGAACCCGGCATTTGAAATGGACAAGATGCTCCTGCCCGGTGGCGACTACAATCGAGCGCTCTACTCTGGCGCGCCCGACTCCCGTCTGACGGGACCGACGCGTGTCATGGTGCGTGTCTGGCACGCGGCTAATGCAGCGATGGGTTGGAAGGACCGTTTGACCCGGGCGACACCGCTATATGCGTCTGAGAGGTTGGGCTCCCTGTGGACATCGAAGGGCTTCGAGAAGTGGGACACGATCGGAATCAGCACAGTGGGAGACCTCTGGACAAGGGGTGGATTTAAAACTTTTGAGACGCTGCGGACGGAATTTCAGCTGCAAGGCAGTGAGTACTTTCGGTACTTACAAGTCCGCCACGCGCTGGGCTCCGTCTTCCCTGATGTCGCGTCTGTTCCGGAGTCTTCCCCCCTGGAGGACAGAGTGCTGGATGGCCATGTTCCAGACAGCACGATCTCCCTTATATATAAAAAACTGATCAACGACAGATCGTGCCTGCTGACTAGTCTCCGCGAGGCCTGGGTTGCCGACGGGCTGGAACTGGACGACGAGGACTGGATTTCCGCGGTGGCCTCTCCGAAGGAGGTGGCCATCCCGGCTCGCCTTCGCTTCGTCCAGCTTAAGATCCTCCACCGGGTTTACGTGACGGGGCCAAGGCTTCTACGTATGGGCTTTGTTGGTGACGGATTGTGTAAGCGTGGCTGTGGTGCCTTGGCAACTTTCATGCATATTCTGTGGGAATGCCCACAGGTGGAGCGATTCTGGCGTGGTGTGCATGAGGTCCTGCGTGTGGTGACGCGTGTTGCGCTGTTGCCTGAAGCGAGGAGATGCTTGCTGAATGTGTGGGAACCAAATGACTATTCGGTCCCGCAGACGCGGTGGGTGACTCTGGGATACATGATAGCTAAGCGTGACATTGCTCAATTGTGGGGATCCCAGAGACCCCCGGCGGTGTCGGCCTGGAAAGAACACATGGATTGGTGTATGTTTCGTGAAAAGGTGGTGTATGTTGCGAGGGGTAAGCCTGGGGCGTGGGTGAAAATCTGGGGCCCCTGGAACGCCTATCGCGGGGGTATTTGTGAGCCGCCACTGCTACCGGCCGCCTCACCGGCTCCGTCCCCTTAGCCGACCCCCTCCCCCAGCCGCGGGCATGTGGTTCCCCTGTCCCTGATCTATTCCCATTCCCCTCTTCAGAGTTTGGCTGCTGGTTGGGATCCCCCACTTAAGGAGCACGTGCCGTCACTTTGGATGGCGGGTTGCCTTGCGGGTGTGGTTTTTTGTGTTGTTCTGTTTGGAAAAAGGAAACCGTATTGTGGGCTTGGAGTTATGGGGCCTGCGCTATTGATATCTCCTGATTTACCGATCTGCACCGCCAAGAGACTCTTACTGTAGGTATGTCATATGCTTCTGCCACTCTAGCGGCCGGCCGGATGGTTGTAGGCCCATACTTGTAACCTTTTTTAACATGTAATAAACGGTTTAAAAAAAAAAAAAAAAAAAAAAAAAAGAATGGTGTTGTTATTTTGTTTCACAAAACGTTAAATGTTCAGTTACATAATGAGTTTCACGATAACAATGGTAGATGGCTGTTTTTAAATACCACTGTTAATGATACACAACTTTCCTTTTGTAATGTTTATGGTCCTAATGGCATTGATTTAGCTTTTTGGAATGAATTTTCTACTCTTCTCTCTTCGCATGCATCTGACAGCTTAATTGTGGGTGGTGACTGTAACCAACTCATGGACCCCTTTCTGGATCGGAAGTCACAAACCAGATACGTTCCCAACAAGATGCAAAAATCCTTTTATAGAGCCATTTCCTCTAGAGGTCTAATAGACACATGGAGAATCACCCACCCCGACACGTTAGAATTCTCCTTCTTTTCCCCTGTTCACAAATCCTACTCCCGAATCGACTACATTTTCCTTACACAACACGCCTTGCAATTCATGTCTAACTCAGAAATTGGCTCCATCCTCATTTCAGACCACGCCCCCGTCATTTTAGATCTGGGTTACCCTACACCCTCTCCTTCCTCTCGTCGCTGGCGCTTTAATAATTCTCTTCTCTTAGATTCCCAATTTGTTGAACAATTTACATCATTTATAGAAGAGTTTTTCCTTAACAATCTTCCCTCTACTCCTCACTTTCATTCCATTTGGGATGCCTTCAAGGCTGCTGCACGAGGATTTATTATTGTTTATGTATCTCAGAAGAAGAAGAAAGCTCTCCTTCAGTCTTCCCTTATTCTTAAACAGATTAAAGACCTCGAACATCAATATTTCACAACAAATTCTACTGATACATTATCCTCTCTTATTAAAGCAAAAATGCAATACAATAAACACTCATGGGATTCTGCCAGTAATAATCTTCTCAAATTTAATGCAAAGATGTATGGTGGTCGGAACAAGGCGGGTAAATCACTTGCAAACTATCTTAAAATCAAGAAGCAAAAATCCAAAATTAATGCTATTAAAGATAATCAGGGAGTTTGTCACTCTACAAATGACAAAATTCTTGAGTGTTTTGTTCATGTACTATACTTCCCTATACACTCCAGAATCCAATCCGTCTTCTGCGCAAATTGATTCCTTTTTTCAAGCTATCCCTAAAACTCCCGAAACTTCTATAAACCTCACATCCCTAGATACTCCTATATCAGATAATGAAATAGTCAACGCCATTACTCTGTTGCCCAAAGATAAATCCCCTGGTCCGGATGGCTTTACTGTTCGCTTTTTTCTTCACTTTAAATCAATCTTAATACCCCACTTACTCTCACTGATTAATTACTTTCTTATTACAGGTAAATCCGCTGGCTCTTTCACTCAGGCTATGTTATGTTTGATACCTAAGAAGGACAAAGATCCTTCCATGTGCAAAAATTATAGGCCTATCTCCTTAATCAACACTGATTGTAAAATTTATGCTAAAATTCTAGCTATTCGCATTAATAAAGTTATCCCTGATCTTATTAATATTTATCAATCAGGGTTTGTAAAGGGTAGATCAATTACTGACAACTCAAGAACCTTTCTTAATATCATTCACCTTGCTTCAAGGATGGATTCTCCTGTTGCAGCTATTACATTAGATGCTGAGAAAGCGTTTGATAGGGTGAGCTGGGACTTTATGTTTGGAGCATTGAGATGGCACGGTTTCAGTCCCCATATCATTCAGCATATCCATTTGCTATATTATGCTCCTTCCACTTCCATTTGGGTCAACGGCTCGCAATCTAATTACTTCTCTCTCCATAGAGGTACTAGACAGGGTTGCCCCCTCTCCCCTCTTCTCTTCATTCTTGCTTTAGAACCTTTTCTGGAAAAAATTAGTCGCTCATTGTCCTATACGGGCTTCAAATTTCAGAATATCGATATTAAATACACTGCTTATGCTGATGATATTCTTCTTTACATTTCTAACCCATCTACTTCCTTGCCTTCTCTTTTCACCTTATTAAATGAATATTCTTTAGTTTCTGGTTACAAGTTAAATATAGATAAATCTGAGGTTTTGCCCCTAAATAAATTCTGCCTTCCTCACATGTTTCAAGGTTCTGGCTTTGAATGGAATCCCAGGAACATTAAATGTTTAGGTGTCCTATACGCGAATACTATCAGAGAAACCATCAATATTAATCACTCAGACATTCTGAAAAAGTTATCTAATATCATTGAGGGTTGGTCCCCTCTCTTACTATCCTGGTGGGGAAGACTTTCCACCATTAAAATGATGCTCCTTGCCATTGTCAATTTTTATCTTTCAATGCTTCCCATCTCTCTCCCGCTCCTCTTCTTCAGAACCATCAATCGAATATTTGTAAAATTTTTATGGAACAATCATAAAGCTAGGATTTCTTTATCCCGGCTTCAACAACCTAAAGATCTAGGAGGAATTAACTTTCCCAATATTCGCAGATACCATTCTGCTTTCACGTTAAAACAGATTTGGCCTTTTCTTTCAGACTCCTCATGCTCTACCTCAACTGCCTGGAGTTCTATCGAACTTGCGCAAATCTCACCTTTTTCATTTCTTACAGCAACTCGTCTGTCTCAGCCTCCAAAACGCTTTATCACCCCCATATTTAAACATTCTAAAGCTCTCGCTCTTTTGCTGTCTCGCTTCTTTACTTTTCATATCGATTCTCATTCCCAGACCCCGATTTGGTATAATAAATTCTTAAAAATCCATAATAGGGCACTATTTTGGAAGGAGTGGATCGATAAAGGCATCATTGCTTACGATCACTTACTTAAAAATAACTCACCGAGGGACTTCTCAGACATTCGCGAATCTTTTCAGGTCTCTAATACACATTCCTCCCAATACCCTTTGTTAAAAAATGCCTTGGCCTCAGCACTTTCTCAAAACATCCTTCAGCCCATTAATGATGCGATCCTCCCCCCTGCACCAGATTTTTCTACTCCTCTTAGAGCTGCTGCTATATACAAAATGCTCTCCCTTTCACAGGTCATTAGGGTTAAATCAAAGTTAGAACTCATATGGGAACAGGATTTAGCTCAGGAATTTTCCTATCAAATCTGGAATTCTATCTGGTCAAAAATACACACAGCTTCTCGCTCCGCAAGCACCACACAGACCTTATATTTTTTTTACAATAGACTCTTCTTCACCCCTTCCGACCTTCATAAATTTAGATTACTTGACTCCAAGAAGTGTTGGTCCTGTTCACATGCCAATAGTGATTTCCTCCATATGTTTTTTCACTGCCCCTTGGTTAAATCCCTCTGGTCTCATGTATGGTCTAAGCTTAATGATATTTTAAATACAGACGTACCTTTTGACATTGCACATATCTTTTTAGGTGGCTCTTCTCCTCTTTGGAATGTTTCTTGTAATGTACGAAAGTTTATAGATTTGTTTACAGCTATTTCCTTTCAGATCATCACAACTAATTGGAAGGACACATCAAAAATCTCATATAATGCTTGGTGGAATCTGTTATGCCACCATCATAGACTTGATCGTGCATATGCCACCTCCTTACCTTTATTAATCAAAAAGGATCTGTTATGGTTACCACTTACTGATTTTCTTTCTAGACATGTTACTTGACTACTATATATTGAATGTTTATGATTTGTTGCTCTTTTTCTTCTCCCTCTCCTCTTCTCTTTTTTTTTTTTTTCCTTTTTCTTCCTTTTTCTTCTCTTTCTTCCTTTCTCTTTTTCATTTTCCTTCTTAAAAAGAAAATCAGCAAAAGCTTTTTGTAATTGGTATAGCTTTTATATCCCTTTTTGGGACTTATTATCTGTATTGATGTTCTACTTTGTCTATTATATTCAATAAAGCTTTCTAAACTCAAAAAAAAAAAAAGTATCAACAACTGCTTTCAAGCAACCTGGAAAAGCTGCAGCTACACAATCAAGTGTTTCTGAAAAAAATATGCCACAGGACGATATGCTGTTCCATTCTTTTGTGTTAGATATTAAACTTCACAACCATCTCTTTCGTAACAGAATAATACAAAATCCTTGTTGGAATCTGGCATTTCTAATGCTGGTGCACGACAAAGGCTATTTCGCAACTCAACACATGCTCTCATTTTTTCTTCGTCCAATTGAATCGGATCTGTCACATCTTTGTGAGTCAATTTCTGTAATGGCTTTGCTATCAATGAAAATCCATTGTTTTCAGCATCCAACCATACCCACAAACATTTGAATTTCTTTCTGTACCTTGGGAGGTTTCATTTGCAAGATCACATTTATTCGCTCTGGTGACACTTTTCTGACTCCTTTTTCAATTTTGTGCCCCAAATAAAGTACCTCCTTTTGGCAACATTTTAATTTTGCTGGTGACACGATATGCCCACCTACTGCCAAATGGTTCAGCAGAGCAATAGTATCTGTTACACAAGCTTCTCTCATCTTTGATGCAACCAGCAAATCATCGATGTACTGAAGTAGCACAGAGTTATTGGGCATTACCAATGACTCTAAGCACCTCTTCAAAATCTGATTGAAGATTGAAGAGCTTTCAGTATACCCTTGAGGAACTCTGCACCATGCCAAGACACACTCTCCAAACTGGATAAGTATTGGCTATCCGGATGCAAGGGTGTCACATAGAATTTGATAAAGAATTACTGCTGGTATGGCACTATTTGCGAACAGGGTACTGCTATCTGATACATTTTCCTTAAATCTAGGACAATTAAAAAATTCCTAGCTAATGTAAAGGAAAGTTTCCATTCTATTAAGGACACAGAGGCGAGGATTAGGCTTATCTCTCTTCACTTTTATTATAATCAAATTACTCCAGCAGCAATTTTAAGTTTATAAGAATCATCAGAAAAAACCAACATCTCCCATGAACACTAGGGAGTGACATCAACATATTTCAACCAATAATATTACAGTCCATTGTATAACATCCTGTGTAGACCTTCCAGATTCCTCTTTCTTCTTGTGATGGCTGTCAATCGCCATTTTTACAGTTCCAGTTTGTTAGAGTCTGCCCCTGTAATAAAGGGATACCCATAACTTGCTATGGTAACAAAATTTCAAGTATCATAACACAACAAGATTCAAATTTATCATAATGTAAAACAGATTATTACATCATTTTTAATTCGGTAATAATATCAACTTGTCTCCAATAAAGGGAAAGGGAGAATTTCTTCCCAAGAATTCCTAGGGTGGGCTAATCCTCGCCTCCGTGTCCTTAATAGAATTGAAACTTTCCTTTATGTTAGCTAGGACATTTTTCATTCTATGTCAGGACCCAGAGGCGAGGATTAGGCTAGTTCAAAGCTTATCCACTACCACGCTTGCCAGAGGGGTAACCGGTCTAAAATAAAAGGTTTTAAAGGTGGAATCATTTGACCAGTATGCCACATTGAGGATATCCTCAAGACGGGCTCCTAGACAGAATGCCTTTGAGGCCATGGCCCCTCTGACTGAGTGGGGTCCAAAACGGGAAGTATCAATCCCTGCTTCTTGTATAACCCACCTGACCCATCTGGCAATCGTAGGAGACTAAACCGTTTTGTGAGGTTCGGTGAGTGCAATTAGTAATTGTTTCTCCTAATGAGGGCGGAGTTCTTCAGTCATAACTTCATAAGCCTTAATAGTGCAAACCCAACATAATTTAGGATTTCCTTGTAAAGCTGGGTAACAAACAGATGTAGAATTAGATTTCGTTCTACGGGAAATAAGAAAAAAAACTTTCTGGGATAAACACTACCCTGGTATATCCAGGGCTCGGACATCCGAAACTCTGCAACAGGATAACAGACATAGAAGCATTGCCAATTTTGCTGACAGTTGCTTTCTGGACATATATTTATTATGAGACCAAGACTGAAATAATGACAGGACCTTGTTAACATCCCATAAGGATGTGTATTTGGGTTCAGGAACAACTGAAAGTCTAATTCGCCGTAACAGTTTTCTGACCAACAGATGTTCCCCGACTGGGTGACCATCCACATGCAAATGACCTGCTGAAATTGCTGATCTGTAAGCATTGATCGATCGGTAAGCGAAACCCTGAGAAGCCAGGCTTGCTAGGAAGTTTACCACATGGACAACATCGGCCCCCAAGGGATCAGTTTGGTGTTGATGACACCAACATAACCATCGCAGCCAGGTGGAGTTATATCGTCTGTTTGTATTATCTGTCCAGGCCTTAGCGAGCAAGGAAGAAGCTTCTGTTCAAAGGCCTGGGACTTGCCAACGTTGCCTGAAACCCTCCAGGCCATTAAACGAAGTGATCCGGCTACGACCAGCAGGTGAGGATTGTCTTATGGATCCCAGAGGAGATCCGGAAACTGGGGTAGAAGGATTGGAAAATCCCAAGAAAGTTCAATCATCACAGGAAACCAGACTAGAGATCTCCAAATTGGGGTTATCTCCACTACTTCCGCCTGCGGACCTGTGCCGTCAACCTGTTTATCATGATGAACGGGGGAAATGCATACGCTTGTTCCTTGCTCCAAACTTGTAGGAAGACATCCAAGGCTGTCACCTGTGGATCCGGTCTCCAACTGCGATACCTGTCAAGCTGGAAGTCCAGCCGGGACGCAAATAGGTAAATGGAGAAAGGACCCCACCTGTTCTGGATTTGTCAAAAGATCTGTGGATTCAATTTCCACAGGCTGACATCTCTCCAATGGCGATAGTGTCAGTCAGCTACCTGATTGGAGCTCCCAGGAAGATGCTCTGCTGATAAGGAAATTTGATTGGTTAGACAATACTTCAAAGGGACCAGGCTAGGTCCAACAGTGTCTTTGACCTCATCCCTCCTAGGTGATTTACATAGTTACTGCTGCCACATTGTCCATTTTGAGGAGCACGGAACATTTCACTTTCTGTTTGGTCCAACAGTGGATCGCGAAGGATCCCGCCATCAACTCCAATCAATCAATCAGAGATTTATAAAGTGCGCTACTCACCCCTGAGGGTCTCAAGGTGCTGGGGGGTGGGGGAATGCAGCTCCAGTTCAATCGAAGAGCCAGGTCTTGAGGTTCTTCCTGAAGGTGTGGAAGGTGGGGCAGCGTCTGATGTTGACAGGGAGCTCGTTTCAGGCTTTGGCTGTGACATAGAAGAAAGCTCTTCCACCTGCTATGGTTTGGCGAATGCAAGGGGGCTCTGCGAGGTCGAGGTCTGCGGAGCGAAGGTTCCTCTTGGGAACATGAAAGGAGACTCTCTTGTTGTGGTACTTGGGTCCGATGTTGTGGAGGGATTTGTAGGTGTGGGTGAGCAGTTTGAAGGTTAATCTCTCCTCTCGAAGGGGAGCCAGTGGAGCCGCGTAGGTGTTGGGTCATGTGTTCGTGCCGTGGGGTTCCGAGGACGAGTCTGGCTGTGGCGTTCTGGATCGTTTGGAGCCTGTGGAGAAGAGTTTTGTTGATTCCGTCGTACAGGGCGTTGCCGTGGTCCAGTCTACTGGTTATGATGCTGTGTGTGATGGTTTTTCTGCATTCTGGGGGTATCCATTTGAAGGTCTTGCGGAGGATCCAAAGGCAGTTGAAGCTGGTGGAGGCAATGGAGTTGATCTGGCGGGTCATGGTGAGAGAGGAGTTGAGGATGATGTTGAGGTTCCATGGGTGGTCTGTTGGGGTGGGCGGACTCCCGAGGGCTACCAGGTGTTGTCCCAGGCGGAGGTGGAGGGCCCGAGGATAAGGACCTTGGTCTTCTCCGAGTTGAGCTTCAGGCAGCTGCTTTTCATCCAGGCGGCTACGTCTCTCATTCCTTCCTGGAAACAGAGTCTGGTGTCTTTGTTGTTCTTCGTGAGGGAGAGGATGAGCTGGGTGTCGTCGGCATGTGATACTATGCTAAGCCCTTGTTGTCTCACGATGGCGGCGAGGGTGGCCATGTAGATGTTGAAGAGCGTGGGGCTGAGCGATGATCCTTGGGGAACAGTTGATCTGTGTGGGTTGGGAGAGGAATGGAGGGAGTCTGACCCTTTGGGTTCTGCTGGAAAGAAAGGATCGGATCCAGGAGAGGGCGGTTCCTCATATCCCAGCGTCATGAAGTCTGGCTGCGAGAGTGCGATGTGAGACGGTGTTGAAAGCTGCGGAGAGGTCTAGTAGGATGAGGGCTGCCGTGTGCCCCTGGTAGTAGTATGCAGATGTCAACGGTGGCATTGAGGAGGGCCGTCTCAGTGCTGAGGTTGCTGCGGAATCCGGACTGGGAGGCATCTAGGATGGAGCTCTGTTCGATGAAGGCGGTCAGATGGGTGTTTACGAGTCTCTCGGTAACTTTGGCAGCGAAGGGGAGGAGCAAGATGGACCAGAGGTTTTTCAGGTTTGTCGGGTCGCCCGTGGGCTTCTTGAGGAGGGGTTTGACCTCTGCCTGCTTCCAGTCATCAGGGAAGATGCCAGATACGAAAGAGGTGTTGATGGTACGTCCGAGTTCGGGTGCGATGGCAGTTTATGCGAAGAGAGCATTCGACGGAAGACCATTTTACACCTGTACAGAAATCCCTACAATGCGCGCCCCATCCGGACCTGCTGACATCTGACTCGATTATGAGATGGGTTTGAGAGCTGAAAATCGCTCTACCATTCCAGGCTTCCATGTGGCTTAGCCACCAACCCATCTCTTCTTTCGCTTCGGTGAGAGAGGAATCATCTGCGAGTAAGACAGACCCTTCCGAAGATGTTTGATTTTCAAATGTTACAGGGTCCTGTAGTTGGGAGGACCCAGAAAAATCACCTGGATAGAGGACGACAAGAGTCCCACTATCCTCGCCAAGTGCCAAAGTGAAGTGACATATGGGACTTGGACATTGTCCTCCGCAATTCATGTTGAATTTTGGATAGCTTCCTCGTTGGTAGACTGAGAGTTGCTTCGGTTGCATTTTCCAGGAAGCCCAAAAATTCCATTGATTGGGATGGGATCGGGGCTGACCTGCTCTTGTTTATTACGAAGCCTAATGAGTCCAAAAATTTACAGCCGTCTGCAAATGTTTGGAAAGTCGAGTTGGGCATTGGTCCATAAACAGGATATTGTCGAGATAAACAATAAGTCTCATCCCTTGAGCCCGTAAATGTTCGACAACCAGCTTCATCAGCTTGGTGAAGCACCAAGGAGCTGAGGAGAGACCGAAAGGAAGGGCGGTGAACTCGAAAACTTGGGACTCCCAGCAAAATTGTAGAAATCGTCTGTGTGGGGGAAAAATGGGTACCGCCAAATAGGCGTCCTTCGGATCTAAGCTGACCATCCGGAGATTTGGAGCAGGTCTTGAAGGAGGTGAATACCCTCCATTTTGAAATGACCATAGAGTAGCTAAGAGTTGAACTCTTTG
The DNA here is from genome assembly GCF_964204655.1 of Triturus cristatus. NCBI lineage: Eukaryota > Metazoa > Chordata > Amphibia > Caudata > Salamandridae > Triturus > Triturus cristatus. The sequence continues at coordinate 1,199,475,464 of NC_140593.1, forward strand.
AGATTGATAACCGCGCGCTGACCGCTGTCTCTCTTTTCCACTAGGGAAATGTTGCTGACAAAACCCCAAGGGTGAATTACTGAACGAGCTATTGCCCCTTTCTGCAAAAGATTGTCCACTTCCTGACTCACCATCGTTCTCTGTTCGGGGGGAAAACTTCCTTCAATTTGACTGAAAACGTGCCAACCACCCCCGATGGAAATCCCCATAGAATCCTAAATTCTACCTTGAGTATTGTTGAAGATGCCTCTGTGGCCGCCTCTGCCTCCCCGATGATAGGGGTAGGACTTGGTTTAGTAGAAATTCCCAAATTTTCCTGGATCCTGCCATTGGCCACGTCTGAAGTCGCTATCTTTGGAGGCTGTTGGGAATGGACAGCCGGACGAACGCCCCCTACCTCGTCCGGCGGAGGCAAAAATACGGGGGGTCAAGATTCTTTTAATTGAAGATTGCGCCTTGTCCAAAGAATTGAAAGTATTGACAAATTTGCCCAATTCCTTTATAAATGGATCTCCGAACAAATTCCCCTGGGCTATCGTCCCTGCCTCTGATGTAGAGAGCTCCCCCAGTTTTGGGTCAATCTTATTGAGGAGTGACCTACGCCTCTCTCTGGAGATCACGCAGTTTGCATTTCCCAGAAATATTATAGCCCGCTGGGCCCAGTTGGACAGTATGTCTGGGGCTATGAGGCCTTGGCATCCTCCGTCATATCCCTGGTTTTCGCCAGGGGCCTGGCAACATCCAGGAGCTTATCCTTGCATGAGCGCCAGGAACGATCAATCCCTTTTTTGGGGTTGCGCACAAATTTAGCGTGAAAAGTGGCAATTTTGGGATCTATCTCTGGTGTTGGGGCTACTTTCCCTTCCAGGGCAGGACGGGCACATTCTGCTTTGAGGCAGCTCCTCACTTTTTTGTCTAAAGGTTTCTTGAGCCGACTGGCCATGTAGGCCTTCACTTTGGGAGCCGGACACCATTCTGCTGATCTAGGGTGCAGGAGGTCGTCTGGATTAAATAAATCCCCGTGGGTGGTTAAGTCGGTGTCCGCAGCAAGGTCCGACCCTCCCAGGGAATTGGTCGTCGGGTGCCATGGTCTAGAACCATCCCCATCAGAATTGTTGGGTGAGTCATCCCCGTCCCCTAAGTCCATCTGCGGCAGTGAGAGCAGAACCACCCCCGGGGGGCCTGGTGTCTGGGCTTCTAGGATGGGTTAGGCATCTAGAAAAGCTTTCTTAAGGCGTGCAAAAGCATCCAAATCAACCCCAGGGTCATCTGTGCGTTTACACTTCTCCACACTCTAGGGAGGGACGCACGGTGGGTTAGATGCCTGTCCAGGAGTTCAGAGGCACATTAGAATCTTCCCTCGCTTTGAGGGCTTGCTGACAGTTCACTTGGAGTGCTGCCAGTCTCTTCTCCAGGGGGGACACCGCCTGCATTACCGTCCATGAACTCGCAGAACTGGTCATCAATAGGAAGGTAGGTAACCTCCTCCTCTTCCATATAGTACCCAGCTTCCTCGTATTCCATGAGGGTTACAATTAATTATGGGAAAGATTCCCACTTAAACTAAGGGGTTTAGAGACTTAAAGACTAATTAATTTAGGGTAAGTCTTACAGACAGATAATTGCAGGGACTGCCCCCCTATGTTTCTGTGGGGTAAAGTACCTGGGGTGTCCCTTTTTCAGTGACACAAATGCCTTACCCCGCAGGGTGTTTTCCCTACAGGCAACGGCTCGTGTAATGGACTCACTACGCAAGTGCAGAAACAGCTGTCATCAATTTATTCTGCAGCTCGCGTGTGATTCCCTGTCAGTTTCAATACACTTTGGACACGCGCGCTCCTTCAACCTTCCCCTCATTTTCCAATTGCAGCCGGAACAATGTGTCAGCTTCAAAGAGAGAAACTGATGTGTTCTGGCTGCCGGGGTAGAGGATGCGCTGCGCGTATATAAAACAACGTGGCCCCCCTGCAGGTCAGAAGACCGCACTGCGTCACAAGCCTCAAAAGGAACAGCCGCGTAGGACCGAGAGCTCACGCGGCGAAAATGACACAAATAAACAGTAATTAGGAGCGACCGTAGAGTGGGAAGCTTCCGCAGCACTCACAATACCAAAGAAGTCAAACAGAATAAAAAAGAGCAGCGAAGAAAGAGGAATCTGGAAGGTCTACACAGGATATTATATAATGAACTGTAATATTATTGGTTTAAATATGTTGATGTCACTCCCTAGTGTTCATGAGAGATGTGGTTTTTTCTGATGATTCTTATAAACATAAAATGGCTGCTGGAGTAATTTGATTATAATAAAAGTGAAGAGAGATATGCCTAATCCTCGCCTCTGGGTCCTGACAAGGAATCCTAAACTTTCCACACAGTTTCTTAATTCCCATAAAAGGTGAATTTCAAGGACTGCTTTGTATCTCTTTAAAATACCTAATCATCATTTCAATCACAGGCGTTACTCCAGCAATTGTTTCAGGACCCATTTTGTAAAACACAACACCTGACCCAACCCTTTCCATAACCCCAAACAATGTCCATCATAAGAGTCCAATGTCCGTTGCCCAAAAACCCCAACTTTTCCCCAACTCCCAATTCCCACCCACCAAAAAAAAGATTAAAAAGGGGCAAGGCAACTGAGTTTTTGGGGCGGGCTCGCCGGATCTTGTTACTCTCCAGGGCGTTTATCTGTTCCTCTAGGCAGGCCATCCGGAGGAGCATGCAACGCTTAAATGCCTTGCAGTTGCATGCACAGGGGTGGGCAGCAGTGTTCAAGAAAGAAGGGCGGCGGGTGGCTGCCAGACCACGGCGCCATACCACTGGAGGCACTGAGGGGGCCTGGCTGCTGCCTGCTCCTGCGCCAGAACCACCAGCCGCCGAAATTCTGTACAGATGGCCTCCAGCTTCCGTTGTTAGGCCATAGCTGCTAACTCCATCCTGTTTGCTTGTTTTGATTGGGGAGGAGTAGCTTTATCAAGAAAGAAAAAAGACAATTGTAACCAATACTCTTAGCAAAACAGTAACACAAAATTAATTCTACACATAAAATTATAGTGGCACAGTAGCACTAGCAAGCACAGTATATAACACTTCCTTGGCCTCTAACATTTGTGGGAGTTTCAGGCATTACTAGGCACTATGGAGCAACAAGTCTTCTTCTCTCTCTCTTCTTTAGCTAAATTAGCCGTGAAGAAATGCCTGCTCAGTCAGCTTGTGCCCTAGACTGACATACTTGTGTCGCAGACTCACGTTATTTTTGTTTACTACTGTCCGCAGGTTGGGAAACTGTAGTCTACAACTACACAATTATCTTCTTTTTCTGTTATGGCCATACTCTGTTACATCGATGGCAACTACTCAATTTCACTTTCACCCTGACTACTACAACAAGGCAGATGATATCTGATCTGAATGATTATACATGGGACAATGTAAGGTACTATTGATTGATTGTGTAACCATGCAGTCGATAGGCCACCCATTGCTGACACGGTCGAAATGACATTGGTAGGGAGTGGGCCTCAGAGTCGGAGGGAGGTGATTGATAATGGGTGGGTATGGGTACATACATACACAATATATATGTTGTGCTTGCAAACTACAGTGAGTCAAGGGAGTATTCTGATATACAACCTTGAATCAAAAGCCTGGAAAAAAAACTGCCCTTATTTCTCTTCCCAGCGATTTTTCCATTTATCATTACATTGCTCTTTTAGCATTATACTATTTTTATTCTATTCTTATCCTTATCTTCACCCTTGGCTTTACTACTCTGGCGCGTTTTATTTTTCTTTTACATTCTGTTCATCCAGTGACAGTCTCCAACTATGCTATGACTGAATACCATCCAGGGATCCATCCATTCAAAGTAAACATGGCTATTGTTCTTCTTAATCTCTCAACAAACCTTTCACTAACAACATACATTTGTAAAAAATTTTTAAACCACCACCCATGCGTCCTTGATTGCCTTTGATTTTGACCCATCAAACCCCCTGGATGATTCCTAAAACCCATACAGTTTCACCGACCAAGCAGGCATCCTTTCTTTCACCCATCCTTCAACCACCCATGCATCCGATTCCTATCAGCCACCTATGCATCCCGGGTTCCCTTCCTTCACCCATGCATCCTTCTCTGCCAGTCATATATTACATGTCACCCGTTCTTCCTCCTTCCATCCTTCTTTCCCTTTTCGTTCAACCCATCCATCAAGGTCGTCTGACTCTTAGTCTTCTTCATAAAACTTTCCCAGCTGAGCTGAAGTCAGATAGAAGAGGCCATTGGTTACTCAACTCCCGCCACTAAGGCTATTGCTAATCCTAAGTAAAGGGTGTCCACTTCAACCATTGCTCACAACAACTAAGTCTCACTCAAAAGTACAGTGTACACCCTTGCAGCGAGTGTATATTGTCAATAAGTAAGGAATATAACTTACCAACGCCCGCCACTGCTGCTGGCACACCCACCCCTGCAGCTGCCGCATCTGCACCCTCCCGGCTGGCGTCGCCTACCCCGCCGCTGGCCCCGGCACTGGTGGTCCTAGAAAAAACATTACACATTTTTTAGATGCCATATACGCCTCCCCCTATTTATTTATTTTCACTAGCAAGATTAAAAATAAAATACATACATACACAGCACTTGTACAAATCGGGTACTAGAGTACAGTAGTAGTAGCATGTCCTATCCTATCAAAAATAATTAAATATCTGGTTGGGCATTTTGTTGGTCGCAATTTTTGAAAAGTCTCTCAAGAAGAGGACAATGCAAAGGGCTGGACTCAGTGGCTAGAGCTATTGGTAAATCTGAGTTTAAAACTTTTTTTAAAGAAAAAGAGTGGCCAACTGGGCATACAATCGGACATGGGGTCTTTGGAGTCTCGAGTCCTCTCTCTTGGTTGGAAAATATAATTGTGCCCTCCTCCTCCTAATACTTCCTTCCAGCCATGGTGTACGGTAATCAGTTGTTTACAATCAAGTGCTGCTGCTAATAATAATAGTACTAGGCCTAGATGATAAAAAGTAAAAATAGCCCACTTTGGGGTGTCCAAAGTGAGCATCATTTTATTTACTGATTGAGCATGCGAAATAAAGTAAAAGAAAGCCTGCTAATCTCAACAAACAAAAACATGCGTAGAATCCCTTAGTTGGGCATGCGATCTGCACAGCAGAGTACTAGTAAATTATCAATGTGTTCTCCGAGTCTTACAGTAGTACCACCACTAGGCAGTCCACAAAATATAATGGCAGAGGGAAAGCTGACTGAAAAAACAGACACTCAATATATTATCTAAGTAGGTAGGTAATGCAGGGATAACAAGAACTTAGAAACAGATAGATCGAAGAAGATTTGGTCAAAAATAGAATTAGGAAACGGAAATAATAGATTGAAAAAATAAAGTGCAGTAAAATTTAGGGAACTATAATTATGAAAATTAACAACACGAGAACTTTCTGGGACCAGCAGCAGAGCCATCTGTAGAGGAGCAATCCTGGCCCTGGGAGGCATCTCCAGCTCCCATCTCAGCAGACCACGTTGTCTTCTTGCCCATGGATGCTGATCAAGTAAGACATAACAAAGAGACACAAATTGATTGGTGTGAAACAAATAATAAATATTTTGTAAATGCTCTAAAAAAGATTTGGGCAGGAAACGAAAATGCAAGAAAATTGACCTATCTAATCTGATCGACTAGTAGTATCACGATCGTGGACCGTCCTATCTAATTTTTTATTAATCCAGTGTTCCATTCCGATTCCATCTGGCGGATCGACACTGCCGGTATATATTAGATGTGCGACGGCGTTGTGGTCATACCATTCCACCCACTGGGGTAGACATTTTGACACTGGGAGCATCAAGACGCCCACTGCAGTTTGGCACCTTGCAATGTTTGTGAGCAGGCACTTCAATTACCAGCATGCCTTGCCACAGCCCACATGGGCGGGACTTGTTAACTTGCAATAAAAACAGGTGCGTGTAATGAAGCCTTGTCCTCCTTTTTGTGCAGCCAGTGAACAAGGGCGGGACTTACGCCCGAAATGCATTTGGCAAGTTAGATGGTTGGTGTGGGCCACGCTGTCACACAACCACCGGCAGCAAGTGTGTGTTAACCCTCTTGAGTGTGGCTTCTCTACTTGGGTAACCTTCTCTGTATATTTACGCGGCTAGTCCGGTCGCTGGGAAGTCCCGCCGCTGCTTCTGGCGGATCGACACTGCTCAGCAACCAGTGCAGTGATTTGAGTGAGAGAGGTCTGAGCTGCCGGTATATATTGGATGTACGATGGCGTTCTGGTCATACCATTCCACCCACTGGGATAGACATTTTGACATTGGGAGCACCAAGATGCCCACTGCGGTTTGGCACCTTGCAATGTTTGTGGGCAGGCACTTCAACTACCAGCATGCCTTGCCACAGCCCACATGGGCGGGACTTGTTAACTTGCAATAAAAACAGGTGTGTGTAATGAAGCCTTGTCCTCCTTTTTGTGCAGCCAGTGAACAAGGGCGGGACTTACACCCGAAATGTGTTTGGCAAGTCAGAGGGCTGGTGTGGGCCACGCTGTCACACCACCACCGGCAGCAAGTGTGTGTTAACTATCTAAAGTGTGGCTTCTCTACTTGGGCATCCTTCTCTGTATATATATTATATTAATTATATATATATATATATATATATATATATATATATATATATATATATATTTTCACTGAAAAAACCATGGGTTTCACACACGTTATAGTTAGGAATTAGCATTTAAAAAACCTTAGAAATTCAATGAAAAAAACAAAGGTTTCACACATGTTATAGTTAGCTGGACATTTCACTCATAAAAAACCAATGAAATTCCCCCGTTATAGTTAGTTCAGCTAACTATAACTCGCGCGCCCGCAATGCACTACTGATGACGTCACATATTACATCACTCATGACATGGTCAGTGACATCACTCATGACATCACTGATGACATCTCAAATGACATCACTGATGACATCATCCAGTGAATGTGTGTTTTTCTGAAAATTAAATATGTTTTATATATGTATATCTCAAGGTCGATGGAAGAATAAATGAGTATATAAGTGTCTAAATTGATGATTTGTTTCTGAAAAATTGATTGTATAACTGACTGATTAAGTGTATCTTTTTGAATACATGGCTTAGTGAGTAATGTTTAAATGTGTAAATACCTGTATCAGTCTCTCACTTTGTATATAAGTGGCTGCATGGGTTGGTGAGTAGCTACATGAGTGTCTATAAAGGTTAATAGTTGGTTTTTTGAGTATCAGTATGAGTGTCTGAGTGTCTTCATGGTGGGGTGGGGGGTATTACGTAGTGCATAGATGCATGAATGAGTGACTCACTGTTTGTATGTGTTGAAGACAGCATGTGTGCAGGACTGTATGGGTGGATGAGTGTGTGCATGGGTGTGTTAGTGAGTGAATGACTGTCTCAATAGTGTCTTCATAAGTAACTACATATGTTTTAAACTAGTATATGTGACTATTGGTGTTTATAAGTGAGTATATGTGAGAGTGAGAGATTGGAAGAGTTCCTGTATGAATAAGTATGTGTTTTTATAAGTGATTGTTAAAAAGACTAAGTATGTGTAAGTTTCTGTAAAAGTAAGTGTGCTGGTGTGTGTATAACTGTATATGCAAGTAAATGGATGTTTGATTCTTTATTAGCATGAGTGACTATGTGTGTCAGTAACTCTATGGATGAGTGGGATTGTGTTACAGGATATTTAGGTGTATGAGTACATATGATGTGTGAGTACATGTATGAGTGACTGTATAGGATTGTTGGTGGATGAGTGGATGTGTATGTGGATCTTAGAATTACTGAATAGGTTGCTGTAACTGTTATTGGTATGTCCATTGTTTTGAAAATTTTAGTCTCTATTTTTGAATGTTTGTATCAAAGGTTATATTAGGGTGAGAGGAGGTCTACCACTCTGTCACAAGGATAATGTCATCAGTGATGTCATTTGAGATGTCATCAGTGATGTCATGAGTGATGTCACTGACCATGTCATGAGTGATGTAATATGTGACGTCATCAGTAGTGCATTGCGGGCGCGCGAGTTATAGTTAGCTGAACTAACTATAACGGGGGAATTTCATTGGTTTTTTACGAGTGAAATGTCCAGCTAACTATAACATGTGTGAAACCTTTGGTTTTTTAATTGAATTTCTAAGGTTTTTTAAATGCTAATTCCTAACTATAACGTGTGTGAAACCCATGGTTTTTTCAGTGAATTTCAAAGGTTTTTTAAATGCTAATTCCTAACTATAACGTGTGTGAAACCCATGGTTTTTTCAGTGAATTTGCAAGGTTTTTTAAATGCAAATTTTTTTTTTTTTCTTCTTTTTTTTTTTTTACATATTTTTATTTTAATTTTCTATCCTTTTTTAAAGACTATGGTTAAATTTTTAAAATTCTACAATATGTTTTTTTTAACATATTTTATAAAATAAACAGGTAAAATTTATTAGCAATACATTTTTTCCTTTTTTTTTTATTTTTTTTTTAGTACGCGTACCGTAAGCTTACGGTAAGCGTACGGTTTACGCATTGTCCGTAATTTATCTACGCTGTTTGCGTATAGTTACGCAATTTGCGTAGCCGCGCGTACTCCGCGTGGGGCGCGTACGCGTGTACGCTACACGCGCACGTTACGCGGAAGTGTCGGGGAGTGACTGTTATGCGCATGCGCGCAAGCGCGTGTCTTTTTTACGCGCATGCGTACTTTTGCCGTAAGCGTACCGTAAGCGTACGGTAGGTCATGTGATCATGAAACACAACTTTTGATTGGTTGAAACTACTTTCAGTTATAGAACTCTCCTACACCACACCCATTCCCCTCATTTCTGCTTGTGATCCCTTAGGAGAAGGAGCTGGGTTGTCTTTGTGATACGATGGCAGAACAGCAGAGCTCTTCTGAGAGTGAGGCTAGCAGCACTACCTTGAGGCAGAGAGCGAGGAAACAAAAGACCTCTTACGTATGGGATTATTTTACTTTTCCAGAAGGCCAGCAAAAGGTAAATGCACCCTTAGTGACTTGCAAGCTGTGTAAGCGTGTACTTTCAAGAGGTAATCCTGACAGGAAGTATTCCTTTGGGAATCACACCATGATGAGACACCTTAAGGATATACACAGAAGGACACATGCTCGACTTACTGAAGGTAACCCTTCAGTAAATCAACCAAGCACATCCACAGCAGCTCAGCCTGGACCATCATCTGCAGGGCCGAGTCCTTCTTCTGCAGGTCAGGTGAGCCCTTCATCTGTGGGGGGAGCATCTCCTTTTCCTGGTCCTCTGGAAATTAACCCTCGGTTTGCGAGGGTTGAAGTACGGTGCGCCACTTGTCACGATCTAATTACTTATAGGGAGACCAGTGTTTCCCTAGTGAACAGTAAAATAGATCAGCACACTTGTCGTACCGTCTAATATTCCCAATCTTTCTTTCCTCTGTCCCTGCATGAACACAACGGCTCTTTTAAGAGCCAACCTTACCTTTCATCTATTTTTTATATATTTTTTTAAAACTTTTTTTATTTTATTTTTTACCGTACGGTACGCGTAATTTTTTTTTTTTTTTTTAAAAACACTAAAAATCAATTATCACATTACAAGGTCCTTGAGAGACTACAATTAAAAACTGCAAATGTGATTGTAGAGAAGTGGAAAAAAGGGACCATGACATTATTGACTTACCATACCCACTCAAAAAAAGATTTATTCATTTAATTTATTTTTAATTGCTTTTAAAATGGTTCTAGTTTTCGAAAATTTTCTATCTCAATCTGAAAAAAAAGAAAAAAGTAATAATATTTAATAAAACATTTAATAATACAGTACACATATTTACATATTTTTCAAAAAATATTTTTGCCTTTTTTTTGCTGTTTTCAGAAAATATTGCATTTCACTATAAATTGTGAAATCAATTGCATTCATCATTTAACAGCAGGCAAAAAAAAATTAACAATCTCAAAGATTGTTTTTAAAAAAGCCCACAATCTCTTTTTCCATAAACATAACTTTAAAGAAATGCATAATATTCTTAAAAAATATCATCTAATATCAATACTTATTTCTTTAAAATACCGTCTGATATTTTTGTTTCAGAAGTATAATCACAATAATATATGTCAAATAACTCCACAATACATCTGGTTCCATTTCCTTTAGGCCAAATAGTAATTTTAAAATTCTTTTTTTGTTTAATTTCTAATGGTAATCCAATAAAAAACAAAAGTTTAAATTGTACAGATGTCACCGATTCTCTGTAACATTTTGGTTTCCGACAGATTAATTAATAATTAAATAAGTCCACAATAGAATTGTTTACTTTTCCGCATGGCCAAATAGTAATTTTAAAAATCTTTTTTGAAAAAATTTCCAATGGCAATCCAATAACATTCCAAAATTTAAATTGTGCAGATGTTACCGATTTTTTCTAAGTTTTTGGTTTTCCAAAGTTTCCTTAAAAAATGGAAAAATTCCACATTACAATTGGTTACCTTTCCATTAGGCCAAATGATAATTTGTTAAATCTTTTTATTTGTAAATTCCAAATGGTAATCCAATAAAATGGTAAAATTGTTTTCTCCAGATGTTGTCAAATCTCTCTAAAATTTAGGTTTCAGGAAGATTAGATAGGAATTTGCTAAATCAAAAGGCAAACGTTGCTTAAAAATCAATTGGGAATCATTACACAGTGTCCAGCCTTTTTCACATTTAAGATAAACTGTGTAATGACCAGAAGTTACAGTAGGTCCATCATGGAAAATTATTGCAACTGTTACAAAAGTTTTTCCTGAAATTGATAATTGCTGTCCTGTAAACTTCTTTATTAAAGTATCCAATTTTGAACCATCAGCTCTACATCGTTGCATCATTAAAATTACATACTGTCTGTATTCCTTTAAAATTAATGTTGAAAACATGTCAGATTTACACTCACCGCATTGCATGCTATGATTAGCATCTTTAACTAATTTAGCAAAAGTGACTGTTTTACTCTCTGGCAATGTTAAATAAATAAACCTTTCAGAATCAACATTAGAGCCACATATATTATAACAGTTTTCACAACTATGTTCCCATTTATAAGAGAGACCAAATAAATTTTCAATGTTAACCCCTTCTTCTTCCAGTACCTGAAGAAAATAAATCAAGAATTCCTGTGCGTCTTGCTGTACATTTTGAGAAAACTGTGTTCGTCCTGAACATACATCTAAAACTTTTCTAATTTCAGTAGCACTTTCTATTTGAGTTTTATCATTACTCAGCTTTTCAAAAAGGAGACTCAGCACAGTACAGAATCTTTTTCCCTGATTTACTATTATCTGCTCTTGCAAACTTTCCAGATAAAATGCAACATTCAGCACTACATTAGCGTAGCAGTTGACACCAGAGCTATTTTCAAAATAACATCCTACAACCTGTTCTTCATTTTCCTTATTCTTTTTGCTTGCAATTACATCACTCCTCTTTTTTTTCCTCCTCTCTACATCTTCATTACAGATATTCTCATTTCTCCTTTTACGAGAAACTACACGTTTCTCCAACACAGGATACTGACCTAAATGAGGAGCATAGCTTCTTCTTAATCTATTATACTCCTTTACACAATTTGTATCAGCACTAACTTTTGAATCATCAAAGTCTATCATGAATAAACCTGATAATGTTTTCACTCGTGACAAAGCAACATATGCCATACCTTCTTTGAACACAGTTGAACCAATGTTCACAAATGCACAATCTACAGTCAATCCTTGAGACTTGTGAATAGTTACAGCATATGCTAGAGAAAACGGAAACTGCTTCCTACGTACATATAAGTCTTTCACAAGCATGAAACGAACTGTACAACGACAAATATCTTTAACTTCTTCTATCTGATCAAATTTTATTTTTAAACATTCAATTCCATCTTTTTTCTGATAATTAATAAAACCCACAACTCTTCCCATAGCTCCATTAACTAAACCTTTTTCAACATCCAAATTTCTCCTTAAAAATACTCTACAGTTCATGCAAACATATAGATTTTTTTCTAATCCAGCTGTTTTGGAAATCTTCTTCTCTAGTGAATCCAATTTATTTTTCAGTGTGCCTGTTAATGTGACAGTAATTCTTCCATCCTCAATTTTGTCCACTGCTTCCAATTTCCTGATATCTTCCTTTTCCAATTTCAAAAGCTCCTCATTGAATATTGAGCATTCACGTAGAGTTGGCATTAAGCAGATGACACTTTTGTTTTCTGCAATGTTCTTGTATATCTTCTCTGCAACTATTTCTTCCTTTGGAAATAAATTATGTAGCAGCCGAGTCTGTAATGCTTTTTTGCCAGCTTCTGTGAGTAGTCCAATCCTGATATCTTTCAGAATACTTCCATATTCTTCATCGTTTGCTTGCCTCATATTAGTTGTAAGTTCCTTGTACTCAAAGAAGGACCAAATATTTGTATTACCGATGCTTCCCAATGACTTCTTCGTGTCTTCATGTGTCACAGTATTAAACACTGGTTGTCCTTTAACTGGAGTAAGTTGCAAAAGATCTCCAAAAACTATGACGTGTTTTCCTCCAAATAACACGTCATAGTCTGATTTCAGAATTTGCTGCATTCTTAAATGCACAAAGGCAAGCATTAAGTTCGATACCATGCTCACCTCATCAATAATGAGAACTTGCATCTTCTTCAATACTCTTGAAACTTCCAAGCATGCTTCTCCAGTTAGCTTGTTGTATTGTATTTTGTTCTCATGCTCCACTGGTAACATTAGCAAACGATGTAAAGTGATTCCTTTTATGTTATATGCTGCTAACCCAGTTGGAGCAGTAACCACACAAGACAAAGTAGAATCCGTTTTTTGCTGTAGGTAGCTTCTGATGACTTTTATTAGGAAACTTTTTCCAGTTCCAGCTTGTCCGCTTACATACATCCTGATTGGATGAAATGATGTGCATGAGCACTCTTTTTTTTCATGTAGAAATCCGTGATCAATTTTGTTTCTGATCTCTTCATAAATTTGTTGCTGCTCTTCGTTCAGTTGTCTTTCCAAATTTTGTAAGTCTATAAATTCTCCTTGAGCTTGATTCATAGCCGTTTCCACTTCATTCATGGCTATTGATGCTTCATTTTCAACGATTGGTTGTCCTAGGGGATCTTGACTGAGTGTTCCTGAACTTTGGCTGTCCTGAGAACTGTCTCTAGCTATTTCTGCTGCAATTGTAGTTTCCTGTTCAATTTCTTCATTTAACATTTGCAGATAAGTTGTGAATGTATTGCATTGTATGCTGTCTTTGCAAGCATTAAAAGAATCTTCATAGCTTTGAAATTCTCCCAGTACTTCATCCTCTGTACGCCATGGTTTAAACAGCTGTAAAAGAGCCAAGTAGTAAAATTCCTTTTTGTCAGTAGTGTCGCAACTCAGCTTCCGGTGATTTATCAAACTTCCTTTTGTTTGCTTCACCAAACATCCTTCCTCACCAATGACTTTATATTTTCCATTGTTGATGTCTTCTGCGGCTTTCCGTGAATAAATGTAGTTCTGCAGCACTTCATAGAGACACATGTTCTCCAGATGATGACTTCTCTTTGGGTAATATGTATCCAACATGTTTGATTTCAAAATATCTGTACTTTCTGGGTCATTCTCGGCCAAATATTCAATTTCTCCAACAGATTTCAGTACCCGATTTCTCATTGCTGCAAGGCCTAAACTTGCCCAAATTATTCTTCTTGATTTCGAGTAGAGACTTGCAGAAGATAACCTATCTGAACATTCGTAGGATCCAATTTCTCGATGCGATAACATCTTCAAACTGAAACTGTACAGCTTCTTACTGACAGTTTTCTCGTGAGAAATCTCTTCCCACATTTCCTTCAATTCTGTTTTTTCTGATTTCGTAATGTAAGACGTTACATATCGAGCAACAGCAATGGAATTGTCAGCTACATACTGTATATCCATGTTAGCGTTCCACATGGATAAAATCACTGGGTTGTAGTCATTTATATTTTTTGATTCTTCTTTTCTTTTAAGGTTGTAGGTATTCTTAGGTGATTTTCTTGTGATAGTATGTCTCACAGATGACATAAAACTGTTAACTCTTCCATTTGAAAGAACAGGTCTAGGAAATCCAAATCGACATTTAGTGTAGTATTTATCTTTACTCTTGTATTTCCGTCGACAGTATTTTCCACACCGATGACTTTGGAAACATAAAACTTGCTCCTTTAACTTTTTCTCTTCTGTGCTTTTTGGTATAGCACATGTTGCATATTCTTCAATGTAAGATAACACTGCTTCATCAGTATCTGTTCCAAACTTTGGGGCATCCTTGATCCACAACAGCATATGAATATGAGGAGCACCTCTTGCCTGGTACTCTTTTCTCCAAAAGAAATCCACTACTTCTCCTAGAGGTGGATTTTTTTTATTGCAGATGAAGGACATCATAGCCTCAAATCTATGATTGAAATATCTGCAAACATTAACCGGATCCAATGAGCACAGTTCTCCTGCTGTCTTGTATTCGATGTTTTTAATGTTTGAATTTGCCTCTCGTAGAAAATCCAGTAAATCATCCCAAGCGTACTCGGCACAGCTTAGGGTAAGGAACCATGTTGGAGTTCCTAAATTCCGTAACATGCATTTTAATTCACCATGGCGTCGGTACCAATATTCATTTGTCCCACGCTGACAAGCCATCAGATTGATCAGTTGTGTTTCCAAATGATCATCTCGGTGCTGCACTTTCTCCATAAAATCCTTAGCAGACACATTTTGTAAATGTACTCCACTTTTTAAAATGTGATTTACTGCATAAGACAGTGCAGACAAGTCGCTTTCAAATAAAAGATGGAACAAATAAGGAATACTTTGTCGAAATCTGGGATCTTCAGCATATAGTCTTGTAGTCCGATACTCAGAAGCTGGAATCTGTTCCGGACGTTCATCGTATCGTCCTCCTTTTCCTTTAGGAAACAGCTGGGGAAAACATCAAGCTTCCAAGCTCTCCACCCATACACTCACGGGAGTTCCTTTTGCTTTCTTCATCTGAAATAGATCAATATTGTCTCCCATAACTTCTTTTGAATGAAGAGGATGTATGCTAAAATGTTCATAAATTTCTTCTTCCTTTGACTTGTCCACTTTTTCAATTTGTCCAGTTGGTGTTTCTGTGTCTTCTTGTAAATCTTCTTCTTCTTCTTCTTCTTCTATATAAATTGATTCATACCATTTGTTATTCCTTTTCAAATACAAATTTGCTCTTTGTACTTTCCGTACATCTACCAGCTCCTGCCAAATCTTCTTATTCTTTGTAGGTACACCATTAACCAGAATAATTAATGGTTCAGTTTCCAAAGTATCCGCATCAATAGTTTCCATATTTTTTTTCAAATCCAAGGGCAAATACACCACTCTACCTTTTAAACCTCTCAGTAAATCTGAAGGAGGTAATTTACCAGTTTTGGGCTCCATACGTACTATGGTCTGGAACGGATGAACACATTGAATGAGTATAGACTCATATGTATTTAATTCAGAAAGTTCAGCAGGAATAGCATCCAATTCTAAATTATTATGTACAGCTCTGGTCGGCATTCTATTTTCCTCTAACTTGTTGTAACAGTATTTACAAATACGCTGAACTTCACCCAATTCAAAACAATTTTCAAGAAATATATAGGTGGCAAAATCCTTCCACTTATAATTATCTTCATTTTCACTCTTTCTGTAGAGATCAACATACCTGGTTTGTTTTCTATAATGAGTTCTGCGGCAACAAATACAAGTAATATTTGGTCTTTCATTAGAGATTATTGCAAATTTAGTTATGTGATCATTAAGGGCCTCATGTAGGTAAATAAATTTTACCGGTTCTTAAATACCGAGCCGTACCGAATCGGTAAATTAGAATCGGTAAGTTATATGTAGGTAAAAATTCGGTAACAGTTACCGATTCGGTAACATTCGGTAATCACGAATCGGAATTCACCGAATCGGAAAATACCGAGGTGGTATTTACCGAATCGGAAAATACCGAGGTGGTATTTACCGAATCGGAAAATACCGAATCGGTATGTACGGATTCGGTAAATAAAATCACATGACTTGACGAAACAGCTAATCCTGTGCAACGACAGCCCACCCAACCAGGAAGTGCCCACACCCAGGCAGGTGTACATAATTAGCCGAAGTGGCCACACCCAGGCAGGTGTACATAATTAGCCGACCCTGGAGAGGCTTGGAGTGCAGAGGAGAGGCAGGGAGCCGTTGCATGTGCGAGCGGGTAAACGAACAGCATGTCCAGCCAGAGAACACAGAAAGACGGAGGGGAAAGGAGGAGGAAGCTGAAATTTAGCCCCAAGGAACTCCAGGTGCTGGTGGAGGAGGTGGTGAAGCAGCACCAGAAGCTGTTTGGAAGGCAATCCCTGCAAGTGCCTGAGGCGGAAAAGCGCAACATATGGCTGGCCATCCAGGCGCAGGTCAATGCTGTGGGAGTGACCCACAGGGACATTGAGGTCCTCAAAAAGCGCTGGTATGACCTGAGGATTGTAACCAAGAGGAAGATGGGCGACATCCAGAAGGAGGCCAGCCAGACCGGAGGTGGAACCAACAGGGCACCTGCCCTCACCGAACTGGAGGAGCTGGTGGCGGCCACAATCGAGCAAGAGAGCGTCGTGGGTCTTGGGGACGCCGACAGCTCTGCCAGAGCCGCAACACACCAAGGTAAGACGAAAGCACAGCAATGTAGCCCCCCCTACCCCTATCCCACATCCCCCATTGTGAAACGAGAATCACACTGCAGTCCACACGTGTCAGTGCAGACAGGCAATGCATTCCGGGAGATGTAGTCAGGGCAACACTAACCATGACGTAAATGTTACAGGGCAACAAGGCATGTCACGCACTCGAGGCACAAGGAGACAGAGGACATATTGGAATGTGAAATGATTGATTGTGACGCTTGCAATGCAGCCCTTCGGGGACACTGAGCCAATGTTGTATTTCTGTCCACAGATGTGACATCATGCAGGACAGGGCATGCTGCAGGAGAGACGGCACACCGGCCACAAATATCACCTCTAGCCAGCACAAGTTCAGACCAGGGAGCAGGCCCACTGGCAGCCGCACCACCAACACAGCCAGCCTCGCCGCACCCAGAGCCAGCATCACCTCACCGAGAGCCAGCATCACCTCACCGAGAGCCAGCATCACCACAACCAGAGCCAGCATCGCCACTCATGTTCGAATCACCGGCCACATCTCCGCTTGCAGGTGTGAGAATGAGGAGGCGTCCAGCAGCCAGGCTACGAGCCTTAGACACCTCGTCAGACGACAGCATGGGCCCAGAAGACCGCACCGGGCCCCAGGAAGGGAGCCATGCCACTGTGCCCCACACCTCACAGGCAGCACAGACGGGAGCAAGAGGGCGCCGCAGGTCGCGTGTCCAGAGTCCACCAGCACCCACTGACGGCCATGGTGTCTTCTTGGGGCTCGAGGGCCAAATGTTGAAACAACAGCGC
Organism: Triturus cristatus; assembly: GCF_964204655.1. Classification (NCBI taxonomy): domain Eukaryota; kingdom Metazoa; phylum Chordata; class Amphibia; order Caudata; family Salamandridae; genus Triturus; species Triturus cristatus. Next base: position 1,199,493,025 of record NC_140593.1, read on the forward strand.
CTGCAATCAAAGGCAGTCATGTCAGTCCAGAGGCACATGCGGGTGATGAAGACAACATTAGTCAACATGGACAATAACATTAGCGGCATGGCTGCGGGCATTCGGGATATGTCCCAGTCAATCCAGCAGTTGTGCAGCAAATTAGATGCTGACATCGAAGCACGGCGCCGGGAACGCCAGAGAAGGGACACTACCAGCAGGGCACTCAACCGTCTGGCAACTGCGACTTCTCTACTGTGCCGGCGCTCTGTGACGATGCAGGAGGGCCTAACACAGTGCTGCAGCGACCTGTCTCGGGGGATGGTGCAGGTGACAAGTGCACTAGGGGTGCTATTGACTAGTCAGGCGTCGACAACTGCTGCAGGGGATGCTGCGGAGAGCATCGACACCAGCAGCAGCATCACACCCCCCGTCCCAGAAGCACGCAGGAGCAGCAGGCGGCTTGGGGTTGGCTCTAGTGAGGATGCACAGGCCGTGCAATCCACCACTGCAGCGCGTATGCGCAAACATTGATGTAGCCCTGCTAAGCCACTTCCCATTGGGTGACGTAACCCTGGACATACTCCTTGTATAGATGGTATATTGCCTGATTGGCCTGTTCATGTGTTCATGGCGTGGTGCCACATTAAAACTACGTCAGGACTTCTCACAACTCGCTGTGTCCCCTCACTTACTCAGAAATAGTTGCATGTGATCTCTGCCCGTCTCTCTCTCCCATCGATTGCAGTTGGCACTCTAGCTGCGTTGCCCTCTGGCTGGCCTGACTCATCCTCGTTGTCCTCAGAATATGTTAGTTCCACATCTGTACCTTTTTTCGTGGCAAGGTTGTGCAGCATTGCACAAGTGGCAATAATCTTGCAGCAGGTGATGGGTTTGTACTGGCGTGCGCCTCCGCTCTTGTGCAGGCAGCGGAACCTGCTCTTCAGTAGTCCAAACGTGCGCTCCACCACATTGCGTGTTGTTTTATGTGCCACGTTGTATCGTCTCTCACTCTGGGTTGCTGGGTGTAGGTAGGGAGTGAGGATGAATGACCGGCATGCATATGCACTGTCGCCTGGATGAGTCAAAGGGAACCATCAGTAACATGCCTCTATACACTATGATTTGCAGGTTTCAAGGGGCGTCACTGTTACTTACCTAGCAGGTATCCCTCTCCGAATTCTCCGGCACTCAGTCGTGTGTAGATCCCACTATTCTGGAAGATGTAAGAGTCGTGGGTGCTCCCAGGAAACTTTGCAACAATATCTGTGATGATGTTCCCTGCATCACAGATCACCTGCACATTGATGGAGTGGGTGGACTTCCTGTTCCTGTAGATGTGCTCTGTATCAGCTGGTGGACAGATTGGGATGTGTGTACCATCAATACAGCCGATGACATGGGGGAACTGTGCCATGTGATAAAAGTCTGTTTTTGTTTTCTGCAGTGCAGCCTGTGTGTTTGGGAAGCTTATGTAGTGGTGCATTCTCTGCATCATGGCATCCAGGAACTTCCTGAAGAAACGTGACAGGCAACTCTGGGATACCCCACCCACCGCAGCTATCACCACCTGATAACTGCCGGATGCCAACAGATGTAGGCTGCAGAGCACCTGCACATGTGGGGGTATGGCGTGCGCCCTTCTTATTGGATGGTCCAGGAGTGGGTGTAGGTCCCTGATTAAGTCCATGATGGTTTCGGGGTGTAGCCTGTACCTCTCATGTATCTCTGCATCAGTCAGCTGGAATAGTGTGATGCGCTGTCTGTAGATTTGTTCCTCCCGTCGCCACACCCTCAGTCCTGCTGCCTGTAGACGTAGGCGCCTTGCAATGACGTACATGGCGGCCATGTTGTCCACGCTGTTGCATTTTGGGATTGCCTATATGCATTGTTGATGGTTACCACCTGCTTTCAATCCGTGTTAATTACCGACTCTTATTTACCGATTTTCCTGGATTTCTTAATTACAGAGTGCTCCTACATGTCATTTTAAATTTTACCACTTCATATTTACCACTTCATGTTTACCGAATCGTTAATTATGTATTCGGTAACTCTGATTCGGTATTTTGGAATTCGGTAAATATGAATCGGTATTTACCGCCTCATATTTACCGAAAAGTGGTTTTTGGACTCCTACATCTCACTTGTCTGAATACCGGTCGGTAACGGCATATTTACCGAAAATCGGCCGTTACCGACCGGTATTTGGCTACCTACATGAGGCCCTATATGTCTTACTTACAGAGGGTTCTACATTTTCTTCCACTTCTTCCTCATTTACTGTGTCCTTCTCTGCACTGTTTTGTTCAGGACCAAAGTAACAAAACTGAATTTCATCAACAACCTTCTCTACATCTGATACCGTTCCACGGAACAGAGCCCTATTCAATTCATCTAACTTTATTGCTGGACTTTTAGCAAAATACAACCGTCTCACAAACTTTCTCATTTCAGTATGATGAACAGCCAGCATCCTAAAATGATGGAAAACACTATTACACACTTTTCTAGATAGACAAGCCAGAGAATGACCCTGCAAACCAGTATTCTCTCTCACTCTGCATGGATCTAGACTTTGAAGCACCTTAATCTTCTGTTTCACACTTTTTTTGCTATATTCTCTTAGAAACTCACGAAATTTATCAATAGATTCCTGACGCACAGTGCAAATACTACTACAATTCCAAGTGTACACTGGGGCTTTAGGACGTCTCCCCATAGCCTCATCCGCCATCACTTGTACCTCATCTCTTGGAACCATTATCTCCTTCTCCATTATGCAACCATTTTTCACTTCATAAGCACGACCTCTGGTGTCAACTGCATGCAGCAAACTATTACTTTGAAAATAACTCTCTTCATTAAAAAAAGGTTCACTACTTGAACTATGCATCCATTTTCCTAAAAACACTTTACAAAAGTTTGTTCTGTTCACTACTCTTTTCCTTTTGCTATGTGATTTCAGTACATTAACCATTTTGTCTAATGTACGCATCCTATTCAAAATTAAAATGAATAGTTTCCTTTTTAATTCTAATGCCTTTGCTGCAATGGCTTCAATTTCTTTTTTTCTCTTATAAAACTTTGCCTTTTGCTTATATTTCTTCACATCCTTTATCAAATTGGACATAACTCTCCTCTGAAACATTTTTCTACGTATCTCTTTAAACGCTGTTTTTCTGTTTAAGTTTATCTTTTTAGTTGCAGAAGGTATATTTGCATTAACTAAATTCTCAATTTTTTCCTGTCCTTTTCGATTGAAATCATTCTTTCCAGTACAGACATTTTGTACATTTTTCCTTTTTTTGAATAAGTTCCTTAGAAAATCTTTTGTTTGCTTACCAGAAGATTTTTTCTTCTTCCCAACATGAGCATCTTCAACTAACTTAGGTCCTCCAGTTGTCTTCAAATATAGGTTTTTTTTGTGCTCTTTTTTTACTCTGGATTTTGTAGGCATCTTAAATTTTGTTCACTGCTCTTCAGCAATACCTGAAAAAAACTAAAAAAAAATTCCTTTATTTTATTTAAATATATTACTACATTTGTTTTCACATTAGTCACAAAACGAAATTTCTTTGCCAATTTGAAAGCACACTTACTGCTCTTTTTTTTGGCAAGTGATAAACACTTTTACAGACTGACACATTATGAATCCACTTTTCAGATTTTTTAAAAAGCACATGTCCAAACTGCTTTTTCAGACCATCACCATTTGTAACCTGGGTGACTGCCTACACTCCAGCAAGGGCAACCAGCCTTAGTGATGCTGAATGTATTTGCATTACTGACTGAAACCTCAAACCCCACTCGCTTGTGAATACTGTGCATGATTCCACATGGTAAGTAGCTGGCTGTGTGCTAAGAGTCTGCTTCTGCACCAAAAAAAGGCTCCCCCTTTCCTTCTAATCCAACTGTGAAATCACCAGAGCAATACGCAATAAATCTATGCCTGTAATTCCTATTTACACACAGAGTCATGTTTTCACATTAGTCACAAAACGAAATTTCTTTGCCAATTTGAAAGCACACTTACTACTCTTTTTTTTGGCAAGTGATAAATACTTTTACAGACTGACACATTATGAATCCACTTTTCAGATTCTGAAAACAGCACATGTCCAAACAGCTTTTTGAGACCAGCAACATGTGTAACCTGGGTGACTGACTACACTCCAGCAAGGGCAACCAGCCTTAGTGATGCTGAATGTATTTGCATTACTGACTGAAACCTCAAACCCCACTCGCTTGTGAATACTGTGCATGATTCCACATGGTAAGTAGCTGGCTGTGTGCTAAGAGTCTGCTTCTGCACCAAAAAATGGCTCCCCCTTTCCTTCTAATGCAACTGTGAAATCACCAGAGCAATACGCAATAAATCTCTGCCTGTAATTCCTATTTGCACACAGAGTCATGTTTTCACATTAGTCACAAAACGAAATTTCTTTGCCAATTTGAAAGCACACTTACTGCTCTTTTTTTGGCAAGTGCTAAACACTTTTACAGACTGACACATTATGAATCCACTTTTCAGATTTTTTAAAAAGCACATGTCCAAACTGCTTTTTCAGACCAGCACCATTTGTAACCTGGGTGTCTGCCTACACTCCAGCAAGGGCAACCAGCCTTAGTGATGCTGAATGTGTTTGCATTACTGACTGAAACCTCAAACCCCACTCGCTTGTGAATACTGTGCATGATTCCACATGGTAAGTAGCTGGCTGTGTGCTAAGAGTCTGCTTCTGCACCAAAAAATGGCTCCCCCTTTCCATCTAATGCAACTGTGAAATCACCAGAGCAATACGCAATAAATCTCTGCCTGTAATTCCTATTTGCACACAGAGTCATGTTTTCACATTAGTCACAAAACGAAATTTCTTTGCCAATTTGAAAGCACACTTACTGCTCTTTTTTTTGGCAAGTGATAAACACTTTTACAGACTGACACATTATGAATCCACTTTTCAGATTTTTTAAAAAGCACATGTCCAAACTGCTTTTTCAGACCAGCACCATTTGTAACCTGGGTGTCTGCCTACACTCCAGCAAGGGCAACCAGCCTTAGTGATGCTGAATGTATTTGCATTACTGACTGAAACCTCAAACCCCACTCGCTTGTGAATACTGTGCATGATTCCACAGGGTAAGTAGCTGGCTGTGTGCTAAGAGTCAGCTTCTGCACCAAAAAATGGCTCCCCCTTTCCATCTAATGCAACTGTGAAATCACCAGAGCAATACGCAATAAATCTCTGCCTGTAATTCCTATTTGCACACAGAGTCATGTTTTCACATTAGTCACAAAACGAAATTTCTTTGCCAATTTGAAAGCACACTTACTGCTCTTTTTTTGGCAAGTGATAAACACTTTTACAGACTGACACATTATGAATCCACTTTTCAGATTTTTTAAAAAGCACATGTCCAAACTGCTTTTTCAGACCAGCACCATTTTTAACCTGGGTGTCTGCCTACACTCCAGCAAGGGCAACCAGCCTTAGTGATGCTGAATGTATTTGCATTACTGACTGAAACCTCAAACCCCACTCGCTTGTGAATACTGTGCATGATTCCACATGGTAAGCAGCTACCTGTGTGCTAAGAGTCTGCTTCTGCACCAAAAAATGGCTCCCCCTTTCCATCTAATGCAACTGTGAAATCACTAGAGCAATACGCAATAAATCTCTGCCTGTAATTCCTATTTGCACACAGAGTCATGTTTTCACATTGGTCACAAAACGAAATTTCTTTGCCAATTTGAAAGCACACTTACTGCTCTTTTTTTTGGCAAGTGATAAACACTTTTACAGACTGACACATTATGAATCCACTTTTCAGATTTTTTAAAAAGCACATGTCCAAACTGCTTTTTCAGACCAGCATCATTTGTAACCTGGGTGTCTGCCTACACTCCAGCAAGGGCAACCAGCCTTAGTGATGCTGAATGTATTTGCATTACTGACTGAAACCTCAAACCCCACTTGCTTGTGAATACTGTGCATGATTCCACATGGTAAGTAGCTGGCTGTGTGCTAAGAGTCTGCTTCTGCACCAAAAAATGGCTCCCCCTTTCCATCTAATGCAACTGTGAAATCACCAGAGCAATACGCAATAAATCTCTGCCTGTAATTCCTATTTGCACACAGAGTCATGTTTTCACATTAGTCACAAAACGAAATTTCTTTGCCAATTTGAAAGCACACTTACTGCTCTTTTTTTTGGCAAGTGATAAACACTTTTACAGACTGACACATTATGAATCCACTTTTCAGATTTTTTAAAAAGCACATGTCCAAACTGCTTTTTCAGACCAGCACCATTTGTAACCTGGGTGTCTGCCTACACTCCAGCAAGGGCAACCAGCCTTAGTGATGCTGAATGTATTTGCATTACTGACTGAAACCTCAAACCCCACTCGCTTGTGAATACTGTGCATGATTCCACATGGTAAGTAGCTGGCTGTGTGCTAAGAGTCAGCTTCTGCACCAAAAAAAGGCTCCCCCTTTCCTTCTAATGCAACTGTGAAATCACCAGAGCAATACGCAATAAATCTCTGCCTGTAATTCCTATTTGCACACAGAGTCATGTTTTCACATTAGTCACAAAACGAAATTTCTTTGCCAATTTGAAAGCACACTTACTGCTCTTTTTTTTGGCAAGTAATAAACACTTTTACAGACTGACACATTATGAATCCACTTTTCAGATTTTTTAAAAAGCACATGTCCAAACTGCTTTTTCAGACCAGCATCATTTGTAACCTGGGTGTCTGCCTACACTCCAGCAAGGGCAACCAGCCTTAGTGATGCTGAATGTATTTGCATTACTGACTGAAACCTCAAACCCCACTCGCTTGTGAATACTGTGCATGATTCCACATGGTAAGCAGCTACCTGTGTGCTAAGAGTCTGCTTCTGCACCAAAAAATGGCTCCCCCTTTCCATCTAATGCAACTGTGAAATCACCAGAGCAATACGCAATAAATCACTGCCTGTAATTCCTATTTGCACACAGAGTCATGTTTTCACATTAGTCACAAAACGAAATTTCTTTGCCAATTTGAAAGCACACTTACTGCTCTTTTTTTTGGCAAGTGATAAACACTTTTACAGACTGACACATTATGAATCCACTTTTCAGATTTTTTAAAAAGCACATGTCCAAACTGCTTTTTCAGACCAGCATCATTTGTAACCTGGGTGTCTGCCTACACTCCAGCAAGGGCAACCAGCCTTAGTGATGCTGAATGTATTTGCATTACTGTCTGAAACCTCAAACCCCACTCGCTTGTGAATACTGTGCATGATTCCACATGGTAAGCAGCTACCTGTGTGCTAAGAGTCTGCTTCTGCACCAAAAAATGGCTCCCCCTTTCCATCTAATGCAACTGTGAAATCACCAGAGCAATACGCAATAAATCACTGCCTGTAATTCCTATTTGCACACAGAGTCATGTTTTCACATTAGTCACAAAACGAAATTTCTTTGCCAATTTGAAAGCACACTTACTGCTCTTTTTTTTGGCAAGTGATAAACACTTTTACAGACTGACACATTATGAATCCACTTTTCAGATTTTTTAAAAAGCACATGTCCAAACTGCTTTTTCAGACCAGCATCATTTGTAACCTGGGTGTCTGCCTACACTCCAGCAAGGGCAACCAGCCTTAGTGATGCTGAATGTATTTGCATTACTGAGTCCAACCTCAAACCCTTAAACTATTCTTTTATTATACCAGTACACCTTAATTTATTGTGAAAACATAGTCCATATTATTTTACTTGTTCCTCACATTTAAATTTCTCCCAAAACAGAAAATAATAAACACAACTTCAACAAAAAGAATTGCATTTCTATTATTCAATTCTTAATTTACCATATACATCCCCTCTCAAACTCTAAACTCACCTTTAAAATTAGTTAGTTGTGAAAGAAATGTGGCACTCAAACAGCAGATTATCAGAGCCAGGATCTCTGTTCTTTACACCTCTCTCCTCTCAGCAGAACCAGATAATGGCAAACTTTCCCTCTCTTTTTCCACACATATACATGTTAGTTTCAAATCTCAGTGCTTGCCCCTTTTTTTCAAATGTAATCACACATTTCTATTGGTTGAAAACCAACCCTTTTCCAAAAGTACCCTTCCCCCAACTTGACTTCTGCCTAGTACCCTTCCCCCAACTTGACTTCTGCCTGCTACCATAGCAACAGCTCATGGAACACTGCTGTGTGGAGTCAGGTCAGAAGTTCGCCAAACAATGTTTCAATTCCACAGAGCAAGAGTGCTTGACTTTTCAAACCTAACAGCAAATCCATAGACCTGTTCTTTGGTAACACATTTTTCTGTACCAATACAAAACATGCTTCTATTAATTTACACATACAGCCTAGTTTTTATTCTAGAATGGTATGAAACAGCCAATCAGTTCTTTTTTTAATGAAAAAAATATGTATGCCTCCATTTCCAAACTGTCTTTCTTTTCATTTTGCCATTCTACTGAATTACACCTCCTGAGTGCATCCAGTTCTCCTTTGAAGATGTTCACAGTGTGGATTGTAGGGCACAGCTATGTCTTCTGGAGTGAAAAGTTTGCAGAGAAAACAGGTATGGTGAGAGATCTTGCTTTGCCAAATGTAGACATTAAATGGATTGGTCAGAGAGGGTTAAAGTGGCACCAATTGATGCCATTGGTGAAATCCTTCATGCACATCCAACACCCTGACCTCATAATAGTGCACTGTGGTGGCAATGACCTAGGCACTTTGACTGGGGTAGGTCTGGAAATGCTTATGAAGGACACCTTTGCACAACTGTTTTCACTTTTCCCTAAAACTGCCTTTGTGTTTTCTAACATATGCCAAAGGCAAAAATGGAACTGGTCCAATCATTTCTGTCCGCAGATTGACAAAGCAAGAAAGCACGTCAACAAATCTGTTTCTGCTTTCCTCCGTGACTATGGTATGGGTTCCATTTATCACAACAACTTGCGTTATGACATGCAAGACATTTATAGAGGAGATGGTGTGCACTTCAATGATGAAGGGAACAGAGTCTTCCTCTTGAACCTTAGACTCTGCATCGGTACTTACTTGTAGGTACCACAAAAAAATCACTTCATAAACACAACGGCTCTTTTTAGAGCCCCCTAATATCTAAACACTTAAATCTGATTTTCATTTCTTTTTTTTTTTTTTTTTTTACCGTACGCTTACCGTACGCGTACCCCGTGATTTTTTTTAAAATCAATAAATGTTTTCTTTGTACTTTTCTGTCCTTCTTTGACCCCCTTACAAATGTTAGGGGGTCTGTAACTCTCCTCCTTGCCCCCTTTTCTTGTTATCACTCTTTTTTTTCTGAGTGAAACACACGAAATGGCGGCCGCCGCTTCCTGGTTTCGACCGATTCAAATGTTTACTAAGATCTAAGAGCCAATCAGAATCGCGCTCGCGCACGCCACCGTACGCGTACGGTAAGCGTACCGTAAGCGTACCGTAAGCTGGCTCAGATATATATATTGATTTAAAGGCTATTTTCTCAGAATCTACTGAACAGATTTACACCAAACCTACAAAAGGCACTTCCTTGACCTGAGGACTACCTCTCTGCAAAATTTCTAGTAATTCTGTTCAGCCGTTCGGGCTGTAGCCCTGTCTAAAGGTCCTATGGAAAAATGCATGGGAAAAACGCGTTTTGGGACCCCCCTTTTATCTCAGCCCCCGCTTGACGAATCCCCCCGAGACTTTCAGGGAAGGAGCGGAGCGTAGCGCCCCACCTATTTTGAAAAATTCACGAGGATTCGTCGACCGGCGCCAAAGTTATTCAAAATAGAATGTTGCGGATTTCCTATGGAAACGTGGTCCTAACTATAACTACCTACTGGCGACCGCCAGTAGGTAATATATATATATATATATATATATATATATATATATATATATATATATATATATATATATATGAAACCTATAGGTGGTCTCCAGTAGGTAGCTATAGTTAGGACATAGTTTCCATAGACAAAAGCATTTTTTGAATTGCCTATAACTTAAATTGTTTGACCAATCTTCATGAAATGTTCCCGGAAAAGTGTCCAAGTAGGTTCTGCGTGTCATGGACAAATTGGGAGTGAGATCCATGCAGTGCGGACCGAGAAATAGGGGTGCAAAGTAAGGGTGCATTTGTAATGTTAATTCCCATAAGAATACGTTGTCGAACCTACAGCTCGAACCGCTGGACGGAAGTACTCCAAATTTGATAGAAGGGTAGATGTTATTACACAGATTGTGCTTTTTACTATTTAGTGCAAATCTGTTCAGTAGTTTTTGAGAAATTAAAGCAGAAAAATATAGTGATAGCTCTGACCGCGTATACCTCGTAACAATTTTGCGGTCAATCGAAATTGCATGCGCTAGCTGGAAAGCTCTGATTGGCTGGTCGCAACCTGAACAGAAATTCGCAGTCGCCATTTTATCAATTGGGAACGGTTCCTAGGGCTGAATATTTCTGTGAAAGCTAAAATGAGGGGTCAGGGTGGAGGCACTCTGACCCCATGTTTGAGAAAGGAAGGTGTCAGAAGCATAAAGGTATGTATCCACAACTAATTTTTGTGAATTGCGCAATATTCGCGATAATGACACGACCAATAGCGCGGCCCCCCTGTGTCCCATCACAGGCACATCGTGAATATAGCGGCAATACTGTGAAGACTGGTGAAAATATTTTTTTAAATATATATATATATATATATTAGGCTGACCGTGGAGAAATAAATTAAGCACGTTAAACTTTATGGCAACTTGTGGTCTGTACCTGTTCAACAAGCGATACAGGACTGTTGGAGAAAAATATATATATATATGTACACACTCGCCGGTTGCTCTTGCAGACTCATGAACGCACTCACAAACTCCCTCAGACAATTAAATACCCATTCACATACCCACTCACACACTTATACATCCAGTCACATACCCACTCAGATACTCTTGCACCCACTCACATAACCATTCAGGTACTCATGCACCCACTTACAGACTCAATCGGAGAGTGACGCACCCATGTACAGACCCACTTAAAGACTCATGCACCTACTTAGAGACCCACTCATGCTCACAGTCTCATTCTCACTTAGAGACGGTTACATCCACTCACAGACCCACCTGGGCACTCATGCACCCACTCACAGACCCACCTGGAAACTCATGCCACCCACTTATAGACTCACTCGGAGAGTCACGCACCACCATACAGACCCACTCAGAGATTCACACACCCACTTACAGACCCACTGAGACACTCATACACCCACTCACAGATCCACACACCCACTCACACACCCATACAGTCACTCACACAGTCAGTCAAAGACCCTCTCAGAGACTTATTTACTCAGTCACACACTCAGAGACTCACACACCCACTCACAGACTCACTCAGATATACACGGACCTACCCCCTCAAAGACTTATGCATTCACTCACAGACCCACCCAGACACTCGCCCTCCTCAGTCACAGGCTGCCTCAGACACTCATGCATGCACCCATTCACTCACCCATTAAGATACTTATGCTCTCACTCAGACCGATTGAGACACTCATACACCCACTCACAGATCCACTCAAGTACCCACACACCCACTCACAGATCCCCACAGGCACTCTTAGACACACACATCCATACAGTCACCACACATCCACTCACAAACACACTCAGAGACTTATGCACCCGGTCACTCATACACTCAGAGACTCACACACACACTCACAGTCCCACTCAGAGACCCATGCACCCACTTATAGAACCAATGAGACACTCACGCTCCCAGTCATAGACCCACTGAGATAGTCATGCACTCAGTCACAGACCCACTCAGACACCCACTTAGACACTCGTGTATCCACTCACAGCTCCAGTCAGACAATCATATACTTACTTACAAATGCACAAAGGCACTCATGTACCTACTCACAGATTGACAGACTCATGCAACCAATCATAGACCCATTGAGACACTGCTGTACCCACTCATAGATGACTGAAACAGTCACACAGTTTGTTACAGAACCATTGATAGACTGATGCACCGTCTCCCAGATCCACTCAAATACTTATACAGTGGATGAAACTTACTAATGCAGTGATGCATGCAGTCACAGATTCCACTGACAGAGTTCTACACTGTGTTATAGAGGTATTAAGGGAGTTATACATGCTAATATAGAGTCATTTAGATAGTAATGTGTTTAGTGTGTTGGTTATAATCCATTTTGCAGTTAGAAGTTTTAATGTGATGGTGGCTGAAATTCACTTAAAAAACCAAGGGTTACAGCAACGTTATAGTTAGGAATTAGCATTTCAATAATCTCAGAAATGTACTGGAAAAACCAAAGGTTACAGGTGCGTTATAGCTAGGAAATAGAATTTAAAAAACCTTAGAAATTCACTGAAAAAATTAAGGTTACAGGGACATTAGAGTTAGGCAAACATTTCACTCGTACAAAACCAGAGAAATTCAGCAGTTATAGTTACCTCAGCTAGGTCATAATCATTACACTGCTTATGACCTAGCATATTTAACATCATTCATGACATGGTCAGTGGCATCACTGATGACATCTCAAATGACATCACTGATGCACATCGGTTTGAAATGCTCCCTCCCCGGATGGGCCAAGTCCCTGTGGCATGTCCAAACTATGTAGGAGGGGGGTGCACAGGGCCTCCTCCTAGGATCCCTAAAGGCCCGGGGACCGCCACCTTTGGGTGGCAGTTGCAATAACTGATGCAGGGTTGCCCTGGGCAACCCCCGGGTCCTGGGGACAGCCAAGTCCCCAGGGCAAATTTTGTATGAATAGGAGGGGCTGACACAGTCCCCCCCACAGCCCCGGGGGGCACCGCCTCCACATGGCTGTGTCTGCAATGGAGCTTGGCCATGCTACCCCTCTCCTGCAGTCATAGATTGCCCCGAGGAATGCCACCCTCCAGGGCTGGCTCCTGCTATATATCGAGCCCACCAAGCCAGAGCAAACTATGCTCGCTTTCAGCAAGCTTGCTGAAAGCGAGCACAATTGCTTCAACAGAGAGGGAGCTGCATGTTAGCAGCTCCCTCTGTGTCAAAGCAATTCCGGCTCCAGCAGGAGGCGGGGAGCCGGCAGGTAACGCAGTGGTCCCCACCATTGCTAAGTGGGTGCCCTGGGTGGAACCAGAGAACCAACACTAGAGGCCGGGCCCTAGGGATGGGGTCCCCGGGGCTATAGTCAGTCCTGGAGGGGGCGCCACATGTCCCCCTTCCCTTTGGTTTTAATTAAAAAAATATAAAAGATAAAAGCTGGGCCACAGGGAATGGTGTCCCTGGGGCCGAAATTGGCCCGGGGGGCAATTGTTCTCCCTCCCTTTAATAAAAAAATCAAACAGAAAAACAAGGACAGGCCCAGGGCCCATGTGGATGAGGTCCCCGGGGCCGAAATCAGCCCAGGGAAGGGGGTCCAAGTGACCCCCATCCCCTAATAATAAAATATAGATATATATATTTATTTATACCACGAAAGTCTTCACTTCTTGAAGAACTGGAGGAACACAGCGGGGATTCAAGGTAAGGTGTTTATTGTCAAATAGCAAGGCATGACGCGTTTCCACGTAAATGTCTTCCTCAGATGCCTGCTATCACAGCGTTTGCTCACCAGTTCACCTGAAATATAACCATCCGTTCTGTCATTGATGACGTGTCCAGGTGGGCCGGATCAGAGTCACTAACATCACTGTGGTTGCATCAGCAGACTACGGATCCCAGAATGCTCCTCTCACGGCAAACTGAGAGAGTGTCTCTTTCACGGCTCCATTTATCTCTTCCTGGGTCCTGGCTGAGAGTAGGAACGTGGTACAAGTGCTCTGACTAAACACTGTAGCTGAAGCAAAACACCTCACCTGGGCCTCAAAAACGCGACAACCGCAATAGTCCTGATTCAGCCAGTCCTGAAATAACGGAAACAGTGTCCCGAAATTCCTCCATGCAGTCATAGACTGCCATTTGCAGTGGCGCAGTATCTGGAAGGGGATATGGTGGGTCAGAGCACTCCCAATTACTTGGACGAAAAGAGTTTGCCGAGGCTGCCCATGTGACTCTGACCACTTGTGTGGCGGGTTACCTCCTAGCGCGCTCTGGACACAGCACGCAAAATATGCCACAAAAGTCTTCACTTCTTGAAGAACTGGAGGAACACAGTGGGGATTCAAGGTAAGGTGTTTATTGTCAACCAGCAAGGCATGACGCGTTTCGATGTAAATGTCTTCCTCAGATGCCTGCTATCACAGCGTTTGCTCGCCAGTTCACCTGAAATATAACCATCCATTCTGTCATTGATGACGTGTCCAGGTGGGCCGGATCAGAGTCACTAACATCACTGTGGTTGCATCGGCAGACTATGGATCCCAGAATGCTCCTCTCACGGATAACTGAGTGAGTGTCTCTTTCACGGCTCCATTTATGCCGTCCTGGGTCCTGGCTGAGTAGGAACGTGGTACAAGTGCTCTGACTAAACACTGTAGCTGAAGCAAAACACCTCACCTGGGCCCCCAAAACGCCACAACCGTAATAGTCCCGATTTAGCCAGTCCTGAAATAACGGAAACAGTGTCCTGAAATTCCTCCATGCAGTCATGGACTGCCATTTGCAGCGGCGCTGAATCTGGAAGGGGATACGGTGGGTCAGAGAACTCCCAATTACTTGGACGAAAAGAGATTGCCGAGGCTGCCCATGTGACTCTGACCACTTGTAGGGCGGGTTACCTCGTAGCGCGCCCTGGACACAGCATGCAAAATATGCCATGAAAGTCTTCACTTCTTGAAGAACTGGAGGAACACAGCGGGGATTCAAGGTAAAGTGTTTATTGTCAACCAGCAAGGCATGATGCGTTTCGACATAAATGTCTTCCTCAGATGCCTGCTATCACAGCGTTTGCTCGCTAGTTCACCTGAAATATAACCATCCGTTCTGTCATTGATGACGTGTCCAGGTGGGCTGGATCAGAGTCACTAACATCACTGTGGTTGTATCGGCAGACTACGGATCCCAGAATGCTCCTCTCATGGCAAACTGGGTGAGTGTCTCTTTCACGGCTCCATTTATTCCTTCCTGGGTCCTGGCTGAGAGTAGGAACGTGGTACAAGTGCTCTGACTAAACACTGTAGCTGAAGCAAAACACCTCACCTGGGCCCCCAAAACGCTACAACCGTAATAGTCCCGATTCAGCCAGTCCTAAAATAATGAAAACAGTGTCCCGAAATTCCTCTATGCAGTCATGGACTGCCATTCGCAGCGGTGCTGTATCTGGAAGGGGATAGGGTGGGTCAGACCACTCCCAATTACTTGGACGAAAAGAGATTGCCGAGGCTGCCCATGTTATTCTGACCACTTGTGTGGCGTGTTACCTCCTAGCACGCCCTGGACACAGCACGCAAAATATGCCACAAAAGTCTTCACTTCTTGAAGAACTGGAGCAACACAGCGGGAATTCAAGGTAAAGTTTTTATTGTCAACCAGCAAGGTATGACGCATTTTGACGTAAATTTCTTCCTCAGATGCCTGCTATCACAGCGTTTGCTCGCCAGTTCACCTGAAATATAACCATCCGTTCTCTCATTGATGACGTGTCCAGGTGGGCCGGATCAGAGTCACAAACATCACTGTGGTTGCATCGGCAGACTATGGATCCCAGAATGCTCCTCTCACGGCAAACTGGGTGAGTGTCTCTTTCACGGCTCCATTTATCCCTTCCTGGGTCCTGGCTGGGAGTAGGAACGTGGTACAAGTGCTCTGACTAAACACTGTAGCTGAAGCAAAACACCTCACCTGGACCCCCAAAACACCACAACCGTAATTGTCCCGATTCAGCCAGTCCTGAAATAACGGAAAGAGTGTCCCGTAATTCCTCCATGCAGTCATGGACTGCCATTTGCAGCGGCGCTGTATCTGGAAGGGGATACGGTGGGTTAGAGCACTCCCAATTACTTGGACAAAAAGAGATTGCCGAGGCTGCCCATGTGACTCTGACCACTTGTGTGGCGGGTTAACTCCTAGCGCGCCCTAGACACAGCATGCAAAATATGCCACGAAAGTCTTCACTTCTTGAAGAACTGGAGGAACACAGCGGGGATTCAAGGTAAGGTGTTTATTGTCAACCAGCAAGGCATGATGTGTTTCGACGTAAATGTCTTCCTCAGATGCCTGCTATCACAGCGTTTGCTCGCCAGTTCACCTTAAATATAACCATCCGTTCTGTCATATATATATATAACAAGGGACCTGCAAATCGCAGGAGGCCCGTCCCCCTTTCTCCACCACTTTTCAAATGCACCTCCTGGCACACTTCTGGTTGGGAGATAAAGTCCCCTTGGCTCTAGAGGGTCCTTAGGGGCCAACAAACTCTCTTGTCCAACAGAGTGTGATTGCTGAAAGGACTTCGGAGGCCATGCTGTCTTTTTACACCCTTTCTCCACCACTCTGCCAACGCGCCTCCTGGTGCCCTGCTGGTTGGGGGATGAAGTCCCCTAGCTCCATATGGTCCTTGGGGGCCAACAACCCAGAGGCCTCCCTCCGACCGCAGATACAATTTTGGTGTACACTCCCACCATCAGTACAAGGCATGTTTCCCTATCAAAAATGGTGATACTCCCCCGCCTTTTTCACACTCTCCCAGTGTATATCTTTTGCAGCACATTTCATACAGTGCATAAAATGTTGTGGGTTTCCTGTGGAACTCGGGCGACGTTACATTTCGTTGACCAAGATGCAACTCCTGGTAGATAAGGGGGGCCTAGAAGCTCCTAAATTCGAATATTATTACATGGCAGCACAGCTGCGATGGCCTACTCGTTGGTTTGCAGGTCACTACTTAGAAAAAATGGGACTGGCCTCCGGGCCCCACGAGACGCGGGTGGTACGAGAGGTTTTTCTCCCACAGTGGACAGTGCCCCAGCAGGCCTGCGGGTTAGGTCCAATATTTTTTAGGATAAGGGGCGACCATTCAAACACCTATTTTAACTGGGTTATTACTCCACGACTCATAGTTCGCTGTCTGTCAGTGTGGTGTTTACTGTGTGTATACATGATTCTTTTACGTACGTAATGCTTGCAGTCACCATGAATGCCACATGACGCGCATGAACACTGATCCTGAATTTCCAGGATCTTGCCTTAAGCATACAAGTGGATTCCATGTTAAGATTAAAAAGCAAGTTTTAGCTTTCACACACAATGTTGTGTTAGTGACCTTTATCTAATGTCACACTGCTGTTGGTACAGGAAACACAAACTGTGCCAAACTCTGCATCCACCTAAATGTATGATGTTGGTTTAACTATGATGTATGTCACCCTCTAGATTTCTCTTACAGAGGTATCATTTCAGGTGCAAATCGTAAGTTAAGTATTCACCCTCACTTATGCACCCCTTAGTGTGTGTGCATATAATTCACCTGTTTAGGGTCGCTTCGGGCCCTAACATCACTGCTCCTGAAGAAAGCCTCCTTGGTTATAGCTGATTGGCTGAAACATGTAGACCATTTTTTTCACATTTTGATGTGTGCAATGATTTTACCTCTATCACATCCACCTATGTTTTTAATCCTTCCCAAGGAACTCACCATTAAAATATTTCTGATTTGATTGAGTATCCTGGAGGTAGTTTTAAGGTTCACATTCACTATATTCACCTATCTACCTGACTAACCTGCTCA
The DNA here is from genome assembly GCF_964204655.1 of Triturus cristatus. Lineage (NCBI taxonomy): Eukaryota > Metazoa > Chordata > Amphibia > Caudata > Salamandridae > Triturus > Triturus cristatus. Next base: position 1,199,510,734 of record NC_140593.1, read on the forward strand.
GCTGTAATCAGGCATTGCAGAACACCTTGGAGGCACTCAGCCACCTTGGAGGGAACCCGATGATGAAGCATGCCACCAATTAGGTTGGTGGGTGAGTGTTCCTAAGGTTTTTTTCTTGTCAAAATATTTTTATTGGCTTTAGATTCAAAACATTACATGACAAACAGTGGTGAGAGACACCAGTAAGGTTCACAGATCGAAAGTTACAGAACTTCTAAAGTAGCATGATCAGTTTGTGTACTAGGAGTTGACCTGTAATATGAACCCTGTTCATGACCATTGCTGGCCACCGCTACAAGTCATATCACTCCGTATTGGTCATGGCATTTGACGAAGATCACGCCTCCCACCCAACTCACATTATTTTCACAAAACTAAAAGATAAACATAACACAACAAAGGTCAGAATAGAAAAGAAAAATAAAGCATTCATGCTTGGGCGCAGGCGAGGGCAGTCTAAAGAAGGCCGGGTGTGATCAGGTTCCCAATAGTTCCCAAACCAGGGGGAGATGCCTCCCGGGAGCATCTAAGGGGTTTTTCTTAAGTGAGACTACACAATACCAACAGGTTGCTAGGTAATTAATAAACTTTCAAACTCATTCTTTTTGTTTGTCACTCAGATCCGACTGAGACATAATGAAGGGCATGGGGGAAACATATGTACAAGCCCTTTCAAAAACCTATTTACAATAGGGGACTTGAATAAAGAGGGTTGGTTAGGCAGCTGCAGGAAAGCGGACAGAGCCGAAAGATAATCCTTGAAAGTGCCTGGAGCAGAGTTCTGTTGGGCAAGGGTACGAGTAAAGAGAAGAATATAAAAAACAGTGGCAGAAAGAGGGTCAATACACTTTTCTGTACAATATTTTATAAATAGCAGGTGTATACTGTTTTGGTGGAGGGCCACCGGCCACCAGAATAACTGTAGAAACCGTGCGAAAAAGGTCAAAAGGTATCAATTATCGTCATTCAATCTCCATGCAAGGAGGTTGAGAAATTATTATCCTCCTGAATTTGCAGCCTGATCAGAGAATCGATGCTCATTTTCAGAAAGTTGGGATACCAAACTCTCTGCACCCAGTCCGGAGCCACAAGAATGACTTGAGCCTGGTTGTTCCTGATCTTCTTGAAAACTCTGGGCAGGGGTTGTATGGGCGGGAAGGGGTACATGAAGCCTGAGCTCCACTCGTGAGCAAAAGCGTCACTGAGGGATAGCTGCCTTGGAGATTTCAAGGCGTAATACTGCTGACATTGCGTGTTCTCTTTGGAGGCAAACAGATCTAACCAAGGCTCTCCCCACTGCTGAAAGAGACCTTGCGCCACCCCCAGCTGGAGACACCATTCATGAACCGCTAGGCATCGACGGCTGAGTTTGTGTGCCCTGACATCCAGAGAACCTGCCTTGTGTTGAACCACCAGGGTTCTGCCCTGCTGTTCCAGTCATGTCAAGAGACACAGGGCCTCTTAACAAATTGTCCAGGACCCCACCCCGCTCTGCCTGTTGCAGTACCACATGGCGGTGGAATGCAACATAGTTATACCCTGGCACTCTAAAACGTATATTCCTTCAAATGTCGAACCTTAATACGTTGACTTCACAAAAATATATCACCAATATGTCACAGGCAAACAACAGAGATGAGTTTGTACAAAATACTTTCTTTTCTTTCATTTATGCAGATATCTTGAAACATAACAATTTCAGGCAAGACTGTAAAAACCCCTGTTTGAAAAAACATACAAAAGGGGAGATATACAAAGAATTCAATGCTACACAGTCTTGATCAAGATGCGCGAGAACAGCCGACACTTGTTTCATCACATCCAGGGACTTCCTCAAGGCTGTAAAAACAATGACAGAAGTTCATACATACTATTGATCTTCAGTAGACAAATCTGTAAAAACATTGTCCAACCACAATTTATAAGAAGATTCTTTTATAAATATTAGGTGAGTCAAGGAGGAAAAAGAAGTATCCCAAGGAAGATTCTCAGTGCTTAGAATGAAAACAAATGTGTGGTCTTCCCGTGATCAGAAAATGAATTTCTAATTCAGAAAAATGAACAAAAGTATTGCTACAATTAGAAAGGTGCAAAAAAGAAGAAAGAAAGAAAAGTTATCCAAGAATATCGACCCAGAACCTCATTGTGCAAAGACTAGGTTGTGAACACTATGTGACAAACATATGTGACACCCAGTGTAGCACACAATCCTTAGTGGAAGACATTTTTTGACAACTGACCTTTCTAGAAAAGATTTAGTACCCGTGATAGTGGCCAACCCTGCTTCTTCATGGACTTTGCAGGACGCGACTATAGCGTGAAACCCAACACTCACTTTTGTATATTTCCCAAAGAAACTTTGACCTGTTTCACAAGCTGTAGTTCCACAGATCAACCTAATTAGTTGTCTCAAATACGTATATCGTAGATCCCTAGTGGGCAACAAAGAAGAATAAGATTGGAACCATTCGTCCCATCCTATGTCCTGTCCACTATAATTGTAACTCACCCCATCAGACTTACTAAATGTATCTGATAGCAGGATACAACATATATACCAGTTGTCCGGAGCGTGTTGATAATTGGAAGCCCAAAGACAAATTCCAAAGTATGTTTGTCCCTGTGCGCTTGTCGTAATTCCTATGTTCAGTACTAAAAGGTACGTGTATCCCTATGGATATGAAAGTGAAAACAACGTTAAAAAAGGTTAAAAAAAGAGCACCTCCAGTTATACTATATAAACCCTTCTAAGTTCTAGATTGAACTTACTCCGAATTTTGTTTGCGAAACCGCATCAGTATTCAGAATTCTGGATCGGGCTATAATAGGCCCCTGTAGGAAATAAGTGTGAGAAGGTGGCCTGATATATGCTGTTCACTAGTTCTAGTGGGTACCTTGTATCAGTCCAAACAACCCCTTATGGTGATAGGTTAAAGACAACCTTTATTGAAAGCTATGCTAGTGGTAGCTATGGAGAGCAGCCTTCAGGCTAAGTCTTGAAGGAATTTAAAGCAGCTTGTTTTACCAGTCTATAATCTCTTGAATGATCAAATGAAAAGACAACCACATCAGGTATATAATCAAAATATATGTATTTAAGATAAAACACACCCCTCTAGTCTCTTTATGAGACTGGAGTTCGAAGTACTTTGTTTACAAGTTAGCAATTGTCAGTAATAGCACAAATACACGTTTGGGCCCTAGGGGCGTACCAAACCATATACCAAAAAATGGTATAAGAACCATGACTTGAATAGACACAAGGCCTAGAGCCTGTAGAATCGCTGGGGCCCCAAGGAACCACCCAAGGTAGTGACACAGGGGACCCACGGGAACTGTATGCAGTGTGAAAACACATCCGCGTGTTCCTGTTATCTTCTATGGGCAGTCTCGCGGTTGGAAATTTAAAGATTAGGGACACTTCTAATTGAATCAGGACCAAACCCTTTTGGACTTGAGAAGTTCTAGGGCTAGCACCCACGAGAGCACCGGAGTACTCGAGTTAACTCACCCAGGGAAGCCGAGTACATAGGTGTCTTTTGGTGTCGGGTCGCGTCGTCGATTTCAATGGGTGACAAATGCAAAAACAACAGTTGATGGACAGAATGCAGAACAATGTCATACATTCACCCCAGTACAGAGATCTGGGCGTAAATCCATCGTTTTTTTGCTCACCATGCCATTCCAGTTTGAACCCAGCCATATGCAAATCAGTCTTGACCCTGTGCCTCATGGGAACAATCGAGCCCGAACTGCCAAGCCAGGTCCTCCCTGGACTGGAACCAAGCATCCTAGTACTGGTTTCGGGGTTTCACCCCTCTTCAGCCAGGATGGCTTGATTCCAGTGGCATGGAGAGCACAGGACTCACGTCTGAGCATACCCGTCCCACTCGGGGTGACAAATGCAAAAACAACAGTTGATGGACAGAATGCAGAACAATGTCATACATTCACCCCAGTACAGAGATCTGGGCCTAAATCCATCGTTTTTTTGCTAACCATGCCATTCCAGTTTGAAGCCAGCCATATGCAAATCAGTCTTGACCCTGTGCCTCATGGGAACAGTCCAGCCCGATCTGCCAAGCCAGGCCCTCCCTGGACTGGAACCAAGCATCCTAGGACCGGTTTCGGGGTTTCACCCCTCTTCAGCCAGGATAGCTTGATTCCAGTGGCATGGAGAGCACGGAACTCACGTCTGAGCATACCCGTCCCACTCGGGGTGACAAATGCAAAAACAACAGTTGATGGACAGAATGCAGAACAATGTCATACATTCACCCCAGTACAGAGATCTGGGCCTAAATCCATCGTTTTTTCCTCACCATGCCATTCCAGTTTGAACCCAGCCATATGCAAATCAGTCTTGACCCTGTGCCTCATGGGAACAATCGAGCCCGATCTGCCAAGCCAGGCCCTCCCTGGACTGGAACCAAGCATCCTAGGACCGGTTTCGGGGTTTCACCCCTCTTCAGCCAGGATAGCTTGATTCCAGTGGCATGGAGAGCACGGAACTCACGTCTGAGCATACCCGTCCCACTCGGGGTGACAAATGAAAAACAACAGTTAATGGACAGAATGCAGAACAATGTCATACATTCACCCCAGTACAGAGATCTGGGCGTAAATCCATCGTTTTTTTGCTCACCATGCCATTCCAGTTTGAACCCAGCCATATGCAAATCAGTCTTGACCCTGTGCCTCATGGGAACAGTCCAGCCCGAACTGCCAAGCTAGGTCCTCCCTGGACTGGAACCAAGCATCCTAGGACCGGTTTTGGGGTTTCACCCCTCTTCAGCCAGGATAGCTTGATTCCAGTGGCATGGAGAGCACGGGACTCACGTCTGAGCATACCCGTCCCACTCGGGGTGAAAAATGCAAAAACAACAGTTGATGGACAGAATGCAGAACAATGTCATACATTCACCCCAGTACAGAGATCTAGGCCTAAATCCATCGTTTTTTTGCTCACCATGCCATTCCAGTTTGAACCCAGCCATATGCATATCAGTCTTGACCCTGTGCCTCATGGGAACATTCCAGCCCGAACTTCCAGCCAGGTCCTCCCTGGACTGGAACCAAGCATCCTAGGACCGGTTTCGGGGTTTCGCCCCTCTTCAGCCAGGATAGCTTGATTCCAGTGGCATGGAGAGCACGGGACTCACGTCTGAGCATACCCGTCCCACTCGGGGTGACAAATGAAAAACAACAGTTAATGGACAGAATGCAGAACAATGTCATACATTCACCCCAGTACAGAGATCTGGGCCTAAATCCATCGTTTTTTTGCTAACCATGCCATTCCAGTTTGAAGCCAGCCATATGCAAATCAGTCTTGACCCTGTGCCTCATGGGAACAGTCCAGCCCGATCTGCCAAGCCAGGCCCTCCCTGGACTGGAACCAAGCATCCTAGGACCGGTTTCGGGGTTTCACCCCTCTTCAGCCAGGATAGCTTGATTCCAGTGGCATGGAGAGCACGGAACTCACGTCTGAGCATACCCGTCCCACTCGGGGTGACAAATGAAAAACAACAGTTAATGGACAGAATGCAGAACAATGTCATACATTCACCCCAGTACAGAGATCTGGGCGTAAATCCATCGTTTTTTTGCTCACCATGCCATTCCAGTTTGAACCCAGCCATATGCAAATCAGTCTTGACCCTGTGCCTCATGGGAACAGTCCAGCCCGAACTGCCAAGCTAGGTCCTCCCTGGACTGGAACCAAGCATCCTAGGACCGGTTTTGGGGTTTCACCCCTCTTCAGCCAGGATAGCTTGATTCCAGTGGCATGGAGAGCACGGGACTCACGTCTGAGCATACCCGTCCCACTCGGGGTGAAAAATGCAAAAACAACAGTTGATGGACAGAATGCAGAACAATGTCATACATTCACCCCAGTACAGAGATCTAGGCCTAAATCCATCGTTTTTTTGCTCACCATGCCATTCCAGTTTGAACCCAGCCATATGCATATCAGTCTTGACCCTGTGCCTCATGGGAACATTCCAGCCCGAACTTCCAGCCAGGTCCTCCCTGGACTGGAACCAAGCATCCTAGGACCGGTTTCGGGGTTTCACCCCTCTTCAGCCAGGATAGCTTGATTCCAGTGGCATGGAGAGCACGGGACTCACGTCTGAGCATACCCGTCCCACTCGGGGTGACAAATGAAAAACAACAGTTAATGGACAGAATGCAGAACAATGTCATACATTCACCCCAGTACAGAGATCTGGGCCTAAATCCATCGTTTTTTTGCTAACCATGCCATTCCAGTTTGAAGCCAGCCATATGCAAATCAGTCTTGACCCTGTGCCTCATGGGAACAGTCCAGCCCGATCTGCCAAGCCAGGCCCTCCCTGGACTGGAACCAAGCATCCTAGGACCGGTTTCGGGGTTTCACCCCTCTTCAGCCAGGATAGCTTGATTCCAGTGGCATGGAGAGCACGGAACTCACGTCTGAGCATACCCGTCCCACTCGGGGTGACAAATGAAAAACAACAGTTAATGGACAGAATGCAGAACAATGTCATACATTCACCCCAGTACAGAGATCTGGGCGTAAATCCATCGGTTTTTTGCTCACCATTCCATTCCAGTTTGAACCCAGCCATATGCAAATCAGTCTTGACCCTGTGCCTCATGGGAACAGTCCAGCCCGAACTGCCAAGCTAGGTCCTCCCTGGACTGGAACCAAGCATCCTAGGACCGGTTTTGGGGTTTCACCCCTCTTCAGCCAGGATAGCTTGATTCCAGTGGCATGGAGAGCACGGGACTCACGTCTGAGCATACCCGTCCCACTCGGGGTGAAAAATGCAAAAACAACAGTTGATGGACAGAATGCAGAACAATGTCATACATTCACCCCAGTACAGAGATCTAGGCCTAAATCCATCGTTTTTTTGCTCACCATGCCATTCCAGTTTGAACCCAGCCATATGCATATCAGTCTTGACCCTGTGCCTCATGGGAACATTCCAGCCCGAACTTCCAGCCAGGTTCTCCCTGGACTGGAACCAAGCATCCTAGGACCGGTTTCGGGGTTTCCCCCCTCTTCAGCCAGGATAGCTTGATTCCAGTGGCATGGAGAGCACGGGACTCACGTCTGAGCATACCCGTCCCACTCGGGGTGTCAAATGCAAAAACAACAGTTGATGGACACAATGCAGAACAATGTCATACATTCACCCCAGTACAGAGATCTGGGCCTAAATGCATCGTTTTTTTGCTCACCATGCCATTCCTGTTTGAAACCAGCCATATGCAAATCAGTCTTGACCCTGTGCCTCATGGGAACAGTCCAGCCCGAACTGCCAAGACAGGTCCTCCCTGGACTGGAACCAAGCATCCTAGGCAGTTCGGGCTGGACTGTTCCCATGAGGCACAGGGTCAGACTGATTTGCATATGGCCATGTCTGAACTGGGGTGGTGGAGTGAGCTAAAGAATGATGATGGATTAAACCCAGATCAGTTGACTGGGGGTGAGTGTTTGATTTACTCAAATGCCCCGTCCATTATCCCCTTTGGTATCGCTTTGGTCGATTTCAATGGGAGCCTGCAAAGAACTGCTGCTGCCGTGAAGAGGAGAAGTGTCCGGAGAGATCCAAGCCTGGATCTGGGATGGAAGGAACCTGAAAGCAGAGGGGACAGAGTCTGGGTCACTTGCCAGTGACCTAGGGCAGGATGGACCAATGCCCACAGATGTCGAGTGCTTCAGGTGAGTTGATGGATGTCTTGACTCGTCAGCCACGAGGTCCAGGTGGCGTCAACGAAGTCCATGAGCTGGATTCGAGCTGTCCCACGAAGTCTGTCGAGTGCTGCCGTGTCGGAGACCAGAATGGACCCAACAAGCCTTAGCAAAGGCAAGTCACTGGAATGTAGAGAAAGGACTGCGGTGCAGACCAGCAAGGTCTGAGGGACTCACCCAGCGAGGGTAAGTCAGGGCACGTCTGGAGCAACCAGGAAAGCCCATGCAGAAAAGGAGTTGCCTTTGTGGGGACCTGCTAGCCAACGGGCTAGTGATCACGAAGGAGCCTCGAGCGGTCGCACTTGAAGCTGGCCCATGGGTCACTCGTGGAGTGGAGGCTAACAATCTTCGATGCAGGAGGTTCTCAAGACTGGGGCTACTCGGAGCCCAAAGCACAACTTCGAGGAGGACCAGGAAGATAGTGTTGCTGCAAAAGTTCACAGTGTCCGGGGGTCACGGTTCCACGTCACCCACGATAGCCACAGGCCTCAGCTTTGCTGTGGACTCAGGGTAGCCTCGGGGAAGTCTGGAAATCCACCTCTGGTGATTCAAAGGCTTTGGCGTCCGGCGGGAGCTTCAGCGATGCAGACCAGTCAGTTGCTCCTTTGATGCCTGCCAAGCAGGGGAGTCACTCCTTGACCCCAAGGGAGATTTCTTCAGTCTTCTAGTTAAAGTAGAACGTCGAAGGTCCAGGATATATGTAGCAAAGTTTCGTCCAGGGTAATCTAAAGTCCTAGGGACTGGATTCCTATACTTATAGTAAGTTTAGGAGATGGACTAACTCTAAGGCCCCACCTATGGGTGGGCCTGGAAAGAGGGGTGGTTACACCCATTTCCTTTGTCCAGTTTCGCACCAGAGCAGGGGCAGGTAGCCCCTGCAACCGGTTTGAACTGGGCTACGCACAGGGACAGCAATCGTGTCCCCACTGCAGGACTTCAAAGCACCAGAGAGTGCTCCCGTCCAGCCCCAATACACATCTGCCTGTCTGGGGAGGTGGTCACACCTCCCTTCGACAGGAAACCTATTGTCCAGGCTTCCCCTGCCGGAGTTTCGGTCAGCAGCAGGAGGCCAGAGCTTGTTCATTACGAAACATTATTATACCACAAATTTTAGTCTCACAGGAAAAACAAACCTGATAAACCCCAAGAGGGAGCGCTGATAAAAGCTACGTCACATGCGTTGGTCACAAAAAGCCAAGACGCCGAAAAACAGCATTAAATGTAGACTCTTACGTGTAAATATAAAAACAGAGTATGGCTAGCACTCACCTCATAGTTGCTCGAGCGATTGGACAGCATGGGCTTCCAAATTCGTATTCAGCAAAGAAAGGACGGCATGGATTCAGACCGTCTCTTTTAACAAGTTTCCCGGGCCGGAAACCAGACGTTTTACGGAACGAGAAGGAAGTGAGATTGTTCCTCCCATTCTCTCTTCCCCGAAGGATTTCAATGTTAGGCCTCTATGGCGGCCATATTAGAACGGAGCCTACCATATGTTTAAATACCCTCAGAAGATGCCCTATGCGTCCTGATATTAGTTATTTATAATCATTATTCATCATATTTTCGGAAAAATATTTCAAATACGCTTGTTGCATTTTTTAGCAATGCGTGCTAAATCCACATGAGGCATTCAAATTCTTTTGTTTTAATGAGGTGCCAGTGCGAGATAAACCGCTACTATGTGGTGTTGATTCCTATCACGCATTAGATATATGTTAGAATGCTGGGATGGTGTTAATCTATTCTCAGTATGTGGTGCACACTATAGCTATCCTATTAGAAACCAATTTCTGTGTGCCAAACAATGTTTGGCATATCGTGTCCACACTAAATTGCCTTGATTAGTGAATACAAGTGCAAGATAGTATTAGCATGTAAGTGTATTTCTTTGAAGCTTAAACACCCAGTGAGAACGGAATATGTATAAAACTGAAAAAGCCCATAGTTCGAAAGCATTCAGCATTATTCGTGACAATGCATATTTCAGAGCTATAAAACAATATATTGCTTATACATCACAATTGTTCCTAATGTGTCTAACAATGATTGTATAGATCCTCAACAAATTTTCCAACATATCTTTAAAAGGAAACAGCATTTCTTGTTAACATTACAGTTGTACGCAAGATGTTAGCCCATACATGTTCTCCAAATATAATTTCCATGTTTCTTGACTGAGTTCTAACAGATCACATATAATCATATATACAGTTAAGGATACTCATCTTACTTCACAATTGTACACAAGGTCTTGGATTTCATTCAGATAGGAATACATGTAGCTCCTTATCAAAATTGAGCCCTAGCTCCACAGCCCGCAATCTAATGATCCACTGTGTCTCCGCTCTTCTCAATGTGAGTGTTCTATCCCCCCCTGGGACTACACTGTATGTGTGTTATGCCATGGAACCTGATTTTTCTCATGTCTTCCAGAGTATGACTCCGGTTGAAATGGACCGCAAAGGGATATCTGCAGTTATTGTTGCGTACTGCCCTCACATGTTCCTGTATTCTCTCTTTTAGGGGCCGTATGGTACTCCCTACGTAAATGAGTCCACAACAACAAATAATACAATAAACCACGTGGTTAGTATTGCAGTTTATGAATTGCCTTATGTGGTGTCTTGTGGCAGTGTTGTACTGAAAGTCAAAGTCTTATTTGCTGCAAATTGACAGATACTGCAATTAGTACATTTGAAGAAGGCTTGTGGTTTAGGTGGTAACTGAGACACAACAGTTCTCTCAACGTTGTACTCCTTCTGTGTGACACTGTAGGTTTGTTACCTATGAATTTCTCCACTGATTTATTTAGCTTAAGGATGTGCCAGTGTTTCTGAAAGATGTTGTAAATCTGGTGACTATATGTATTATAGTCCGTCACCAGAGCAATCTTACCGTTCTGAGTTTGCAATTTATTTCAGTTTTTGGACTTTAAAAGCCATTGTCTTGATTTCTTTTGTATTTTGTTCCCGGGGCATTCCAATGTCACTTGTGAGTGCCCTCTGTTGTGAAATCTTCCCTCCAATCTCTGGAGTTCCATGTGAAAAACAGTGCCTTCACTAGTTTCTTCTTAATCTCGTAATTTCTCCCAAAGGGATAGAATTTATTTGATACTTTGGGTGAGCACTGCTCGCGTGCAACATGGAGCTGCAAGCTGTAGGCTTGCAGAAAAGTCTAGATACAATCCTGTTTTCTTTTATGTACAGGACCACATCCAAGAAATCTATCTCCAATTTGCTGATCTTATGCGTGAATCTCAAGTTGTATGGGTTTTTGTTAAGATGTTCCAATAGTCCTTGGAAACGCAGGTCGCTACCGGACCAGATGATAAAAATGTCATCGATGTAGCGACCCCAGTACATTATATGTTCAGTAAGTTCAGTGTACGCCATTTTCCATAAGTGTTGGTGTTCAAATGTACTCATATACAGGTTAGCATAGGAGGGTGAGAATTTTGAACCCATGGCCACCCCTATGGATTGTCACAAGTATCCTGATATAAGAATACATTATTTTCCAAAATCAGTCGAGTTAGATCTAGCAGCATCTGGGTATGTTAATAGAATGTGGTGTCTCTATGTGCAAGACAATCAGCTAGGGCTTGTAGGCCCTTTTCCAGTGGTATATTTAAGAGGCGCAGACAGATATTTGTAAGAAGAACTTTATTGTAAGTTCATATGTACAACCCCTAGACAGATAGATCCTCTCTCTGCAAATGCCAGCTCTCCTCTTCCAGTCAACTCAGAACAAAGCATCCTGGTTGCTATGGAAGGAATGTTGACATGTTGCCTGGCTACATATTATGACACAACACATTTTTCCTCCTTAAAGAACAAAATGAAAATATATATATTACAATTTAAAGAAATAACAAAATTATAAAGTTAAAATAATAATATGTGAAATTCATTTTATACATAAAATAAAATACAACATCTGGACGATTAATAGGTCACATAATCATTATGCCAATTGGGAATTTTCCTGACACGTTTGTCATTGTTTACACTGTCACAATCCTTGTTTAGTTGATTGTTGCCTTTCCCATCCAACCAGGTGTCAACTTCCAGTTTGTTGCACAGGGTCACACATCGTGTGTTCCACACTTTACCATCACTCAGCCAAACATTGTTACCACTAACCTTCTTTATGCATTTTGGAGCAGACCATTTTGATAAACCTCTTTTTTGTACACCCACACTATATGTCCTTACCCAGTCTCCAACCGTGAATTTGCAATTGTTCCTTTTCAACCTGTCTTTGTGTCTGTGCACATACTTGTCTTGGTATTGCTCTACCCTACTTTCTAGCCCCTTCTTACAAACTGGACGTGAAAAGTCCTTGAACATCCACACTGGAGTAGCCTTAGTACCCGGTTGCCTACCTTTGAGAAGTTTGAATGGGGTCTCCTTAGTGACTGAATAGGGTGTGGTGTGATAAGTCCACAACATTTCCTTTACTGCCTCTTTACAATCTTCACCAGATTGTTCAGATAACTGTACACATTCCTTTAAGGCTCTATTAAATCTCTCCACAAGACCATTTTCCCTAGGATTATAGACGGCTGTGGTATGGTGAGTGATACCCATATTGGCTAGATATGTTTTAACCCTTTCGCTGCCAGGCCTTTTCCCCTCCTATGCCACGCCCTTTTTTGGCTTTTGGGGTAGTGCGCGCTGAGGCCCCTGTAACTTTTTGACCACATAAGGTATCCACGCCAAATTTGCGCCCTTTTCTTCCAACATCATGGGGATTCTAAAGGTACTCAGGGTTTGTGGATTCTCCTAGAGGGGTTACAGAAATGAGCCAAAATACAGCAACATTTTGGGTTTTTTCGGAAAAATGGGAAAAACTGGCTGCAAATGAAAGCATCTGGGTTTTTCCCTGCAAATGTTATCAAAAAAGGGTTTGTGGGGTTGAAATCACCATTTTCCCAGCTTTTCGGGGATACCAGACTTTTGTCAGAAACCCAACATTATTTACACAGTTTTGGCATTTTTCTGGGACATAGCCTAATTTTGCTATTTTTTGTGCTTTTGACCTCCTTCCAGTTAATGGCAGAAATGGGTACAAAATCAATAATGGATCCTGGAAAGCTATACATTTTCGAGAAGAAGACACAATTCTGCATTCAGCAAGGGGTCATAAGGTTTTTTTATAGAAACTAACAGTTAAATATAGGATAAATTGAAAATTAGTTGAAAAAAACAGCCTTTTGTGTCAACATTTTCACCTGTAACTTCTTCTAATTATGACAGCTCTTTGAAAGCAATATACCATTACATCCGCTGGACATTACTGGTTGTGGGGATATATAGGACTTGTAGGTTCACCAAGAACCCGACGAATCCAGAGCCAAAAACTGAGCAGCAACTTTATTATGTACCGGGTATATAGTAATTATTCTGTAAAAATGTGTACATGAAAAAATCGGTATGAAAGACACCTATGTATTTCTGAAATGGGAACAAAATATAGAGTTTAGAAACAATAGATATTTGCACATTTCTGAAATCGGGAATACTCATACTAGCATGAGAATTATCAGTCATTTTTTAGAATGACTTATTTTTTACACAATATCTTTCATTTGGAAGGCAGAAATGCATCGAAAGTCAATAGATAATAACAGTTCCATTACAACCTGAATTACCCTAAGTCTCCCGATAAAAATGGTACCTCACTTGTGTGGGTAGGCATAGTGCCCGCGACAGGAAACGGCCCAAAACGCAACGTGGTCACAACTCAATATCGCAGTGAAAATTTACCCTTTTTTGGCAAAATGTCTAGCTGTAGTTTTTGAACCCTAGCTCTGCGGGCACCTTGGGAAACGTAGCAAACCTATACATTTTTGAAAACTAGACACCCAGGGGAATCCAGGATGGGGAGACTTGACTGCCTCCCACCAGGGTCTGTTACCCAGAATCCCTTGCAAACCTAAAAAATTGTCAAAAAAAACAAATTTTCCCCATATTTCTGTGGTGGAAAGTTCCGGAATCTGCGTGGTTCCACAAATTTCCACACACCCCGCGTTCCCCAAAGTCTTACGAGAAAAACGGTACCTCACTTGTGTGGGTCGGCCTAGTGCCCGCGACAGGAAACGGCGCAAAACGCAACGTGGTCACACCTCAATTTCGCAGTGAAAAATGACCCTTTTTTGGCAAAATGTCTAGCTGTAGTTTTTTAACCCTAGCTCTGCGGGCACCTTGGGAAACCTAGCAAACCTATACATTTTTGAAAACTAGACACCCAGGGGAATCCAGGATGGGGTGACTTGACTGCCTCCCACCAGGGTCTGTTACCCAGAATCCCTTGCAAACCTAAAAAATTGTCAAAAACACCAGATTTTCCCCACATTTCTGTGGTGGAAAGTTCCGGAATCTGCGTAGATCCACAAATTTCCACCCACCCCGCTTTCCCCAAAGTCTTAAGAGAAAAACGGTACCTCACTTGTGTGGGTCGGCCTAGTGCCCGCGAATGGGAACGGCACAAAACGCAACGTGGTCACACCTCAATTTCGCAGTGAAAAATGACCCTTTTTGGGCAAAATGTCTAGCTGTCGTTTTTGAACCATAGCTCTGCAGGCACCTTGGGAAACCTAGCAAACCTATACATTTTTGAAAACTAGACACCCAGGGGAATCCAGGATGGGGTGACTTGACTGCCTCCCACCAGGGTCTGTTACCCAGAATCCCTTGCAAACCTAAAAAGTTGACAAAAAAAACACATTTTCCACACATTTCTGTGGTGGAAAGTTCCGGAATCTGCGTGGATCCACAAATTTCCACCCACCCCGCGTTTCCCAAAGTCTTACGAGAAAAACGGTACCTCACTTGTGTGGGTCGGCCTAGTGCCCGCGACAGAAAAAGGCGCAAAACGCAACGTGGTCAAACCTCAATATCGCAGTGAAAAATGACCCTTTTTTGGCAAAATGTCTAGCTCTAGTTTTTGAACCCTAGCTCTGCTGGCACCTTGGGAAACCTAGCAAACCTATACATTTTTGAAAACTAGACACCCAGGGGAATCCAGGATGGGGTGACTTGACTGCCTCCCACCAGGGTCTGTTACCCAGAATCCCTTGCAAACCTAAAACATTGTCAAAAAAACATATTTTCCCCACATTTCTGTGGTGGAAAGTTCCGGAATCTGCGTGGATCCACAAATTTCCAACCACCCCGCGTTCCCCAAAGTCTTACGAGAAAAACGGTACCTCACTTGTGTGGGTCGGCCTAGTGCCCGCGACAGGAAACGGCGCAAAACGCAACGTGGTCAAACCTCAATTTCGCAGTGAAAAATGACCCTTTTTTGGCAAAATGTCTAGCTGTAGTTTTTGAACCCTAGCTCTGCGGGCACCTTGGGAAACCTAGCAAACCTATACATTTTTGAAAACTAGACACCCAGGGGAATCCAGGATGGGGTGACTTGACTGCCTCCCACCAGGGTCTGTTACCCAGAATCCCTTGCAAACCTAAAACATTGTCAAAAAAAACAAATTTTCCCCATATTTCTGTGGTGGAAAGTTCCGGAATCTGCGTGGATCCACAAATTTTCACAAACCCCGCGTTCCCCAAAGTCTTACGAGAAAAACGGTACCTCACTTGTGTGGGTCGGCCTAGTGCCCGCGACAGGAAACGGCACAAAACGCAACGTGGTCACACCTCAATTTCGCAGTGAAAAATGACCCTTTTTTGGCAAAATATCTAGCTGTAGTTTTTGAACCCTAGCTCTGCGGGCACCTTGGGAAACCTAGCAAACCTATACATTTTTGAAAACTAGACACCCAGAGGAATCCAGGATGGGGTGACTTGACTGCCTCCCACCAGGGTCTGTTACCCAGAATCCCTTGCAAACCTAAAAAATTGTCAAAAACACCAGATTTTCCCCACATTTCTGTGGTGGAAAGTTCCGGAATCTGCGTGGATCCACAAATTTCCACCCACCCCGCTTTCCCCAAAGTCTTAAGAGAAAAACGGTACCTCACTTGTGTGGGTCGGCCTAGTGCCCGCGAATGGGAACGGCACAAAACGCAATGTGGTCACACCTCAATTTCGCAGTGAAAAATGACCCTTTTTTGGCAAAATGTCTAGCTGTAGTTTTTGAACCATACCTCTGCAGGCACCTTGGGAAACCTAGCAAACCTATACATTTTTGAAAACTAGACACCCAGGGGAATCCAGGATGGGGTGACTTGATTGCCTCCCACCAGGGTCTGTTACCCAGAATCCCTTGCAAACCTAAAACATTGACAAAAAAAACACATTTTCCACACATTTCTGTGGTGGAAAGTTCCGGAATCTGCGTGGATCCACAAATTTCCACCCACCCCGCGTTTCCCAAAGTCTTACGAGAAAAACGTTACCTCAATTGTGTGGGTCGGCCTAGTGCCCGCGACAGGAAACGGTGCAAAATGCAACGTGGTCACACCTCAATTTCGCAGTGAAAAATGACCCTTTTTTGGCAAAATGCCTAGCTGTAGTTTTTGAACCCTAGCTCTGCGGGCAGCTTGGGAACCTAGCAAACCTATACATTTTTGAAAACTAGACACCCGTGTGCTTCCAGGGAGGCATGACTTGCGTGGATCCCCCAACCTTTCCTTACCCAGAATCCCCTGCAAACCTCAATTTTAGCTGAAAAAATCACATTTTTCACACATTTTTGTGTGGGAAAGTTGAGGCATCACCGGGCTGACACAAATTTCCTACCACCCAGCGTTCCCCCGGGTCTCCCGATAAAAACGGTGCATCACTCGTGTGGGAGGCCCAAGTACCCGCGACTGGCAAGGCCCCAAAACGTATTGAGGCGACATGAAAATTGCCTACCTCAAAACAACCTGGTTTCGCAAGAGGGGTCACCTGGGTTTTTGGCCCGGTGCTCGGCGGCCACCTAGGGGAACCTACCAAACCCACACATTTATGAAAACTAGACACCCGGGGGATTCCAGAGAGGTATGGCTTGCGTGGATCCCCCCACGTTTCCTTACCCAGAATGCCCTGCAAACCTCAAATTTAGCTGAAAAAATCAGCTTTTTCACACATTTTTGTGTGGGAAAGTTGAGGCATCACTGGGCTGACACAAATTTCCTACCACCCAGCGTTCCCCCGGGTCTCCCGATAAAAACGGTGCCTCACTCGTGTGGGAGGCCCAAGTACCCGTGACAGGCAAGGGCCCAAAACGTATTGAGGCAACATGAAAATTGCCTACCTCAAAACGACCTGGTTTTGCAAGGGGGGTCACCTGGGTTTTTGGCCCGGTGCTCAGCGGCCACCTAGGGGAACCTACCAAACCCACACATTTCTGAAAACTAGACACCCGGGGGATTCCAGGGAGGTATGGCTTGCGTGGATCCCCCAACGTTTCCTTACCCAGAATGCGCTGCAAACCTCAAATTTAGCTGAAAACATCACCTTTTTCACACATTTTTGTGTGGGAAAGTTGAGGCATCACCGGGCTGACACAAATTTCCTACCACCCAGCTTCCCCCGGGTCTCCCGATAAAAACGGTTCCTCACTCGTGTGGGAGGTCCAAGTACCCGCGACAGGCAAGGGCCCAAAACGTATTGAGGCGACATGAAAATTGCCTACCTCAAAACTACCTGGTTTTGCAAGGGGGGTCACCTGGGTTTTTGGCCCGGTGCTCAGCGACCACCTAGGGGAACCTACCAAACCCACACACTTCTGAAAACTAGACACCCGGGGGATTCCAGGGAGGTATGGCTTGCGTGGATCCCCCAACGTTTCCTTACCCAGAATGCCCTGCAAACCTCAAATTTAGCTGAAAACATCATCTTTTTCACACATTTTTGTGTGGGAAAGTTGAGGCATCACCGGGCTGACACAAATTTCCTACCACCCAGCATTCCCCCGGGTCTCCCGATAAAAACGGTGCCTCACTCGTGTGGGAGGCCCAAGTACCCGCGACAGGCAAGGCCCCAAAACGTATTGAGGCGACATGAAAATTGCCTACCTCAAAACGACCTGGTTTTGCAAGGGGGGTCACCTGGGTTTTTGGCCCGGTGCTCAGCGGCCACCTAGGGGAACCTACAAAACCAACACATTTCTGAAAACTAGACACCCGGGGGATTCGAGGGAGGTATGGCTTGCGTTGATTCCCCCACGTTTCCTTACCCAGAATGCCCTGCAAACCTCAAATTTCGCTGAAAACATCACCTTTTTCACACATTTTTGTGTGGGAAAGTTGAGGCATCACCGGGCTGACACAAATTTCCTACCACCCAGCGTTCCCCCGGGTCTCCCGATAAAAACGGTGCCTCACTGCTGTGGGAGGCCCAAGTACCCGTGACAGGCAAGGGCCCAAAACGTATTGAGGCAACATGAAAATTGCGTACCTCAAAACGACCTGGTTTTGCAAGGGGGGTCACCTGGGTTTTTGGCCCGGTGCTCAGCGGCCACCTAGAGGGAACCTACCAAACCCACACATTTCTGAAAACTAGACACCCGGGGGATTCCAGGGGGGTATGGCTTGCGTGGATCCCCCAACGTTTCCTTACCCAGAATGCCCTGCAAACCTCAAATTTAGCTGAAAACATCACCTTTTTCACACATTTTTGTGTGGGAAAGTTGAGGCATCACCGGGCTGACACAAATTTCCTACCACCCAGCGTTACCCCGGGTCTCCCGATAAAAAACGGTGCCTCACTCGTGTGGGAGGCCCAAGTACCCGCGACAGGCAAGGCCCCAAAACGTATTGAGGCGACATGAAAATTGCCTACCTCAAAACGACCTGGTTTTGCAAGGGGGGGTCACCTGGGTTGTTGGCCCGGTGCTCAGCGGCCACCTAGGGGAACCTACCAAACCCACACATTTCTGAAAACTAGACACCCGGGGGATTCCAGAGAGGTATGGCTTGCATGGATCCCCCACGTTTCCTTACCCAGAATGCCCTGCAAACCTCAAATTTAGCTGAAAAAAATCAGCTTTTTCACACATTTTTGTGTGGGAAAGTTGAGGCATCACTGGGCTGACACAAATTTCCTACCACCCAGCGTTCCCCCGGGTCTCCCGATAAAAACGGTGCCTCACTCGTGTGGGAGGCCCAAGTACCCGTGACAGGCAAGGGCCCAAAACGTATTGAGGCAACATGAAAATTGCCTACCTCAAAACGACCTGGTTTTGCAAGGGGGGTCACCTGGGTTTTTGGCCCGGTGCTCAGCGGCCACCTAGGGGAACCTACCAAACCCACACATTTCTGAAAACTAGACACCCGGGGGATTCCAGGGAGGTATGGCTTGCGTGGATCCCCCAACGTTTCCTTACCCAGAATGCCCTGCAAACCTCAAATTTAGCTGAAAACATCACCTTTTTCACACATTTTTGTGTGGGAAAGTTGAGGCATCACCGGGCTGACACAAATTTCCTACCACCCAGCTTCCCCCGGGTCTCCCGATAAAAACGGTGCCTCACTCGTGTGGGAGGCCCAAGTACCCGCGACAGGCAAGGGCCCAAAACGTATTGAGGCGACATGAAAATTGCCTACCTCAAAACTACCTGGTTTTGCAAGGGGGGTCACCTGGGTTTTTGGCCCGGTGCTCAGCGACCACCTAGGGGAACCTACCAAACCCACACACTTCTGAAAACTAGACACCCGGGGGATTCCAGGGAGGTATGGCTTGCGTGGATCCCCCAACGTTTCCTTACCCAGAATGCCCTGCAAACCTCAAATTTAGCTGAAAACATCATCTTTTTCACACATTTTTGTGTGGGAAAGTTGAGGCATCACCGGGCTGACACAAATTTCCTACCACCCAGCGTTCCCCCGGGTCTCCCGATAAAAACGGTGCCTCACTCGTGTGGGAGGCCCAAGTACCCGCGACAGGCAAGGCCCCAAAACGTATTGAGGCGACATGAAAATTGCCTACCTCAAAACGACCTGGTTTTGCAAGGGGGGTCACCTGGGTTTTTGGCCCGGTGCTCAGCGGCCACCTAGGGGAACCTACAAAACCCACACATTTCTGAAAACTAGACACCCGGGGGATTCGAGGGAGGTATGGCTTGCGTTGATTCCCCCACGTTTCCTTACCCAGAATGCCCTGCAAACCTCAAATTTCGCTGAAAACATCACCTTTTTCACACATTTTTGTGTGGGAAAGTTGAGGCATCACCGGGCTGACACAAATTTCCTACCACCCAGCGTTCCCCCGGGTCTCCCGATAAAAACGGTGCCTCACTGGTGTGGGAGGCCCAAGTACCCGTGACAGGCAAGGGCCCAAAACGTATTGAGGCAACATGAAAATTGCGTACCTCAAAACGACCTGGTTTTGCAAGGGGGGTCACCTGGGTTTTTGGCCCGGTGCTCAGCGGCCACCTAGGGGAACCTACCAAACCCACACATTTCTGAAAACTAGACACCCGGGGGATTCCAGGGGGGTATGGCTTGCGTGGATCCCCCAACGTTTCCTTACCCAGAATGCCCTGCAAACCTCAAATTTAGCTGAAAACATCACCTTTTTCACACATTTTTGTGTGGGAAAGTTGAGGCATCACCGGGCTGACACAAATTTCCTACCACCCAGCGTTACCCCAGGTCTCCCGATAAAAAACGGTGCCTCACTCGTGTGGGAGGCCCAAGTACCCGCGACAGGCAAGGCCCCAAAACGTATTGAGGCGACATGAAAATTGCCTACCTCAAAACGACCTGGTTTTGCAAGGGGGGTCACCTGGGCTTTTGGCCCGGTGCTCAGCGGCCACCTAGGGGAACCTACCAAACCCACACATTTATGAAAACTAGACACCCGGGGGATTCCAGGGAGGTATGGCTTGCGTGGTTCCCCCAACGTTTCCTTACCCAGAATGCCCTGCAAACCTCAAATTTAGCTGAAAACATCACCTTTTTCACACATTTTTGTGTGGGAAAGTTGAGGCATCACCGGGCTGACACAAAATTCCTACCACCCAGCGTTCCCCCGGGTCTCCCGATAAAAACGGAGCCTCACTTGTGTGGGAGGCCCAAGTACCCGCGACAGGCAAGGCCCCAAAACGTATTGAGGCGACATGAAAATTGCCTACCTCAAAACGACCTGGTTTTGCAACAGGGGTCACCTGGGTTTTTGGCCCGGTGCTCAGCGGCCACCATGGGGAACCTACCGAACCCACACATTTCTGAAAACTAGACACCCAGGGGACTCCAGGGAGGTATGGCTGGCGTGGATCCCCCAAAGTTTCCTTACCCAGAATGCCCTGCAAACCTCAAATTTAGCTGAAAAAATCACCTTTTTCACACATTTTTGTGTGGGAAAGTTGAGGCATCACCGGGCTGACACAAATTTCCTACCACCCAGTGTTCCCCCGGGTCTCCAGATGGGGGAACACTGGGTGGTGGGAAATTTGTGTCAGCCCAGTGATGCCTCAACTTTCCCACACAAAAATTTGTGAAAAATGTGATTTTTTCAGCTAAATTTGAGGTTTGCAGGGCATTCTGGGTAAGGAAACGTTGGGGGATCCACGCAAGCCATACCTCCCTGGAATCCCCCGGGTGTCTAGTTTTCAGAAATGCGTGGGATTGATAGGTTCCCCTAGGTGGCCGCTGAGCACCGGGCCAAAAACCCAGGTGACCCCCCTTGCAAAACCAAGTCGTTTTGAGATGGGCAATTTTCATGGCGCCTCAACACGTTTTGGGCCCTTGCCTGTCGCGGGTACTTGGGCCTCCCACACGAGTGAGGCACCGTTTTTATCGGGAGACCCGGGGGAACACTGGGTGGTAGGAAATTTGTGTCAGCCCGGTGATGCCTCAACTTTCCCACACAAAAATGTGTGAAAAATGTGATTTTTTCAGCTAAATTTGAGGTTTGCAGGGCATTCTGGGTAAGGAAACGTTGGGGGATCCACGCAAGCCATACCTCCCTGGAATCCCCCGGGTGTCTAGTTTTCAGAAATGTGTGGGTTTGATAGGTTCCCCTAGGTGGCCGCTGAGCACCGGGCCAAAAACCCAGGTGACCCCCCTTGCAAAACCAAGTCGTTTTGAGGTAGGCAATTTTCATGGCGCCTCAACACATTTTGGGCCCTTGCCTGTCGCTGGTACTTGGGCCTCCCACACGAGTGAGGCACCGTTTTTATCGGGAGACCCGGGGAACACTGGGTGGTAGGAAATTTGTGTCAGCCCGGTGATGCCTCAACTTTCCCACACAAAAATGTGTGAAAAAGATGATTTTTTCAGCTAAATTTGAGGTTTGCAGGGCATTCTGGGTAAGGAAACGTTGGAGGATCCACGCAAGCCATACCTCCCTGGAATCCCCCGGGTGTCTAGTTTTCAGAAATGTGTGGGTTTGGTATGTTCCCCTAGGTGGCCGCTGAGCACCGGGCCAAAAACCCAGGTGACCCCCCTTTGCAAAACCAGGTCGTTTTGAGGTAGGCAATTTTCATGTCGCCTCACTACGTTTTGGGTCCTTGCCTGTCGCGGGTACTTGAGCCTCCCACACGAGTGAGGCACTGTTTTTATCGGGAGACCCGGGGGAACGCTGGGTGGTAGGAAATTTGTGTCAGCCCGGTGATGCCACAACTTTCCCACACAAAAATGTGTGAAAAAGGTGATTCTTTCAGCTAAATTTGAGGTTTGCAGGGCATTCTGGGTAAGGAAACGTTGGGGGATCTACGCAAGCCATACCTCCCTGGAATCCCCCGGGTGTCTAGTTTTCAGAAATGTGTGGGTTTGGTAGGTTTCCCTAGGTAGCCGCCGAGCACCGGGCCAAAAATCCAAGTGACCCCCCTTGCAAAACCAGGTCGTTTTGAGGTAGGCAATTTTCATGTCGCCTCAATACGTTTTGGGCCCTTGCCTGTCGCGGGTACTTGGGCCTCCCACACGAGTGAGGCCCCGTTTTTATCGGGAGACCCGGGGGAACGATGAGTGGTAGGAAATTTGTGTCAGCCCAGTGATGCCTCAACTTTCCCACACAAAAATGTGTGAAAAAGGTGATTTTTTCAGCTAAATTTGAGGTTTGCAGGACATTCTGGGTAAGGAAACGTTGGGGGATCCATGCAAGCCATACCTCCCTGGATTCCCCCGGGTGTCTAGTTTTCAGAAATGTGTGGGTTTGGTAGGTTTCCCTAGGTGGCCGCCGAGCACCGGGCCAAAAACCCAAATGACCCCCCTTGCAAAACCAGGTCGTTTTGAGATGGGCAATTTTCATGTCGTCTCACTACGTTGTGGGCCCTTGCCTGTCGCGGGTACTTGGGCCTTCCACACGAGTGAGGCACCGTTTTTATCGGGAGACCCGGGGGAACGCTGGGTGGTAGGAAATTTGT
Source organism: Triturus cristatus (assembly GCF_964204655.1). Classification (NCBI taxonomy): domain Eukaryota; kingdom Metazoa; phylum Chordata; class Amphibia; order Caudata; family Salamandridae; genus Triturus; species Triturus cristatus. Next base: position 1,199,533,736 of record NC_140593.1, read on the forward strand.
TTCAGCCCAGTGATGCCACATCTTTCCCACACAAAAATGTGTGAAAAAAGTGATTTTTTCAGCTAAATTTGAGGTTTGCAGGGCATTCTGGGTAAGGAAACGTTGGGGGATCCACGCAAACCATACCTCCCTGGAATCCCCCGGGTGTCTAGTTTTCAGAAATGTGTGGGTTTGATAGGTTCCCCTAGGTGGCCGCTGAGCACCGGGCCAAAAACCCAGGTGACCCCCCTTGCAAAACCAAGTCGTTTTGAGGTAGGCAATTTTCATGGCGCCTCAACACATTTTGGGCCCTTGCCTGTCGCTGGTACTTGGGCCTCCCACACGAGTGAGGCACCGTTTTTATCGGGAGACCCGGGGAACACTGGGTGGTAGGAAATTTGTGTCAGCCCGGTGATGCCTCAACTTTCCCACACAAAAATGTGTGAAAAAGATGATTTTTTCAGCTAAATTTGAGGTTTGCAGGGCATTCTGGGTAAGGAAACGTTGGAGGATCCACGCAAGCCATACCTCCCTGGAATCCCCCGGGTGTCTAGTTTTCAGAAATGTGTGGGTTTGGTATGTTCCCCTAGGTGGCCGCTGAGCACCGGGCCAAAAACCCAGGTGACCCCCCTTTGCAAAACCAGGTCGTTTTGAGGTAGGCAATTTTCATGTCGCCTCACTACGTTTTGGGTCCTTGCCTGTCGCGGGTACTTGAGCCTCCCACACGAGTGAGGCACTGTTTTTATCGGGAGACCCGGGGGAACGCTGGGTGGTAGGAAATTTGTGTCAGCCCGGTGATGCCACAACTTTCCCACACAAAAATGTGTGAAAAAGGTGATTCTTTCAGCTAAATTTGAGGTTTGCAGGGCATTCTGGGTAAGGAAACGTTGGGGGATCTACGCAAGCCATACCTCCCTGGAATCCCCCGGGTGTCTAGTTTTCAGAAATGTGTGGGTTTGGTAGGTTTCCCTAGGTAGCCGCCGAGCACCGGGCCAAAAATCCAAGTGACCCCCCTTGCAAAACCAGGTCGTTTTGAGGTAGGCAATTTTCATGTCGCCTCAATACGTTTTGGGCCCTTGCCTGTCGCGGGTACTTGGGCCTCCCACACGAGTGAGGCCCCGTTTTTATCGGGAGACCCGGGGGAACGATGAGTGGTAGGAAATTTGTGTCAGCCCAGTGATGCCTCAACTTTCCCACACAAAAATGTGTGAAAAAGGTGATTTTTTCAGCTAAATTTGAGGTTTGCAGGACATTCTGGGTAAGGAAACTTTGGGGGATCCATGCAAGCCATACCTCCCTGGATTCCCCCGGGTGTCTAGTTTTCAGAAATGTGTGGGTTTGGTAGGTTTCCCTAGGTGGCCGCCGAGCACCGGGCCAAAAACCCAAATGACCCCCCTTGCAAAACCAGGTCGTTTTGAGATGGGCAATTTTCATGTCGTCTCACTACGTTGTGGGCCCTTGCCTGTCGCGGGTACTTGGGCCTTCCACACGAGTGAGGCACCGTTTTTATCGGGAGACCCGGGGGAACGCTGGGTGGTAGGAAATTTGTTTCAGCCCAGTGATGCCACATCTTTCCCACACAAAAATGTGTGAAAAAAGTGATTTTTTCAGCTAAATTTGAGGTTTGCAGGGCATTCTGGGTAAGGAAACGTTGGGGGATCCACGCAAACCATACCTCCCTGGAATCCCCCGGGTGTCTAGTTTTCAGAAATGTGTGGGTTTGGTAGGTTTCCCTAGATAGCCGCCAAGCCCGGGGCCAAAAACTCATGGGACCCCCTTTGCAAAACCAGGTTGTTTTGTGATAGGTAATTTTGATGTCTCCTCAATTGGTTTTGGGCCCTTGCCTGACGCGGACACTAGGCCTACCCACGCAAGTGAGGTACAATTTTTGACGGAAGACTTTGGGGAACGCGGGGTGGGTGGAATTTTGTGGACCCACGCAGATTCCAGAACTTTCCACCACAGAAATGTGAGGAAAATTTGTTATTTTGGACACATTTATAGGTTTGCAATGGATTCTGGGTAACAGAACCAGGTGAGAGCCAGTCAAGTCACCCCATCCTGGATTCCCCTCGGTGTCTAGTTTTAAAAAATGTACAGGTTTGCTAGGTTTGCCTACGTGCCAACTGCGCTAGGGCCCAAAATCCACAGGTTTGCACATGGCTAAAAAAAAGGCGGCGCCCAGTGTGCTTTCTGCCGCCCTGGGGGGGGAATCGGGGAAGGGGGTTTCATCCCCATATGCCCCTAAAGGGGCAGAAAGACTGTGGCTATTTTTTGTGGGGGTGGGGGCATTGGTATGACCATTTTGGGCAGCCCCCACCGCCACGCATAAAAAAAGCCTGCGTACTCGCTGGCGCCTAGTGGGCTTTCTGCCCCCCCAGGGGGCAGATCAGGGGCCGCTGGTGCCAACTACCCTCCCAGGGGGGCTGAAAGACTGGAGTTTCTCTGGGGGTGGGGTGGGGGGATTGTCATGCCCATTTTGGGGAGCCCTACCACCAACACTAATAAAACAAAAACATCCATGGTTTCTAGTGGCCTTTCTGCGCCCCCCAGGGGGGGCCAGATTGGGGGCTACAGCTCCCATCTGCCTCCTGGGGGGCAAAAAGACTGTCATTTTTGTGGTGAGGGAGGTTGGGGACATTGGCGTGCCCGTTTCGGGCAGCCCCCACCTCTATTTTTTTATTTTTTTTATTCCCTGGTGTCTAGTGGGCTTTATGCCCCCCCGGGGGGGGAAGATTGGGGGCCGATGCCCCATCTGCCTCCCAGGGGGGGCAGAAAGGCTGTAATGGTGGTGGGTGGGTGGGGGCATTGGCGTGCCCCTTGCGGGCAGCCCCCACCCTAAAAAAAAAGTAGAAATAAATCCCTGGTTGTTAGTGGGCTTTCTGCCCCCCGAAGGGGCAGATTAGGGGCCAATGCCCCATCTGCCCCCTGGGGGGGGACAGAAAGACTGTAGTAATTGGGGGGGTGGGGTGGGGGCATGGGCCTGCCCGTTTTGGGCAGCCCCCACCCCTATTTTCATTGCTAAAACACTTCCCTGGGGTCTAGTGGGCTTTTTGCCCCCCCGGGGGGGCAGATTGGGGGCTAATGCCCCCATCTGCTCCCCAGGGGGGGGCAAAAAGACTAAATTTGGCCAAACGTACATGGGGGGAGCAAAGGCCCATGCCCAAGCGGCCTCTCCCCCCTCCCTGGTGTCTAGTGGGTGGATCCCTGCTTGGGGATTGCCCTCCTGTGGCGATCCCCAAGCAGGGATCCACTGGGGAGGGGTACCATTGGAAAGGGGAGATTCTCCCCTTTCCAATGATACCTCTCCTGTCTTTGTACGTGCTCAGGGGGCCGAGATACCCCCCTGAACACGTAGAGAGTGAAACCTGAAATGAGCCTCTTGGCTCATTTCAGTTTCACTTTCACTGTAATGACGTCGGCGCGAAGTGCGCGCCGATCGTCATTACAGTGAAAGGGGGGGGGTCCTCGGGAGCTGGGAAAGCTCTTCCCCAGCTCCCGAGGCTATTTTGGTTGAAAGGGAATCCCTCTGGTGCCCGCACCAAAGGGATTCCCTAGGGAATGACTCATGACGAGCTGGACTCGTCATGGGCACAGCGCGACTGTGCTCCATGACGAGTCCAGCTCGTCAGAGGCACAGAAGGGGTTAAATTCACTGGAAATGAACTGTGGACCATTGTCCGTGATTAAAGTGCTAGGACATCCTTCCCTGCAGAAGATTTGGTCACAAAATTCAATGACATTACGTGCTTTGATGTCCCCCGTGAATGCTACTTCCAGCCTTTTGGAAAAGTAATCCATTAACACTAATGCGTACTTGTTGACAATTCCCTTGGCCAAGAATGGACCACAAATGTCCATGGCTACTTTTTCCCATGATCTGCTAGGAAAACTAGTTGATGATATAAGTGATTCCTCTACTCTGTGAGATGCCACAACACATGCAATCTATGCATCCACGTACATATCCTTCTATATTTTTGTCCATTCCTGGCCACTAAAATGTTTCTCTGGCTTTCCTCTTCATGGTTGACATGCCACCATGTCCCTCGTGTAATAGTTTAAGTAGTCTCTCTTTCAAGCTTTCTGGAACCACTAATCTGCCGTTTCTACGTAATACACCATCTAACAGCGATAATTCAGACCATACAGTCCAAAATTCCCCAAATTTATTTTTGAGTATGATGTTGGATACAGATGGATTAGTTAACTCAATTATTAAATCCTTGAAGATAGACTCATTTGTTACAGCCTCTTTCCACTCATCACATGATATGGCACCTTTACGCACTTCACTTATATTCGCTACCACGCAATCATCATTGATATCAACTTCATCCTCGTCGCATTCCAATGGCAACCGTGACAAGCAATCAGCATTAACATTTCGAATGCCTGGAACATATTGTAAAGAGAAGTCAAAACCCTGAAGTCTGAATAACCATTTGGCAATTCTGGGAGTTGTCTTTGCCGCTCCCTTGGTTGTAAATAATTCGATAAGAGGTCTGTGGTCAGATCTAACTTCAAAGCGTGTGCCCCATATGTAATTCTTGAAATAGGACACGCCCCACCAGCATGCCAGTGCTTCTTTTTCTATGACCAAGTACGTAGCCTCTGCGCCCTTGAGGGTACAGGATGCAAATGCTACTACCTGTTTATGTCCCAAATTCTTTTGCATCAACACTGCTCCCAGTCCATAAGCACTGGCATCCACTACTATTATACTCTGATGAGAAGGATTAAATGGTTTAAGAGAAACAGCTTTAACGATTTGTTCCTTGAAGGAAAGAAAATCCTTTTGACATTCATCAGTCCACTCAAATTTGACCCGTTTTTTCATCAAAATTCTAAGTTTGTGAACTTTGTCAGCAAAATTCTGCAAGACCTAGAAACGAGCATAATTGTTCTTTATCTTTTGGTGATGGGGCATTTGTAATTGCATCAAGTAATTTTTGGGGGGTTTTAAACCATCTTTAGACAATGTATGTCCTAAATAATCAATTTGTTTTACACCAAATTTGCATTTTTTAATTCCCACTGTTAGTCCAACACTCTGCAGTTTCTCTAATGTTTCCATTAATCTAGAGTCATGCTCAACACGGCTAGACCCTCATACCAATATGTCATCTTGGAATACTACCACATTGTGTAGATTCGCCAATATTCTACTCATTACTCTTTAGAAAACCGCGGAGGTGAATGCCAGGCCAAATAGCATTCTGATAAATTGGAAAGCTCCTTCCGGAGTAATAAAGGAGGTGAGATGTCTAGAGGATGCATGTAATTTGATTTGGTGGTATGCATTTGAAAGGCCAATTAATGAGAAGTATTCTGCATTATTTACAGAAGACACCATTTCATTTATGTGAGGTAATGGATACCTGTAAACAAGAATGTTACGGTTGATATCTCTCAGATCAATACGCATGCGTATATTTCCATCCGTTTTTTGTGCCAAAACTACCGGACTGAGCCATTCAGATGACTCCATGGGTTCTATGACTTGAGCATCACATAATCTTCGTAGTTCAGCTTTCAGTTTCTCTCTGAGAGTAAAAGGTACACTTCTTGCTTTGTGTACACATGGTGTATTATTGTGTTTGAGCACAATGCGGTGTTCAAACTTTTCTAAGCAACCTAGTTTCTCATCAAATATTTTGGGAAATTTAGTGCTCCATTTAGCTATTTCCGCATCCTCAGTCACTAACACTTGTTGAGGATGATTGGGGTCTAGTTTGATGCCTAGAATTCTTTGTTCACACCATCCAAGTAGTGCTCTTCCTTTTTCCACTACATACACTTTGCTGGTGGCCACATGTCCTTTATGGGATATAGTGCGTACAAAGAAACCTAAAATAGGAAGTTTTACCCCACAGTACCCCACTGGTTCTACATCGGGTGTACTCAACTTGTGACTTCCTATTTTCTCCCAAATGTTTTTATCTATAATAGTATAAGGCGAACATGAATCTGCCCATACTGTTATCTTTGTGCCATTAATTCCTACATCACATTTGGGAGGATTATAACCTTCTGATATTTTATTTATGGAATTGTCACATATCACCATTACTTCAACTTCTCCATCAATGTCAGAGTAATCTTCCTCAATATTTTCTTTTATGGTATTAACAGATGGTTTCCAAATTTGCATTAGGTAAGGACCCAGCTTTACACATGCGTGCTAAGTAGCCAATCTTTTTACATTTGTAACATTTCTTCTTGATAGCAAAACATCTATCAGAATCAGCTGTGTCTTATACTGCCAGTAATAAAAACCACTTTTACTTGTTTTCCTTCTTTTTGACTGAATCTTTTTCTATCACACACACTTTGTTCGATACAGGTTTCTCTGCACTTAATTCCTTGACATACTTGGAAGTGTTTTTGATGCGTCTTTCCACTTGAATGGTTTTTGTCAGAGAAGGATCCTTCATGTCTAGTAATCTTTCCTGTATTTTATTGTTATTTGTTCTATTGATGAATTGATCTCTTATGATCTCCTCATGAAGGTCTCTAAATTTACAAGTAACGGCTAATGTCCTTGATACAGAAATATATTGTTGTACAGATTCTCCTGGCAACTGTGACCGAGAAAAAAAAGTATTTCTCTCTACTACAATACTAACTTTTTTGCCGTAATTTTCTTTGAATGCTTTTATTACTTCAATGTATTCGTCAGTGCTATCTTTTATGTCCTGCTGAAATTCTACCACTTCATCGCCTTCACTGTCGTTGGTTTTATCACTAGTCATTATGTGTTTCTTTTCTGTGTTTATAGGTAGTGTTTTTAATATTTTTCTGCCCTCAATGCCTAAATTGTGTTTAAGTATGGCCACTTTGCGCGAAGCTACAAAATCCTCCCAAACAATAGCCTCTAAATATGTGTCAAATGATTCTATCCAATCTTCCTATGGTAAGTTAGGCTCTCCTGGATTTTGCAAAAATTTGGGTGGAGCTGTTATGGATGACATATCCATTTGGAGCCTTTCACAATTTATACACTAGTAGACGGACAAGGAATGAAAATAGTGATGATAATATACACTTATATATTCTTTTCTATGTGAGATTGAAATATTTGTATATAAAACAACAGTATTCAATATTAATTGGATTCCTTTTTTGAGATTAAAATAAAACAATAAACTAAGACAATAAAAGTGGTCACCATTGTCAAATTGTTACCAAGTACCTAAAAAAAATTAGATTAATTGGTAAAAATAAATAACTAACAAAATAAACGTAGTCACCGTGGTCTAGTCAGTATTTTAGCCCTTAAATTGCATACGATGACAATTGAGCATTTATTTGGTGTATCTTGTTTTCTTTGTGGAGATTACAGCTTGTGAGGATACGTCTTTCTTTTGTTTCCACAAGTACAGGAAGCCACACCAGCCAAACATGAATCACTTGTTTGGAACCTTAGAGTAACAATCCAGGTAAGAGCTGCTGTAAATCTTGTTGATTTATTCACTGGATCAAAACAGAAGACTTTATTTCATTGTTTGTTTTGGCATCAGGTGTGTACTGTAAATCTAAACGTTGTAGTGTTTTCTTTCACTTGACTGATTAAACATTTCAAGCTTTACTAAGCACGTTGCTGTATTTGAGTTCTTTCAGGCTTGAATGCACATCTATTTGCATATTTAGATAGTAAAATAATGCTTTCTGCTTGACTAGATGTGCTGTTGACTAGATGCTCGTGTTTATTTTCAATCGCTGCTAGAAATTCTTTCGTGCATGATTACACGCGCTTCTATTATCGGCCTCTCTTCCCGCTTGTAAACACACGCTCTGCTTCCGTGTGTTTGTTTACAATTGTCGGCTTCTGTTCGCGCTCGGGTGCACAAGATGAAAACACACGCTCGTCTATCGTGTGTTTGTTTTCAATTACGGTTTCCCTTTTATTTATTTATTTATTTATTTAGTAGTTTGTAGAGCGCTCAGCTACCTCCAGCGGAGGTGTCCCGGCGCTGAAGATATTACCTCTCAAAGGGTCCGTGAGATGATGTGGGGATTAGATAATTTAGAGGAGGGAGAAGAGCCAGGTCTTGAGTTTTTTTCGGAATAGGGGCTCTGACGTCAAGAATCTTAGCTCTGTGGGAAGCTGGTTCCACAGTTTGGAGGTGGTCACTGCAAAGCCTCTACCTCCTGTGCGGGATGTATGACGTTACAACGCATGCTGTTACAACGCATGCTGTTACAACGAAAGTTTTACAACGCGAGTGCATTGACAACGCAGGACATTACAACGCAAGTCTTTACATCGACTTGCACTAGATGGCGTGCTAACATTAAAAAAGTGTAATTTACTATTCCAACTCCAGTCCACGTAACAGTAGGGAAGGTGTTGGGATAGTAAACTACACTATTTTTAATGTTAGCACGCCATCTAGTGCAAGTCGATGTAAAGACTTGCGTTGTAATGTCCTGCGTTGTCAATGCACTCGCGTTGTAACAGTTTCGTTGTAATGGTAGTGCGTTGTAAAAATTGCGTTGTAAAGGTTGTTCCCCTCCTGTGCGGGCCAGGCGAAAACGGGGGATGATCATCAGGCGGAGGTGGTTGGATCTGAGGTTTCGGGAGGCTTGTGAGAGTTTAATTCTATGGTGCAGGTAAAGAGGGCCTCGATCATTCATAGCTCTGAAAGCCAGGATTAAGGCTTTAAATTGAATGCGGAGTCTCACTGGGAGCCAATGAAGCTTGATCAAATGGGGGGAAATGGAGTGGCGGTAAGGGATGTTGCAGATCAGCCTGGCTGCAGCGTTCTGGACTCTCTGAAGTTGGTTTATGAGGTACGCCGGGGCACCTACATATAGACTATTTGCGTAGTCCAAGTGAGCTGTGATGAGAGAATGGACAACTGTTTTACGAGAGTCTATTGGTAAGTATGGGATGATTTTTTTTATCATGCGAAGCTTTCCAAAGCAAGCTGAGGTAACTTTATTAATTTGTGTCTTGCAGGAGAGGGCAGTGTCAAATTGGAAGCCCAGGTTACGGGCAGTTTGAACTGGGTCCGGGGGAGGGTTGAGCTCAGTCGGCCACCAGAGGGTGGGGGATGTGGGGGATTTTTGATTAAAAAATAGGACCTCAGTCTTGTCCGTATTAAGTTTTAAGTTATTAGCCGACATCCAAGAGGCAATATTCACCATGCATTGGCGGAAGTTATGGAAAGATTTTTCGGAGTGGTCTTTGAAGGAGAACACTAGTTGGGTGTCGTCGGCGTAAAAGGTTACTTTGACACCCCATGATTCGATCACTTTTGCTAGAGGTTTTAAATATACATTGAATAAAAGCGGACTGAGAGCAGAACCTTGCGGAACGCCCCAGATCAATGGTTTCTTGGTAGAGAGGAAAGAACCCAGCATCACCTGTTGGAATCTGTTCGTGAGGAAAGATTTTATCCAGGTGAGGGGAGTTCCGCTGACACCTACCTCTTGCAGACGAGTCAGTAGTGTGTCGGGTGCACGAGATGTAAACACACGCTCCTCTTAAGTGTGTTTATTTTCAATTAGTACCTCGCGCACAGTAAAGAAGCTTAATTTTCACTTAAACTTGTACCGTGAAGACCCAGAAAAATGACAGCACTTGTAACATCAGCAGTCATCAGTCAGTTTCACAGCTCATAACGTTAATTACAAGGATAACGCTGTTCTCAATAATCTTGATTGGATTTCACTGACCTTGTGCTGTATTCAGGCAGTCCATTCTCCTCAACAGGTACATTTTCTTTAGAAGGACGTTTCAGAAAATATGTTGCTTACAATCTGATGATTGTCACTCGTCTAGGGGTTGATGACTCGATGCTTAAATTTCGCCTGCTCTCAATGGAAAATTCATCCCACCTTCGTCGCCACTTTTTAAGAGGCGCAGACAGATATTTGTAAGAAGAACTTTATTGTAAGTTCATATGTACCACCCCTAGACAGACAGGTCCTCTCTCTGCAACTGCCAGCTCTCCTCTTCCAGTCAACTCAGAACAAAGTATCCTGGTTGCTATGGAAGGAATGTTGACATGTTGCCTGGCTACATATTAAGACACAACAGTATACAGGTGTATAATGAGCAGACATCCAACGTGACGAATGAAAAGTCACTGGTCCACTCCACATCCTCCAATTTGCTTAAGAGATCACTCATGTCCCTTATATAAGAGGGAAGATTATGTACTAGAGGCTGTAAGAAAACGTCTATGTATTCTGAGATGTGCTCTGTAGGGGAGCCAATGCCAGAGACTATAGGCCTACCTTGCGGGAAAATGCTTGGTTTGTGTATCTTAGGTAAGATATACAAACATGGTGACCGAGGAGTTGGGTTATAGAGATACTTGAACTCAATGTTTGTAATGTGACCCTGTTTTTTTCACTTTGTGAGTTTAGTGTATATCAATGATGTGATATCCTTTAAAGGATTGCCATTTAATCTTATGTAGGCCTGTCCTTCCATTAGTTGTCTCTCGATTTCTCTAACGTAGTGAGAATTTCGCATAATGACTATATTTCCCACATGGTGGTGGTATCGTCCGTCAACACCTGCGCTAACTTCCCCTTGACAGAGGGAAGAATTGCTTTCAATGCTAGTCAGATCGCCCGGAGCTCCAACAAGCTGATGTGGAACCCTAATTCTGCCGAAGACCAGAGTCTTCTGATCTCCACCTCTCCCAAATAACCACATCATCTCAGCAGTGACGCATCTGTCATTACTGTGAGACCTGGTTAGGGGAGGAAGAGGGGTCTGCGTCTGATCCAATCGCAGTTCGTAAGCCACCACAGCTGGTCTTTTGCAGTTCCTTCTGAGATTTGGACCACATCAGAGAGATTACCTGATGCTTCGCCCACTGGAACTTCAGGCCCCACTGCAGAGCCGACATACGCCATCTGGCATGACTTACCAATAGGATGCAGGAGGCCATGAGTCCCAGCAGCCTCAGAGTCATTCTCTCCGAAATCCCGGATAGAGGCTGAAAATCAGTATCATAACCTGAATATTCAGGACTACCTGCTCAGGAGGATAACTGCGAAACTGGATTATGTCCAGAACAGCTTCGATAAAAGGCAGAGTCTAAGAAAGAGTCAAGTGTGACTTCGGCACACTTTTAGTGACTGAAGGAGGTCCGCCGTAGTCTGGAGCTGGGAAATAACAATCTGGGGCGAGGACGCCTTCAACATCCAGTCGTCGAGGTACAGGAAACTGAAACCCTTAGACTTCGCAGATGAGCTGCAACCACCACCATGTGATGTTATTAGGTTTTTATAGGGAGCAGACAGATACCCAAAATGGGCTTCCGGCACTAACAGATGAAATAATTAGCAAAACTCTACAAAATAGGGTATCTAAAAACAGGACCTATTGATTTATCTAAAAAGATGTGTTTTTAGTTGTTTCCTAAAACTTAACAGATTGTTATTTGAGTTCCATAACTTGGCAGTGAGGAAAACAATTGATCTACCTCCTCCTCTCGTTTTTTTAGGTCTCGCCTGACCCAGCGCATGCGCTGGTCTGGCGAGACTTATTGAGAGGGCTCCAAAAAGTGCTACCAGGCCAGCCTAGAGCCACAGTGCATGTGCGCGGACGCGCGCGCCGCGCTTTACCGTGATTACTTTCACTTTTGCGGCCGCACGGCCGCTATGATGTTTGATGTGATCTCGATCGCGAACACTTTCACTTTCGCGGTCGCTTTGCATAGCCAATAGGTCTCGCTTTTGGGACCTTATAAGTGTTTAGTTATGCAACTGTTGCATGGCTAAACACTTATAAGGTTCCAAAGGCGAGACCTATTGGCTATGCCAATGCTTGTTTATCTTGGAATTGTTAGGAGGGAAAATTGGTTTGATCTTAGTGCTCTTGTTGTTGTATATGAAGTAATAAGATGTTGTAGTGCCGGCAGCCTGGATGTGTATTTCAGCTTGTGGGCCATGCATAGGGTCTTGAATTCTATACGTCTCTTGATGGGTAGCCAATGCAGTTGCACACTCTTGGGCATGCCCAGAAGTACTCAGGCTGATGCATTTTGTATTGCCTGTAATTTCTTTATGACATAAGTTGGGCTTCCCAAGTATAGGGAGTTTCCGTAGTAAAGGCATGAGAGTAATAGGCCTTGAACCACTGTCCTATGACACTCCATTGGAGGCCATCTAAGCGTCTTCCTAAGGGATCTGAGCAGGTAAAAGCAAGTACCCGCAATCTTCTTGGCTTGGGTGTTCATTGTCAAATCCTTGGCTAGGATGACACCCAGGTTCTTTACCTCATATTTGGGACTAGAGTATCCACCCAGACATGGGGCCATGTAAGTTGTTCCGAAAGCAATTGGTTATTGCCCACCACTACCACTTCCGATTTGTCCCCATTCAACTTGAGGCAACTTGCCGCCATGCAGTTAGCCACCTTTTCTAAACATGAGTTGAATCTTGTATAGGTAAAATTAATATCTGGAGACACAGAGAAGACTATTTGGATGCCGTCGGCATGTGACACCATGGTAAAACCATGCGCGTCAATTATGTCAGAGAGTGGTTTGAGATAAATATTAACGAGCGTAGGGCTCAACGCAGAGCCCTGTAGCACTCCACATTCCAATTTCATTATTTCTGACATGAAAGGACCTTCGTTGACTTAAAAGCTTCTATTGGCTAAAAAAGCAGCTAACCACTTTAAAGCAGACTTTGTAATTCCCATTCCTTTCACCCTTTCTCTCAGGACTGAATGGGAAGCAGTGTTCACTGCTGAGCTCAAATCTAGAAGGATGAGCGCAGCCAACCCTCCTTGATCTAGGGTCACTCTCATGTCTTCAGTAGCCAAAAAAAGTGCTGTCTCCGTACTACATGCGATGCGGACGCCCGTTTGTGTTGATGCAGCAAGTTATTAGTATCCTTGAACTTCGGGAGAGAACCATTCAGCCATTTCTCCAAGATCTTCCAATTTATCTGGGTCCAAAGAGCCCTTTTTTAGGAGAGGCCTAATAATCGCTTACTTCCATTATTCGAAACATAACCCTCCTCCAAGGAGGTGTTGTATATGATCTTGAAGGCAGATAGTATGGCATCTCCTCCTTTAAACAGGGGCTGGCTCTAGCAGGGATCCTGATTTGATCGTGCTTTCTACCCCTAAAATGTCACTAGTACACATCCTTGGGAAAGATGAAAAATCTACTGATGATTGGCTAGCTGTTATTGCGGTTTTTGGGGTGTCTAAGAAGTCTGGCAGCATCACTAGGGAGTCATAGCTCTTCTTAACTTTCTCAAGAAAGAAGTGGGCAAGCTTCTCACATCACTCTCTCAAGGGAGAGGAATCAGAACCTGGCACATTGGGTTTTAGGAATGACTTCATTTTTTTTTTTATTTAGTTTTTTATTGAAGTTGAATGGTGTCATACATGTACAAAATGTAAAATAAAATATATAGACAATGAAGAGATACTAATGAATTACAGCCCACAACATCCTCGAGAGCATTCCCTGCTTTCAACAATAAATAAACACTGATAGTTAATTTACAATTCTCCATATTCGGCAGGCGCAGAAATTATTTATAGAAATTAATCGAAAAAAGTCCCCCAAGTTTTTTCAAATTTCCTTCCCCCCCCCCTGTCCTCAAAGCATAGCTTCGCTCACTCCTCTTTACTTTCCGCATTTTGAAAAACCACTCAAGCATAGATGGAGATTGATTGGTTCGCCAATTTTGAAGTAACAACGATCTGGCAACAGCCATACAGATATAAACTAGTTTAACAAATGATAAGGATAAATTAAGATGCGAATCGTAACCATAAAGCATCAATTTTACATTCAAGGATATCTGAATATGACAATTGGAGCTTAAAAAAACAAAAATGTCCCGCCAGAATGCTTTAACCATAGAACAATCAGCGATTACATGAGTCCAATTTGCAGGGGCGAAATTTAAACAACGAAAACAATTTGGAAGATAATTACTATACATTTTGGCTATTACCGCCGGGGTGCGATACAAAAGCCATTTTCCAAAAAATAACATTCTACGCCAATTGGCTCCCCTTAATGACTTCATGATGTTATATATTTCTCTTGAGGGATGTGCTTGATCTTATCCACAAAATCCTTCAGTTTGACCATGCGTATTGCCTGATGGTACTTTTTATAATTAGTTTATAGGCATGTTTGCTTTGCTCATCATATTGGCGCTTACATTTTCTTTCTTATCTCTTACATTCTTTCTTTAAATTTTTTAGCTCTGATGAGAACCAGCCTACACTTACTCTTGCACGGGGGAGATCTACAGGTATGTCTAAATACCACCTCTACTAATGTGGATTCTACCCATTCACTTAAAGCTAGATAAGAGACGCACACCTCTCCATCCAGTCTGGGGGGGAGGCCTTGCTCAGAACTGTTTGTCAACCAGGAATGTCCAGTTTTGACCATTGCTTAGATAGATGAACAGGGGTTCTGTTCTGTTTGGTCTGACCATTTTGGGGATAGTGAATTGAATTGACAAGTGATTGGACAGCAATATTGATATAGGGGTACATATTTTCATAGACAGAATGTTTGAAAAAAAATAGGGTCCAATATGTGGCCCTTTACATGGGTAGGCTGCTCTACTCGTTGTGTCAGCTGTATTGCTGCTAGGTCATGCTTAAATTTGTTAGCCTGTGTGACCACCCAAGGGGTGCTGAAAAGGCCAAAGGTTAGCACAGTGAACAGAAAGTGCTTGTGGCCTACCTTGAATAGCAGGTAACGCCTATGGGCAGGCAGGATAAAGATGTGAAAATACGCATCCTGCATGTCCAACACTACCAGACAGTTTCCTTAGTTTAGGGCAGACAAGACCTGAGCCAGCGTGAGCATCTTGAATTTCTCCATTTTGAGGAAGAGATTGGTGGTTCGAAGGTCTAGAAAAGGACAAAGACCTTTGTTCTTTTTGGGTACCAGTAGGTAGCGGTAATAATAACCACTGCCTACTTCTGATATCAGGAACCTTTCTGTAGCCATCTTGGCCAGGATACCCGTCACTTCCTCTTGGAGCAAAATAAGATGATCCTCCGCCAGTCATTCTTGAGATGGCGGTAGAGGGGGAGGGAAGGACTGGAAAGGGAGGCAGTAACCTCTTTGAATGATCAGCAAGACCCATTCATCCGATGTTAGGGATTATGGACTGTCAAAGGTGGAGATGATGTTGGATTCTCCCTCCAACTAGACACCCATGATCTTGCAGAACCAAACTAGGAGGACTTACAGCCTGCAGCTTTCGGGGGTGGGGGGGTGAGGTTGGTCAAAGACTTACGGCTACTATTCCCACAAGGTTGGAATGCACTGCATTCACTTCCTCGCACAACTTGGGAAGTCTGTGCAGGACGGTGGCTAGGGTATGGCTAGTGCAGTTAAAAGCCCCTTCCTTTGCCACAAAAAGGGCAAGAAGCAGACGGGGGCGAGGTGTCACTGACAGGCCCAAGGTCCTGGCTGTAGCCCGCGAGTCTTTGAAGCAATCCAGCACTGAGTCTGCCTTCTCTCTGAAAAGATGAGTCCCATCAAAGGGTATGTCTAGTAGGTTGGCCTGGACATCACACGAAAAGTCAGTTGTTCTCAGCCAGGCTTGGCACTGCAAGGCGACTGTCGACGAAACCGTTCTGCTCCACGAGTCAGTCCTATCCAGACCACATTTAATGGTGAATTTGGCTGCATGCCTCCCATCTCTCACTGCTTGGGAGAGCACAGCCCGGGCCTCCACCTGGACTTGAGGCTGCAGTTGTGCAGCCGTTTACCATAAGGAATGTGAAAAACGGCCCAATAGGGATGCACTGTTCACTGACCGCAATGCTAGTCTGGCAGAATAAAACATCTCCTTCCCAAGTGCATCCAGTCTCTTGAATTTCCTGTCTGGGGGAGCAGAAGGGAACGCGATATGGTATGTTGAGGTTTGAACTACCAAGCTCTCCAGGGTAGAATGTTTGGCTGAGGAAACTTGGATCACCGGGGGCAGGGCGATGGCAGCGTGCTATTTTCCTGTTCACAGGGGCCCCTGTGCTAGGCTTGGACCAAGTGCCTACATGAACATCCGTCAGTGTTTTACTGAAGGGCAAAAGGGGTTTGGATGAGAAAGCCCCAGGCCGAAGCATTTCTGTCAAGAGGTTAGTCTTGACCTGCACCAAGGGCGGCTCCAGGTCAAGGACCTCTGGTGCCCACTTCACCACCATAGTATAAGACGCTCCCTCCTCCATAGCCACAGTAGGTGGAGAGAGCATAGCAGCATCTGGAGAGGTGTCCAGTCCACTGGCTTCCACAAGCTCCTCATACCAGTCCAACTTCTCAGCATGAGTGTCTAACTCGTGTTCTATAGGGTTCAGTTACCCCTTCCACTCTTCTCCCATGCCTGTAACTTCCCCCAAAACGTTCAGGCAACAACCTGGAACCCTTTGCCTCCATCGGCATTGTTATTGGTGTTGCTAGATGCCGTTCTGACTCCGAGTCATCGGGAATCAGAATGAGGCTGGCGCCAGGGAAGGTCACGTTAGTATGACCGTCCTTCATCTATGTGGAACATGGTGAGGCGTCTTACTACCCCGCGGGGCACGAAGGTGCACCAGAGGGGTTGGCCCGCTCATATACTTGGTGCATGGCCTCGTAAAACTCTTTTATTTAAGCTGGGTTCGCTCTGGATCCCCGGAAATGGGAGGAGGCGTAGAGTTGGACCAGGCAACAGCTCTGAAAAACCATGCCTCGAACTTCGATGTTCCTCACTCATCTCGTCAGTTCTCGACGGACAAGGTGAAGTCGAAGTCCGTCTAGACCTCAACTGCAGTGAAGACGACTAGGGGCTCCTGAAGCAGTTCTGCAGACCTGTGACGCAGGCGTAAGGATTTGACACTGTGATCTCGTATAAGTGGTGCAGTGAAATCTCATAGATTTCACTGCACCACTTCTATGAGCCCTTTTTATGGGGGAACGCCCACGCTGCATACATTATACATGATGCAGCTATAAAGTAGAGCAGGGGTTTACAAAGTGATGCCTCTGCCTCGATGTGTCACTTTGTAAATATGGCGCAGTGTGGCGCATTGTTTAAGCCACCACAGTGTCATAAAAAAGTGATGCAACGCCGGCGTAAGGCTTCATAAATAAGGCACAAAGTTCTAAGCTGTACTATCAGTAGCTCTTTAATGGCAGTTTATAGGTTAGCGTGCTATATTAGGATTGTAACTTATGAACTGAAAGTAAAAATAGGATCTCCATGACAAAAGCCATGAATCGCTGAGCTATCCACATAAAAAAAAGTTTTGGGATCTGCATGGTACATATTCTTTGCAGCAGATATATTAACCCTTTGCACTACTTTATGGTGAGCCAAAATTGCCACAAGACAAATCTCCCGACCTCTCTCCCTTAGAGGTATCTTGACATTTTTGCTGTTCACTGACAACTGCTAGACACACAAGGAACTCTGCAGTAGGTGATTTTAAACCCATAAGTTTTGATCCCAATCAGGGGGAAAAGAACTGATGAAAGGCCTGGTAGGACGATCGAGGAGAAGTGATGGGGAAAGCTACGATGAGAACATACGAGGGGTCCTAGAGAAAGGCTTTCCAGCTGCCCACAGTCACCCTGACCGAAGATTCAAACAGAGGAAAGCTGTGCTTCTGGTTAAGAGGTTTGGCTTTCGACATGAAGAAATCAAAACCTTATAAAAGAGGTTATTTAATATTGCTTGGATGGATTTGTTTCCCTCAGTGCTTAATTTGAGCCAGTGGTTTCCGGTGCTCGGCACCAGCACTTAATTGTTGGCAAAGACACTAAACTGTAGACACCAGCACTTATGACAGCTGCCTCATGGTGCCCCTGTTTGTATAATTCAGAGATGGGAGGAACAGCAATTGTTTATTTATTCAGTATGCTTTGGGGCCTGAAATAGGCTGAATTGTCACACTCGTAGCATTGTGCTGGTTAGTAGTTGTGCAGGTAATGCCACTAGCAACGCTAGCAGTGACGATGGGTAGTGGAAGCTGCAGTGGCCTCCTGATTAGAGCCCTGGCACTTTACAAATGAAGCCCTGGTTTCCCTCCAGCGTACAGCAGCGGTCCTGGGTGGCCGCCTCCTCCATCAGTGGTAGGCTGCATTACGAGGGATGCTGTAGACGCCTCAGATTCCTGGCATAGGCAGGCGCCGGAGCCCCATACGTGCACACATAGCTCCGGCATCACTAATGTTCTATCTATATTATAGCCGCCGCCACTTGGCATCCACGATCATGTTTAATTGCCGCAGTTATTTATAGGTTTAAGTGTAGATTTTGTCGCATTCGGTTTCTGATTTCCACCAGTAGAAGGTCACCCGTGCTGAATCAGCAGATGGGCCTGTATATAAGAAGGGATGGCGTCCCACTGCTGCAGCTTCAGACTTTCCGGTAAGTGCAGCAGCTCTGGGCGTAGATTTAAGTCGTTTTACAGCTCGTTTGAGGATGTGCAGGAAAGGTACCTCTCAAGAACTCCCACACTTGAGGCTCCCTTCATACCCTCAGGCACACTTTCCCCCCTCAGTCCTGACAAAACTAAGCATTGTGACAAAAATGAAGCATTCCTAACTTAAAGTGGAAAAGCATGCACGTAGCTCAAGTTGCAAACAAGCAAACTGTGATGTGATGTTTGATCTGAATGACTTATGTGCTGTGCTTTCTTACAGGGGCTCCGTGAAGGTTTTGGTTTCTGAAGCTAAAGGCATTGGGAGGTAAGACTCGAGTCCACTGAGGAGGACATGAAAGCAAGAATCAACAGGGTGTCATCGCCGGCTTCTGCGCCCTTGGTTGCACACCCCTGTGGTCCTTGCACGGGTACTCAGTGCTGAGCTGGATTAGTCCGAGTCCAACGGGAACTCCTACAAGTGAGCGAGGTGGTGGGCAGAGAAGCCTCCCTAGAGCCAGTGTGCGGGTGCACTCCCCCCAGGAGGTTGCACTCCCCCCCCCCCCCCCCCCCCGATGCTGCACCCTAAATAAACAGGGGAACACCGACACGGGCTCCAGACTCAGGTGAGGCCTCCCATCCACAGGCACTGCCTGGGACCGGCAAGGTTCTGGTGAGAGGAGGCGCAACAGATAACTTAGCAATGTTCCCACCAAGAAAAGATCTTTGTAGCTTCGCCGTCGTTCATTTGAAGGAAGCACCCACAATGTCAAAGGCACAGTAAAGTCCAAGATCTAACTTTACGACTTTTGGTATTCAGAAAGGGCATTTACCAGTAGTACATGCAAAGGGCATTTACGAATAGTAAATGCCCTTTGTGAATACCGAAAGTCGTAAAGTTAGACTTTCATCTTATTTTTCCTTTGTGAATCGGGCCCCAGGCTTGCTGCGCTTCTGGCCAAGAGGCCATTCCCGTGAGTCTGGGATGTAGTCACTCCCACAAAACTCCACTATTTCCAAACCTCTGTCGTTCAGACTTTAATAGCAGAAGGTAAATGGGGGTTGCAAAGAAGTTTAATTCAGAAAAACTGGGCAGCACATGTCACCCTTATAATGCACTCTTGGACAAAATAGAACACCCCCACGACTAGCTCTGAGATCCGTGGATACCTTTTCTTCGCTTTCTGAACTGGTGGAAGAGCTGCAAAGTGTAGAATATACTCTACCATTACATTAGAGTAAGGATGGCTTTAGACTGCTGTGCATGTACCAAATCATATCCAGGAAACGCAAATAACTCATATTAAGAGGCCAACTTCTGAGACCGACCTGGAACACCTTATTTATTTATTTATGCAATTTATATAGCGCACAAATACCCTGGGGTGTCTCGGCGCTAAATTTCAAAAATTCAACAAGTCTCTGTATGGCACGAATAACAAAATCCGTGTTTATTTTAATTGAAAAAAAACTTCCGTATGAAGGTAAGGGTTATTCCTTGTTTCCTCCCACTGGAATGGCACATTTCTCAAGAGCTGTAGATGAAGTAAAACTAACACGGTCAAACCAGGGAGGGGCACATAGTCCCATCTAACAAGCTACTGTAGTGCACCTTCCAGCAGTCTGGCCTGGGGTTACCCCCTTCCTGGCACCTGTTCAGTGTGAGACAAATTGTCATTTGCTTCCCAGTTGGGTCTCTGAGGCTGGATCGCCAGTCAGCCCTCCAGGGGACTGAAGTCGACTCTCACTTTATGAAGAGGGTTTTATTACAGCGCTTAGATGCCACTGCTAGTTAAATAGCTGCTTGTGGGTCGTTAACTATGTATTTATGGAACCTGACTTGACTTTCATGGGGCCATAACTTTGAGCCTTTAATGGCCTCAGTTGAGATTCCCTACATTGTGAGGCAGATTGGTGTAACTCTTAGGCGGTGGTCAGTCATTGCTTGGTGCCGCTGTCCCATATTTAACAGAATGCGCTTAAAGAAACTCTTCCTTCGAACAGATGCACCGTTAAGAGAGCCTTCTCTGCAGCTTTTAGACAGCCCCCCCACCCGAGCAGTGAAACACAGAATTGGAACACTGCACTGGGGATTCAGCCCCATCCAGGTGGAGGCTGCACTGACACTCGCCTGTAGTGAGAGATCATTTCCCCAGGCACTCAGTACTCCAGCCTGGACCTCAGGCAGGGCGAGTGACTGCCAACAACAGCACGCTCGGCCCTGCTTCATCACCTGGGAGATCAAAATGCAATATCTCCCATTCCATAATGCGTGAACTTCTAGGACCATCTGGTCCCAGATGATGAACACCTTCTGTGAGGGGCTGCCAAGGCCACCCAGCCAAACCCTTCATGGAACTCCTCAGCACGGTGGGCATCACCCTCTGTAGTCCATGGGGGAACCGGGCACCTCCTGGGGCATAAACCCAGCTTCAATGGCACATTCTGCAAAGCTGCATTTGACTTGAAACTGTGAAAGTTATCAATAAAGGGGATGGAAATTGTAGACAGGTGCATTTTATGTATAGTCTACAAAATCACATGGTGTTTTTGGGGTCGCGAGCAGCCCTTCTCTGCCTAGAGGCACTTACCATAAAAGATATGGCACACACCAACTTGTTGTAGGACACTACTGAACAGTCAATCACCAGGGACAGTACATTATCCTACAAAATGCATGCATAAGTGAAGGAATGACGTGAACACATGTTTAATGTGCAACATTCAACTGAGGGATAGGTCTGCTTTCTAAAGCTAAGATTCTGACACCTGTGTCATTTTTTCATTGAGCCCCTTTCAATGTATAGAATGTATGATAATCCACCTGGTAGGAGCGGGGTGAGAGAAGGAAATGAGTTAGATATGTGTGGCTGAAATGGCCGAAGAGGGTATTTATGTTTCGCAATATTACAGGAGTTTCTTTGAGAGAGCACATCCAAATGAATTAAACTCCCTCTACAATCTATAGTTTTTCGTCCATTTATGTAAAGATTCTTGCACCTAATGCACATTTCAGTCTGTTTTCCTTGGAAGATTAGTTTGCTTAGTGTGCTGGCTAGTGACAATAAGGCCAACCTTTCCCAAAGTTCACCAGCCGCCACTGAGTCAACACACAGTGAGGACTGAACCCTTTCTGCGACAGTGTGAGCTTGCAGTGTGCTGAAGGCGCAGGCTGGAGAGCGCTGGAAACGCATCAGGTCTTTCAAGCACAGCAGGCTTCACGCATGATGCAGCACAGCAAAGGGGATGATTGCTCTGCAGAGCCCCAGTCAGGCTCCAGCTACATAAATGCTGGCCTCTCTGCACCGACTACCATAGGGCTCCAATCCGAGGGAATTGTGGGGTGGCTTTGGTGACTTGGACTCCTATCCACAGAAGAGTGGACAGAGACCATGAGCTCATCCCACGCAGGCCTCTGAACAGACTGGAAATGACGACAAGCGTTTATCTTTACCTGATCAGAGTCAACCACCGACCCAGAAGTGCAACTCTGCACTGAGCTGCCCGACTGAACTGGTGTGGTTATGGGTGATATTTCGAGCTCCATCCAATATACATAATTAGCAACGGCTGAAAGGCCATTCGTATTTCCCACTCACCACATTTAAAGATACGCAGAGGTATGTTTGCAGGAGTAAAATGCATTCTTTATAACCGACTTGTTTTTTTACCCTAGTGACTGTCGGCAGTCATGTCGTCGGACTCGGAAATGGCGGTGTTTGGGGCGGCTGCGCAGTACTTGCGTAAGTCTGAAAAGGAAAGGTTGGAAGCCCAAAACAGGCCATTTGATGCCAAGAACACCTGCTTCGTAGATGACGAAAAAGAGCTCTTCGTCAAAGGAACCATCACGGCCCGAGAGAGTGGCAAAGTCACCGTGAAGACCGACGATGGAAGGGTAAAAATAATCTTATACCAAGATGGCGTAAACAAGCCTAGCATCAGAATGCAGCCAGACATCTCTGCTCAACTCCAACTTTATCTTTGCCTGTCTTTCCTTCTTTCTAGACTGTAACAGTCAAAGACACTCAAGTCTACCCCCAGAATCCTCCCAAGTACGACAAGATTGAAGACATGGTCATAATGACCCATCTGAATGAAGCCTCCGTGCTGTTTAACCTCGCCGAGCGCTACGCAGCCTGGATGATCTACGTGAGTACGAATGGGGAAGTTCGAAAGGTCACTAGACATATCTCAGACACCCCCAAAGAATGTCCAGCCAATGAGCGCAGCCTGTGCTTTGCCGCCCGAAAAGCAAACCTATGTACACCTTTGAGACTTATCACACTGGCTTGAGGAGTGCCGAGGGGCCCCTCTTAATTCAGTCCATTTAGCTCCACAAACTAAATGAAGCAGCCATTTGCTCGTCACAGGTTAAGGTTGTGTTTACTCAGAGGGGGTTTACACCCATAAAACAGTTTACATAAACTAGCCTACTGAAAAGTAGCAACACACACAATAGCTTCAAATTGCAGTGAACGTTGTTAGTATTTACAGAAGACATATAGGCAAACGAAGCTTTATGTAAGAGTATGTCCCATACATTCCATGAAGCCAAGCAGAGAATATCACACTCTTACTTATGTACATGACTTTACTGGAGGGAAGAGACCCACCATTAGTACCAGAAGCAGACGCTAAATACAGAGAGTGGACCTCTGCCACCAATCCCAACCACCAACCACTGACTCCCCAGTAGGCATGATGCCTTTCCCAAGCAGAGGCTAAATACAGAGAGTGGACCTCTGCGACCAATCTCAACCACCAACCACTGACTCCCCAGTAGGTATGATGCCTGCCCCAAGCAGAGGCTAAACACAGAGAGTGGACCTCTGCGACCAATCCCAACCACTGAGTCCCAGTAGGTATGATGCCTGCCCCAAGTAGAAGCTAAATACAGAGAGTAGACCTCTGACCAATCCCAACCACCAACCACTGAGTCCCCAGTAGGTATGATGCCTGCCACAAGCAGAGGCTAAATACAGAGGGTGGACCTCTGCGACCAATCCCAACCACTGATTCCCCAGTAGGTATGATGCCTGCCCCAAGTAGAAGCTAAATACAGAGAGTAGACCTCTGACCAATCCAAACCACCAACCACTGAGTCCCCAGTAGGTATGATGCCTGCCCCAAGCAGAGGCTAAATACAGAGAGTGGACCTCTGCGACCAATCCCAACCACTGAGTCCCCAGTAGGCATGATGCCTGCCACAAGCAGAGGCTAAATACAGAGAGTGGACCTCTGTGACCAATCCCAACCACTGATTCCCCAGTAAGTATGATGCCTGCCCCAAGCAGGAGCCTGTGCAAAACAATGGTTCTGGTAAAGATAAAAGGGCAGCAGATGGCAAAAATAAGCATTGATAAACTCAACAGACCTGGCACTGGTCTAGTGCATACACACAGTCACGCACACACACACAAACACATACACATGCACACACAAACACATACACACACACACACACACACACACACTCATGCACATCAAGTTGAAGTGCTGATGCATAGCAAAGACATGCAGGTATCCACAAATCCCAACAAATTCTGCATTCATATAGCCACAAATCCATTTATAACTACACACATAACGACGCACATGTATACCTAACAGCACTCGTGCAGGTTTACTATCAAGTATTTATCTATGCACTGTTTTAACAATGCATGGCAGAGCAGACCTGGGCATGGGCTGTGAGGAAGAGATTAGCCTAATAATAGCTTTTCATTGGTGCCTGACTTTAACAGGGCCGCCATCAGTAAAGCGGCTGCACTCACAAGTCTTTAACTTGTGCAACGCGTCACAGAGATAAATGAAGGACTTGGAATGCATTAGATGTCCTAGTAGGTGCTGGAAATTCTGCACCTGTAGTTTGTGATATTTATTCATCAACACTATCCCACAGCTTTAGGAAGGCTGGGCCAGGGGTGTGGCGATGTCGTGAAATGCCCTATTCTTTGTCTGGGTGTGTTAGAGCTGGGGAGGGGGAGACGAGATGTCTTCAGAGAAGGTAATTCTTCCCCTATTGATACTTACCCCAGGCCTATTGAAAAATTTAAACAGACATTATACCTTAACTCACACTGTCTCACAAGCCAATCACAGAATGGCTATTCATTGCACTCATACAAAATGTGACTGGCAACGCCTAGTAGATGAAGGGTTGAGGACCAGTCTCCAACTCTACACATACTGTCTTTTAGAATGAAGCAAAGTTAGAATGACAAATGGCTGAAGCAGACATACCAAAAGCCACTTTCTATAGTGAGTATCACCAAGACTATGATGCGTTCATCTTTGAGTTTATAGCAGACTGGAGAACCAGCCAAAGCTGTCCCTAGTCCACACTCAAAGAGTAACTCAGTGCACTCCTTTACACTAAGCAACAAACATACAAATATTGACTATCTGGGAACTATATACTGATTGATACTATACAATAGCCTGTGCAAAGCTACAGTTTAACAAACCTACGAGAATGCAGCAAACATGGTAGGAGACAAGAAAGCACTGAGAGGGCAAGCAGGTTAGTGGGAGCTTAAGAAGGCCAGACACAGCGGCGGCTCCTCCATTAAGGCGAAGGAGCGCAACCCCACTGCTTTCTGAGCGGTGAATTAAGGAATCATAAAATGATAATAAAGCATGTTAGTATCATTTAAGTTTTTCTTGCTATGCTCGGTATGCCGATTCAAGGGCGGGGCTGGGCCATCCTGATTGACACAGGGAGACTGGGAGGAGGAGTGGTCCGCACTGCTACAAATGCACTTATCTGTTTGGCCGGCCGTCTTAGGCTGGCCAAACAAACATGCGCACTTAGGTTTCTCCAACCCAGCTGTATTCCACAGCCGGGTGGAGAAACAGCACAGACTCCCTGTACCTGAGCGAGCATCAAACCAGTCCGCTCAGGCCAATCCTCATGCTGCTCTCATGCTAGGTATAGCATGAGAGCAGTGTCTGGATTGGATGAGGAGCCTATGATGTTTATCAGGGACTACTGGGAGCAGGAGAGCAGAGAAGCGCCGAGATGCAAGGCAGCTGGCAGCATCAGGGAAGTCTTTCATTTATTTATGTTTAACCACCACCCCTGTGCTCCCCTCCCGTGCTCCACCCACGCTTCCTCCACCTGCCCTACCACTTTTTACTTGTATCGGCCACCACTGCTAGACATCCCTTTGTGCATCACCACCCTGTTCCACCAATTCAAGAGACTAAACCAAAATGGAAAGATCCACATATCTGGGCAGTAGATGCATGCCACGTTTAGGGTCTATCACAATACAAAAGAGAACTTATTTCCACAATGCAGAGAAGCACCCAAAATGATTTACGTAGATTAAAACCTGTGGTCATAACAGCGTGGCAGTCACCACTTTGTAGTTATGGTTCAGGACAGTCTGCCTTTGAAAAGGCATTTTTTGAGATGCTGATAGCTTTTAACCCCATAAACATATATGCATCGAATTTGGCCATTGCATGCGTAGTCTAGTGAGTCCCGGCATGACAATTTTCATGCAGATCCTTGCAGGGGAAAAATTCTGCTTGCACGTAGTCAATAGTGCTTAACAGATTTACATCAAACTTCACCTGGACCTAGAACCCTACTCAGAAAGTGCTTCCTTTGGTGTAGTATCATTCCCTTTAGTATTTTTGGAGATATAAGCCTGTAGAAATGGTGCAGAGCAGTCTCGAAAGTTTAGCACTTTTTTATTCTGTGCTCTTTTAAGTCATGATTCAGTCATTTGAGCCTCCTGTCAATCATATTTGGAGTTTTTGACAAATGTCATTGGCTGGCGAGGGCCTCTGGAGATAATTTTTGTTGCCATCTTGAATATATAAGTCAAGTTTGATTCAGGACTTCTGAGCTGTGGGGGGAAAAATGCACAATAATGGGCAGACCCCAGTTCCACCCCAGGGGAGTGCTAAGGGGCACCCAGTGACGCGCAAAAACTCAAGTACCACAAGAATAAAACGCGAACAGAGTAAGTCGCAATTTCAAGTAGTGGATTTGATTTTCATTTTGGGAATAAATTGCGAACTGGATTCGGTTTATAATTTTTAAGACGGTAAAAAAAGACAGAAAGCGCATGGCTCAGGGAGACGAAGAGAGATAGAGAGGGAGCGAACAAAGAAAGAGGTGGCAGGTGAGGTGGAGAGCCTGGGTGTGGGCCAACCCCGCTGCGCACTATCAAAGACCATGCACAGTGGGAGCTGGTGTTGGTAAAGTGTATTATGAAAAATAAAACTTACAATTCACTGACAAAGTTGAAAATAGATTTATTCCTTAAATTATTTTGCTTTGGCCGGCCATTAATTTTTACATTTAATAAAAATCCCTTTCTTTAATTTCAGACTTACTCTGGTCTTTTCTGTGCCACTGTGAACCCCTACAAGTGGTTGCCAGTGTACAACCCCGAGGTAGTGGCTGCTTACAGAGGCAAGAAGCGCCAGGAAGCCCCACCTCACATCTTCTCCATCTCTGATAACGCCTATCAGTTCATGTTGACAGGTAATGGTTTAATTGATTTAACAGTTATAATTTCTACTGAAATATAGCATTGCTTAACGCAATCTTTTCTGACATTCCTTGAACAGATCGTGAAAATCAGTCTGTCCTGATCACGTAAGTAATACATCATTAGTAGAAAATTGATGAGCTTAATTTACATCACCAGCTTTATGTGGCTGAGGCACTTAAATGAATTGTTCTGAATGTCCTATTTCTCTACAGTGGAGAATCTGGTGCAGGAAAGACTGTGAACACCAAGCGCGTCATCCAGTACTTTGCAACAATTGCTGTTGGTGGTGGCGACAAGAAAAAAGAGGCCGCCGGCACAGGCAACAAGATGCAGGTTTGTTTCTCTGTTCAATTCATTTTAACACCACACACTATATGTATGTCAGACAACGTAATTGATGATGAAACCTTGGTTCTCTAATAGGGAACGCTGGAAGATCAAATCATCCAGGCTAACCCTCTGCTTGAAGCCTTTGGTAACGCCAAGACTGTGAGGAACGACAACTCATCCCGTTTTGTAAGACTTCCAATTACTTCCAATTCAGGGGTTTGAAGAACCATTTGCTGTCTCTTAATAAACACCTAAAATAATTCTACCCTCTATTTACTTTGTAGGGTAAATTTATCAGAATTCACTTTGGAACCACAGGAAAGCTGGCTTCTGCAGATATTGAAACATGTAAGACATACACACACATATATATGTATACATATATATATATATATATATATACACACACACACACACATATCCCAAACGAAAAAGATATATATATATATTGAGCAATTTATCATAAATTATGCTTGCATTACAGACCTGCTGGAAAAGTCCAGAGTCACATTCCAGCTGTCAGCTGAGAGGAGCTACCACATCTTCTACCAGATCATGACCAATAAGAAGCCAGAGCTGGTCGGTTAGTATCTAAAATGGTTCAAATCTCCCTTTATCTGCACTCAATAGAAGTATCTGTTAAAAGATGATATTTTAGTAGCGTAAAAAAAAAAAAGAAAAAACATTGTGGTTCACTGAGTCCTGTTTGCTAGTGTAACAGTCAAAGAGAGAAAAATGTGTAACTCAGTGAATGATTAATATGATTTAATCAAATTGTCTAGGAGGCAAAATATTGCAGAATTGATATTAAATTGTAGTAAATAAAACATGTGGCCAGAAATCTAAATTCTGCATTGGTGGCTTTCACTAACAAGGTCAAAATGTAAACGGATTAATCAGCACTTGCAATCATTATTGACATATTTTCCATTTTTATAATGGAAATGCAGCACCCATTGATGCCTGCAAGAGTTTTTGATAAAAGTACAGCAAACAAATGGAATTCATGAAAAGGTAATTATTTAGGCGTTTGCCAAGTGTTTTACTGCATTATTTAATGCATTCTATTTTTTTCTCTCCAACAGAAATGCTGCTCATTACCACGAACCCATATGACTACCCAACCGTCAGCCAGGGTGAGATTGCAGTGAAGAGCATCGATGACGAAGAAGAACTTCTGGCTACAGATGTAAGTGACAATGAACTGGGGCTTCCTCGCCTACTCACCCAAACCTGCTACAAGAAAGGGGTGTAAAAGTTACCATACATGGTCATCCCATTAAGTTGAGTCTCTCATTCATAAAATACTCCCCCCTTATTTCACGACAGAGTGCCATCGATATCCTGGGGTTCAACCAAGATGAGAAGATCGCCATCTACAAGCTGACAGGAGCAGTCATGCACCATGGAAACATGAAGTTCAAGCAGAAACAGCGTGAGGAGCAGGCTGAGCCCGATGGCACAGAAGGTAGGGCATGCTATAACCCTCATCTTCGATAATAGCATCAGACTTTAAATGCATTCATTTTAAGAGGATTAATCTCATTATTCAAAGTGAAACTGGCCTTACTGTAGAAAGGTCAACATTAGAGGGGTAAGGAGAAACAACTGCATAACTTCTGATCAGTGTGAGTTGCAGAAATACACTCCCCTAGGCTGAAAGGGTATCCTGCTAAAACATTACGCGTTCTGGGCCCGATGTACAAATCAATTTTACTGTTGTAAAAATCCCAATTCAGGGTTTGCGACCTTAAACATACTTTTTAGGTCTATCCAGACAGGGAGTGAGCTTACAGTGGGCTAACAGCGTGCCCATTTCCTACCATTTATTGGTTTTATTGTCACTCTCATCTGCTTGTTTCTTCCTCAATTGTTTTCCTTCTTCTTCTTGTGTATTCCTCCCGGTGGAGCATGGCCTCTTTGTGATCCTTTGGACTGGGTGACGTGTAACCTGTAACTTCTCACATATAACGAGCTACCTTTTCCTTTTTCTTTCAACACCACATGAAAGTGCATGTGTTTACTAGCTCTCTGTGTCTTGTGCTGCTTCATTCCTCACAACCTCCTGCACTGTGATTCTCCTCAGCCCTCCCAGATTGTCTGCAAAGGCAAAAAAAGAAGAATATTTTTGCTGGGGTATAGCTGAATAGCAGGCTTTAAGGATTATTTTTATTTAATCTCCTGCATTCTACATATTGCATGAAAGCACTGAAGGACAGGCTCTTTGTAGCACCCAGTGAGCAGGTGTCTGAAGCAGAAGGTGTACTTAGCATGACACTTCTCCTGGAGGCCCCTAAATCTGCTCCCAGGGCCACTGCAGAGGAGAAAATGGCTGAATCTTGTGATTAGTAAATTCGGCCTTGACAAGCGTTTCCCCTTACATTCTCAAGGGGCCAGATGTATGACCCATTTTTGCATGTGCAAATGGGTTAGCGACCCGTTTGCGCATGCAGAAACTAATAGGGCCATGTACAAACCCTATTTAGCGAGTCGCAATTTATTTGCGACTCGCTAAATAGGATTTGCGACTTGTAATTAGGAAGGGGCGTTCCAAGGGCGTCCCTTCCTAATTGCGATGCTCTACCCTATGTAAGAATGTTTTGTGATCGCAATTACCGTCGCAAAACCATCACAATTTACCGCCCTCTTCAAGAGGGTGGTAATGTACTTGCAAATGGGAAGGCGTCCCCAGGGGACCCCTTCCCCTTTGCAAATGCAACGCAAAATATTTTTTAGGGGCAGGCAGTGGTCCAAGGGACCACAACCTGTCCTTAAAAAATGATACAAAAACGTTTCATTTTCTTTTTTTTAAATGCATCTCGTTTTCCCTTAAGGAAAACGGCCTGTATTTAAAAAAAAAACATCCTGCTTTATTGAAAAGCAGTCCCAGACATGGAGGTGTGCTGAGCCCAGCAGGCCACCATACATGGGAGGCCCAGCCATTCCTAATGGGGTCGCAAATTGCTAGTGCCTCATGAATATTGATGAGGCATGCAATTTGCGACCCCATTGGGAATCGCAAACAGTGTCTATTGTACATGGCATTTAGCGACTCACAATTGAGCGCAATTTGCGAGTCGCTAAATGCCCCAGTCGTTCATCTGGCCCATAATTCCTTACTCTTTTTAAATTCTGTTCAAAGTTTCCGAGCGAAAAGTATTTGAAACAAGCCATGCCATTTAAAAAATGTAAAACATTAAATTCAATGTACAGTCTTGAGATACCATAAGACAATTATTTGCCTTTCTTTCAGAATTTGGAAATGTTTCTTTGCTTTTACTGTTTTTAAACAATACTTTATAGACAAATGTTGGCAAAGCCAACAGTTTGGCACACACATTTTAAAGGCGAGATTTATTGCCTTTGCCAGTGCTTGTTTAAATGTACTAATACCATTTTAATAATCTGTAAACTTTTACTGATTCTTAAAATGGGATTGCAAACCCATACTCATTTGGTATTTGAAAGGCGCTTGTTGTAGGTGTTTCTTCCAAGTATCAAATCGTTGTGCGACGTATCAATGTTTTGTGTTTGTAGTAACATCGAAGAACTGTTGGCTACCAAATTGGGGTGGTAATATATTTGCTGATGGGAATTAAAAATATAATTTGTTGGGCAGTGCTACTGTGAACCTCTGCCAAATCTCAAGCAAACTTTTCAAAAATCGAAATCTTTTCTTTTTAAATGCAGCAGTTTCCTTTAATGAAAACAGGTTGCATTAAAAAAAACTGTACCTCATTGAAATGCAATCATAGACATGATGGTCTGCTGACCCTACTAGACTACCATACTTAAGATGGCCACCAATTGGAGCGAGTCGCCTACCTTATTAAAACTTCCGGCCCACTCTGATTTGGAATGTAGCAAGCAGGCCTATTAGTACATAGATCGATTCATTAAAATATTCCCCGGTTGCAAAAATACTGATTGCAGATTGTGACTAGATTTTTGCGACCAGCAATTAGTACATCTGGTCTACTGTGCCCTTAGTATGCACAATATTAACATACTCACCCGCCCCAAAATCGTATGATTCTAAATGCATGAGAGCATATTGTCAATTGAGCCTTAATGGCGTTTGCCACGGTTCCTGCTGAGGTAGCGCATGCGCCTGGATTTTATAAGGTAATATTGGATAATAGGAGGCAAGAGGTGAATGTAGCAAACGGAGAATGATTGGTAGCAGTGGCTGAACTAAGGGATTTACAGGAATTTTAGACTATTGTCAAGATGTGTAAGCTAGGCTTTTGTCAAGAAATCCTAATTAGCTGTCACATAAACACTGCAGCGTGGGTTAACCATTTCTCAGATGTTTATAGTACGATGGAGCGTGGATCATCAGCTATCCTGTCTGAGCCTAGAAAATCTCATCCATTTAAGTTGGACTTAAAATTAGAGGAGGTTAAGGAAGCCATCAAACTTAGACCAGGCCATAAGGTTCCCGGACCAGATGGACTGCCGATAGATTTAAAGAAGTGTTAATGTGGAATTATGGGCACCCTTATTGACTAACGCTTACAATAACCTGGTTAGCAATAACCCCCCCAAGCTGTTGTTCTTTCTTGATAATAGTACCAGATTTTGAAAAAGGTAATCAAATCAGGAAATCCCAAGTGCTACTGCCTGCTATCACTCATTGGTACCACAGTCAAGGTAATCAATTTTCAATTGGGTGTGTGCCTTGCCTCGTAGTAATAAGATTTTACATCCCGCTCAATACGGATTTAGAAAGTGACTTTATACAGTCGAGCAGTGCCTTAAACTCCACCTTATTTTGAGCAAGTACACCATTGACAAGAGCTGTCCACTGTACCGAGCTTTCATGGATTTGTTGACAGCCTTTGATTCAGTTAAGCACTCTAAACTGTGTCAGATCTCACTGAAACGGGGCTATGACCATACATTGGTTCATTTTTTGCACTTGGTCCATGCAAACCTCATAGCAACGTTTAGATATGGGGCCGGAGGGGAGCTCATAGAGCCTTTTTCATTGGGTAGAGGGGGATACTAGGGCTGTGTGCTTTCCTCATTGATATTTATTTTATATATTAACAATGTAACCCTGTCCTTGGCAAATTCCTTGTGTGATTTCTCCATTGCCAATAACATACCACCACCGCCTCTGCTGTATGCAGATGAGGCTGTGTTTATAGCATTAACACCTAATGCTTTACATTCGTTGGTTGACGCATTTGTGGAATTCATGTCCAGTTTAGATCTCTTGATGAATTTTGGGAAGTCACACATTTTGGTCTGCGGCCACAAACGAAAAAGTATTTCCGCCATCATTCATGGTTCCAGCCATTCAAATGTTGTTAATAATTTTTCATATTTAGGCATTTGTTCTGATTCATCAGAGTCATGGGCTAGTCACGTCACCCTTACCTGGCTAAAGTCCACCAGAAACATATGCAAGTAATTAAGGGCCTGATTACGAGTTTGGCAGTCTTGGAGTGGACCGACACGCCAGCGCCCCGCTCCAAGACTCCAAACCTCTAGTTAGTCCGCCTGCCGGATTACGAGTTGTAATCCTGGCATGCGGTCCTGCAGCGGTGCCTTTCTATGGCTCATAGGAGAGCCTTAGAAATTCACCGCCATAGGAGCGCCACAGCCCGTTCCTGCCCAGATAGAAATGCACAATGTTGTGCATTTTTGTCCTTGCAAGAATAGGGGGTGCAAAAATACATGGAGACCCAACATGTTCACCCCTGCATGCACCCCACGTGCACAGAGAAAATAGGGGGCCCTGTAGGGCCCCAATAGATTCCTCACCGCAGCAGGATTAGGATTCCCAGATGGTTGCAGTGGTCCTGTGGTGGTTCCAAAGCCTTAGTTGTAATGTGACGGTTGGCCGCCAATCTGGCAGTCCAGGGACGGCCACCACAGGTTCAGCAGTCCGATGGACTGCCAAACTCGTAATTCGGCCCTAAATCTACCACGACTTTCTAAGTATATGGGCCTTATCCCACATTTTGAGATCTATAAATGACAGAGAGTTCCAAATGTAGCCTATGGCAATGGGTTGTGGAGATTTGCAAACTGTACACATTTATTGATCGAGGAGAACCATTTTTGTAATAGGATGTTAGATATCCTCTTCAGATATTTCCCATGAGGAATTAGGTCTCAGCTACATGGAAGATCACATTAAATTGGCACCTTTGGCTTTGTGGTTTCAGTATAGAGTAATCCAGAGCAAACCCGTAATCATATCATCCAAAAGAACTGCCTAAGCCTAGATAAAGCTTCTAGTATTCTCTGGTTGGTTGATGCATCAGACCTTAAGTAGAATAGACTTTTCCCATCTATTTGACAATCCATCTTTAATACTTGCACAAGATAAGAAGGCAGTGCAAGCATGGTATATAGTGAGGAATCACCCCAGGAGGAAAAAGGCTGAAATCATGAAACCAGCATTGAAAGAATGAATTTCCCTGAAGCTGGACATGGAAATGGCTTTTTAACAGTGTTTGGTGCTTGGTAGACGGGATAGGTCATTACTGGTTTTTTTTCAGGTCATGGACGATTGTTTATCTACTTTGTTTTCCTTTTGGCTATCAACATTCTCTGCCTACTCAAATTTGTCAATGTGATGTGGTCGGTACTGAATTCCTCCTACATTAAATTTTTTTCTCAATTCTATGTAGTCTTTAATACGTTTTTATATTTCATATTTAAAACAATGTAATTATGTACAATGTAGAGCAACCTATCAGCATCTTCAATTATTAAATAATGCAGAGATTTGTTTTAGAGGTAATATATATGTTAAACCTGCAGTTTTTTCTTGGAAAAGTGTGCTATGGTAATTTTATAGCTTTTATATTTTTAATCTTTATTTCATTACATTCTCTACATTTCAATGAATCGACTTTTAACTCTATATTTTCTTTTATGTGTGTGTTTAACATGCAAATAAAGTTTGTTTGCCTGACCCACTAAACATACCCATCCAATGAAAATGTCATATTAACAGTGCGAAAACACTCATATAGATGATCAAATTAGACAAATATGCACTTAACCAGCCTAATAACACCGATGCAACTACTACACAGACAGAGCCAGAGACACATTAATGTCACAGAATCTTATTCACTATGAGGGAGCAGGAATGTAACGGAAGTGAAGAACCAAATTAAAAAAACTAATTTAAGTGGAACTGGAGATAATATGTGTAGCTGAAAATCATATCAATTATTATGTGAAACACTTTAAAAGGACAACCAAAAAAAGTAGCAGAAGTGACATTGAAAATTTGAAATATACAGAGCAGAAAAATAATACCCATCTGTTCTACCTTTAGTTGCTGACAAAATTGCTTACCTGATGGGTTTGAATTCAGCGGATTTGCTCAAAGCACTGTGCTACCCAAGAGTCAAGGTCGGCAATGAATTTGTCACCAAGGGGCAGACGGTTAATCAGGTAAATATGTTTTTTTTGCATGTGTTTATCACGAATACTGATTGCTTTTTATGTAGAAAAATATCAGCAAATATTTTATTGAGTACATGGTTTCAAGGTCAAATCTTTCCTTTATCAGGTCTATAACTCCATTGGCGCACTCTCTAAGTCTGTCTATGAGAAACTCTTCTTGTGGATGGTGATCCGTATCAACCAGCAGCTGGACACCAAGCAAGCAAGGCAGTACTTCATTGGAGTCCTGGATATTGCAGGGTTTGAGATTTTTGATGTGAGTTTAACATATTTAGCTGTAGAATCATTTTGATACTATAATCATAATGAATATCTACTCACTGAATGACTGTTCTGTTTTAGTTCAACACCTTGGAACAGCTGTGTATCAACTTCACCAATGAGAAACTGCAACAGTTCTTCAACCACCACATGTTCGTCTTGGAACAAGAGGAATACAAGAAGGAAGGCATTGACTGGGAGTTCATTGACTTTGGTATGGATCTCGCTGCCTGCATAGAACTTATTGAGAAGGTGGGTAATTTTATGAATAATGTTTTAGTAATACTGGTTACAAATATGTAAGTGCTCACCCATAAATTCTATTCCTTTCAGCCCATGGGAATTTTCTCCATCCTTGAAGAGGAGTGCATGTTCCCCAAGTCTACAGACACCTCCTTCAAGAACAAGCTATACGACCAGCATCTGGGCAAGTGCAAGAACTTTGAGAAACCCAAGCCAGGCAAAGGAAAGGCTGAAGCTCATTTCTCTCTGGTGCATTATGCTGGTACTGTGGATTACAACATCACTGGCTGGCTGGAGAAGAACAAGGATCCATTGAATGAATCTGTTATCCAGCTGTACCAAAAGTCATCCCTTAAAGTTCTGTCCATGCTTTACAGCGCTACTGCAGCAGAAATTGGTAAATATCATGCTACATTGTATGAAAATAGTAAAAAATGCAACAACAATAAAACTAAGTCATCTTGACAGAATGCCTGATGCATGTAATATTTTGTTACTTTCAAATCTTAGAAGCTGCAGCTGCTGCTGGTGGAAAAGGAGGAAAGAAGAAGAAGGGCGGGTCCTTCCAGACCGTGTCTGCTTTGTTCAGAGTAAGTGTAACAGAAAACTGTACGTCACTGAGGTACAATTAGTCCTGTGACACAATATATCCGACAATACTGCTTGAGAGGTGTTTGTTTCACCCGATATTTCAGAAGTGGGCTGTCATGTTTTTAGTTTGTTAAACACTTGTATTTCCCCTATTACAGGAAAACTTGGGCAAGCTGATGACTAACCTGAGGAGCACTCATCCCCACTTTGTGCGTTGCCTGATTCCCAATGAGACAAAAACTCCAGGTAGAGTGTCATTTTGATGATTACCCATTCATATATTATTGGAGTATCACTGTTACGTGAACTGATATGGTCTCTACTCTCTGTCTGTAGGTGTAATGGACAATCATCTGCTGATCCATCAGTTGAGATGTAATGGTGTCTTAGAAGGCATCAGAATTTGTAGAAAGGGATTTCCAAGCAGGATCCTCTATGGTGACTTTAAGCAGAGGTAAAACGATTGCAAGTAACACCTGCGTGAAATATAGTTGAATATATCCTGTCGTATAGATAAAACATGATCTTATGCTAAAGCTGCAAAAAAAGCAAGGTATCACTGGTTCTGAATTTCTTACTATTCATAATATTCTTTAGATTGTAAATCATGTATTAACATTATCCTATAGATCAGTTACATACAATTGTATTATAACAGTAACATTAATCCCAGAACTATGTTAAGTAAAACAATGTAGCAACACATTTTTCATTTGTGAACTGACTGTAAAACTAAGTTTAATCATAATTTATTTAAGGTACAAAGTGCTAAATGCAAGTGCTATCCCTGACGGTGCCTTCATTGACAGCAAGAAGGCTAGTGAGAAACTGTTAGGTTCAATTGATGTTGACCATACTCAGTACAAGTTTGGCCACACAAAGGTAGGAAATTATACATATATATATATATTTGATTATTAAAATAAGGAACATTAAGAATGCCAGTAAGTGCTCATCATCCACTTCTTCATTGAAGGTGTTCTTCAAAGCCGGCCTCCTGGGTACCCTAGAAGAGATGAGAGATGAAAAGCTGGCAGAGCTCATCACCCGAACCCAGGCAGCCTGCAGGGGATTCCTCATGAGAGTAGAATTCAGGAAGATGATGGAAAGAAGGTATTTATTACAATTCACAGTTCACTAAAATCTATAATAATGACTCAAACTGAACCTTTCATAATATATTTGTTGTTTTTACCCTGAACAGAGAATCCATAATGACCATCCAGTACAACATCAGGTCATTCATGAATGTCAAAACCTGGCCGTGGATGAAGCTTTACTTTAAGATAAAGCCTCTTCTGCAGAGCGCGGAGACAGAAAAGGAAATGGCAAACATGAAAGAAGAGTTTGAAAAGACAAAAGAAGCTCTGGTAAAATCTGAAGCAAGAAAGAAGGAACTGGAGGAGAAAATGGTTGTCCTTCTTCAGGAGAAAAATGATCTTGCATTACAGGTTCAAGCGGTAGGTGACAGTTCATAATTCAAAGGCAACTAATTATACCTTTACAAAATAAATATTAAACACATTTTGTATTCAATATTTCATTAGGAAAGTGAAAACATGGCAGATGCAGAAGAAAGATGCGAAGGACTCATTAAAAATAAGATCCAAATGGAAGCTAAAGTGAAAGAGCTGACAGAAAGACTTGAAGATGAGGAGGAAAGTAATGCAGAGTTGACAGCAAAGAAGAGGAAACTGGAGGATGAATGCTCTGAGCTCAAGAAAGATATTGATGACCTTGAGCTCACTCTTGCCAAAGTAGAGAAGGAAAAGCATGCCACAGAAAATAAGGTAACTGTACACAGATTGTTTACATTAACAAAAATATAAAAAGTAACTGCATCCTAAATTATTTGTATTTATCTGAATGTTTTAGGTGAAGAATCTCACAGAGGAAATGGCAGTGCTTGATGAAAACATTGCAAAAGTTTCAAAAGAGAAGAAATCTCTCCAGGAGGCCCATCAGCAAACCCTGGATGACCTACAGGCAGAGGAAGATAAAGTCAGCACTCTGACCAAAGCCAAAACCAAGCTGGAACAGCAAGTGGATGATGTAAGTATACATTTAAAAGGAAAGTGTTTCAAAGTGCATGAAAGGAAACCTTAGGTTGAAGTTTCACATTATTTAATGGCATACGGTCCTTTACAAAGACTTTCTTTAATACTATTTACCACTATTTGCAATAAGATTCTGTCACATTGTTACATGTACTACCTTAAGTTACATAAAAGACACATAATTCTACAAATGCTTTTATACCACTTGTGCAACATTGAGAGAGTCTATTTGTGCAGCAGCCCACATATTATTTCAGGGAGAAATAGCTAAGCGCAAAACAAGTAATTTATGACATTGTGTGTTAGTGTAAAATATAGTTAAAACTCCTACATATGGATTCCAATTACAGGCAGCCAGAAGAAGCAGCTGTAGGTTTTCCGTGTTGTCCTTTGGTACTCCTGCTACTGTCCTTATTACTCCTAGTCTCACTGGCCATGAAAGGAGCAGCATGAAATGAAGGCAAACAAGGCTCTAGGAGACTTCTATTCTGTGATCTTTCCACACCTACTCAATAGGAGGCGCTGAGGAGCTTTGTTTCGGAAAGTGGGTCAATCCTTGATGGCAGAGAGGATCAAATAGTGTGTGAAACCTGTACATATTGCTTAAAATTTGGTGAACAGAAGATCATGTGCTCACACAACGTTGAATTGGTTCTAAAAATCGTACCGTACTAAAAGAAAGATTTCTCCCACAGTGGGCACCTCTTTCGAGGTTGAAAGAGCATCTGACTTAGTAATAACTGATAAGAAAAAATCGTCTGTTAGTATGGTATATAGCAGGACCCATACAAATCTGTACACTTGAAGGTTCTGCTGTGTTGTCAAACAGATTTAGTGAGAAGTGTTCAATTATTTAATTGGTCATGAGAATGAATAAAAAGTAATCCTTTACAAGCTTCATAAATAATTTATTTATTGAACAGACTCTACATTAATTAATGATATATAATGAAAATAAAACACCTTTCTCTGTAGTTAGGTAAAAATATCTTTCAGTTGTACAATACCTCTGGGTATTACCACCTAATTTCATGCTCCAGTATGAAATTACTCCATATGAGCAAAGTATTATTGAATCCATGACAGACGAGTAAGTCTGACACCCGGGTAACCTGAAGCCATTATTTCAATTTACCATTACATATGATGGAGTCTAATTTTGACCTCTACTATGCTCAAAACTTCAACAATGGATATTTGAGAAAAATTTAACATTTTTACAGCGATTGAGCTAAATCATTTGTGATCATGCTTACACACATGCACACACCCACCAACATAGAAACAAACCTCTACCACCTTCCACAAATCTAACAAATAGTTTCTCTCATTTTGTATGATTTAGCAATGCCTTTATAATCTCCTGGTTGAAACAGTTTAGCCAAAAATAGTCTATTTCTGACAGGGTTCACGTCATTATGGATCCTGACATCACATAAAAGAGCTAAACCTATCACATTCACACAATATTAAGCCTGCTCAATCAGTGTACATGGGATTACTGCATTCCAGATAAGCCCGATATCACAGATGTTAATAAGCAGATGTTAAAAATAGAGCGCAAAACATTGGATTAAGCAAACTCTTTCTGTGAGCACCGATTAAGATGAAAACAACTACATTTTTCAAAAGCATGTCTGCCAAAATAGTACACAATGTACTTTTGGCCAATATAGCAGTATGCCATCACTTTGTCAAAAAGGACCGTATTAATGTTCATGAAAAACTGAACCCTATTCATCATCATGGCATTTAAGATATGAATTTAAATACTCAGCTTGAAGGATCTTTGGAACAAGAGAAGAAACTTCGCATGGACCTTGAGAGGGCCAAGAGGAAGCTTGAAGGTGACCTGAAGCTATCCCAGGAAACTGTGATGGATCTTGAGAATGATAAACAGCAAAGCGATGAAAAACTGAAGAAGTAAGTACATGTAAGGGGGATATAAAGCTATATAATTGCAGGAAATTTGCAAGACTGGGGATTAGAACAAGAATGACCAACATGATTTTTATAGCTTTCTAATAACATTTTTGGTAAATTCCTTTACTGCAAAATGCTTAATTCAAAGATAGACATCACTGTCAAAGGATAGTAACATTGTGAAGGTTGATATTGACAACGATTTCTGTTTTTCCTCTTCTCTGTCCTCAACCTTTTCTCGCATAAAATGTTTTTTTAATAGAATTATTTATTTATAAAGAAAATCAGTCACATTTAATTTATGTATGAATTTGTCTATTGTAACTTTTTCTTCTGTGATTCGTATTAAAGCTTTAATATGGCTAAACTAGCAACACTGAAGCAGGTCAGCATAACATGCAGACTAGAGCCTTAAATATGCTAACATGCATTTATTTGTGAAATTCAGGAAAGACTTTGAATTAAGCCAAGTTCAGAGCAAGATTGAAGATGAGCAATCACTGGCAGCCCAGCTTCAGAAAAAAATCAAAGAACTCCAGGTACTGACTTTAATATATAAATTGTCAGCTTAGTTAGCTTAGTTAGTATAGGAGAAGTGGGGAATGTTATCATTAGAATGTCATTATTAGAATGTCATTCTTAGAATGTGATATTTCATTCATCAGGCACGCATTGAAGAGCTGGAGGAGGAAATTGAAGCTGAGCGTGCAGCTCGAGCAAAGGTTGAGAAACAAAGGGCTGATCTCTCCAGGGAACTTGAAGAAATCAGTGAAAGACTGGAAGAAGCTGGTGGAGCCACTTCAGCCCAGATTGAAATGAACAAGAAACGTGAAGCAGAGTTCCAGAAACTAAGGCGAGACCTGGAAGAGTCCACTCTTCAGCATGAATCTACTGCTGCTGCCCTTCGTAAGAAGCATGCAGACAGTGTTGCAGAACTTGGGGAACAGATCGACAATCTGCAGCGTGTCAAGCAAAAGCTGGAGAAAGAAAAGAGTGAATACAAAATGGAAATAGATGACCTTGCCAGCAACATGGAGAATGTATCCAAATCCAAGGTAAGCCAATGACAAGCAATCTTCTGATCAGTAAATATTGTTCTCTAAAGACTTCTAATTCAATTCCTCTTATTCTAAAGGCAAACCTGGAGAAGGTGAGCCGTGTACTTGAGGATCAGCTCAGCGAGATTAAGGCCAAAAATGATGAGCATCAACGTCTTATTAATGACCTCACTACACAGAAGGCACGCTTTCAGACAGAAAACGGTAGGAATTTCAGTTATAACTTGTGTAGGAGATTCCAGTTGGTTCAAGTACAGCACACACATGTTAATAGTTACACCAAGACTGTACTTACTAAGAATAATTCAGAGCTGTGCAGAGTCACTCTGTTTAGAATAAAAACCCTGTCTGTAACCACAAGTGACACTAAAGACTAGCCACTGGACCACAGTCAAGTAATGCATTGTCTCACTAGCATTCAACAAGGGACACATGCCCAACCTTTGTAACAGGTTCCATATATAAACCAAGATGTGCCACTCTACTATCAGTCACCATCAGTCTCATCAGAAAATGGCCACAAGTGCATGTACACTCTATAGGTGCAGTTTTGGAATTAATCTAAAATCCTGAAAGGTCCCAATAGATTATTAATATTTTATGCACAAGACATGCAAGGTCGGCACCCCCCAAGTTCCTCACAATGCCAGGAGTTGATTTGGTCCACGGAATGCACAATGTAAATACCTTAACTAATTAATCAACAGATAAGTAGCATGCACCTACAACAGGTTTACATATGAGTATTTCATACATATTAATGAGTATGGTATCAGAATATCAAGGCATAACTAATGTCTTAGAAAAATAGTGCATTCTAAATATTATCTGCAAAAATATCACCACACTGGAGGTAATAATAGTAAATCAACACTCAACAGAGCAATACTTCTAAAAATGTTTTTTATAAGCCAGACAATATTTTTGCTTTTAGTAGTCTGATCTACAAGCTATTACTGTTCTATTTCAAGAATGAGAGTATGCAATGGGATAAGGGGTGAAATTCAGGTATATGTAACAGTACTGAAGCTAATTGGGCAAAAGTTGATTTTCTGTCACACCACAGAGTTCCTATCTAAAGGTCTCTCAAAAATATTAAACACAGCATTCAAGAGGCCATTTTATTACTAAGGATATACATTAATTTACAGTTTATACTCTAAAGCGATTAAAAAAATAAAGAATTGCGCACAAATCAGTCAAATATTCAAATGCACTATAAAGTTACTTACATGGTTAACTATTTTTGATAAAAGGTGAACTCTCTCGCCAAGTGGAAGAAAAAGAATCTTTGGTCTCACAGCTCACAAGAGGCAAGCAAGCCTTTACTCAGCAGACAGAAGAACTGAAGAGGCAGCTGGAAGAAGAGACAAAGGTATCTTACTTTCTGATTTTATTATTAACTGTGTTCCATGGAAATATTACTGCTATAGTTAACATCTTACATATCACAAAAACATCCACTTAGGCACAATTGGGCATAACTGTCAAAAACAGCACAGCACATCCTTACAAATCTTCCCTTCTGGCAGGGTGCTTCTATAGGAAACCTAAAAACAGAGAGCAGCAGACACTCT
Source organism: Triturus cristatus (assembly GCF_964204655.1). NCBI lineage: Eukaryota > Metazoa > Chordata > Amphibia > Caudata > Salamandridae > Triturus > Triturus cristatus. The sequence continues at coordinate 1,199,576,072 of NC_140593.1, forward strand.
TAGATTCATCTTAAACCTACATCCATTGGAGCATTCCAGAAGTGTAAAAGCAAAGATTTGATCTTGAACTGCTGTCTATAGGTCTGAGATAGGATATACGTACAAGATGCTAATGTCATCATTAAACCTGGGTTCCAGGTTAGAGTTGGTTCACCAATGTCTAAGCTCCCAGAATGACTGGTGCGTTATTCAAAACAGCTGGAAACATATGCAGCACACAATTGTAATTGTTCATTTTCACAATAACAATCTATGAAGAATATTTAATGTTCGAATAGTGAAATCCCTTTTCTTCAGATGTGCCATAAGAAGGGCAGCCCAAATTGAACGCTAGGGATAGACAACTACTACTTGTGGAGTAGCTTTGCTTAGTTGGGTGTCTGTGGTCTTGTCAGAAAGAGAGCAGTGTTACCCAGTAAGTCTTAGAGGATGCCATAGATTACAAAATCACATGTGTACAACAGAATCGATGCTTAAGTCCAGGATCAAAACAGAGCTAAGTGTGGTATTGAGGCTCATTTGCAGTTCAGTGTGGGTAAGCTTTCTGATATCCTGGTACATGGAAACAGGATAGGGACCATTCCTACACAAACAAGGGTTCCCTAGGAATTTTCTTGAAACACCTCACTGTGGATTACTATTTGATGTTCTGCACAATCACAAGTGTAGGCGGCCCGCCGTAAAACAGCAGATCTCCTGCACTGCAAAACATGCAGTTTCCCCACCTCATTTAGAGGATTGAGAAGCTCCAGGTTTACACCGGCAGAGCCCCAGCGGTTTTGATTAGCATGAACCTCTGACTTGGCAGCACATCTAACCTCGGACCGCAAGTTCATAGTGACAGTTACCCTGCCCAATTTAGGGTGGGGCAATCATCTTTAGACTTCCCTGTCTACGACAGCAGTGCATGACAGGGCTGTTAAATCAAATAATGACCCCAACGCACTTTGTTTTTGGCAAAGTTCAGTGGCTTCAGTAGAGCTGCAACTCTAGTGGCTTCACTGAATAACAGAGATCAGTGCCTCTCTGGAAGGGATCTTCAAATTATGTGAGCGGTCCTCCTCCAGTGGAGCGTAAACTACAGCTTGAGCTGTACTGATGGAACAAATGCCCCTGACAACCATTTACAAATGATGTCTAGGGAACATATCTTTGGTTAGTATCTTACTTATCCACACTCCCTATTACAAAATAAAGGGTAGCACTTGTGTTGATGATAACGTAAAGAACCTCAAGATGACTTGATTTCTAAATAGAACCGGCATAATGTACCCACTAAGAAGAAATAGAATCTAGACACATTGCTTCCCTAGTCTGGCTTTGCAGGCTAGATCTGGGGATGTACTGAAGAGTTTTGTGTGTGCAAACCCTGTGGTTTGCAAAGGCAGATTTGCAGGCAAGAACCATCCTCAAAGCATTCATGTTACCTTCTTGAAGACCACTAGGTAAAATTGGGAGGCTCTTTGACAGTGTTGACTGAACCGGGGTATGTGTGAATGTGTGTTTACCTTTTTTATCTTATTAAAGGCAAAGAACGCTCTGGCACACGCCTTGCAATCTGCTCGACATGACTGTGATCTGCTCCGTGAACAATATGAGGAGGAGCAGGAAGCCAAGGCTGAGCTCCAGCGCGCTCTGTCCAAAGCCAATGGGGAAGTTGCCCAATGGAGGACCAAGTATGAAACCGATGCCATCCAGCGCACAGAAGAACTGGAAGAGGCCAAGTATGTTCATTTCGGTGAGAGGGTGCATGAATGTGATTCGCTGTTTTTTTTATGATCCATAATATTCTTGTTTTCTTCCAAAACTACAGAAAGAAGCTTGCTCAGAGACTACAGGATGCAGAGGAGCAGGTTGAGGCTGTGAACTCCAAGTGTGCCTCTCTAGAAAAGACCAAGCAGAGACTGCAGTCTGAAGTGGAGGACCTCATGGTTGATGTTGAGAGAGCCAACGGTGCTGCCGCAGCTCTTGACAAGAAACAGAGGAACTTTGATAAGGTAACATCTGACACAAACCTTCAGAGAAAGACTTAAGGGTCCCTTGCAATTCAGATTTGTAATATGCACTATAAAACTTCTCTTACCAGGTCCTAGCAGACTGGAAACAGAAGTATGAGGAAGGTCAGGCTGAATTAGAAGCGGCGCTAAAGGATACCCGATCCTTGAGCACTGAGGTGTTTAAAATGAAGAACGCCTATGAAGAGTCTCTGGATCACCTTGAAACCCTAAAACGTGAAAACAAGAACCTGCAACGTAAGATTCGCCATTTTGTATAATGGCAGCTTAAATTACACTATTCTTGATGATTATAAAGATAAGACAATGCAATGAAGTCGTACTGAAAATAAGGAGCTGTTAATCAGGCCCATTATGTCAATAAATGTTTCTATGTCTCTTAGGCATGAAGACAGAAACCATAAACCTTTCCAACCAGTAATGTTTTCTCAGATTGTACATACAATCCTGTCATTTATAGGTTGCATAAAAAACATTCTCGCTGCATTAGCACTCTATGCTTGTTAAATCTATTTCTCTTGTAGAGGAGATCTCAGATCTTACTGAACAAATTGGGGAAACCGGAAAGTGCATCCATGAATTGGAAAAATCCAAGAAGCAAGTTGAACAAGAAAAGAGTGAATTCCAGGCTGCCCTAGAAGAAGCGGAAGTGAGTGAAGGCTATCTTTTTGGCAGTAACTAGACAACTCTAGAGACCTATTGTTTAATACAAATATAAAAATATAAATGTTCTTTACTTCATTCATTTTTATTTTCATGTTCTAAAAGGGATCATTGGAGCACGAAGAGGCCAAGATCCTGCGAATTCAGCTTGAGCTGAACCAGATAAAGGGTGAGGTCGACAGGAAGGTGGCAGAGAAAGATGAGGAGATTGAACAGCTGAAGAGGAACAACCAGAGAGCTGTAGATTCTCTGCAGGGTACATTAGACTCTGAGATCAGAAGCAGGAATGATGCTCTGAGGCTAAAGAAGAAAATGGAAGGAGATCTGAATGAAATAGAAATTCAGCTCAGCCATGCCAACCGCCAAGCTGCTGAATCGCAGAAGCAACTTAGGAATGTACAGGGTCAACTCAAGGTGAACTAGCTCATGTTGCATTTCTTCATCTTTAGCTTTTCATTATTCTACTGTACACATTTTCAGCAAAATACATATATTACTAATCAGGCTTTCAACTACAGATTGGTCTTCAATATTAATCACATTATATTTTATTAAAGGGGGGCTCGACTTGCCAAGTGTTTTTGTGAATAGATGTGGTTTACTCCTTACATATGTCACTTACTCCCTAATTTCTGTTAAGTTAAACATTTTAAACATACTGATAAAAGATGGTTGTGTGAGCCGGGCCATATGTTTCTACTAACATTTTACTCCTACTGTTATTTAATTTGCTATTTCATTTGAACTCTGTGCGCATGTTTGCTGCAGTCTGCCATGAACTGTACATCAAACATAAGGAATACATATCATGCAGGCAGAGGAATAAATACAGCCCGAGAAAGTTCATTACACAAGAACTTGCTATTGCATCACTTAGAAGTGTACATTTGTAACATGCACAGGATAATTAATATCCGAAGACTATAATATTAAAATATTGCTACTCACTCAAAAGTTATTTCACTATATAAAGATGCACGACCTCTGGGCAAATTCAGTTTGAGTCCAAGATGTCTTGCAATGTTCTTTGTAGGTATTTTAGAGTATATTATATTTCTTATAAGAAAGAGTGAACCTCGGACAAGCAACAAGACACTTCATAAATTCATTCACTCATTCAACATTTATTGCTATCATTGATACACGAATATTTTGCCAGTAGGCAGATAGAAGGAATATTGAAATCCATTCTGTGGAAATTATATTAACAAACACACAGCCCCCAGTTTTTGACAATTGTTTAAAGAACTTGATGGTTCTACGCATGCCACTTACAAAGAAGGCTAGCTTTCTGAGTTAACATTTATAGTCATGGTTGATAAATGTATTCTCTTCTGCACCGACTTCCAACAATACACTTTAATCAACAAAGAACCATACATGTTTTGGTATCTGCTAATGGGTGTGGACTTAGAGACAGACTTTTTACAGTAAGGAGTATTAAAAAGAAGGTTTTCAGTAGAAGTTTCTGGTTGGTGGTCTAGCAAAAGGTATTGTGAAGTTAAAACTTAACTTTTATAAGTTCATTCGGAAAAGATATGCCATTTATTTTACTAGGTGTGGTCAGTGATGGCAGAACTGGAGTAATTGGGAAATGATGTACATTTTATGTAGATTGTTCTATAGGTTATGAGATATTTCTTGCCACAGAGGTGAATCCAGTATTTCCCACACTATTGAAGTTACATTTTGAAAGTGCTTCAGTGTAAAATCCTTTCTAATACCACACAGTTGTCCACTTCATGAGGCCAATATATTCATTGCTACCTTTGCTTTGAGTTCCATATACTTCCAATTATTATTTGCCATATCAATCTTTCACTCAAGAATACTTGTAATTTATTTGAAGTGTGTTTATTTTCTGGAAGGATGCCCAACTTCATCTTGATGATGCTGTTAGAGGACAGGAGGACCTGAAGGAACAGGTGGCTGTCATTGAACGCAGAAACAACCTGCAGCAGGCGGAAATTGAAGAGATGAGGGCTGCTCTGGAACAGACAGAACGATCTCGCAAAGTCGCTGAACAAGAACTTCTTGATGCAAGTGAACGTTTGCAGCTCCTCCATTCTCAGGTACAACCTATATTTTACATTAGCTACATGATATACCAACATAAGGTGTTGCTTGTAATAGTAACAGTAAATTAATGGCTGCATTTATTTTTAGAACACAAGTCTCATCAACAGCAAGAAAAAGCTTGAGAGTGACAGTTCTCAGCTCCAAAGTGAAGTAGAGGAAGCCATCCAGGAAGCCAGGAATGCTGAGGAAAAAGCAAAGAAGGCCATCACTGATGTAGGTTTCTTCTTAAAGCTCTTGATAAATAAAGCTTTGAGTATGTTTTATTAGGGGTTTCAAATATCCTAAAAACAATAGCGTTCTGATTACGAGCGTATGTGGCATTTATCGTATATGATAAATAACGATACCACAGGGCATATTATTGATTGATTTTAATAAATACCACCTATTACAAGTTGGTGGGGAATAACGTGGATTCTGGTGTTTAACACACCATAATGTGCATGATACAGCAAATTCCACATACTTTTCCCCAATTACATTTCAGCAGGTTTGACGTGCTGAAAATTAATGAAGGTTGAGGTATTTAATGCATTTAATAATTATTTGGTATGTTAAATAACTTTCAACTCTCAATTCCAACCCCTGCTTAAACATGGGTTTATCTACAGTTCGGAATACACTCATAATCAGGGCATAGATGTCTAATATGTTGGTGATTTAAAACACAAATACTAGCATTATTGGGACAGTACAATCAAGCTTTATTACCACAGCACCTTTATTATATTTCACAACCCAATGTAGCTGGCATGATTCGTCACTCACCATAGAGAATCAAAACCCTTATACTTGATTTTTGTTAGAATGATAAACTTGAAATCACACCAGACTATGGACTTCATTGGGAAAAGGTTGGTAAGAGAGAATATGTGTGAAAATGTCCGATTAAAGGGCTGAGTCTCCTGTAACAAGTCTACTCTATTTAATATCAGGCGCATGGTAGATGCCTCATTAGTAGAAATTTCCTCGGCTCTGCCATCTTCTCTGCTAATATGCAGCACAACCTCTGCCAGAAATGGTTTTGGGTCAACCTTATGAACTAAACTTGGTGCTCTACCAATATATTTGTTGAACTTGTCTCTGTGAAAGACAAACATTGAGAGAGCGGTAGAACTTGCCATGCTATAATCCCTCGCCTCTCCCCAAAGACTGTTAAATAAAATTGATATGTTGGCACTGACAACAGATGCACCACATTGAGGGTGTATTTTGAGAACTCACATTTGGTGTAAGAAACTCCACTAAATGACATGGGAGATGGCACGTATTCCATAGAGGTTGCACGTAAACTGCAGCGTTCCCTGGAGGATATAGCTACTTGAAAATACTCTTTCAACCTGGTAAAGAACTAAATGTGATAGGTTTTTCTCCATTTCCTTGAGGGATGTGGAAACTTTGCCTCAATAGTGGATGGAATGTCAGCCTTCTAAATTACATATCAAGCCCTATATCTCTATTCTGAATGATCACGTTCCCCAACCTTAACACCATTATATAAGGCCACAGCTTGTAACACAGTGGTGGTTTTTGAGTAATTTCCCTTGAGTGTTTGAAGTTATAGATTATTGATGTTCTACATTTTCTGGTCACTAACTCATGTTTGCGGGTAATGTGGGTGAATGTCACTTGCAGTTAACATAGTTTTATTATGAGATATTTAAATTACTGATTGAACCAAATATCACTTCCAATACTATTGCCTTTTTGAGTTACACAACAGATTGTTTTATTTGCGATCAATTACCACACCCACTAACTAAGCTGGCCATAGCCTATATCAGGCCTTTCCTTGTGTTCAGGAAAATACATTCCACCTACTGCCATGTCAAAACTTGGACATTCACTGTCATTCGGTTTCACTCTTCACTGATATTCTGAAAAAAAACTACCAAGATCACATAATCCAGAAAGAAAGATGAGATCATCCCCTCCTATTGGCAGTCTGTAAATTTCACAAAAGCATTTATATTGGTTGATGTTCTAGCTGACTAGTGTTAATAGGGAGGTTTGTCACACGAAAACTCTGGAGGTTAGTCTATGCTCAACCATCTGCACCAACTTTCATGTGCAATTTTACACTGTTTAAAAACCTACTTTAACAAATGTTGTATACTTATGGCCGAAAACTTATATTGGAAATGTTCGTATCCTGCCTAATGTAGTAGTAATGCAACTTTTCCTGATGTCTTGTGTGTCGAGTCACCCAACTTGTTTTGCTCCAGTGTACAAAACTCCACAGCAATAATGAAGTAGAGGGTGTCCCTCATTCGTCTGTTATCCAGAATCTCAGACACCATTTCTTATCATTCCCCTTTTTCAGACTTTAACATCTACCAAATTTTATTTTTATGAATCTGCTGTCTTCTAGTTATCAAGCGAGATCATCAGGGAAGAAAACTTATAGGATTAACACTATTGCTGAAAAAGGCCTTTCTTTATCCAACTTTTTAAATTCAGTCCAGTTTTCCAGTTGCCATTTCTGTTTAAGTCTTCTAAGCATGCTGCTACAGCTTTAAGCAGATTCCTGTAATATCCTGGACCCATTATAGGTGTGTTTGGATCCAGACAGGAATATGAAAGTAATGGTGGTGTAGGTAGCAGATGAACGACTCAAGTAGGCAAGTAATTATGGAGATTTCTAGTAGTGGTGCAGCTGACTGCCTCTTGTGACACCATTGAGACAATCTATACCAAGATCTGTTGGAGTGAAAGTACACACTTGCAATTCATTCAGGAAAGCTCTCAAGACCTGGTTTTATCTTCAGTATTTTGATAAATACATAATCCTGCCACAATAGTTTGGGTGTTAATGGACTAAAAAGTGTTTTAACTAAAAACAAAACTGTGCTTGGAAGAAAAACATGTTCACTTCAATACTAAGCACAACCTTATGCTTCTATGTAGGCTGCTTTGATGGCAGAGGAGCTCAAGAAGGAGCAGGACACAAGCGCCCATCTTGAGAGAATGAAGAAGAACCTGGAGCAGACCGTGAAGGACCTGCAGCATCGCCTGGATGAGGCCGAGCAGCTCGCGATGAAGGGTGGGAAGAAGCAGCTCCAGAAACTGGAGAGCAGAGTGAGTTGTACAGCAGAGATTAAAAATTGATTGTGGAGATCAGTGACAGAAGACTATAATCATATCAAATCCCTTATCAGGTCCATGAACTGGAGAACGAGCTGGAAGCTGAACAGAAACGTGGAGTGGAAGCCATCAAAGGTGTCCGCAAGTACGAGAGGAGAGTTAAAGAACTAACATACCAGGCATGTATAATTAATCACGATGGAGTTAAACCTTATTCATGGATAAACAGAACTCCAAATAATGTATTTCTCTTTTATCATAACAGAATCAACATCATTTAGAAGTATTTTATTATGAAAAATAAAATGACTTACAAATGTAAAGCGTTTTCCATTTCACCAATGCAGACTATGATAAGAATGGATCCTACTAATGAATCCAACACATTTTGTGATTATAGTCTGAGGAAGATAAGAAGAATGTCTTGAGACTGCAGGACCTGGCGGACAAGCTGCAGTTAAAGGTTAAAGCCTACAAGAGACAGGCTGAGGAAACGGTAAGTTTTGCAGTATTTGATTCTTACTCTTTTATACAGATATTTTCCAATCATACATTTCAATTCTTTGGAGAATGGCGCCATAGCCAGAAATGTACTCGGCTTTTATTATTCTACACATTAGTCATTATGCTGACAATCTAATGCACCTGACAAAAAATGAACAAGAGATACGAGTGTCACTGGTTTCCAATAACAACATGTTAGCATTAAAAGATTTACCTTTCCTAACCCACTACTGCCTGGATATTGGTGCAGTCTCAAGGCCCTCTACGACAATTTCAGCAAACCAGCATCACCCCCCTACCCACCACCACCGATAAGCCAACCATCACGTCCTGGGAGTTCGCTACCGTAAAACTCATCACAGCGGCCATGAAGAAAACCCACTCAGGAGCCCCAACGGACCCCTGCCCACCGCACATATTCCACAGAGCTGTCATCGCACCTGAACTAGGATGCACCATCAACGCCTCCCTCACATCAGGCATCTGCCCAGATGACTGGAAACGGGCGGAGGTAAAACCCCTCATCAAGAAACCATCGGCCGACCCAACGGCCCTGAAAAACTACCGGCCCATCTCTCTCCTCCCCTTCGCAGCCAAAGTCACAGAGAGACTCATAAACACCCAGAGGACCACCTTCTTAGAAGAGAACTCCATCCTGGACGCCTCTCAGTCTGGATTCCGTAGCAACCACAGCACCGAGACCGCCCTCCTCGCTGCCACGGATGACATCCGCATGCTACTCGACCAGGGACACACCACGGCCCTCATCCTTCTGGACCACTCCGCAGCATTCGACACCGTCTCACATCGCATGCTCGCAGCCAGACTTCATGACACGGGAATATGATGAGTGGCCCTCAACTGGATCCAATCCTTCCTCTCCGGCAGAACCTAGAAGATTTAACTCCCTCCCTTCCTTTCCAAGCCCATGGAAATGAACTGCGGAGTACCCCAGGGATCATCACTCAGCCCCATGCTCTTCAACATCTACATGGCCCCCCTCGCCGTCATCGTCAGACAACATGGGCTCAAGCATTGTATCCTATGACGACGACACCCAGCTCATCCTCTCGCTCACTAAGAATCCTGATAACACCAGACTATGTTTCTAGGAAAGCATGAAGGATGTGTCAGGCTGGATGAAGGACAGCTTCGTGAAGCTAAACTCAGAGAAGACCGAGGTCCTCATCCTCGGACCTTGCACCTCCGCCTGGAACAACACCTGGTGGCCCTCCGCCCTCGGGAGCCCACCCACCGCTACGGACCATGTCCGGAACCTAGCAAAGCACACAAGATGATGGACGGAATGTTGCACATTAGCAAAATATTCAAAATCCATCGTTATTTTGCTCACCACGCCACCCCAGTTCAGACATGGCCATATGCAAATCAGTCTTGACCCTGTGCCTCAGGGAAACAGTCCAGCCCGAACTGCCAAGCCATATCTTCCCTGGACCGGAATCAAGCATCCTAGGACCAGTGACGGGGTTTCACCCCTCTTCAGCCAGGATAGCTTGACTCCAGTGGCGTAGTGAGCACGGGACCCACGTCTGGGCAAACCCTTCCCACATAGGGCAAACAGCAAAACTCACAAGATGATGGACAGAATGTTGCACATTGGCAAAACATTCACCCCCAGTCACAGATCTGGGTTTAATCCATCGTTATTTTGCTCACCACGCCACCCCAGTTCAGACATGGCCATATGCAAATCAGTCTTGACCCTGTGACTCATGGGAACAGTCCAGCCCGAACTGCCAAGCCATGTCTTCCCTGGACCGGAATCAAGCATCCTAGGACCAGGCAGTGTAACATCTTTCCTCCGATGGCCCCTACTCCTGGGCTGTTGGCGGAAGTATTCCATAGACAAGCTAATGGAGGATCGGTCAACAGAATACTTAAGGTCCTCCTGTTTCCAAATGAGGTTGGCGGCCCGAGTGTGTGCCAGGTAGGGTACCCTGTTGCATTTGCGATGGAGTAACCTGCCTGTCAAACTCTAGATCAATCAATTGGCGTCTGCTCTAGTATGCCTATTCAGAAATGTAGTTCCCATTTGTAGGAAAGGAGCATCTTTCTGGCTGGTTACCCTCACTTTTTGCTTGGGGTCAGTGTGTTGTGACTGCAGTTCACTGGAATGCTGCTAACCAGTACCACAGTGTTCTCTCGCCTCTAAATTCTCTGGTAAGTACCTTGTACACCCCACAATTATCCTACTAGGGTACAATTGTAATCCCCTACTATATGATACTGATGTACCCAGGGCATTGGTACACCAGGGATCTCCCATGGACTGCAGCATGTATTATGCCACCCAGGGAAGCCCATACAAACTGAGCCTGCAGAGCTGTCATTGTAGTCTTCTTGAAATGGGGTTTGCACCTTTTCACTATGGATATAAGGTTTCCCTTTAATCCCGGTCACTGAACTTTTAACCTATAAGTCAGCCCTAAGGTAGGCCTTTCAGTCCAAGAGCAGAGTGCTTAGTTCCAAGTGTGTGGGTACCCCTACATGAGCTGAGGTACCCCTGCAAACGCCAGACTCGATTTTCTGGGGTTTGTAAGTGTGGGACAGCCATTACAGGGTATGTGGTGGAGGCTGTCAAGCTGAGATGTCTAACTACATAATCACTGCCCCAAACTTGGTCATTTTTGTTATCAAACATGTTGGAATCATGCAACTACACCGATTCCATTGTTAGTTACACAATACCATGTATTGTTGCTCCGTAGAGGACCCACAATACCTACCTGTGTAGCCTTACAGGGTTTGACAGCCAGCCCGCGCTGCTGCCGACCCTCGACAATGTTCTGCCTCCCTGCTGATGAGCTTCACTTGGGCAGGGGAAGCTGAACAAAGGATGTGACCACTTCTCCTTTAGAATTAGGTAGGGTGGGGCGCTTCCGCGCGGCACCAGACTGCATTGAAGGGCACATTTGGTGCCCTCTTTGCATAAACCAGTTTTGCCCAGTTCAGGAGCCTATGGCTCCTCCTCTGGTGTGAAACACAAAGTACAAGGGGGTGTCCACCAAGCCCCTTCCTAGGGAGGTGCCGCAGAGCTTCTCCATGTGGCCTCTTGATTCTGCCATGTTCAATCTTGGCCCTTGGGAGCATCTGACTGGCTAGGACAGCTGAATAGTGTCCCTGACCCCCTCTAATAAGTGGGTCACCAGAGAAGAGATCCTTCACCTTTTTAGGGTTACTTAAGGGCCACCCTGAGGGCGGGTCCCGAGATTTGTCCCAACAACAACTTCTGGAACCGACTGCCTGTCGCTGAAGATCTTTTAAAGACTCTTCTACTGGTGGACACTGGAACTCTGCTGCACTTCAGTCCAGGACCCATACTAATACTGCTGCCAGTAGGAAGAATCCTAATCCTGCTGCTTGATCATCCCTTTGCTTTTCTGAAGCTCTGCAATTCCGTGGCAGTGCATCCACTGAGTCACCAATGACTCAGCCTGCATCTAAGCCTGAAGGAATTTCCCTTGGTGTGAAGGAGTAATTTTCCAGCATCTGCAGGCACCTCAACATCGACGACTGGTTTGCTGATCCTTTTGTCCCATGGACATCGCCCGGCTCTGCAACACAGGTGGTGGTTTGTTGGTTCTCTATAGGCCTTGCCAATCTTCCCTGCAAGTTGGGAGACTGTAATCCCTCCATAGCCTGCGTGGACCATCACTGGTGCACCGCGTCTGTTTGGCATTACCAAGGCTGGTTTGCTCTCTTCATTGAAGATCTTCAAGCTCCAAGTAGCCCCTTCCTCCAGCATTGCACAGCTCTAAGCACGTCATCCTGCCTGCATTCTCTGCATCGTGGGCCTTCATCTCCTGTGTGCTGCTGAAGCTTCATTGCAACCTCCTGTGCCTGCTGCCGGAGGGTCCTCAAGAGGGATCCACCAACTCCTGCTGGCTCTTCATCGTGCCGAGGGGCAGTCCTGACTTACCCTTGCTGGGTTAATCCCTCAGACCTTGCTGATCTGCAACCAAGCATCTCCTTCCATGAACCGTTGTTTATGTTTGCCAAGGCCTCTTGTTGGTCCTACCGGTCACTGACCTTCCTGCACTTGTTGACTGAAGTGGGACGGCTCCTGCAACGTCGCCTGGTGTCCACAGTATTTGTTTTTCTATTTCGTGCTACACCATGAACCTTCTACCATGGTTGGTATTGTGCTTCTGTGCCTTCGGGTCACCTCCCGGTGGTTAGAGCTCTGTCCCCTCTGCTTCGGGGTTCTTCTCGTCTGGATTCTTTGTCCTGGTTCCACCAACCTGGCCCACAACACGATGTAGCTTCTGTACTTACACAATTCTCCACTGGCTCATTTGGTGGGTTCTAACACCACTTTACCCCTATGCACCCGGGCTCCCTGGTGCAGATATTCATATCTTTTGGGTATCCACAGGTGGGGTGACTCTCCAACCTTTCTTGATCCAAGTGGTGCCTTTGGGGTGATTTGGTAAGGGTTCTAGAACAATAATTTTCCAACCCTGACTTATCCTGTGATGTCCTCTGTACCTGGGGTCTTGGGGTCCCTGGCTACAGACTTTGGGCAGTTCCTTGCTTCCCCTGGGGTCCTCCAACCTTGAGTACTAGTCCCATTTTGGTACTCACGTCGCATCCAACTGTTTTATTATATGGTTTGGTCCCCTCGGTTGGGCCCTATGTGTTTTTCTATCCTACTTACCTCTTTTCTAAGTATTCTTTATCTGTAATTGATATCTATGAGTAGAAGATATACCAAGTTAATGTATAGTGTGTAGTAATGAATATAAAGCATTTTTCATGCAACTGCCTTACACCCTTCAGGATAAGCCTTAGCTGCTCTCCACAGCTACACCTTGAGAGCTTTGGTTTTCAGGGACCTAAACACTTTCACTAAGGGTTGCCTGGACTCAGTGCACAGTGCCAAACGATAGGTGGACAGTATATACTGAGCCAGCCTACTACATCCTTTAAGTCCAAGAAGGTTGATTTTAATGTCTATTCAGATGATTTAACAACATTTTATTAGTGTTCAATGCTGCACACTGACCTGGTTTGCCTTTTTGTAATGAAGAATGTCAAACATGAGCCACCTATATTTATAGCATTGAGAAAAGGAGAAAAGCTGCATAGAGAGAGTCCTAATCAAAAGTTTAAACCATAGCATATGTACAAAAGTTCTTTCTTTCCCAAACCAAAGGCAGAAGGATTAGGCATGTGTCAATGTCCATTATCTCCATTTTAACAAATTTAAACATGTGGCTGTTGGGTGGCTCCATTAAATATTTAACTTTGTAATTTCTGTGAAATATTCCATACTATATGCAAGTAAATTAATGATTTTTTTCAATTAGGAGGAACAAGCCAATGCTCATCTAACCAGATTCAGAAAGGTGCAGCACGAGCTTGAAGAAGCTGAGGAACGGGCTGACATTGCAGAATCCCAAGTCAATAAACTCAGGACCAAGAGTCGTGATGCTGGGAGCAAGGTAATATATATGAAGCATAAGGCATGTTGTTCTGATCTCAAATTTGTCTTTATTTCAAGGGTTATTCTATCAGTTTTACCTAAACTTAAATGTTGCCAAGACTAAGCATGATCAATCCCTAACTGCAAAGCTCCAGAATTAGCAACACTTTTTTCTGACATCAAATGTAACACTGAAAGCCTTCAGTAATAAAGGGGTGGGGGTACATAAAAGGGTTATACAAGGAGTAGTCAAATCTTGATTATTCCACGAAGTTATACGAAAGGGTTATACCATCAACAGTCAAATCCCACTACAGCAAAAAAAGCAAACCTTAATTAATATATAGGAACCCCTGTGCCCAAAGTGTCGGTTTTCCTTGCTATACATGTGAGGATGTTGGTGCATTAGCGACTGAGAACATGATAATATCTATCTTTGATCATTTCTGATAAAAACACTTGAATCATAAAAGAGCACCAAACTGAATAAAGTGGGTTTTATTCCTTAAAATGAAGATAAATATGTGCCACCATATTGTTTGAAGCTTCTCAATTTATTCCTACTTGAGGTGTTTGACTTGTTTCCCATTATCAATAGGTTTAGTAATGTAATCACGAATCCTGCAGAATGCAATACTCTTTCTATGTGACTTTCACATAACTCTTTTAATAAACAATTTATCTTCCCCTAGAAAACAGAGAGTGAAGAGTGATCATGCTTCCCTCAACAAGCAAAGAAACTGAAATTTGCAAAATGTAAATTCCTCTGTTCTTTGAATGTTTCTATGTATTTTTTGTTTCTTTATGTCTACCTCTGTCACAATAAAAAGCATTTCCAAGCTGTCTGGCTGATTTATCTCTGCATCACCATTTTCCACGTTATAATCTCATGAGTACTTCTTTTGAGAGTTTTTTTAATCATTTAGCAACAATTAAGTTTGGTCAACAAACCCCATCTGACGTTCCCAAGGAAATACACTAAGGATCTAAAGTATATACACATACAAAGGCTATGCATTCAAATGTAAGAGAGTGAGTGAGTGTGTGTGTGTCTGAGTGATATTTGTATTACATCTGAAGGCATTTGTTTTGGAACGTTGAACGCCCGGGGACTATCCAATGAATAAAGCAAGCCATTGTTAGTCCTCAGTAGCCAATTGGGCAAAAGGGTAAGTTGCATGTGTCATGTTGGCTCAAGGATTAGATGTCTATCTCTAAGTATCCAGTGTTTGTGTTTGGTTACAATAGATATTTGCAGTTTACTACATTTTCAAAAGCAATCTGTTTATGTATTTGTGAAATAACCACATGTATAAGGTACTTTTCTCTAAACGTATATTAAAAAAAAATATAGGGCCTCATTTTGATGAAGGTCGGACCGCACACCAACAGGCGGTCCAACTGCCGACAGCCCATATGTCTGACTGCCGAATTACAACCCACAGCAGTCAGGGGGAAGACCGCCGCCGCCGCCACAATCACTGATCTAAACGGGGCGGAGGTCAGTATCATATTTCCACATGGTGGCGGTGCCGAGCCAGGCACAGCCATCAGGATTACGATAACCCTTTCTGACAGCCTTTTCATGTGGGGAAGACCGCCACGAAAAGGCTGTTGGACATGGAATTTAGGGCCCCCTTAAAGGGCCCTCATCCCTCGTGGGTCACTGTAAAGTGGCCCTGGAGGCAAATGTAGTGCCCCCACTCACCTTGATGCACTGTGTGCCATGGACAACATGGTGCATGGCACACGGTGCATGGAAAAGCAGGAGGTGCTCCATACCAAAGCGGCTTGTCCTGCGGCCCTTTTTCTTGACACAGCACAAGCCGCCGTGGTATGGAGCACTTTCCGACTGCCAGCACGGCGGTCATATCATCATGCGGTGGTCGGACCGCTGCATGCTTGACAAACTGCCTTTAAAATGAAGCCCATAGTTCACCAGGGGTCAATTACAATGGCGATGAGATCATTGGCAGCCCGTCAGTGGCGGTCTCATCTCCATCAGAGGCAAGTTTCCCATCCGCCACTACAATGGTGTGCGGTGTGTTGGCGATCGGAAAAACAACTGCCATGCATCCGACGGGCTCCCTGACACTGCTGGTGTGTAGGAGGCAGCCATAATACCTACAATGGTGGCAGTGCCTGCCAGGCACCGCTGTAGGAATTATGATGTCCCTCCCTGCCAGCCGTTTTATGGCGGTTTACACACCATGCAAAGGTTGGCAGAAAGGGACATTGGGGCCCGTAGTGGGCCCTCCTTCTCCCTGGCCCTTGATTTTGGGAGTTGGGGGGCACCTATGGTGACCCCCTACATAGCCCTGCACCATGTGGCAGGCGCTGCATGATACCTGCCGCACAGTTCAGGGATATGTTTTATGTCTGTTTTGCACTGCGACATGTGCTGCAGCAGGCAGCACCCGCCGCAATAGTGACTGCCTTGGAGGCAGTCGCATTGTGATTTCATTGGCGGGTCCGCCAACATCCTATCAGGCGGTCCCACCTCTGATAGGGTGTCTGACCGCCATCCAAATCAGCCCCATAATTACAAAGATCCAGCTGGTTACAGACTAGGTGGGTGCCAGAATAAAGCCCAACATCTTAACTTGTCAATGTACTTGAACAGGCTCAATGAACAGATGGGATGTTTGAAGAGGTAGACTAAATCACAGCCTTGGATGAGGTTGAAGAATTACCAACTAATTTTAACATATATACAATGATACAACTGGAAAGCTTCAAGGTAGAAGAGAAGTGAAATCTAGTTGTCTCAGCTGTGTATGTAAATAAGTTATGTAAAATCATGTATTTCATTCATATCGAATGAAGCCAATACAAGCTAATACAACCAGCGCCGGATATGCTGCCGGTTTTATGCCAGTTATCTCCAGTCCGAAACCAAGAATACAATACAGCCAAGACGCTCTTATCCAACTACAACGGGCAGGTAAAACATGTTCCGGACCACGCATTGACCCCCACGTAGCTCAAGGCAGATTTTGGTGCATAAATCGCGGCCTAAGTATGCAGCATACCCCAATAGCTACACAAACCGACACCAATATTAAGGCACACGCCAGAGGAATATCTTGCGCTCTTATTAATGTGAGGTCGCTAATCAAGAACGCTGTTGCATCCTGAGAATTCATGGAGGGTAACCAGATAGAAATAGCCTTTCTTACAGAGACTTGGGCAGACGCCTCCTCGGACCCGGAACTATTGTTGGCCTTACCTATAGGGTACAAAATTCTTAAAATAGACCGGGCGGGGAAGAAAGGCGGGGGCTTTGCCCTTATTCTCAAATCCAGATTCAAATCCTATATTACAGTGAATACGGACTGTGAAGCCTTTGAGTGTAAAATCGAACTGTACGGCCAACACTCCTTTAATGGAATTTTAATCTATTGCCCACCTAAATCCAAGGTCACTTTTTTAGATAATCTAGGTACCTTTTTAGCTCATAATGTTGCTCACCCCAATTTCATGGTGCTAGGGAATTTTAATTTCCATCTGGAAAAAATTGCTGATCCAGACACAAAAGCACTTTTAGATCAAATGGATAGCGTAGACATAAGACAACTTGTGTTGGATTCAATCCACATTGTGAGACACTGTTTAGACGGTATTTTTACAGACAATCCCCTTTTGAGCAGGACCAGAGCTCTCCCCATGGTCTGGTCCAATCATAAGGCTGTCGTATTCTATATTCAATTGCCGCATAAAAACCTAAAGCACCCAGAGAACTTTGTGTCAGTCGTCCTTGGAAGAAAGTTGAGGCTAGTTCTTTAAACACTACTCTTCTAAAAACACTTCCTAATCTGTCCACTGATTCCAACCAAGCGGCCGCTCAATATTACTCTTGGCTTGAATCAGCTATGATACAATTAGTGCCCCATAAACAGTGTCATGACCCAGAAGAAGACCATCAGAACCACGGTTCAATGACACCCTGAGAGCCCACAAACAACTATGTCGCAAATTAGAGACAAAGTGGCGACTTGAAGATAACCTAATTACTCCAACGGATTATAAATCATCCCTTCAAACCTATAAAAAATATATTCTCAGGGAAAAGGCTTTACATTTTTCTAAGGAAATTACAGCACCCAATGGATGTCCTAAAGCCTTGTTTGCTACAATAAAGAAACTTGCAAAGTTCCCACCTGCGCCTGATATTAGTATTAGTCAAGAATTCTGAAACTCATTAGCAGAATCCTTCCAGCATAAAGTCAAGTCTGTCTTTGACCTGTTTGTACAGCAGGATAATCATCCGGATCAAACACTGGCAGAACTCAAAAAGTTTCTATCAACCTCCCCAGTCATAATGCAGGATCCCTCGGGAATCAGCCCCCCAGTTGAACAAACCATCAAACTTATTGCTGCTACTAAATCTGGCTGTCCTTCAGACCCATGCCCTCCTAAAATTTTGCACATCTTGCCAGAAATTATAGCCATTCCACTAACGGTGATTTTTAACTCCATGTTCACCACAGGGCACTTTCTAACGGATTTGAAGAAGGCCTCTATACTTCCTTTGCTACAGAAACCCAACTGGGATGCTAAGGAGTCCCTCAACTATAGACCGATATCAAGACTTCTTTTTCCTGCAAAGTTATTGAAAGGGCGATAAATACTAAACTATCAGTTTGGAAATACGCACTCCGCATAGCACAGAGCTCTTTTAACCACCACGGAGTAGCTCAGTCAGATCTTAGACAGTCGGGGGAAAGCAGCTCTGAACCTCCTAGACTGTCAGCGGCCTTTGATTCTGTTAATCATGGGCTGCTGCAGGACCGGCTAAGTTCCATCAGGATCGGGGGCAAGGAGCTGTCCCTACTAACATCTTTTCTGTCTGAGCGATCTCAGGAAGTTGCTTTGGGGAATATAGTGTCTTCTTTGAGTCCAACACTTTTTTTTTTTGATAAATAAGTTTATTCATTTTACAAAAGACATACACCAGCCATATCACACCATAAGTCAACGATCGAGAATGACAATCACAGAATCCCCCCTCCCCCGCATACAGATATAATGAGACAAGGAAACGATGGAACCAATCAAGCCCCTCATGGTTAGACCCCCCCCAGCCACTTCCCCCAAATTCTTCGGTATTTCTTGGGGCAGCCCCGTGCTGCGTACATAACCTTCTCTTGCGTGGCACACCAGTCCACCCCACTCCGCCAACGTCCCACGGTGGGAGGGTCAGGACACTTCCACAAGGCCGCAATGTCTCTCTTAGCAACCACCATGGCCTTATTAAAGAACAGTTTGTCATTTCGTGACCCATCCAATCCATCTGTAATGCCCAGGATCGTGTTCTTAGGGTCGTGCGGGACCTCCCACCCCAGAACCTCCGAAAGCTCAACCTCAATGCCCTCCCAAAATCCTGCTAGGAGAGGGCAGGCCCACACCATGTGCAGGAAGTCTGCGGGATCATGGCCGCACCTGGTACAAGCTGAGGACGGACGAAGCCCCGCGCAGTGAAGACTTACAGCGGTGAGATATGCGGCGTGTAGGTAGTAAAGTTGCCCCAAGCACAGCCGAGCGGTGGCGGTGACCATTCTAGGAGCCATAAGGGCATCCCGCCAGTCCTCTTCCTCTAAGGGGCCTACCCAGCCCTCCCATTGTGCCCGCTGTCTAGCCAAGGAAGTCGGGGTGTTGTTAATCAGTGTGCGATAAATACGGGAAATGCCTCCCTTCCCCAGGTCCCCGAACATAATCTGCGCTTCCGGTGGGCTATGGTCAGTCAAGCGTGTGCTCGTCACCAGGTGTGAGTGGAGGGCATGCCGCAGCTGGAGGTAACGAAAGAATTGTGAGTGGTGCAGTGAGTACCGGGCCTGGAGATCCTCGAAGGAACGCATGTGATCTCCCCCCCAAACATCCCCCAGCTGTGAAATGCCTATGCGGTCCCAGGCCTCAAAGCCCCGCAGCCTGGACACCTCCCTGAGCCAGGTCCCGCGCCACAAGGGCGTACAGTGGGTCAGTGTGCGTGTCCAGCTGATGTGCCGCAGTGCGGCTCACCAGGCCAACAGCACCGAACGTGTCACCTCCGAGAGACGGGATGAAATCGAGGTCCCGTAGAGGAAGGAATGTAGTCTGTCAAGGCTCAGTTCCCCCAACTCCAGCCTGTAGGCCGTGTCGGACCATCCTTCATTAAACCAATCATGTATGGAAAGGAGTCGGGTGGCCAAATAGTAGAGGTAGAGGTGAGTCATCCCCAAACCCCCGTCAAACGAAGGGATCCTACAGGTATCGAGCGCCAATCTGGACCTACTTTTCCCCCATAGGAACTTGGTGATGAAGCCATCCAGCTTACGGAACCAGGCCCTGGGAAAACACATAGGGACATTCTGAAGCATGTAAAGGAAGCGGGGGAGCACCATCATTTTGAAGAGAGCCACCCTCCCCATGGGGTTGAGGGGTAATGACTGCCACCGCTGGAGATCCGCCTTGGCTCGCTTTACCAGTGGAGTGACATTGAGGGCCCAGCTAACTTCGGGCAGGAGGGTCACCCAAATACCCAGGTATTTGAATGACTGACGGCGCAGGGGTATGTTGGACTCTCAGTGAAAGCATTCCCGAGAGAGGTGCAGGGGTACCAGGACCGACTTATTGGGGTTCAAACGAAGGCCGGAGGCCTGTTCGAAGGATTGCAGGAGACGAAGACAATGGGGACCCGACTGGGCAGGATCTGCCAGGTAGATGAGAACGTCATCCGCGTAAAGGGCGATTTTATCTGGCTCGACGCTGGGCCATTCCCATCCCCGCTTCCGGTCACAGGACCGCATCAAGGGTGCCAGAGGCTCCATCACTAAAGCAAAAAGCAGGGGGGAGAGGGGGCAACCCTGCCGTGTTTCCCTGCAGACCGGGAAGGGCAACGACAGGACCCCTTTTACTAAGACACGAGCCCGCGGGAGGGCATACAGGACCTTGACCATGTCCTATCGCCTCTAGGACGTCTTGAAGGAAGCCCCAATCCACAGAGTCGAAGGCCTTCTCGAAGTCCATCAGGAGCAGCGCAAGGTAAGGAGTGAGGAGGTGGCGGTGAGCCAAGGCGGAATGCAGTCTGCTGAGACAGTGTCGCGTGCCACGGGAAGGCATAAACCCACAGGTTGGACCAACATGGACAGATGGGGCCTGAGTCGTTGGGCAAGGAGGGTGGCGAACAATTTGATCTCGGTATTGATGAGGGAGATGGGGCGGTAGTCCGCGCACTGCGGCGAAGGGGGCTGGGACTTCGCGATGACCACAACGGTGGCGATATCCATTTCTTGGGGAAAGGAACCCTTCTCCACGGCCTCATGGAACAACGCTGCTAAATGAGGGATGAGAACATCCCGGTAGTGGGCATAATATTCCTGGGGGAGGCCGTCAGGGCCCAGGGTTTTGCCAGAAGAAACGAGAGCGATAGCGTCTCCAATTTCCTCACGGGAAATGGGACGGTCCAGGGCGGTTTGGACTGTGGCGTCGAGCTGCAGGAGGCAGCCGCCCTCACCGTCCATCAGGTCCGCAAGGGAGAGGGTCGGGGCCCGGGCCTCGTAGAGCTTGCGGTAGTAGGCAGCAAATGCCTGCGCCATCTCCAATGGGGCACGGCATGGTGACCCCTCTGGCGTCACTATCTCAGGGATTATACGATTCGCTCTGGGATACGTTGCCAGATGGTGAAGGAGTACACCGTTTTTGTCGCCCCATCCATATACTCTGGCCACAGAAGAGCGCCAAAGGAGCTTCCAGGCATTCAGTGACAGCTGTTTAATCTCCATCCGAAGCCGGGCCAGAAGTTGCGCGCTGGAGCCGTCCAGGGATCGGGTCGCAGCCCGTTCAAGGCGCAGGGCCTGTGCCTCCCGTGAGGTAATCTGCTCTAGCTGGGCTTGGTGCTGGAGCCTGAGGCGGCCCTTAGCAACCCCCCTGATCGTGGCCTTACCCGCCTCCCACAGGGTGCCCGGAGAGGACACTGAGCCCTCGTTGGAGAGAAAGTACTGCCTGAGCTCCACCCCCACCGCCTTCCAAAAGTCTTTGTCCTGAAGAAACCAAGCGTTCAGCCTCCATGTTTGTCGGGCAGAGGCGGGAGGGGGCCCCGCACGAATCAGCACCAGCGCGTGGTCAGAGATACCTCGCGGAAGAAGTGAGACTTCTTGAATCAGAAGGCAGTCCGTCGACGGGACGAAGATGGCGTCAATGCGTGCCTGTGTATGGTGGGCCACCGAGGTGTGTGTAAACTGTCTCACGTGGGGGTGCCAGGCGTCGCACAGACCGAGAGAGTCGGACCATGATCGCAGCTGCTGGTCTGCGCGACTCTACTTGGGGATGGGGGGCCTGTCGTGTCGAGGTCCGGTGACGAGACCGCATTGAAGTTGCCCCCAAGGAATGTAGGGCCGGGGGGCAACGATGCCAAGAGCTCCACAGATTTAGCCAAAGTCCTTTTCAGCATCGAGGGGGGGGGCAATAAAGGGACACCAGGTTAAGCGGGTTGCCGCTGATCGTGTCACTAACTGCCACAAGAGTACCCTGAGCGTCAAGGGTCGTGTGAACGGTCACCAGAGGAAGGGAGCGTCTTACCAGGATTGCCACTCCCCGGGAACCCCTAGTAAACCCAGAGTGCCACACTCTATCAAATCCATACTGCGCCAGAAAGGGACAGTGATTACCCAACAGGTGGGTTTCCTGGAGGAATAGGATATCCACCCCTATGCGCTGCACGTACTTAAGGACGGCTGTGCGTTTAAGGCGGTCCAGGAGCCCATTGACGTTCCAAGACATGATACGCAGGAGGGCATTTACTAATGGCATGTCGAACGTGGTATGTGAAGTGCCACTGGAGCTACAGGCCGGAAGGGGGAGATCTGGTCTGTCGGTTGCGTCAGGTGGAAGGCAAGGTGATGCATGAGTGCTAATGAACACAAACTAGGAAAGGTATTAAAACACAAAACTAAGAAGAAAACTCGGGACAATGATCCCGCCCCCCTACCCCCACCCCTCTCCCTACACTTCAGGAACAGAAGCATCTGTCGCCCAACAACAGACCTAAGAGTGAACACCAAAGCCAAAACGTTAGGTAAGCGGGAAGCTTGGAGGAACCCTCCTCATTTCAGGATGTGCTTGAGCGAACCATCAGACGGAAAGAAAATCAGATTAAACTAAATATGTCCTCCGGCTGCGGAGCCAGGCCCGGCAGGCAGAGACGAGTTCAAACAGGGTCCTTCAGGAGCATTGGGCTGCAGGAGAGGTCTGTATCTGGGGGGACCTGCAAGGATGGACAGGGCGAAGTGGCCCCAGGAGCCAGGTGGTCTGATGACCCAGAGCGCATCCCAGATGGTGGAGCGTCTGAAAGCAACGTCGGTGGAAGGGGGTGCCCGGGTGAGGAGCCCGAACGCATCCTTCTCCGCCCACGGCGCCTGCGGGAGCGGCTTCGCTGTGGCTGAGGAGTGGGGGGCAAGGGGCGGGCCAAATCACCCCCGGTCCCATTCTGTCGCAGGGCCCGATCATCAGTGCGCTGCGGGCGTTCCTCCGCCGCCCAGGTCCAGGCTTCCGTTGGATTGTCAAAGAAAAGGATCTTATTGTCGAACACCACCCGCAGGCGCGCCGGGAAAAGTAGACGATATTGGATATTGAGTGCCCTCAGCTTGTGTTTCACATCATCAAAAGAGCGACGCTGACCCTGTACCTCGCGGGTATAATCTGGGAAGATCATAATGGTGCGGTTCTCGTACAGGAGTTTCCCCTGTTTGGGGGCTTCCGACAGGATGGCGTCCTGATCTTTGAAGTGCAGGACCCGCATTATGATAGGCCTGGGGGCCCCACCCAGGGGAGGCCTCGGGGCCAGGGAGCGATGGGCCCGCTCAATCACAAACCAGGGGGAGAGCGAACCTTTGGGAACCCACGATCTGAACCATTTCTCGAGGAAGTCCACCATGCGGCCCTGCTCCACCGCCTCCGGGAACCCTACCAGGCGAAGGTTGTTACGCCGGGACCTGTTCTCCGCATCTTCTGCCCGGCGGTGCAGCTCCTGAGCTTGGGAGTGAAGACGAGTGACCTGCCCCTTGAGTTGCTGGACGTCATCTTCAACAGTGGAGATACGAGACTCGGCTTCCTTGATCCGGGCGTTGGCGTTCCGAAAGTCCTGCCGGATAAGGGTCACGTCCACATGCACCTCAGCGATCTTCCCCTCCACCGAAGCCTGCGAAGCGTGGATAGCTTGCAGGATGGTTGACAACTCAGCTGAGGGTGGCGGCTCCTGCTCCGCCGCCCCCCCTAGAAGCACCCGCCTCGGAGGTGGTAAAACGGTCCATTTTGGTTTGGGTGGCAGGGGCATTAGAGGACCTATCCGTCTTGCCCATGATAGCACCCCTGAGAGCCCAAGCATCCGGGCCTCCTGCAAAGAAGTCCCAGAGCGGGCAACACCCCTCGCCCCCGCGGGGGGCCCAAAGACGAGCAGGCAAAACGATCAGCGCCGAAGCACCGTGCAGTCCAAGTCTCCGTCTGCGGGGACGCTGCGGGGAAGGCCCTCACTGCTCAGTATTGTAACTACGGGCCAACAAGCCCGCCCAGACAGGCCCCGCCCCGGGGCAAGCTGCTGTAGGTCCCAACAGGAGGGCCAAGGAGCACCTCCCGGAAAACAAAGGGTCCCCCCCAAGCACCCCGCCGCTCGATGCCGCGGCCGAATTGGGGTCGCAGAAACGCCCAGGCCCACAGGCTTGAGACCAAGGTCCTGTCCAAACGAAGACAAGCTGTGCACCTTCTGAGCAGGAGAGATCAAGCCAGGCAACGCGGGGAACCACACAGGGTTGTGGCAGCCTGTGCGCACGGGGGGCCCCAATTCCACCGTCCCGGACCCCACCGCCGCCAGGACACAGCCGCTGCAACGCGGGACTCACCCCAGTTCACCAGGCACCACCAGAGCCTCGCCAGGCTCCAACACCGATCGGTGCTACTCCCACCACCCGATACGACCGCCGCTTCCCCAGGCAGGTCCCAAGTAGAAGCGGGCGCGAGCAGGCCCGAGGACTCCAGCTGTCACCTCCGCCGCCGCCCGTCACCAAGAGCAGCACCCACCACCTCCTTCCAGCTTGGCCGGGCACAGGAGATTGCAAACACTCCAGCGGGGGGTGGAGAGATAGGAGGGCGACACAGCTCCCGCCGCCTGATATGGCGGCCGTATCCACGGGCACCCCGCAGACGGTGCAGATAGCAGGAATGCCTCGGGCGCCTCCCCAGCGCCGCACACCGTGGGAGAGCACCGGGCCGACAGGAGTCTCGACAAGGCATGCAGGAGGCAGCTCAGGTCAGTCTCCTCTCCCGGGGCCGCCCAGAGTCACCCGTAGATGGGCGGATTGCGGGCGGATGGTGGAGGGGTCCGGGAGCACTCTCAGGGTGCGTCCACCATCTTGGCCCGCCAAGCCACGCCCGAGTCTAACACTTTTTAACCTCTACTTCACCCCTCTTGCCATCCTAGTAAGAAGCTATGGCTTTGCCATAGTGTCGTACATGGACGATACTCAGATCATTGTCTCGGTGAGCAGTTCTGCCAGCCAGACAGCATCCAGGTTCCGCGCTTCTATGAGCCGTATAGCAAATGGATGACAAACAACTATCTGAAATTGAACTCTTCCAAGACTTATGTGTTGCTGCTGGGGAACAGTCCATCTTTTTGGACAGACAACTGGTGGCCGATCTAACTTGGCTCCCTACCCAATCCAGTGTACAAAGCCAAAAACCTAGGAGTCATCTTTGACACCAAGCTGTCCTTTCAGGCACAAATCAACTTGGTCACTTCAGCTCGTTTTTTTTTATCAGGAAAATGTTGAGGAAAATCCATCCTGCAATACCTGTGGATCTAAGGAAGACGGTGGCGTCAGTGATGATATCCTCAAGACTGGACTACTGCAACGCCCTCTTCTCCAGTGCTCCGAGGTGTAGTATTAACAAACTTTATACGGCTCAGAATGCAGCAGCAAGAATACTGTTGGGCATTTCTAAATTTGATTGTCTCCACAGTTTTAGTCTACCTCCACCGGCTACGTGTAGCCAAGAGGATTCATTTTAAATCACTATGTATTGCTTTTAAATCTGTTAAAAACATGGGGCCTACACAGCTGAAGAAACTTCTAAAACCATACACTCTAGCCAGAGCCCTTAGATCTGCAGAACTGGGACATTTAATTGTTCCTACAGTCAACAAGGTTAGATGGGGAGGCAAGAGTTTCTCAGCTACAACTGCTAGCCTATGGAACTCTCTGCCTACCAGGCTGAAGAAAGAATCCAGTCTCCCCAAATTCAGAAAAGCACCTAAAACGTGGTTGTTTACAGTGTAATTTTACTCTTCTGTTCCACTCTGTTCAGTATTTATCAAAGGCAGTGTTTAGACACCCCGTGGTATATGTCACACTTTATACATTTTTCATCATTTCATTATCATCATCATCATCATCAAGCTGTAGGAGGATTAACACACTCTAGAATTGGAGTACATGTTGAAGTAAGATTTTTAAAAAAGATCCAAAAATGCAAAAAAGGATAGTTTTTAATATTATCTTGGGAGTTCAATCTGGGTGACTATATACAAGAAACAAATGTACTGACGCAGTGAACTAGTGCAAAAAGTTCATAAAATGAAATCTGCAAAATACATGCAATTAAAAACAATGAATCACAGTTTTAGAGGAGTCACAGCTGTGGATACATATCTAGAATTTTAAACTTCAATCTGGTAGGCATTTCCTCCCCAAAGCAAAATAGAGGGTGCCTTCCTCAGAAGAAGGATCAATTTATAGAAGTCACCAACATAATTTCAATAACGCAACGGCTTTACTGAGGAAAATTAGAGGTACAATTAGTGTCTGATTTTTGTAGTTCCATTTGACCGGGTCTGCAGCATGTAGTCACCATCCCTTCCTTACTAATTTGTCCCTCAACTTATCTTGTTGAATATTCTTACCTCTGATTGGAATTAGAGCCAGAAACGACAGGGAAAACAGCAGACACAATGATCAACTGCAATTACATATAAGCAATTTCTTTTTGACTCAAGGTAGGCAGATGGCAGACCGGACATCAGCAATTGGGTGAGGTACGCCACAAGCAGATTTGGTGACGTCAATGCTCTCAAGTTTGGCTTTCTTCTCTACCCTTGCGATCTTGCCCACAGTTCTTCTTCAACTACTGCAAGCGTCTGACTACCCTAGTGCTATGGAACAAGGATGTCAACTGTCACCTTGATACTAGACATCTAACAAATGATGGATGCTCACTGGATGCAGCAGAGTCTGGTGGCTTAGTGGACTAATGCGTCCACTGTGAGGGACTGTGTTTGATCTCGTGGTCTGAGGTTCAAATCCCAGCGAGTCCACTCAGCCTTTCATCCTACTGAGGTTGATAAAAAGAGTACCATTGACTTGGGTAAAAATAAACATCTATTATTCAGCACCAAGATACCCTTTGTGGTCCACGTGTACTTTAGAAATACGCGTTATGCTATGTTAATAGGGTTCAGTCGCATCGTACTTGCAGGGCCGTAACCGATGACAGTAGGTCGTTGGTTACGGTTCCTGACCGATGTCGGACGGACTCAGGTCCATCCGACATCAGAATCAGCCCCTTAGTACTAAAAGTGAGAGGACCAGGGGCTCAGTGGTTGAAAAAAAAAATACTTAGAACTACATGGGAGGAGTAAAATAGCATTCAGGGAGTGTTAGTGAAGGCTTTAGAGATGGATATACATCCTTCCACAACGGAGGAAGCCCATTGCTATTCACAAACTGCACTTATAAAGTCAGTACTTGTAAGAAATTGGGTTACTGAATGACTGGGGTGTGAGCCCTGGTAAAGCAGCAAAGAAAATCCTAGTTAGGGTAAGGCACAAGCAAACCCCAAATTAACCTGATCTCATCCCCCTGGATGCTTGGCACAGAGATATTAGGCTTAACTTAAAGGCAAGGTGTAAAATATTTGTGCAACACTTCAAACATTAAAACAGTGGAAACTCCACACAAAAAGATCCCACACCAAGTTAGAAAATTTGATAAATAAAACAAGACCAAAATGACAAAAATCCAATCAGTAGAACCGAAGTCAAGAATTTTTAAAGAATAAAGTGTAAAGTAGTGCCTAGAAACAGAAAGCGACTATCTAGTCGTGCTAGACCGGGTCAAACGTTGAGGCTGACAGCAATGAAGCCCGGGTCAGACACTGAAGGTTTAGCTTCTCAAGTTGTGTGTCAAGAGTCTCATTCACATTGGAGAGGGTTGCCAGAGCAAGCCGAGGGTCATGGGACGGGCTGCAGTCAGCATGGTGCAAAGAGCAGGCCAGGTGTCACGGAAGGGTGAGCTGGAGCTTCGCATTGGCAGTCCTCTGTGGGTTGACGGTGCTCCTGTGCGAAGAGACAGGCTTGGGGCAGTTCGCGCTGATTTCTATGTGAGCAGCGCAGTTCTGGTGCGAACATGCCAGTTCGCGAAGAGCCCAACAGTTTGATTGTACGAGTGCCACTAAAGGTACAGAACCTAAGGGGCGCCTCTTGCATATCAGGAACTCACTGAAGATGGGTCCAGGAGCTGTTGGGCAGCCTGTTAAGTCCCTGAGGCTCAGATTAGGAAGCCTGCAGACTAGCCCTTTGAGTCACTCTGGGGTCTTGGGTTCAAGATAGAGTTGCAGGTCCATTCTTCTTCCTCAGGCAAGAGGGCAGCAGGCAACAGGTCAGCACAGCAGGTCCTTGTAGAACAGCAGTTCATCAGATTGGCAGTCCTTGTAGAGGCACAGCAGTCCTTCTTCCTGGCAGAGTATCCACATGTCCAGAAATGTACTGAAGAGTGTGTGTCTGAGGTCCTTCTTTTATACACTGGTGCCCTGGTTCTGGAAGGTGGGAGAAGCTTGTAGACAGTGGATTTGAGGTGCAGTGAATTCCTTGCCTCCCCTTGCCCGGCTCCAAGTTAGGTGAACTGACAATGCAGGGTTGTTAGTCCTCTTGTGATAAAACAGGACACAGCCTATTCAGGTGTAAGTGAGGCTGGGCCCGGATTCGTCCTCCCATCCTGCCAGTGATGGCCCATCCAGTCCCAGCTTAAGCTCCCATTGTGTGTGGTTGGCATGATAGAATACAAAAAGCCCAACTGCCAGCTACACACAGTCAAGTGACCAGAGACAGGCTGCAAGCACCAAATGGCTAGGGCAATAATGCCAACTTTCCAAAAGTGGCGTTTTTAGAGTTATAATTTAAAAACTGACTTTACTATCAATTAGGATTTTAAATTAGGATTCCAGAGACACAAAACATGAACCAATTATCTCTTCCCATTTGGAAATTACTCTTGTAAAATGTAAAAAGGCAACTCCAATGTTACCTTTAGGGAGAGATAGGCCTTGAGTTTTTCACTACCAGGAAAAACACATGTCCTACTTTTTAAATACACTGCACCCTACCCTTGGGCTGTCCAGGGCATACCCTACGGTTAAATTATATGTATTAACAAGCAGGTCTCGCTTTTGGGACCTTATAAGTATTTAGTTATGCAGCACAATATCCTTGGTGCAACAACATCAACTGTTGCATGGGTAAACACTTATAAGGTCCCAAAAGCAAGACGTATTGGCTATGCCAATGCTTGAGTAGAGAGGTAGAAGAGGGGAGAGGTGTAGAAGAGGGGTTTAGGGGTAGTAGAGGGGTAGAAGAGGGGTAGAAGAGGGGTAGAAGAGGGGTAGAAGAGGGGGGTAGAGGGGTAGAAGAGGGGGGTAGAGGGGTAGAAGAGGTGGGGTAGAGGGGTAGAAGGGAAGAAGAGGGGGGTAGAGGGGTAGAAGAGGGGGTAGAGGGGTAGTAGAGGGGTAGAGGGGTAGAAGTGGGGTGGTAGAGGGGTAGAAGAGGGGTAGAGGGGTAGAAGAGGGGGGTAGAGGGGTAGAAGAGGGGTAGAAGAGGGGTGGTAGAGGGGTAGAAGAGTGGTAGTAGAGGTGTAGAATAGGAATAGTAGAGGGGTAGAATAGGAATAGTAGAGGGGTTGAGGTGTAGTAGAGGGGTAGAAGAGGGTTTGAAGAGGGCTCGAAGAGGGCTAGAAAAGGGGTAGAAGAGGGGGGTAGAGGGGTAGAAGAGGGGGTAGAGGGGTAGAAGAGGGGTAGAAGAGGGAGGTACAGGGGTAGAGGAGGGGTAGAGGGGTAGAAGAGAGGTAGAGTAGAGGTAGAGGGGTAGAAGAGAGGTAGAGGGGCAGAGGGGCAGAAGAGAGGTAGAGTGCTAGAAGAGGGGTAGTGTAGCGGTAGAACTGAGAACCAGACCAGGCATGATTTCCCCCACAGTTTGAGTTTTGAACTAAAAAAGATTGTTTGTGTGTCCCCAGACATTAGTCATGGCAATAGTCCTATTTATTCAAGAGCTTTGTTAGCTGCTAATGAGAGAGAGACCACAGCGTCAACTAAACATGCAAATACATCAAAGGCAAATTAATATGCTCAATCTGATCAGCTCAATTAATATGAGAAAAGAAGCTGAGGTGGGTTAACAGAGGGCAGCTATTCATGGTAGATGGAGCTCCTTTTAGCTGAATGTGTGCGCCGGTTGTTGGGGTGGCGGTGGCCGTTTTAGCGCACTGTTAAAAATATTGTCAGAGAAGAACCAGGCCTCCCACACCTAGCAGATATTAAGCTGTCAAACAAAGAATAGCACCTTTTATTAAATTACATTTATTTTCTCCCTCTTTACAAATAAAAATGCAACAATGACATCCTCAAAACGTGTGTTCGTGCACGTTTACAGAGGGGACAAGATAACGGGTTTTCCAAGAATTGGGATTACAATTAATGCGGACTAAAACACAGTAAAAGCAAAGAAGATAGTGAGTGTGGAATGGCACCCTATCAGCTAAGGTGCAAAATAGTGGGCACAACTGTAAATTAAAGCACTATAAGCGTACTCACATACAATATTAAATGCTACCTTAATTCACTGTCAAAACGTCCTGAAAGAGAAAGCTGTAAGGGTGGTACCCTTCTCCTTGGGGATTCCCTCCAGGATTTCTGCTCCTTCCCTGCTGCTGGGATATTGGACTGCTTGTCAATGATCTAGGCCCCCAGCCACTGCCTGTGAAGTGAGTAGACACCAGGGGCTTCAGCCAGCCTTTCTCAACTAATCTCTTGGTTTCAAGCTATATGGCATGTCTGCGGCGTGTTTTGAAATTGTTTTGCTGTAGCTGCCAAGCCCGGTTCCAACGAAGTCCTTTTTGTGAATAAGTGGCGCCCCCTTTCAATTGGCTGCCTTGTGATGTGGACTGAAGAAAAGATTTTTATGTGGTGAGCGCGGCGTGCAGTGAGAAAATGGTAAAGCACATGCCGCAACGCACATTGATGGGTGCGTGTTTCTGAGCGGCCAGAGATACCTGTAAACGGAAGTCTCCCCCTCAACTTTGTGTTATATCCATGCTTCGGCGAACATTACTTTTCGCACTGATGTGGAGTAAACACACAATGGTCTCAAAAGTAGGCAAGTGTATGCATTGAGGTGCAAGGATGGTAAACCAATGTAGACTCCAGGCGACTAAGTAACACTTTTTAAAACATTTACGTACATACTGAAATATTGCTGTAACTCGCCTGCTGGAGATCTTTAATCTAAGCGTGCTTATCAGAGAGATCTTTCTGTCCAATATAGCTGTACTGTGTTTCCACTGTGTTAGTAATTACGGAGCTGGAACGAGACTGCAGAATTTAAGCCAGTGTGGTATTCCAGGCCGCAGGGCCTAAGGTGGGGGAGGGGGGCGCGCGGGCACAGCAGCGCGGAGTGGCAGAGAGAGATGCAGGCCACACATGCGATACAGTCGGAGACCTCACCCCCGAGCGTGCCGGCTCCCTTTATTGGCTCCCGCAGGCCACGCATGGCCTGCGGATGACGTGCGGTCGGAACACTAGACCGTCAACCATTACATCCCTATCCAACTTTATCCAAAACAAAACATTTCCCCCCCTTTTACAGAACCACATCATTACACCCAGCTTGCACAGGTATACAGGTGGTGTTACTTGCGTGTCCCTCGTCCGCCGCCTCTGGATACCCCTCAGCAGGCAAAGTCTCTCAGTCTCTGGCTGGGCCCTGGGTTGGGTCTCAGGTGGTATCTCCTGTGCGAGCTTCGCAGGCATGGACTAGCGAGGGGTCCGCTGGCCGGGGTAGGGCTGGCCGTGGGGCCCGCGATGTCCTCGCCCCCCCCGGTGTGGTGGGGGGTGGGGTGGCTGCCAGTCCTTCCGTGGCGGTCACAGGACGGTCCTGGGGTATCTCTTTGAACCACGAGACGTTGCGGGATACTTCTTCGCCTCCCCTTTGGGCGGTGACCATGGTCCCCTGATTGGCGGTGACTGTCCAGCTCCCTGGTTCGTAGTTGGTTCTGAATTTTCCTCCGGGACGGCGGTCCCGTAGAAGTACGGTGGCCCCCGTGCGGATTGTTCTTTCGGTGGCGCGCCGCCGGTGACTCGCGCGGTTGTTTCCGCGGGTCCGTCGGTCTTGTGTTTCCTCCTCTCTCAGCGGGGGCGGCGCCCAGCCAGGACACGTGGGGAGTAGATCTCGTCGTGGGCCATGGAGCATCAGGGCCCATGGACTCCTCTGGGTGGTGCAGTGGGGAGAACTTCTGTAGTCCCGCAGGAACTCGTGGAGGCGTTTCTCGGGGTCGGCCTGTTCCACCCCTGCGATCCGGAACACCTTGTTCAGTGTGCGCATGAAACGCTCTACGTCTCCATTGGCCTGCGGCCATTGGGGGTTATGCGTCGATGGCGTATCCCCCTCTGTGCAAGGAATGTGGCGAATTCACCTCCCTGAAACGGCGGTCCGTTATCGCTGCGGATTTCTTCCGGAAATCCGAACATGGCAAATGTCTTTTCAAGAATGGGCGCCACCTGAGCGAATGCCGTGGACGACACTATCTCCACTATGGGGTATTTCGAATACCCATCCACAAGGACAAGGGTGTGTCTCCCGCCCGGGAAACTCCCGAAATCTACGCTGACCTGCGACCACGGGCCGTGCATGCGACTTCTGTGATTATCGCCGCAGGCCGTTCTGTGCCCCCAGTCAGTTGGCACAGCGGGCACCGTCTCACATACTCCTCTACCATCTGTTCTAGCTCTGGGAACCAGACCTTCTCTCTCATCCGGGATTTTATTCTCGTGACCCCTTGATGCCCTCCATGGGCTAGCTGTGTGGCCTTCTGTCGCAATGCTTGGGGTCTTACTAGCCGTGGCCCTCGTAGCAGGAGCCCATCAGGAGTGGCACTGAGTTCGTGCCTGATCTGCCACATCTTCGCTGTCTGTTCCCGTTCTCCCGGGCCCCAGGAGTTGGCTTGTCTCAGGAAGTGTGCCCATGACCCTTCTTGCACTGCCTTCAGCGTCCGGGTGTACACCCCATCAGTCAGGGCCGCTTCTTTTATGTCCTCTAGGGTCATGTTCAGCGGGCAGGCTGCCGCCGACACCAGATGCACGTACTGGTCAGTGGCGTCTTCGTCCTCCGACGTGGCCGTCTTGTCCGGATGCCTTGATAGAAAATCGGCCGGGTTCTTGGCGCCAGGTCGGTACACCACCTCCATCTCGTATGGTTGCAACTGGACCGCCCATCTCTCGATGCGAGGTGGGGGATTCGGCGATGTTCCTTTAAAGAGTGGCACGAGTGGCTGGTGATCAGTTACCATCGTGAACGGCTGTCCTTTGAGATACAAGTGGAAATGGTAACAGGCCCACTTGATAGCAAGTGCCTCTCGCTCTATCTGAGCATACCGTGTTTCGGTGGGCGTGAGGGACTTGCTTGCGAAGGACAGGGCGGCCCACCGGCCCGGTTCTCGTTCCTGTGCCAGCACTGCGCCGAGCCCTACGGGGCTGGCGTCGACCAATACTTCCGTCCGCTTCGCGGGGTTGAAGTATGCCAGCGTGGCTTCTCCCAGGAGGGCGTCTTTGATACCCTGGAACGCCTCTTCCTCCTTTGGTCCCCACTGCCACTGGGCGTCCGACTTGGTGAGGGCTCGGAGCGGTTCTGCCCGCGTAGCCAGTCCCGGGATGAACCTCCCGCAGTACGTCGCCATGCCTAGAAAACTGCACACCTCCGTTGGCGAGGTAGGCGCGGGCGCGTCTTTGATTGACTGAGACTTCCGCGGGTCGACCTGGATGCCCTCCTGATTGAAGATGTAACTGAAGAATTCCAGGGACGGTTGGAAGAACTGGCACTTTTCTTTATGGAGGGTGGCTCCATGCTCCTGGAGGCGCGCCAGGGTGTTGCAGAGATGTCTGTAGTGGTCGGCTGCTGTTGCCGAATGAATGAGGATGTCGTCGCTCACGTTCAACACCCTTGGGAGTCCCGACAGCATCTCCCGTATGGTGTTCTGAAACACCTCCGCCGCCGAGGATATCCCAAAGTTAAGTCTTTTGTACCTCCGGAGCCCTAGATGGGTGCGGAAGGTCGTGATGTAGCGGCTCTCCTTGGCTAGCGGGAGCTGGTGGTACCCCGCGTTGAGGTCGATCTTCGAGAACCACTTAGATCCATTTACATCGGCTATGATATCGTCCATTGTTGGCGTGATATGCCGCTCCCTCTTTATGGCTTTGTTGGGAAGCCTCATGTCGATACAGAGTCGTATCGCTCCTGGTTGCTTTGGCTTCTCCGCTATGACCATTGGGGACACCCACGGCGTCGGGCCCGATACTTTCTCGATAACGCCAAGCTTTTCCAGGTTGTCCAGTTCTTTCTCCACTAGCGGCCGCAAATGAAAAGGGACTCTTCTGTGCCTCAACGCGACAGGGACGACCGTTTTGTCGATATGCAATTTCACTGGGTAGCACTTGATGCGCCCGAGGCCTCGAAACAACTCCGGGAACTGATTGAGCAGCTTCTCTACCTGGTGAGCCTGTACCCTCCTTGCAAAAGAAATTAATCCCAGGTCTTCTGCCGTGTGACTGCTTATGAGGGTATCCGCCTCACTGTCGATGACATGGATCGTCGTCATCACCTCATGTTCATCGGCCTTGACAGGGACCGTCATCTTCCCCTTTAGAGGCAGGGGGGTGTCGGCTCCATATGCTTAGATCTTTGTCTTGGACGGCTGCATCGGCGGGCGGGGTTTCAGGCGTCTGTATTGCTGAAGGCCCATTACATTCACCGTGGCTCCCGTGTCGATCACGGCTTGCACTTCTGTCCCTGCCACGTGCACCACACACGTCGGTTGGGGCCTGCGGCGTAGCTTGAGCTCCCTCGCAAATGAGATCAGGTGGACCTCTTCCTCATCGCCACTTGACGACTCTTCACTCACGTCATGATGCCTCCTCCCTCTCGTCTGCTCAACTGGTAGTCTTCTTTCGGTTACAGATAGTTGTCGTAAGGCCTTTGTCGGCGGTTTCCGGCTTCGGAACTCCCGGCCTATGGCGCGTCTCCGGCACACGGACGCGAAGTGGTTGGGGATTCCGCAGTTGGTGCACGTCTTTCCCTGTGCGGGACAGTCCTTTGCTGCGTGCGGTTCATACCCGCAGTATCCACACTTCTGCTTCGGGCCTTCTTGGTGTACCGCCTTTTGTGGGTCTCCTCGCGGTCTGGCGCGGAGGGCATCCGCCCGCTCCGTCTTGATAGTTTCAGTCTTCCCTGGGGCCTTGACCAAAGCTTGCTCCATTACGTCAGCCCGGGCTGCCGACAGGTCGTGCGATCTTGCCAGTACCAGCATGTCCTCCAGCGCAATCTTCGGCTGGCGAAGGATAAGGCCTCTTAGTGTTTTGTCTCTGCACCCTTGGATTAGCTGGGCGCGTATCTCTTTCGGCTGGTCGTCCTCCGTGCAGGTGCTCGCCAGCTCGCGCAGCTGGGCATAAAAGACGTCCATAGACTCCCCCTCCCGTTGTCGAGCCTGGCGCAACTTGAAACGCTCGAAATCGGGGTTGAGCTGTGGCTCGAAGTGGGCATCGAGGGCGGCCACCGCTGCGTCGTAATCCGCGGCTGTACCTGTGTTGGGTAGGTTCTTGAACAACTTGAAAATTTCATCCCCCGCATAGTGTAGCAGCAAAGACCTTTTGATTGCATTGTCGGTCTCCCTTGTGATGATGAAGTAGTTGTTGAGGCGCTCTATCCATATCTTCCACCGAGGCGCCGCGGTTGACGGGTCTTCCAGCTCGCTGAAGGGGGTAGGACCCCCTACACTGCATGCTGAAAAGGGGCAGGGGCTGGCGGCGCCGCTTGGCCGGGTGCTGCTCCAGGTCCTTGCGCGGCCGCCTGGCCACCGTTGCTCGTTGTGCCTGCTTGTGTGGGCTGCGTTGGGGCCGAGTAGCGGGAGGTGCGTCACTCCCTTGTGTCCCCCTGTAATTTCCCTCCTTTTTCTCCTCACGTGGTTCGGAGTGCGTGAGTCTGCTCAGCTGTGGGAGCGTAGCTCTCTTGGGTGCGGCAAAAGGCAGTGTGCAGGACCCCCGTGTGCTTTGTGTGCAGATGAGCCACTCCTCGGGACAACAGCCACTGGGAAATCTGTATTCCCCCCTCTTGGATTGACCAATGCTTGTTGGAAAACTGATGCCCTTACTTGTGGCAGCCAATGCTTGATGGAACACTGTGTTGCTCAGGTTACCGACGTAACCGCATCGATCCGAGGCCCCTCACTCAGCCGGCGGCAGGCAGGCTCCACCACGAGGTTTCAGGCCTCCGCCTCGTCGACGCGCACGTGTGCGCGTGATGCTGTCCCGATGCCGGGACTGCAGGCCACAGTGCACCACCGGTTGCTGCCACGGGAGCACGCGAGGCTGTCCGCCCCCACCCTCGTCGCCAGTGTGGTATTCCAGGCCGCAGGACCTAAGGTGGGGGGGGCGCGTGGGCATAGCAGCGCGGAGCGGCAGAGAGAGATGCAGGCCACACATGCGATACAGTCGGAGACCTCGCACCCGAGCGGGCCGGCTCCCTTTATTGGCTCCCGCAGGCCACGCCTGGCCTGCGGATGACGTGCGGTCGGAACACTGGACCGTCAACCATTACATCCAGAACATTAAATCTGTGAGCCTCGCACTCCGGCAGCTGCTGCAACAAAACCTTGGCTTTCGCCGCAGAGGCAGAGTGCGGGCTGTGATGTCGCCTCTGTTCAGCTTACCTGAGGAACGGGCGCGCTTCAGAGTAACATGGACAACGGAAGGGGAACGACAAGGAGTATGTGCCGCGATGTTGCCTCCTCCGTTGTTCAGCTTGCCTGCGGCACGGACGCGCTTCACGGTGACAGTAGGAGGGTGGTGGGGAATTTTCAACATGGACAGCATAAGGAGGGGAGGGAGGGTCTAAAGGCACCACGGACAACGTTTGAATTGAAAGCGGGGCGGCGCTTTGAGCTACGGGCAGGGAACATGAGCAGGACATTTAAACACATTGGCCACGTGGAATTTTCAACATGGACAGCATGAGGAGGGGCTTAAGGCACCACGGCCAATGTTTGAATTGAAAGCGGGGCGCGTTTTGAGCTACGGGCAAAAGGCACCACGGCCAACGTTTGTTGCCAAGGTATACCTCGTTTTCTCATGGTGTTTCCCAGACTGAAAAGCCAGCGCACATGAGTTATACGGGTGGAATGGCTGTCTTTATGTGGCTAATCTAAATCCACGCGCCTACGTACCCACGGCTTGCTATGAAAAGCAGACCTCCCTTTATTTTAAAAAAACAGCTTCTTTTTGGAAACGTGTTGCCCTTTGCCAATAACAGGTTCGAGATTTGGTACGGTCCGTTTAGACGCAGGCAAATTACAGTAATCAGGGGAAGAAAGGGCGTTCTTTGACCTGCACGCTTTGGAGTGCCTCGAGCAGATGTAGGACCTTTACGTTAGTTCCCCGGAGGAGACGTGAAGCAGCGCTCATTATTTCGCAGCCAGCTGCAGACAACAACATAATGAGGCGGGCAGTCGTGAACAGGACTCCACTCAGCGCGAGGGCCGGTGACATCACAGGGCAACATCAAAGCGGCCGCGAAAGTGAAAGTGATCACGATCAAGCGCGGCGAGCGAAGCGCTTAATGAGCATGAGGAGGAAAGCCATATGGCGCCTCTGCTCGTAAGTGCGCGCCCGTGCACATGCACTTAAGCTGTAGATCGGCCATGGTAGCATTTTTTGAAACCCTCACTAAAAGTCTCGCCATACTAGCGCATGTGCTGGGTCAGGCGAGACCTAAAAAGTGATCACTGAATGCTTACAATGGCAACGCTGCATTAAATATTCCCTTACACTGGCTGGGATAGAGGCATCAACAGCTACGGCATTGCCCCGTCTGGATTACGCCAATAGTCCCAATAATATACTTCCTAGTCATGCAACTAGCAAGCTACAACAAATTCAGAATACAGCAGCCAGACAAGTCTTAACCGTCAGCACAGAGACCACATTAGCACTGCTCTCAAACTCTACACTGCTTACCAGTCTCAAGAATAATCTTCTTCAAAGCCCTCAGCATTGCTCCCCCGTGTGATCCATGAGACAGGACCAATAGTGGTGAAATCTAATTTGAAACTTTGCAGTCAAAGGCGAGACCACAGATCCGGATTAGTTCCACTCCTGATAATGCCTTCGCGTTGAAGAAAAATATGCATTCTGTGAGCATTTTCTTTGTATAGACATGTAAACTCTATCATTCTTCCATATATAACAAAGGCCATCAACAGTCAGTTGAAAATCAGAAAAACAATAAAGACCTTGCTGGTTCCATAATCAGAAGTAGACTAAATCAGAGACTACAAGTTATCCTCATTTGTCTCTTTCACTTCCTGCTCCCTTCTCGTTTCAAACCTGCTCCTCTCTACTTCCGATCAGTTTGGAAAATCTTTAGTTTCAAAGGGCAACCAGTTATTTTACCATATTAAGGAGGGAAAGAACTTTTTTCTACTCATATTCACTCTTCAGACTCTGTAAAGCTTTCATAACTTCAAGGGTTGCGTTAGTGCTATATAAACATCTGCTTTCACTGCCCAGTTTGCCACCTTCGAGAACTACAACAGGTTTAGGTCAGACACATTTACACCCAAATACAAGATTGCAATGTCAGACTGGCCTCAAGAAAATCTAGATTTCTTTACAGGCGACAGCCTTAAAAAAAACATACACTGCATTAGTTGTCTCATGTGCTGCTGACTAGGACTTTCGCCCAGCCCAAAAGTTTGAAGTAACTTTCAGTCAGGCTCAGCAACAATTATTATTATTATTATTATTTTTTTTAATTAAGTGCATCGGGGCTTTCTCAGAACCAGAGACACCATTTAAAAAAATTATGTAGGGCATGCTAACACAATACACACCGATCTAACTGGATTTGTTAATTGCGTGTAGCTCCTAATTAAGACTGTTAAAGTGTTACTGCTTTACGAATCTCTAATAAGGTCTCTCTTACTTCTCTCAAAGCTGAAGAAAATATATCACATTCATTATCTAATCATGTGTCAAAGTTTCCTCAGGAAATAACTGAAAGTACACAAACATCAGCATTTACCTTTTCTTGAGCAGACCCTTATGCTGTGCCGATTGGACCTGAGGAGGTTCTCGGCAACATTTTCTGGACTAAAATAATCAGCCATAAATAAAGGTTTCTTCAACCCAAAACAGTGCCACGCTGAAGCATCTAAGGTTTGTAGCCACAAAGATGAACAAGATTCAGGTTGCAATGACTAGGTCAATGTCAAAGGCAAGCAGAAACAATTTTCAACTATTTGTCACAGACTTAACCTTTCCTGAAATGCCAAAAAGAACAAGGATAGCCAGGCGCCAGGAACTCATGAACCGTGGATGCACTAAGAATCAGTCATGGATTTATGGTCACACCTCAGTGACTCCATCCATCTACGGTATTGTTGGATCTATTGTGCAACCTCAACATGAAAGGAGTCCCAAATGTTAACACTCACTCTATCACGCCACATTAAACTACGCACACGGCACCATTACTCCAATGTGAAATCCAGATAATTAGGTCCAAGGAAGGCTCAAACAGAACAAAAATATGTAAAACCGCCACAATCATTCAAAAACAACTTTACGCAGTAAATGCTACCAACAAGAGCCATTTATGGTGCTTAGGTGGGAGGCCACAAACAGTTTATACTCTCGCAGGCTACAAATTGGACAAAAAACGAGTAATTTCTGCTGACTGATCAGATACAAGTGTGTATGTAAATTAATCTCAAAAGGGAAACTACTGACATGAATGAAATGCCATTTTCAGGTGAACTGCGCTTAGGAAGAAAGCCTTTAAACATCTCATAGCTGCATCCTACACCCAACAGAAACAGAGGTTTGTTATCTTCAATTTCCCTTCCAGGGGGAGTATTTGTTCCGTTTTCCATGAAGCACACATCACAATCCATATGAGCAATGGAAAAGGTGACCGGAAAACTGGAAATTTAGGACAGATCATAACAGTGGCAGAACAAAATATGTTATTTTTCTTTGGATGTCCAGAATATACAGCACAAAACGTTAATGAATACTTCTGGTAACATCCTCTCCAACTTTGTCTCCTTTGGGTAATTTAACAATAAAAAGAAAGCAACAGTTTAATAGCACGATAATAGTCGTAAGGCAAAGACAGTCAACAAGTGTGAGAAGTTGGCCTGATATATGATGTCACTAATTCTAGTGTACACCTTGTATCAGTCCAAACAACCCTTATGGTGATTGGTTGTAAAGTCAACCTTATAGACCAGCTATCCTAGTGGTAGCATGGACAAGAGCAGTCTTAGGCTAAACTCTGAATGGCATATGTAACCCCTTGAATACCAAATGAAAGGACACCACAACAGATATATATTAAAATAGAATGTATTTATTCTAGTCAAACCCTCAGCACTCTTTATGAGATTCGAGGTAAGTACAACACAGTCTTATTTAAGCATACATTAAGTCACACAGGTAAGTAATACAGTTAGGCCCTAGGGGCCACGCAAACCATATACTAAGTAAGTGGTATAAGGACCACTGTCACGAACACAGGATAGGCCTAGGCCTAGGGAATCGCTGGGGCTACACTATACTACCAACAGTTAGGAAGTGGGAGGCCCACGGGATTCAGGTGCAGAGTGGAAACACTCACGCGTAATACGTAAAAGTCGATAGAATCACTAGCAGTTAGAAATAAGCAGTTTTAGGACACTTCTGGTATAGCTAGAAAGTCGAGACTCGGAAACTAGACCCTAGGATAGTCAATACCCTTGTGAGCACCGAAGTACCCAAGTTACCTAGCCCACGGGCTGCGGGTGCATAGGTGTGAACTTGCATCGGGTTTCGTCGTAGACTTCTATGGATGCCTGAAGGAAAGCTGCTGACAGGCAGTCAGTGAAGAGTGTCCGGTGGATCCCAAGGTGGGGATCAAGAAGGAAGGAATCAGCAAGCAGAAGGGACAGAGTCTAGGTCACCAGCCAGGAGCCGGGAAGGAACCAGGCGATGTCGTGAAGATGCAGGTGAAGAGGTGAAGCTTGTCGCAGCAGCCACGGGTACCAGGAGACGTCGAGGACGACCAGGACCAGGAGGTGAGCTGTCCCACGAAGGCTCTTGTTGTCGGCGGCGTCGAAGTCGAGTCAGGACCCAACAAGCCTTGGCAAGCGGAACCCACGCAGGATGGAGGACTTGCTTCTGGTGCAGACCAGGAAGGTCTGGGGTGCTTCTCTTTGTCAGAGGAGTGGGTGCCAGTCTGGAGGAGCCGGACCAGCAAGTTGAAAGTAAAGGTTCGTCGTCACGGAGG
The DNA here is from genome assembly GCF_964204655.1 of Triturus cristatus. NCBI lineage: Eukaryota > Metazoa > Chordata > Amphibia > Caudata > Salamandridae > Triturus > Triturus cristatus. The sequence continues at coordinate 1,199,617,524 of NC_140593.1, forward strand.
CTACCAGCCAACGGGCCAGAAACCGGACAACACGTCGAGCAACACAGGTGCAGAAGGGCCCCACGCAGAACAGGTGAAGTGTGGGGAGCTGATCTTCTCTGCAGATGGTGCTCGGGAGTGGGGCTTCTCAATTCCCCAAGCACAGCCTCGAGGATGCCTCAGAAGTTGCGCTAGTCAGTTACTAGCCACTTTTCCCAAGTCGCCGGTCCCACGTCCCTCGTCGCCTCCACGGGTCTCAGCTTCGCTGGAGATGTGGATCTGGTTCAGAGGTGTCTGGAAGTCTCGGCGCTGGTCAGTCTCTGCAGTCGTCCCTCGTAGGATTCAGTCGCACAGCAAGCAGCGGTCGCTGGATGGTGCCTGGTTGCCCAGGGTGGTCACTCCTTGGCCACAAGGGAGATTTCTTCAGTCTTCTTCCTGAGGTCGAATGTCGAAGGTCCAGAGTTTCTGTTCAAGTTGCAGATTCAGGTTAATCTAATTTAGCAGGGCCCAACTAGCTACTAATGTACTGGGCTAGTGGGCTGGGCTACCTGCAAGGTCCCTCCTATGGGTGGGACCAGGAAGGGGAGTGACTACACCCCCTTTCCTTTGTCCAGTTTCGCGCCAGAGCTGGGGCTGGAGTGCCCCAGCACCGGTTTGAACTGGACTATGCATGGGACACCTTGTGTGCCCCAGGCAGTGTCTCGTTTCATTCAACCCTCCCTGCCCCAATACACAAAATCCTGTCTAGGGTGGTGCTCGCACCTCCCGAGGCAGGAAACCTATTGTCCAAGCCTCCCTCGCGGGAGGGACTCCCAGCAGCAGGAGGTCAGACTTGTGTCTGTGGCAGCAGCATCCATTTTGTGATGCTGGGGCTCTGGTTAACTTTAACCGGGTAAGTAGGCTTCAACATGTCTTCTCCCTCTAGAAGGGAGGGATAATATCCTCATTGCCAGAAATGGTATGGGGGTATTATTCCAAAGTGTTAGACACCTTACACGACATGTTTCGATAAAGCCAAACCATAGTTACCATAACCGTTTAAGATTATAAGGCACTTTAAGAGTATATAGTAGGCTATATCATAGAACAGCTATAAGGTCATGGTTCCGAAAGCTGCAGACAGGCTCAGCTCATGCTAGAGCACCATCTCACATGTTACCAAGCACTCTGCCTCCAGGATTGTTAAGGCCTGCCATAGGAGTGGCTGATAGGTACACATGTGTCTTTATATAAGGTAGGTATAGGAATACTACACCTAAGCAAGGGGTGATTACACGACCTTGCCCCAGCTGAGTGATCAGCCAGTTGTGTCATAATGGAAGGCCAGGCCAGGGGTGGCATAATACATGCTGCAGCCCCTGGTAGGCCTAGGGTACACCTTTGCCCTGGGTACCTAAGGTACACTGTACAGGGGCCAATAAGGTGATCCTATCCAATTGGGATATGCACCTAAAGTACATAGTATTAGTTTAGAGAGAAAACAGCTGGACTGTGTGTGAGAAGTTGGCCTGATATATGATGTCACTAATTCTAGTGTACACCTTGTATCAGTCCAAACAACCCTTATGGTGATTGGTTGTAAAGTCACCCTTATAGACCAGCTATCCTAGTGGTAGCATGGACAAGAGCAGTCTTAGGGTAAACTCTGAATGGCATGTGAAGCCAGCTGTTATACCATATGTAATCCCTTGAATACCAAATGAAAGGACACCACAACAGATATATATATAAAATAAAGTGTATTTATTCTAGTCAAACCCTCAGCACTCTTTATGAGATTCGAGGTAAGTACAACACAGTCTTATTTAAGCATACAGTAAGTCACACAGGTAAGTAATACAGTTAGGCCCTAGGGGCCACGCAAACCATATACTAAGTAAGTGGTATAAGGACCACTGTCACGAACACAGGATAGGCCTAGGCCTAGGGAATTGCTGGGGCTACACTATACTACCAACAGTTAGGAAGTGGGAGGCCCACGGGATTCAGGTGCAGAGTGGCAACACTCACGCGTAATACGTAAAAGTCGATAGAATCACTAGTAGTTAGAAATAAGCAGTTTTAGGACACTTCTGGTATAGCTAGAAAGTCGAGACTCGGGAACTAGACCCTAGGATAGTAAATACCCTTGTGAGAACCGAAGTACCCAAGTTACCTAGCCCACGGGCTGCGGGTGCATAGGTGTGAACTTGCGTCGGGTTTCGTCGTAGACTTCTATGGATGCCTGAAGGAAAGTTGCTGACAGGCAGTCAGTGAAGAGTGTCCGGTGGATCCCAAGGTGGGGATCAAGAAGGAAGGAACCTGCAAGCAGAAGGGACAGAGTCTAGGTCACCAGCCAGGAGCCGGGAAGGAACCAGGCGATGTCGTGAAGATGCAGGTGAAGAGGTGAAGCTTGTCGCAGCAGCCACGGGTACCAGGAGACATCGAGGACGACCAGGACCAGGAGGTGAGCTGTTACACGAAGGCTCTTGCTGTCGGCGGCTTCGAAGTCGAGTCAGCACCCAACAAGCCTTGGCAAGCGAAACCCACGCAGGATGGAGGACTTGCTTCTGGTGCAGACCAGGAAGGTCTGGGGTGCTTCTCTTTCACAGAGGAGCGGGTGCCAGTCTGGAGGAGCCGGACCAGCAAGTTGAAAGTAAAGGTTCGTCGTCACGGAGGCTACCAGCCAACGGGCCAGCAACCGGACAACACGCCGAGCAACACAGGTGCAGAAGGGCCCCACGCAGAACACATGAAGTGTGGGGAGCTGATCTTCTTTGCAGATAGTGCTCGGGAGTGGGGCTTCTCAATTCCCCAAGCACAGCCTCGAGGATGCCTCAGAAGTTGCGCTAGTCAGTTACTAGCCACTTTTCCCAAGTCGCCGGTCCCACGTCCCTCGTCGCCTCCACGGGTCTCAGCTTCGCTGGAGATGTGGATCTGGTTCAGAGGTGTCTGGAAGTCTCGGCGCTGGTCAGTCTCTGCAGTCGTCCCTCGTAGGATTCAGTCGCAAAGCAAGCAGCTGTCGCTGGATGGTGCCTGGTTGCCCAGGGTGGTCCCTCCTTGGCCACAAGGGAGATTTCTTCAGTCGTCTTCCTGAGGTCGAATGTCGAAGGTCCAGAGTTTCTGTTCAAGTTGCAGATTCAGGTTAATCTAATTTAGCAGGGCCCAACTAGCTACTAATATACTGGGCTAGTGGGCTGGGCTACCTGCAAGGTCCCTCCTATGGGTGGGACCAGGAAGGGGAGTGGCTACACCCCCTTTACTTTGTCCAGTTTCGTGCCAGAGCTGGGGCTGGAGGGCCCCAGCACCGGTTTGAACTGGACTATGCATGGGACCCCTTGTGTGCCCCAGGCAGTGTCTCGTTTCATTCAACCCTCCCTGCCCCAATACACTAAATCCTGTCTAGGGTGGTGCTCGCACCTCCCGAGGCAGGAAACCTATTGTCCAAGCCTCCCTCGCTGGAAGGACTCCCAGCAGTAGGAGGTCAGACTTGTGTCTGTGGCAGCAGCATCCATTTTGTGATGCTGGGGCTCTGGTTAACTTTAACCGGGTAAGTAGGTTTCAACATGTCTTCTCCCTCTAGAAGGGAGGGATAATATCCCCATTGCCAGAAATGGTATAGGGGTATTATTCCAAAGTGTTAGACACCTTACACGACATGTTTCGATAAAGCCAAATCATAGTTACCATAACCGTTTAGGATTATAAGGCACTTTAAGAGTATATGGTAGGCTATATCATAGAACAGCTATAAGGGCATGGTTCCGAAAGCTGCAGACAGGCTCAGCTCATGCTAGAGCACCATCTCACATGTTACCAAGCACTCTGCCTCCAGGATTGTTAAGGCCTGCCATAGGAGTGGCTGATAGGTACACATGTGTCTATATATAAGGTAGGTATAGGAATACTACACCTAAGCAAGGGGTGATTACACGACCTTGCCCCAGCTGAGTGATCAGCCATTTGTGTCATAATGGAAGGCCAGGCCAGGGGTGGCATAATATAGGCTGCAGCCCCTGGTAGGCCTAGGGTACACCTATGACCTGGGTACCTAAGGTACACTGTACAGGGGCCAATAAGGTGATCCTATCCAATTGGGTTATGCACCTAAAGTACATAGTATTAGTTTAGAGAGAGAACAGCTGGGCTGTGGGTCTGATTAGCAGGCCCACAGCCACATCTAAGTCGAAAACCAGTGGAGCAAAAGCAAAAAGTGGGGGTGAACATAGAAAGCAGACCCTACTCTCCTACAACAAGCATTGGCCGCGCGGCTGTAAAAGAAACGGCTGCGCGGCCGTGAAAGCGAAAGTAATCGCGATCACAGCGAAAGTGATCGCGATCGCGAGGATGGGACGCGCTGTGTGTCAAGCACGCGAGTGGTGCGCGCGCAGCAGTGATTGGCGGCTGCGCGCGTGCAAGATCGCGTGAATGCAAGCGCTAGGCCAGCGAGGTCTGGTAGGTAGCACTTTGGAAACCTGTATACTAAATGTCGAACAGCGCATGCGCTGTTCTAGGCTTGACCTAAAAAGGAAGGTTTGGGCCTGGCAAAATATTTATTTTTGCAGGTCGATATGGCAGGTTAAAACTGCACACACAGGCTCTGCAATGACAGGCCCGAGACATGTTTAAATTACTATTCAGGTAGGTGGCACAATTAGTGCCACAGGAACCACTAGTAGCATTTCATTTACAGGCTCTGGGTGCATGTAGTACCACTTTACTAGGGAATAATAAGGCTTGCATAACCCCCTTTGGTGAGCCTGCAGCCAGTGCAGGAAGGGCAGGGATTCTGTGTACTTCAAAGACCTCTCTTTTAAGTCTCCCCCACTTCAAAGGTACAACTGGGTATAAGTAGTGGATCCCTGACACCACCAACACAGTACACTTCTGAACTTGTGAATACTCTGCCAGGAAGAAGGACAGCTGTGATGCTGAAAGGACTGTCACTCAGCTGTACTGCTACTCCGAAGGAGCAGCTGCCTTGCTGTGCTGACTTGCTGCCTCCTGCCTCCTGCCTGGGGAATAATAATTGAAATTGGAACCCATCTTGAACCCAGGACACCAGAGAGGCTCAAATGGCTAATCTGCTGGCCTCCTGATCTGAGCCTCAGGGATATAACAGGCTCCCCACAGCTCCTGAACCCGTATTCGACAAGCTCTTGAACCCTAAGAGGTACCACTCAGGTCCTGGCCTTGGAAGTGTATCTGGCTCCTGAAATCAAACTTTTGGGCTCTTACTGAACGGGCTTGTTTGCTCCAGAACTGCTCTACTCGCACAAAGGATCAGCGCCAGCGGGCACATGTAGTGACACTCTTCTTGCTCCTGGTGAACTTCTTCCCCATGAACCGGACTCTTGGCACAATTCTTGAGAAGGTACAACTTCACTGAGAGTTATCTGGGACTGTATCTGGCCCGCAGTCCATCACGGCTGGCCTGAACTTTTAGATTTGACCTAGCACGACCAGATAGCTCTGGTTGCCACTTTATGCTTATAATACATTTCAGCTTAATCTTTACAAATTCATAACTCCTGTTGTACTTATCGGATATTTGGTCTTCTTTTGTTCATTACATTATGCTCTATTTACCTAACCAGATGTGGTATTTTTTGTGTGGTGTTTTTACTGATTTACTGTTTGGACAGAGTGCATACCTTTGCCAACCAGAAACACAATTTCTTACAATTAGTATGCCAATTGGAGATAAGCAGAGATATTACCATGTTTTAAGGAGACAGCACATGCACTTTAGTACTGGCTATCAGTGGTAACAAGCGTGGAGTTCTAATGCCAGCAAAAACAAGCTCAGAAAAAGTGGAGGAAGGCAAAAAGTTGGAGGGAAGAACACCCTAAAGTTGGCAAGTCTAACAGTACTATGAAAAAGGGAGCCCAAAATAATTAGTGCATTTCTCCAGCTCAGAGCTTGAGTAAGTCTAGCACCACACATGGGCGGCCACTGATACTGCAACACACTCCCTTAGAAACGAGTTGAGACAGGGAGTTGAAATAATACCCCATGTGAATAATGTTAAATTAAATTAAACAATTAAAAATATTTTAAAATAGAAATAAATATTTTTAACGTTTAGAAAAACTCCAATGAGAAAACATATTTCCTATTTAATTATAAAATATTTTAAAAACCATCTTAGAATTCATAACTTAATATCACATTAATGTTTATTAAAACAAAATTCAATTATTCTTAGTTAATAATTATTAACAGTGTTTGATAGAATTAACGCAAAATAAAAATTAAAAATATATGTTTTTTACTTCAGGTGAGAAATTATTTTTACATTTAAACTTCAGAAAAATATTTTTATTTAACCTAATATATTTAAATTGATTAATGATTTCATTAATAGGTAACTTAATAATGCAGTAGCATTTTCTGTTCTAAATGTGAAATAAATACATAAACTTAATTTACATTCATGTTTAACAAGAATACTTTATACTAATTGTTTTTGAGTTAAGTAAACTTTTTACTTTCCAATAGGGAGACTCCACAGTCAGAGTGGAGATCCCCCTATACTAGGGAACGATAAAAACAATTATTAAACAATATACTAAATTAGTGAAAATATGTTTATGTTAAATAATAAGGTTTATCAATGTTATATATGTATTTCAGATACAGAATAAAAGACAAAATGCTTCAGCACAATTAACTTCACTGACAATAATATATTAAATTAACATTAGTTTCCTGAAGTTAAGATTAACAAAATAAATTCCCACATAACGAAAAAGAAAACTTGTTTGTATTATGCATTAATATATATTAAAAGCGATGCATAGAATTAAATCAAAATAATTAAATTCGTTTAAGAAAATTAATCATTGATTTATAAATTCAAACACCTTTATAATATTTAATAATTGACTAATAAGTATGTATTAGTATTTTTAAAAAAAATTAAATTATTTGCATTTATGATATTGATTTAAACAATTTTAAATAAATTAATTGAAAATTATTTCATACAGGTTTTCATTTTAAGTCCCTTTCTTCATAAGTTTTTATGGGAGGGTGTTGCAGTACCAGTATTTGTCCATGTGTAGTGCTTGACTTACTACTGTTGGCAGTACTAACTTTCACTTGTAAATGTGGCTAAAACCCCCATTTTCAGAGAGTGGCAACGTATAAGTCTACACTTTTGACCAGCATTACACTTGGTTTTGTGAATAGCCCAAAGTAGTAAAGTTACTTAAAAGTGTAGGAGTAATCACATGTAGAAAGTACTCACAAGTGTAGGTTACCTTTGTGAATAGCCCCAAGAGTCTGGCTTACATGCTGGGGTATTCTGTGTACTTATGTGGGCATATTTATTTATTTATTGTGAGATTTGTATTTGGCTACCTGTCACCTCTAGGCTACTTCTGTGTTGCTGTATACATTTGGAAATTCACTTGATAGCGAAGGGACACATGTAAATGATATTCAGGAAAGAGGAAAAGGATGACCATTGGAATCCTGTAGGGCACAAGACAAGTGAAAGATTCAAATGACATTATGACTTTTTGGTTATTGACGGAAAGAAAGTCTGCTTGTGCTCCTTCGACCTCTCTGCTGAGATTGACACACTCAACCACTAGGCTTAGTTAGACACACTGAAACATCAAATGGGTATTTGATGGTGTGGGTCTTATAGGGTTCACCTCATATCTAACAAACCGCTCTCAACTAGTAAAAATTGAGAACGCCATCTCAGATCCAGTCAGCCTACAACAAGGGGTCCCTCAGGATTCTATTCTCTCCCTAAATGTTTTCAACCTCTACCTCGAATCCCTCTGCACTGACGACACCCAAATTTACCTCAAGGTATCGAGCCTGAAAGACTCACCTGCTTATCCCATCCCCTGAACAGAATTGAAACTTTGATGGCAAGCAATCACCTCAAACTAAACCTAGAGCAAACAGAAGTAATGAATGAATGAATGGCCACTTATGCACAGCTGCCTCAGAAGAGGTGTCCCAGCGCTAGCAGACAGGTCAAACTGAGAGGTTCCAGATACTACTGCCCCTAAGGTAGGCAGATTTAAAGTTACCTAGCACCTCACTCTCTATTTGTAGTGGTTTGGTCGAGCAGTAAGGTAGTATCAGAGGACAGGGTTAAGCATTTGTTGTACACACTCAGTCAGCAAATGAATTCACACACTCAAAGACTGAACTTCAGACCAATTGATTTTGTATAAAAATATTCTTTTAGTTATTTTATTTCCTAGAACCAAGCAAGCCTGGCACAAGTAAGTGTTAAGTACTTTGCAGTAAAGAATCAGTTTGTTAACACAATTTGGATTGCAATGGTAAATGCACTTTGTTTTGACTTACAGTATTGTTTCTGAGAAATGCAATGCTTTGTAAATACAGTACATATACTTTGTTCAGGATTTTCAGTAAGATTACAGGTAAGTTACTTTTCTTACACAGAGTAGTATACCTGGACACTACTCTGGGACATGTCCTGCAAACAGGTTAGTAAAATCGTTTTTGTTAAATAATTCAATTTTAAAGAATTTCTTTAGGTTTTCAAATTCCACACTTAAAAACTTTTCCAAGAAAAACAGTCAATGGAGGAAAGGTAAGTATTTGGTAGTGGGAGTTGAGGTTCTGGGGGTAGATTCAGGGATCCCCCAGGGTCATGGATGCACTCTTGTTACACCCTCAGCGGCACTAGGGGGGGGCGGGTGCAGAGTGCTGAGGCCCAATGTTATCCAATGGGGGGTAGGGGCACTCCGGTTGGTGGCTGCTGACGAGGCCACTTGGCTGCGGGTGCAAAGCTCCTGGACTTCAGCTCAGGGCAAATGGGGAAACAAAGTAGCACCAAAGACGCGGCCAGATGCAGGGTGCTGTTTCGACATTGGGCGCCCTGTTGTTTGCAATGGGGAACCTCCGGTTTGCAAAGGCACTGCAGGCTTGGAGATGACTGTCTTCTGGGTGTGGCCACCATTTTGAGAGGGAAGTTGGGGGTTGGTTAGGCACTGTTGGTGTGGCTACCCAAGGCAGTGGGGTGTTGGGTGCAGGGGTGCCTTTTAGGGTCGGATCTTCTTACCAGCTCCTGATCGCGGTTGGGGGGACCTTCCGGATTTAGGCTGCAGGTTTGAGGCAGGTCAGGGGTCTCCGGATCTCGGTTGAGATTCGCCGGGGAGACCTTCTTGTGATGTTTGCCCACTCAACCTCGGGCCGTGGATAGTGGGTGCAGAGTGGTGCGGATTCTCGGTGTACGGCCGGACCCAGAGGTTGGAGATGAATCAATCCAGTGTTCACGGGAGACACAGTCTTTGTGGTTGAAGGCAGGCAGGTCCTCCGGGGTTTTCAAGGTTGCTGGCTGCAGAACAAACCAGGATTTCACAGGAGCAGGTTTGAGGTGGAGACAGGCCGGTAGGGCTGGGGCCAAGTCAGTGGGCATCTTCCTCTTGCTAGCTTCGGCACAGCTGTTCAGTCCTTCTTTTCTTGTAGTTCCTTCTGGTCTGAGGAAGCAAGGCTCAGGGTTGCCCCTAAATACTAGATTTAGGGGCCTTACCGGTAGGTAAAATGGTTGGGACCAATGGGTCCCTTCCCAGGGGTGCCACCCTCCAGTGAGAGGGGGGCGTAAGCATGTACCTGGTTTGCTGATATCCCCCATCTGCAAGATGGCGGGGACTGAGAGTTGAGCTTCACCTCACCTCCCCCACCTATGGGGTGGAGTTGGCAGAGGTGGGCATACCTCTCTTCCTTACTTTTTTTTCTCGCCTTTTCTCCCTCCCAAAGTGGGGGTCAGAACCAGTGGGGAACAGTTGCTGAAAGCAGCAAGTGGCCTGGGGAAGCTCACAAAGGCGGCAAGCCTTTGAAGCTTCCCATTCGTGAACCCTGCCCATCCTGCGGGAGGAGGCTTGGTGCCTCGTCCCAGGATGTGCATTGTTTCAGGCCCACAAGAGCAGCAGGCTCTCAACCCAGGGGTGCAAAAACATGTCTGATGGTGGCAGCTGAAAGCAGCCACTCAGCCTGGACACTCGTGGTGGGTTGTTTTTCAGGGGGCTTCTCTAAGATGCCCTCTGTATGCATTTTTCATTACATCCGACACTGGCATCGTGTGGGTTTAATGTGCTGAGAAGTTTGATACCAAACTTCTCAGTTTTCAGTGTAGCCATTATTGTGCTGTGGAGTTCTTAATGACAAACTCCCAGCTCCATATACTCTTGATGGCAGCACTGCACTTACAATATCTTAGAATGGACTTAGACACTGTAAGCGTACAGGGCTCATGCACCTGTACCCTCACCACTGGTATAGGGCACCCAGTTAGAGGGGTGACTGATCTGTGCCAGGGCAGTCGGTTGTAGGCATGGCACACAGGGATGTGTTCCATGTCCACTGTTCACTTTGTTCTGCACCAAAACATGCAGCCTGCAAAGGCAGTGTGTGAGTGTAGTGGTACAGGGCCTCTAAGGGTGGCACAATAAGTGATGCAGCCCTTAGAGGTCTTCCCTGGTCACTGTGCCCTAGGTACCTGTGGTACCATTTACCAGGGGCTGACCTGTGGCAAGAGATGCCAATTGGGTTTAGTTTTGGGGAAGAACAGAGGCCCTGGGAAACTGATTGGCAGGTACCCAGGGCACATCAAGTCAAAGTGCATCAGTTGTCCGGCAAAAATTGGGGGGGTTACTGCAACAGAAACCTATCTTCTCACATCTATCTTCTACAACATTAATCAGTTCAATTTCTTCACTCCATAAACTGCAGGTTAAGTTATTTCTATGGGCATATACAGCATCTATTGTCTTAGTAGTATGAAAAAACTCTCCCATGTACTCAGCATTTTTCGCACTACTTACTACATTCAAATTCTTTTGAATAGGAAGTTCAAGAAATATTAAATCTAGATTGGAGTAAAAGTATTGTATGTGACCCTTTTCATAGAAAAAAGTTGTTAGTACACTACACGAAATCCCATGTTAACGGAAGGTTGTGATAAGTCACCCCTTCTGACACAGAAGACGTTAATTGCATACACACATAACAATCTCAAGCAAATAGTGTTTACATACTCATAAAGAAGTTTAGTAAAAATATTTAATGAAAAATCATTATCAGAATTATCTTGATGTAAATCATTACCAGTTAATCTCTTAATGTTAGTATGTGGATCTTCTTTAAGAGTATCTCCCACATTTGTCTTTATATTCAACAAATCATTAGTAGTATTACTTTTAGTAGAAAAGGATAAGTTACTTACCTGTAATCCTAGTTCTCTTCCAGGGGTATCCTCATCAAAGTCATAAGCAATGAATATTCCCGCCCACGTGCGGGGACCCCGGAAATAATAAAATTATATATGAAAAACACATATATATACAGCTGTGTATATGTATAAACATATATTATTTTTTCCAAGAAAATGCAGCCCCCATAGTAGGCTAGACAATGTAGATATAAATATCCTATAAACACACCATAGGTATAATAATACACCTAAATCTCTTTCTCTTTTTTTTTTTTTTAATGAGGTAAAACTCATGAGAAAGAAAAGAAAAAAACACTGTGTAAAACACAGATCCATAAAACATTGTTAGCAAATATTGGATATTTATATCTACATTGTCTAGCCTACTATGGGGGCTGCATTTGCTTGGAAGAAATAATATATGTTTATACATATACAGAGCTGTATATATATGTGTTTTTCATATATAATTGTATTTTTCCGGGGTTCCCGCACGTGGGCGGGAATATTCAGTGTTTATGACTATTGATGAGGATCCCCTGGAAGAGAACATAAAATAAGGCACAACAACTATTAGTATTAACCAAACATTCATTGTTAGTAAAACACATACACAACAAACATTAATACACTCGCATCTAATTGATCCCTGGTTCTGATTACCAGTCTCCTGAATCCTAGCCAATAATTCACCATAAGTTGGCAGGGTATGCTCAGACGTGAGTCCCTTGCTCACTTTGCCACTGGATTCAAGCAAGCCTGGCTGAAGACGGCTGAAATGCCAGAAACCGGTCCTAGGAAGCTTGTTTCCGGTCCAGGAAAGGCATGGCTTGGCAGTTCGGGCTGGACTGTTCCCATGAGGCACAGGGTCAGACTGATTTGCATATGGCCATGTCTGAACTGGGGTGGCAGAGTGGGCAAAAGAATGGTGATGGATCAAACCCAGATCTGTTGACTGGGTGTGAGTGTTTGATTGGTTCTGATGCTCCGTCCATCACCACCCCCTTTTGTACCGCTTTGTTCGCCATAAGTTGGCAGGGTATGCTCAGACGTGAGTCCCTTGCTCACTTTGCCACTGGATTCAAGCAAGCCTGGCTGAAGACGGCTGAAATGCCAGAAACCGGTCCTAGGAAGCTTGTTTCCGGTCCAGGGAAGGCATGGCTTGGCAGTTCGGGCTGGACTGTTCCCATGAGGCACAGGGTCAGACTGATTTGCATATGGCCATGTCTGAACTGGGGTGGCAGAGTGGGCTAAAGAATGGTGATGGATCAAACCCAGATCTGTTGACTGGGTGTGAGTGTTTGATTGGTTCTGATGCTCCGTCCATCACCACCCCCTTTTGTACCAATTGTTTCAGCAACCAAGTATGTACATTCGGGTGCTGTGAATTTCTTGTTTGGTACTCTTGCTCTTTTTGTTCTACGAAAAGTATCTTCTTCTGTATCACTTTCTACTGATATTTCAATGAATGTATTTGGAACACTCTCATTCAAAGTGTATTTCAGTCTTTTCGACCCAAATGGCCATGTATCTCCTTTTCTTGCTTTTTCTTACTTTTTTCTTCTGTTTCATTTTGTTCTTGACTCAGCTCAATATTTCTTTTAAATTATTCCCTTTTCTCTTCTTCAGGGTTTTGTTCTGGAATCAACTTCTTAACTGTATCGAAATTGGCAGTCTCACAAGACCCAGTAGTTGATGCCCACTTTACTCAATTCTCAGTTGTTCTGGTTCTTTTTGATCATTGTCCTTTGTCTTTTCTTGATCACCTTCAACTGATTATTTACTTTCAGGTGGACTTGGGACTCTTCGTGTCTGACTCGCATGTATCCAATTCAGCAAGCCATCACACTTTACTGTTGTGGTTGTCACTAGTATCACTTGATATGGCCCATGCCATCGAGGTTCCAAACACAACTTTCTCACGTGCTTCTTGACAAGAACCTACTCTCCAGGATTCAAGTTGTGTGCCTGTTCTGGCTGTGTTCTGGTTGCAACTTCTCCAATCTGATGAGACACAGAACGCACCACATCAGCCAATCCTTTGTAATAATCGAGTACCAAATCATCAGTTATATTCATTAGCCAATTCGCTGGAATCACTGGCTGTCTCATTGCTTTGCCCATGATGATTTCATGAGGAGACTGTGAGAAGTTGGCCTGATATATGATGTCACTAATTCTAGTGTACACCTTGTATCAGTCCAAACAACCCTTATGGTGATTGGTTGTAAAGTCAACCTTATAGACCAGCTATCCTAGTGGTAGCATGGACAAGAGCAGTCTTATGCTAAACTCTGAATGGCATGTGAAGCCAGCTGTGATACCATATATAATCCCTTGAATACCAAATGAAAGGACACCACAACAGATATATATATAAAATAAAGTGTATTTATTCTAGTCAAACCCTCAGCACTCTTTATGAGATTCGAGGTAAGTACAACACAGTCTTATTTAAGCATACATTAAGTCACACAGGTAAGTAATACAGTTAGGCCCTAGGGGCCACGCAAACCATATACTAAAGAAGTGGTATAAAGACCACTGTCACAGAAATAGAATAGGCCTAGGCCTAGGGAATCGCTGGGGCTACACTACACTACCAACAGTTAGGAAGTGGGAGGCCCACGGGATTCAGGTGTAGAGTGGAAACACTCACGCGTAATGCGTAAAAGTCGATAGAATCACTAGCAGTTAGTAATAAGCAGTTTTAGGACACTTCTGGTATAGCTAGAAAGTCGAGACTCGGAAGCTAGACCCTAGGATAGTCAATACCCTTGTGAGCACTGAAGTACCCAAGTTACCTAGCCCACGGGCTGCGGGTGCATAGGTGTGAACTTGCGTCGGGTTTCGTCGTGGACTTCAATGGATGCCTGAAGGAAAGTTGCTGACAGGCAGTCAGTGAAGAGTGTCCAGTGGATCCCAAGGCTGGGATCAAGAAGAGAGGATACCTGCAAGCAGAAGGGACAGAGTCTGGGTCACTAGCCAGTGACCACGTGGAACCAGGAAGGAACCAGGCGATGTCGTGAAGATTGCAGGTGAAGAGGTGAAGCTTGTCGCAGCAGCCATGGGTACCAGGAGACGTCGAGGACGACCAGGACCAGGAGGCGAGCTGTCCCACGAAGGCTCTTGCTGTCGGCGGCGTCGAAGTCGAACTAGCACTCACCAAGCCTTGGCAAGCGGAACCCACAAAGAATGGAGGACTTGCTTCTGCAGACCAGGAAGGTCTGGGGTGCTTCTCTTTTGCAGAGGAGCGGGAGCCTGTCTGGAGGAGCCAAACCAGCAATGAAGATTCAAAGGTGTGTCGTCGCAAAGTCCGCTAGCCAACGGGCAAGCAACCGGACAGATGCGGCAAGCAGGAAAATGCAGAAGGGCCCCACGCAGGACTCGTGGAGTGTGGGGGGGCTGATCTTCGGTGCAGATGGTGCTTGGGGTTGGGGCTTCTAAATCCCCGGTGCACAACTTCGAGGGTACCTCAGAAGCTGCGCTGGAAGATACTCGCCACTTTTCCCAGGTAGCCGGTCCCACGTCTCTCGTCGCCTCCACGGATCTCAGCTCGGCTGTGGATGTGGATCAGGGTCGGAGAAGTCTGGAAGTCAAGGCTCTAGTCGGGCTCTGCAGTCGGTCCCCCGTAGAACTTCAGCAAAGCAAAGGGTAAGTCTGTTGATGGTGCCTGTTTGCACAGGGTAGCCACTCCTTGGCCACAAGGGAGAATCTTCAGTCTTCTTCTTTCGTCGAATGTCGAAGGTCCAGAGTTTCTGTTCAAGTTGCAGGTTCAGGATAATCTAATCTCCTGGGGCCCAGCTACCACACTTATACTAATCTGGGGGGCTGGGTTGCCTGCTAGGTCTCGCCTTATGGGTGGGACCTGGGAGGGGGGTGGTTACACCCCCTTCCCTTTGTCCAGTTTCACGCCAGGACTGGGGCTGGAGTGCCCCAGCACCGGATTGAACTGGACTATGCATG
Source organism: Triturus cristatus (assembly GCF_964204655.1). Classification (NCBI taxonomy): domain Eukaryota; kingdom Metazoa; phylum Chordata; class Amphibia; order Caudata; family Salamandridae; genus Triturus; species Triturus cristatus. The sequence goes on from NC_140593.1 coordinate 1,199,632,658, forward strand.
GGACACCTTGTGTGCCCCAGGCAGTGTCTCGTTTCTTTCATCCCTCCCTGCCCCAATACACTAAGGCCTGTCTGGGGTGGTGCTTGCACCTCCCAAGGCAGGAAACCTATTGTCCAAGCCTCCCGTGCCGGGATCACTCCCAGCAGCAGGAGGTCAGACTTGTGTCGTGGCAGCAGCATCCATTTTGTGATGCTGGGGCTCTGGTTAACTTTAACCGGGTAAGTAGGTTTCAATATGTCTTCTCCCTCTAGAAGGGAGGGATAATATCCTCACCCCCAGAACTGGGATGGGGGTATTATTCCAAAGTGTTAGACACCTGACACGACATGTTTTGATAAAGCCAAACCATAGTTACCATAACCGTTTAGGATTATAAGGCACTCTAAGAGTATATGGTAGGCTATATCATAGAACAGCTATAAGGACTTGGTTCCGAAAGCTGCAGACAGGCTCAGCTCAGGCTAGAGCACCATCTCACATGTTACCAAGCACTCTGCCTCCAGTATTGTTAAGGCCTGCTATAGGAGTGGCTGATAGGTACACATGTGTCTATATATAAGGTAGGTATAGGAATACTACACCTAAGCAAGGGGTGATTACACGACCTTGCCCCAGCTGAGTGATCAGCCAGTTGTGTCATAATGGAAGGCCAGGCCAGGGGTGGCATAATACATGCTGCAGCCCCTGGTAGGCCTAGGGTACACCTATGCCCTGGGTACCTAAGGTACACTGTACAGGGGCCAATAAGGTGACCCTATCCAAATGGGTTATGCACCTAAAGTACATAGTATTAATTTAGAGAGAACAGCAGGGCTGTGGGTCTGATTAGCAGGCCCACAGCCACATCTAAGTCGAAAACCAGTGAAGCAAAAGCAAAAAGTGGGGGTGAACATAGAAAGCAGACCCTACTCTCCTACACAACCTCCCCCCCCCCCCAAACTTAGGGACATTAAACTAACCTTGACCAGTTGAGTCTTCATGTTCTAAGTGGAAATATCTGGAGAGTCCATCTGCATTGGCATGGTCAGTCCCAGGTCTATGTTCCACTGTGAAGTCCATTCCCTGTAGGGAAATGGACCACCTAAGAAGTTTGGGGTTTTCACCCTTCATCTGATTTAGCCACAAGAGGGGCTTATGGTCTGTCTGAATCTTGAAGTGAGTGCCAAACAAGTATGGCCTCAGCTTCTTCAGGGCCCAAACCACAGCAAAGGCCTCCCTCTCAATAGCTGACCAACGTTTCTCTCTGAAGTCAGCCTTCTACTTATAAAAGCAATGGGCTGGTCTTGACCATCTATATTAAGTTGTGAAAGAACAGCTCCCACACCCAACTCGGAAGCATCTGTCTGGACAATGAACTCTTTGGAGTAGTCTGGACTTTTCAGAATAGGTGCACTGCACATGGCCTGCTTCAGGTCATCAAATGCTTTTTGACAGCTTACTATCCACTGAACTTTCTTTGGCATTTTCTTGGAGGTCAAGTCATTAAGTGGTGTCACAATGGACCCATAGTTCTTAACAACCCTTCTGTAGTACCCAGTCAGGCCCAAGAAAGCTCTGACCTGAGTCTGGGTAGTTGGAGGAGTCCAGTCCTTTATGGTCTGGATCTTGCTCTCCAGTGGTTGAACCTGACCCCCACCAACTAGGTGGCCCAGGTATACAACCTTGCTCTGCCCTATCTGGCACTTAGTGGCCTTGATAGTGAGGCCTGCCTTTTGCAGGGCCTCTAAAACATTCCTCAGGTGGACCAGGTGATCCTCCCAGGTGGAGCTAAAGACAGAAATATCATCAAGATAAGCTGCACAGTAATCATCCAACCCAGTAAGGACTTGATTCACCAACCTTTGGAAAGTGGCAGGTGCATTCTTCAAACCAAAGGGCATTACCACAAATTGATAATGTCCTCCTGCAGTTTTGGCCTTTGCATTCTCAGCTAGTCTGATTTGCCAGTAGCCTTCTGTCAGGTCAAATGTGCTCAAAAACTTAGCAGCTGCCAGTCTGTCAATGAGCTCATCTGCCCTAGGTGTTGGGTGGGCATCTGTCTTAGTGACAGCATTGAGACCTCTGTAATCCACGCAAAACCTCATCTCTCTCTTACCATCTTGGGTGTGAGGTTTTGGCACAAGAACTACAGGACTAGCCCAAGGGCTCTCTGAAGGTTCAATGACTCCCTGCTCCAACATCTTTTGTACCTCAACTTTTATGCAGTCCCTGACATGATTGAGATTTTACTCTTTACAGGCAGACTGTCACCAGTGTCCACCTCATGGGTGCACCAGTTTGTCTGACTTGGGGTCAGAGAGAACATATGTCTGTAGGATTGCAGAACTTGTCTGCAGTCCTGTTGCTGATGGACAGTGAGGCTGTCAGAAAAGACCTCACCATCAACTGAGCCATCATCAGGGTTCTGAGTCAACAGGTCTGGGAGAGGGTCACTCTCTTCCTCCTGCCCCTCATCTGTAGCCATGAGTAAGCCCATGTCTGCCCTGTCAACATATGCCTTCAATCTGTTGACATGAAGCACCCTGTGCGGGCTTCTGGGAGTCCCAAGGTCCACCAAGTAGGTGACTTCTCCCTTTTGCTCAACAATAGTGTGGGGTCCAGACCATTTGTCTTGGAGGGCTGCTGGGGCCACTGGCTCCAACACCCACACTTTCTGCCCTGGCTGGTAAACAGTCAGCCCAGCCTTTTGGTCATGCCAAGCTTTTTGGAGTTCTTGGCTTGCCTCAAGGTTTTTAGAAGCCTTCTTCATATACTCTGCCATCCTGGAGCGGAGGCCAAGTACATAATCCACTATATCCAGTTTGGGTTGTCTGAGAGGTCTCTCCCATCCTTCCATTACTAGACACAGGGGTCCCCTTACAGGATGCCCAAACAAAAGCTCAAAAGGGCTGTAACCAACCCCTTTTTGTGGGACCTCTCTGTAAGCAAACAGAAGGCAGGGTAAAAGGATGTCCCATCTTCGCCTAAGCTTGTCTGGTAAACCTTTTATCATCCCTTTTAGGGTCTTGTTGAATCTTTCCACAAGCCCATTGCATTGTGGGTAATAGGGTGTAGTGAATTTGTAGTTAACACCATACTCCTTCCACATTGCAGTCAAATATCCTGACATGAAGTTGGCACCTCTATCAGAGACAACCTCCTTTGGAAAACCCACTCTGGAGAATACTCCAAGTAGGGCCCTTGCCACAACAGGAGCTGTTGTGGTCCTTAGGGGTATAGCTTCTGGATACCTGGTGGCATGGTCCACTATCACCAGTGTGAATCTGTGCCCAGATGCTGTTTTGGGGTCCATTGGTCCTACAATGTCTATCCCCACTCTCTCAAAGGGAACCCCCACCACAGGTGGTGGTATGAGGGGGGCCTTTGTGGTGCCACCTGATTTGCCACTGGCTTGGCAGGTGACACCGGAGCAACAAAACTCCTTGGTATGTGATTATACACACTCAAGTTCAGTTACTCATAAAAATAGTATCACATTCTTACGCTCTTATAGAATCATTCATACAAGCACACACTCATCCATACAGTCACTTTCACAATCACACACTCTCATATCTACTCACTTATATACTCTTACACGCACATATACTGCCTTTCACATATGTAGTTAGTCACAAATGTACCACTGAGATATACATTTAATCCCTAACACACCCATACATACACTCACTCAACCATACAGTCCATCACAGATGCACTCTTAAAACCATGCACCCATAGAATCACCCACTCACACATCTATGCATAGAGTCACACACACACCCTACCCACACAAACACTCAGGAACCCATACAGATATTGAGACAAGCAATGAATAACTCATATAGACACTCATATAGGTATTCACAAAACCATGCAGCCACTTATACACCAACATACAGAAACATACAGACATTTACACAGTTTAGTCACTAGTCTGCGGTAAGATACATTTAATGACTCACTTATAGAGTTAGTTACGCACCACAGAAAATCATCCATTTACACACTTGTACACCCACTCATTCTTCAACAGGCCTTTCCCTATATATATTAAACATATTAAAATTGTTCAGAAACACATACTCAATGGATGATGTCATCAGTGATGTCATTTGAGATGTCATCAGTGATGTCATGAGTGATGTCACTGACAATGTCATGAGTGATGTAATATGTGACGTCATCAGCAGTGGATTGCGGGCGCGCGAGTTATAGTTAGCTGAACTAACTATAAAGGGGGAATTTCATTGGTTTTTTACGAGTGAAATGTCCAGCTAACTATAACATGTGTGAAACCTATGGTTTTTTCAGTGAATTAGCAAGGTTTTTTAAATGCTAATTCCTAACTATAACGTGTGTGAAACCTATGGTTTTTTCAGTGAATTTGCAAGGTTTTTTAAATGCTAATTCCTAACTATAACGTGTGTGAACCCTATGTTTTTTTTTAGTAAATACATATATATATATATATATATATATATATATATATATATACACACACACCACGAAAGTCTTCACTTCTTGAAGAACTGGAGGAACACAGCGGGGATTCAAGGTAAGGTGTTTATTGTCAAATAGCAAGGCATGACGCGTTTCCACGTAAATGTCTACCTCAGGTGCCTGCTATCATGGCGTTTGCTCGCCAGTTCACCTGAAATATAACCATCCGTTCTGTCATTGATGACGTGTCCAAGTGGGCCGGATCAGAGTCACTAACATCACTGTGGTTGCATCGGCAGACTATGGATCCCAGAATGCTCCTCTCACGGCAAACTGAGTGAGTGTCTCTTTCACAGCTCCATTTATCCCTTCCCGGGTCCTGGCTGAGAGTAGGAACGTGGTACAAGTGCTCTGACAAAACACTGTAGCTGAAGCAAAACACCTCACCTAGGCCCCCAAAACGCCACAACCGTAATAGTCCTGATTCAGCCAGTCCTGTAATAACAGAAACAGTGACCCGAAATTCCTCCATGCAGTCATGGACTGCCATTTGCTGCGGCGCTGTATCTGGAAGGGGATACGGTGGGTCAGAGCACTCCCAATTACTTGGACGAAAAGAGATTGCCGAGGCTGCCCATGTGACTCTGACCACTTGTGTGGCAGGTTACCTCCTAGCGCGCCCTGGACACAGCATGCAAAATATGCCATGAAAGTCTTCACTTCTTGAAGAACTGGAGGAACACAGCGGGGATTCAAGGTAAGGTGTTTATTGTCAACCAGCAAGGCATGATTCTTTTTGACGTAAATGTCTTCCTCAGATGCCTGATATCACAGCGTTTGCTCGCCAGTTAACCTGAAATATAACCATCCGTTCTGTCATTGATGACGTGTCCAGGTGTGCCGGATCAGAGTCACTAACATCACTGTGGTTGCATCGGCAGACTACGGATACCAGAATGCTCCTCTCACGGCAAACTGGGTGAGTGTCTCTTTCACGGCTCCATTTATCCCTTCCTGGGTCCTGGCTGAGAGTAGGAACGTGGTACAAGGGCTCTGACTAAACACTGTAGCTGAAGCAAAACACCTCACCTGGGTCCCCAAAACACCACAACCGTAATAGTCCTGATTCAGCCAGTCCTGAAATAATGGAAAGAGTGTCCCGAAATTCCTCCATGCAGTCATGGACTGCCATTTGCAGCGGCGCTGTATCTGGAAGGGGATACGGTGGGTCAGAGCACTCCCAATTACTTGGACGAAAAGAGATTGCCGAGGCTGCCCATGTGACTCTGACCACTTGTGTGGCAGGTTACCTCCTAGCGCGCCCTGGACACAGCATGCAAAATATGCCATGAAAGTCTTCACTTCTTGAAGAACTGGAGGAACACAGCGGGGATTCAAGGTAAGGTGTTTATTGTCAACCAGCAAGGCATGATTCTTTTCGACGTAAATGTCTTCCTCAGATGCCTGATATCACAGCGTTTGCTCGCCAGTTAACCTGAAATATAACCATCCGTTCTGTCATTGATGACGTGTCCAGGTGGGCCGGATCAGAGTCACTAACATCACTGTCGTTGCATCGGCAGACTACGGATACCAGAATGCTCCTCTCACGGCAAACTGGGTGAGTGTCTCTTTCACGGCTCCATTTATCCCTTCCCGGGTCCTGGCTGAGAGTAGGAACGTGGTACAAGTGCTCTGACCAAACACTGTAGCTGAAGCAAAACACCTCACCTAGGCCCCCAAAACGCCACAACCGTAATAGTCCTGATTCAGCCAGTCCTGTAATAACAGAAACAGTGACCCGAAATTCCTCCATGCAGTCATGGACTGCCATTTGCTGCGGCGCTGTATCTGGAAGGGGATACGGTGGGTCAGAGCACTCCCAATTACTTGGACGAAAAGAGATTGCCGAGGCTGCCCATGTGACTCTGACCACTTGTGTGGCAGGTTACCTCCTAGCGCGCCCTGGACACAGCATGCAAAATATGCCATGAAAGTCTTCACTTCTTGAAGAACTGAAGGAACACAGCGGGGATTCAAGGTAAGGTGTTTATTGTCAACCAGCAAGGCATGATTCTTTTCAACGTAAATGTCTTCCTCAGATGCCTGATATCACAGCGTTTGCTCGCCAGTTAACCTGAAATATAACCATCCGTTCTGTCATTGATGACGTGTCCAGGTGGGCCGGATCAGAGTCACTAACATCACTGTGGTTGCATCGGCAGACTACGGATACCAGAATGCTCCTCTCACGGCAAACTGGGTGAGTGTCTCTTTCACGGCTCCATTTATCCCTTCCTGGGTCCTGGCTGAGAGTAGGAACGTGGTACAAGTGCTCTGACTAAACACTGTAGCTGAAGCAAAACACCTCACCTGGGTCCCCAAAACACCACAACCGTAATAGACCTGATTCAGCCAGTCCTGAAATAATGGAAAGAGTGTCCCGAAATTCCTCCATGCAGTCATGGACTGCCATTTGCAGCGGCGCTGTATCTGCAAGGGGATACGGTGGGTCAGAGCACTCCCAATGACTTGGACGAAAAGAGATTGCCGAGGCTGCCCATGTGATTCTGACCACTTGTAGGGCGGGTTACCTCCTAGCGCGCCCTGGACACAGCAGGCAAAATATGCCACGAAAGTCTTCACTTCTTAAAGAACTGGAGGAACACAGCGGAGATTCAAGGTAAGGTGTTTATTGTCAACCAGCAAGGCATGATGCGTTTCGACGTAAATGTCTTCCTCAGATGCCTGCTATCACAGCATTTGCTCGCCAGTTCACCTGAAATATAACCATCCGTTCTGTCATATATATATATATATATATATATATATATATATATATATATAAAACAAGGGACCTGCAAATCGCAGGAGGCCCTGCCCCCTTTCTCCACCACTTTTCAAACGCACCTCCTGGCACGCTTCTGGTTGCGAGATAAAGTCCCCTTGGCTCCAGAGGGTCCTTAGGGGCCAACAAACTCTCTTGTCCCACAGAGCGTGATTGCTGAGAGGACTTCGGAGACCATGCCGTCTTTTTCCACCCTTTCTCCACCACTCTGCCAACGCGATTCCTGGTGCCCTTCTGGTTGGGGGATGAAGTCCCCTAGCTCCATATGGTCCTTGGGGGCCAACAACCCAGAGGCCTCCCTCCGACCGCAGATACAATTTTGGTGTACACTCCCACCATCAGTACAAGGCAGGTTTCCCTATCAAAAATGGTGATACTCCCCCGTCTTTTTCACACTCTCCCAGTGTACATCTCTTGCAGCACATTTCATACATTGCATAAAATGTTGTGGGTTTCCTGTGGAACTCGGGTGACGTTACATTTCGTTGACCAAGATGCAACTCCTGTTAGATAAGGGGGGCTTAGAAGCTCCTAAATTCGAATATTATTATATGGCAGCGCAGCTGCGATGGCCTACTCGTTGGTTTGCAGGTCACTACTTAGACAAAATGGGACTGGCCTCCGGGCCCCACGAGACGCGGGTGGTATGAGAGGTTTTTCTCCCACAGTGGAAAGGCCCCAGCAGGCCTGTGGGCTAGGTGCAATATTTTTTAGGATAAGGGGCAACCATTCAAACCCCTATTTTCACTGGGTTATTACTCCACGACTCATAGTTCGCTGTCTGTCAGTGTGGTGTTTACTGAGTGTATACATGATTCTTTTACGTACGTAATGCTTGCAGTCACCATGAATGCCACATGACGCGCATGAACACTGATCCTGAATTTTCAGGATCTTGCCTTAAGCATACAAGTGGATTCCATGTTAAGATTAAAAAGCATGTTTTAGCTTTCACACATAATGTTGTGTTAGTGAGGGCTCAATTTGCATGCAGCTCAAATTGTAGGATGTATGCATGGTTGCAACACTTTATCTAATGTCACACAGCTGTTGGTACAGGAAACACAAACTGTGCCAAACTCTGCATCCACCTAAATGTATGATGTTTGTTTCACTATGATGTATGTCACCCTCTAGTTTTCTCTTACAGAGGTATCATTTCAGGTGCAAATCGTAAGTTAAGTATTCACCCTCACTTATGCACACCTTAGTGTGTGTGCATATAATTCACCTGTTTAGGGTCGCTTCGGGCCCTAACATCACTGCTCCTGAAGGAAGCCTCCTTAGTTATAGCTGATTGGCTGAAACATGTAGACCATTTTTTCACATTTTTATGTGTGCAATGATTTTACCTCTATCACATCCACCTATGTTTTTAATCCTTCCCAAGGAACTCACCATTAATATTATTTCTGATTTGATTGAGTATCCTGGAGGTAGTTTTAAGGTTCACATTCACTATATTCACCTATCTACCCCAACTAACCCGCTCAGCTGTAATCAGGCATTGCAGAACACCTTGGAGGCACTCAGCCACCTTGGAGGGAACCCGATGATGACGCATGCCACCAATTAGGTTGGTGGGTGAGGGTTCCTAAGGTTTTTTTCTTTTCAAAATATTTTTATTGGCTTTAGATTCAAAACATTACATGACAAACAGTGGTGGGAGACACCAGGAAGGTTCACAGATCGAAAGTTACAGAACTTCTAAAGTAGCATGGTCAGTTTGTGTACTAGGAGTTGACCTGTAATATGAACCCTGTTCATGACCATTGCTGGCCACCGCTGGGCTGCTCATGTGCTACAAGTCATATCTTTCCGTATTGGTCATGGTATTTGATGAAGATCACGCCTCCCACCCAACTCACATTATTTTCACAAAACTAATAGATAAACATAGCACAACAAATCATGCTATCACGGTCAGAATAGAAAAGAAAAAGAAAGCGTTCATGCTTGGGCGCAGACGAGGACAGTCCAAAGAAGGCCAGGTGTGATCAGGTTCCCAATAGTTCCCAAACCAGGGGGAGATGCCTCCCGGGAGCATCTAAGGGGTTTTTCTTAAGTGAGACTTCACAATACCAACAGGTTGCTAGGTAATTAATAAACTTTCAAACTCATTCTTTTTGTTTGTCACTCAGATCCCACTGAGACATAATGAAGGGCATGGGGGAAACATATGTACAAGCCCTTTTAGAAACCTATTTACAATAGGGGACTTGAATAAAGAGGGTTGGTTAGGCAGCTGCAGGAAATCGGACAGAGCCAAAAGATAATCCTTGAAAGTGCCTGGAGCAGAGTTCTGTTGGGCAAGGGTAAGAATAAAGAGAAGAATATCAAAAATAGAGGTAGAAAGAGGGTCAATACACTTTTCTGTACAATATTTTATAAACAGCAGGTGTATACCGTTTTGGTGGAGAGCCACCAGCCTCCAGAATAACTGTACAAACCTTGCGAAAAAGGTCAAAAGCTATCAACTATCGTCATTCAATCTCCATGCAAGGAGGTTGAGAAATTATAGGTTTGGATGGAGAAACCTCCCCTGCTGCTGCGATGCGATAGAAGATCCTCCTGAAATTGCAGCCTGATCAGAGGATCGATGCTCATTTTCAGAAACTTGGGATACCAAACTCTCTGCACCCAGTCTGGAGCCACAAGAATGACTTGGGCCTGGTTGTTCCTATCTTCTTGAAAACTCTGGGCAGGGGTTGTATGGGCAGGAAGGAGTACATGAGGCCTGAGCGCCACTCGTGAGCAAAAGCGTCACTGAGCAATAGCTGCCTTGGAAATTTCAAGGCGTAATACTGCTGACATTGCGTGTTCTCTTGGGAGGCAAACAGATCTAACCAAGGCTCTCCCCACTGCTGAAAGAGACCTTGCGCCACCCCCAGCTGGAGACCCCATTCATGAACCGCTAGGCATCGACGGCTGAGTTTGTCTGCCCTGACATTCAGAGAACCTGCCTTGTGTTGAACCACCAGGGTTCTGCCCTGCTGTTCCAGTCATGCCCAGAGACACAGGGCCTCTTAACAAATTGTCCAGGACCCCATCCCGCTCTGCCTGTTGCAGTACAACATGGCGGTGGAATGCAACATAGTTATACCCTGGCACTCTAAAACGTATATTCCTTCAAATGTGGAACCTTAATACGTTGACTTCACAAAAATATATCACCAATATGTCACAGGCAAACGACAGAGATGAGTTTGTACAAAATACTTTCTTTTCTTTCATTTATGCAGATATCTTGAAACATAACAATTTCAGTCAAGACTGTAAAAACCCCTGTTTCAAAAAACTTACAAATGGGGAGATATACAAAGAATTCAATGCAACACAGTCTTGATCAAGATGAGCAAGAACAGCCAACACTTGTTTTGTCACATCCAGTGACTTCCTCAAGGCTGTAAAAACAATGACAGAAGTTCATACATACTATTGATCTTCACATTTAGAGTAGCCAAATCTGTAAAAACATTGTCCAACCACAATTTATAAGAAGATTCTTTTATAAATATTAGGTGAGTCAAGAAAGAAAAAGAAGTATCCCAAGGAAGATTCTCAGTGCTTAGAATGAAAACAAATGTGTAGTCTTCCCGTGAACAGAAAATTAAATTCTAATTCAGAAAAATGAATTGTATTGCTACAATTAGAAAGGCGCAAAAAAGAAGAAAGAAAGAAAAGCGATCCAAGAATTTCGACCCAGAACCTCATTGTGCAAAGACTAGGTTGTGATTTCTATGTGACAAACATATGTGACACCCAGTGTAGCACACAATCCTTAGTGGAAGAAATTTTTTAACAACTGACCTTTCTAGAAAAGATTTAGTACTCGTGATAGTGGCCAACCCTTCTTCTTCATGGACTTTGCAGGACGCGACTATAGCGTGAAACCCAACAGTGTTCTGCAAAATGCAATCAGAACACAAAAATAACTCATAAATCCTGCGCGTGTTGAAGTTCCTCTTAAACTTATCCTAAGGTGTACAGTACATACATTCACTTTTGTATATTTCCCAAAGAAACTTCGACCTGTTTCACAAGCTGTAGTTCCACAGATCAACCTAATTAGTTGTCTCAAATACGTATATCGTAGATCCCTAGTGGGCAACAAAAAAGAATAAGATTGGAACCATTTGTCCCATCCCATGCCCTGTCCACTATAATTGTAACTCACCCCATCAGACTTACTAAATGTATCTGATAGCAGGATACAACATATATACCAGTTGTCCAGAGCGTGTTGATAATTGGAAGCCCAAAGACAAATTCCAAAGTATGTTTGTCCCTGTGCGTTTGTCGTAGTTCCTATATTCAGTACTAAAAGGTACGTGTATCCCTAATGGATATGAAAGTGAAAACAACGTTAAAAAAGGTTAAAAAAGGGCACCTCCAGTTATACTATATAAACCCTTCTTAGTTCTAGATTGAACTTACTCCGAATTTTGTTTGTGAAACCGCATCAGTATTCAGAATTCTTGATCGGGCTATAATAGGCCCCTGTAGGAAATAAGTGTGAGAAGGTGGCCTGATATATGCTGTTCACTAGTTCTAGTGGGTACCTTGTATCAGTCCAAACAACCCCTTATGGTGATAGGTTAAATACAACCTTTATTGAAAGCTATGCTAGTGGTAGCTATGGAGAGCAGCCTTCAGGTTAAGTCTTGAAGGAATGTGAAGCAGCTTGTTTTACCAGTCTATAATTTCTTGAATGATCAAATGAAAAGACAAGCACACCAGGTATATATTCAAAATACATGTATTTAAGATAATACACACCCCTCTAGTCTCTTTATGGGACTGGAGTTCAAGGTACTTTGTTTACAAGTTAGCAATTATCAGTAATAGCACAAATACACGTTTGGGCCCTAGGGACGTACCAAACCATATACCAAAAAAGTGGTATAAGAACCACGACTTGAATAGACACAAGGCCTAGAGCCTGTGGAATCGCTGGGGCCCCAAGGAACCACCCAAGGTAGTGACAAAGGGGACCCACGGGGACCATTATCTTCTATGGGCAATGTCGTGGTTGGAAATTTAAAGATTAGGGACACTTCTAATCGAGTCAGGACCAAACCATTTTGGACTTAAGAAGTTCTAGGGCTAGCACCAACAAGAGTACCGGAGTACTCGAGTTACCCTACCCAGGGAAGCCGGGCGCATAGGTCTCTTTTGATGTAGGGTCGCGTCATCGATTTCAATGAGAGCCTACAAAGAACTGCTGCTGCCGTGAAGGGAAGTCCAGGGAGATCCAAGCCTGGATCTGGGATGGAAGAAACCTGAAAACAGAGGGGGTCACTTGCCAATGGGCGTCTTGACTCTTCAGCCACAAGGTCCAGGAGGCGTCGATGAAGTCCACGAGCCGGATTCGAGCTGCCCCACGAAGTCTGTCGAGTGCTGCCATGTCGGCGACCAGAATGGACCCAACAAGCCTTGGCAACGGCAAGTCACTGGAATGCAGATAAAGGACTGCGGTGCAGACCAGCAAGATCTGAGGGACTCACCCAGCGAGGGTAAGTCAGGGCACATCTGGAGCAACTAGGTAAGCCAAAGCAGAAAAGGAGTTGCCTTCGTGGGGACCTGCTAGCCAACGGGCTAGTGATCGCGAAGGAGCCTCGAGCGGTTGCACTTGAAGCTGGCCCACTGGTCACTCATGGAGTGGAGGCCAACAATCTTCGGTGCAGGAGGTGCTCAAGGCTGAGGCTATTCGAGGCCAAAGCACAACTTCGAGGAAGACCAGGAAGATAGTGTTGCTGCAAAAGTTCACGGTGTGCAGGGTTCACGGTTCCACGTCACCCACGAAAGCCACGGGCCTCAGCATTCCTGTGGACTCAGGGTAGCCTCAGGGAAGTCTGGAAATCCACCTCTGGTGATGCAAAGGCTTTGGCGTCCGGCGGGAGCTTCAGCGATGCAGACCGGTCACTTGCTTCTTTGGTGCCTGCCAAGCAGGGGAGTCACTCCTTGACCCCAAGGGAGATTTCTTCAGTCTTCTAGTTAAAGGTCCAGGATATATGTAGCAGAGTTTCATCCAGGGTAATCTAAAGTCCTAGGGACTGGATTCCTATACTTATAGTAAGTTTAGGGGATGGACTAACTCTAACACCCCACTTTCTAGCAGGTATGCGTTAAAGGGCAAATCGTAAGAAAACAGCTGACGAGTGTTTTTAAGCACCAGAATAACGAGAGGATTAAGACTTGGTTAAACAAAAGAGGGGAAGTAGTGATTGAAGAGGGTGTTGGTCACGGGTTAGAAAGTAGCCATCTTTTGAAGAAGTTTCGTCAAGTTATAACGACAAGTTTATTGACTCTCATAATACTTTTAAAATATCGGGATGTTTAGATAAGTGCAATTCACATCTCAAAAGCTTTACAATGAATCTGTGAATGTTTGGTGGTATAGTATTTACAAGGATGTTTTTGTTGTTATTTACAGTTACCCCTGACGAAGGACCCGTGGGGTCCGAAATGCATTGGGTCAAAATAAACTGCTTGAAACGAATGGTGCTTTTTTACGTATTCTTGAAAAGAGGTTCGGATGGCCCGCTTGAATATGAGAAGTCCTGGATAATTTGCATTTACCTTGCATGGTTATATGATTGGTATTAAGAGAGTAAAAACATCAGAACGAATTTAAGAACAAAGAAAAGAATGTAGAATTAAATAATTGAAAGCAAAAGCGCAATGAAAAGAAGCTGTCGCCACTGCCTTTGGGGAAAAGGAGCCCCAAAATAATGTTGTTATGTTCAAGCACGTGCTGTTTGGGCTTGGCACGTTAAACAGTGAGCACGCTAAAGGTGGAAGTTTGTTGGTTGAACTGAGAAAAAATTGGAGTGCTACCCATATATATTTGATGTATCACAGAACAGCCATAAGGAAGTATTTCCGAAAGCTGCAGAGGGGCTCAGCTCATGCTTGGGCACCCTCTCACATAAAATCAAGCACTCTGCCTTCAGGACGGTCAAGGCCTGCCATAGGAGTGGCTTATAGGTTTATATGTGTCTGTAAATATGTGTGGATATAGGTAGCCTATACCACTGTTAGGGGTGCAAGCACACCCTTACCCAGGCTGCAGTAGCAGACCTGTGGTGCCATTTTGGAGTGCTTCCTAGGGGTGGCATAATATATGCTGCAGCCCCTGGTAGGCCTCTGAGGTACCTATGCCCTAGGTACATAGTATACCATATACTAGGGGCTTATAAGGCACTCTAGCTCCAATTAGATATGTACCTAATGTACATGCAAACCATTTTAGAGAGGAAGCAGCTAGGCTGTGGTCCTGATTAGCAGGGCCACAGACAGACTAAGGTCGAAAAACAGTGAAACACCAGCAAAAAGTGGGGGTACCCATGTGAAGCAGATCCTACTCTCCTACAATAAGTGTAAGAGATAATGACAGGTAACCCAACACTTGAAACGTGATGTAAAAGTTAGCTACAGTCCTATTCTCGACCCGCTACTCTCTAGCCGTGAAGTAGCATCATTCAGTATAGAAATGTTAAACTAATATGTTTTCAAAATTCCGTTTCTCTTGTTCATTACAGAGTATGACTCCGGTTGAAATGGACCACAAAGGGATAACTGCAGTTATTGTTGCGTCCTGCCCTCACATGTTCCTGCATTCTCTCTTTTAGGGGCCGTATGGTACTCCCTACGTAAATGAGTCCACAACAACAAATAATACAATAAACCACGTGGTTAGTATTGCAGTTTATGAATTGCCTTATGTGGTGTCTTGTGGCAGTGTTGTACTGAAAGTCAAAGGTCTTATTTGCTGCAAATTGACATATACTGCAATTAGTACATTTGAAGAAGGCTTGTGGTTTAGGTGGTAACTAACCCTGGGCGTAGTTCGCGAAGTAGCACTACGCGTAGCTACGCAAAGTGCACGTCGCACTACGCGAGCTACACGTAGCACTTCGCGAACTGCGTAGTGCCCTGTTCGCACTGTGCAAGATGTCGTTTTCAATGATTGCACAGTGCGAACAAGCAACCGGCACTGTGCAATCATTGAAAACGACATCTTGCACAGTGCGAGCTGTAGTTTTCTGCCGCTCGAGTAGATTTTTACTCGAGCGGCAGCTTTCTCAACGCGGACTGGTAGTTTCTCATCGCGAATACACGACCCCTCGCAATGAGAAACCTGACCTCCCCGCGTTGAGAATCTCGCCGGGAGCTTTATTTTCCACGCTCGCGATCGCCAACTTGATGTTGCTGATCGTGAACGAGGAAAAAGTCTCGCCGGGATGTCATTTTGATTGCTCGCGGTCGCCAACTTGAAGTTGAGGACCGCGAGCAAGCAAAAATGACCGCTGCACTACGCAACGCTACGCTACGCGTGTTTGCACTGTGCTACGTGCAATTCGCATAGTGCGAAGTAGCGCAAACTACGCGAGCGTAGCGTAGTGCTTTGCCCAGGCTTAGTGGTAACCATGTGGCCTCTTTTTTCTTGGGGGGCAAGTAACTGGGACACAACAGTTCTCTCAGCGTTGTACCCCTTCTGTGTAACACTGTAGGTTTGTTAGCTATGAATTTCTCCACTGATTTATCTAGCTTAAGGATGTGCCAGTGTTTCTGAAAGATGTTATAAATCTGGTGACTATATGTATTATAGTCCGTCACCAGAGCAATCTTACAGTTCTGAGTTTGCAACTTATTTTAGTTTTTGGACTTTAAAAGGCATTGTCTTGATTTCTTTTGTATTTTGTTCCTGGTGCATTCCAATGTCACTTGTGAGTACCCTCTGTTGTGAAATCTTCCCTCCAATCTCTGGAGTTCCATGTGGAAAACAGTGTCTTCACTAGTTTCTTCTTAATCTCCTAATTTCTCCCAAAGGGATAGAATTTATTTGAGACTTTGGGTGAGCACTGCTCGCGTGCAACATGGAGTTGCAAGCTGTAGGCTTGCGGAAAAGTCTAGATACAATCCTGTTTTCTTTTATGTACAAGACCACATCCAAGAAATCTATCTCCAATTTGCTGATCTTATGCGTGAATCTCAAGTTGTATGGTTTGTTGTTCAGATGTTCCAATAGTTCTTGGAAACACAGGTCGCTACCCGACCACATGATAAAAATGTCATCGATGTAGCGACCCCAGTACATTATATGTTCAGTAAGTTCAGTGTACGCCATTTTCCATAAGTGTTGGTGTTCAAAAGTACCCATATACAGGTTAGCATAGGAGGGTGAGAATTTTGAACCCATGGCCACACCTATGGATTCCCTGTACCAAGTATCCTGATATAAGAATACATTATTTTCCAAAATCAGTCGAGTTACTTCTAGCAGCATCTGGGTATGTTCATAGAATGTGGTGTCTCTATGTACAAGACAATCACCTAGGGCTTGTAGGCCCTTTTCCAGTGGTATATTTTAAGAGGCGCAGACAGATATTTGTAAGAAGAAGTTTATTGTAAGTTCATAGACAGACAGATCCTCCCTCTGCAACTGCCAGCTCTCCTCTTCCAGTCAACTCAGAACAAAGCATCCTGGTTGATATGGAAGGAACGTTGACATGTTGCCTGGCTACATATTAAGACACAACACATCTTTCATCCTTAAAGAACAAAAATAAAATATATATATTACAATTTAAAGGAATAACAAAATTATAAAGTTAAATTAATAATATGTGAAATTCATTTTATACATAAAATAAAATACAACATCTGGATGATTAATGGGTCACATAATCATTATGCCAATTGGGAATCTTCCTGACACGTTTGTCATTGTTTACAGTCACAATCCTTGTTTAGTTGATTTTTGCCTTTCCCATCTAACCAGGTGTCAGCTTCCAGTTTGTTGCACAGGGTCACACATCGTGTGTTCCACACTTTACCATCACTCAGCCAAACATTGTTACCACTAACCTTCTTTATGCATTTTGGAACAGACCATTTTGATAAATCTCTTTTTTGTACACCCACACTATATGTCATTACCCACTCTTCAACCGTGAATTTGCGATTGTTTCTTTTCAACCTGTCATTGTGTCTGTGCACATACTTGTCTTGGTATTGCTGTACCCTACTTTCTAGCCCCTTCTTACAAACTGGACGTGAAAAGTCCTTGAACATCCACACTGGAGTAGCCTTAGTGCCCGGTTGCCTACCTTTGAGAAGTTTGAATGGGGACTCCTTAGTGACTGAATGGGGTGTGGTGCGATAAGTCCACAACATTTCCTTTACTGCCTCTTTACAATCTTCACCAGATTGTTCAGATAACTGTACACATTCCTTTAAGGTTCTATTAAATCTCTCCACAAGACCAATTTCCCTAGGATTATAGACGGCTGTGGTATGGTGAGTGATAACCATATTGGCTAGATATGTTTTAAATTCACTGGAAATGAACGGTGGACCATTGTCCGTGATTAAAGTGCTAGGACATCCTTCCCTGCAGAAGATTTGGTCACAAAATTCAATGACATTACGTGTTTTGATGTCCCCCGTGAATGCTACTTCCGGCCATTTGGAATGGTAATCCATTAACACTAATGTGTACGTGTTGACAATTCCCTTGGCCAAGAATGGACCACAAATGTCCATGGCTACTGTTTCCCATGATCTGCTAGGAAAACTAGTTGATGATCTAAGTGATTCCTCTACTCTGTGAGATTTGTCCCAACACATGCAGTCTATGCATCCACGTACATATCCATCTATATTTTTGTCCATTCCTGGCCACTAAAATGTTTCTCTGGCTTTCCTCATCATGGCTGACATGCCACCATGTCCCTCGTGTAACAGTTTAAGTAGTCTCTCTTTCAAGCTTTCTGGAACCACAATCTGACGTTTCTACGTAATACACCATCTAACAGAGATAATTCAGACCATACAGTCCAAAATTCCCCAAATTTCTTTTTGAGTATGATGTTGGATACACATGGATTAGATAACTCCATTATTAAATCCTTGAAGATAGAGTCATTTGTTACAGCCTCTTTCCACTCATCACATGATATGACACCTTTACACACTTCACTTATATTCGCTACCACGCAATCATCATTGATGTCAACTTCATCCTCATCGCATTCCAATGGCAACCGTGACAAACAATCAGCATTAACATTTCGATTGCCTGGAACATATTGTAAAGAGAAGTCAAAACCTTGAAGTCTGAATAACCATTTGGCAATTCTGGGAGTTGCCTTTGCCGCTCCCTTGGTTGTAAATAACTCGATAAGAGGTCTGTGGTCAGATCTAACTTCAAAGCGTGTGCCCCATATGTAATTCTTGAAATAGGACACACCCCACAGCATGCCAGTGCTTCTTTTTCTATGACCGAGTACGTAGCCTCCCCGCCCTTGAGGGTACGGGATGCAATTACTACTACCTGTTCATGTCCCAAATTCTTTTGCATCAACACTGCTCCCAGTCCATAAGCACTGGCATCTACTACTATTATACTCTGATGAGAAGGATTAAATGGTTTAAGAGAAACAGCTTTAACGATTTGTTCTTTGATGGAAAGAAAATCCTTTTGACATTCATCAGTGCACTCAAATTTGACCCCTTTTTTCATCAAAATTCTAAGTTTGTGAACTTTGTCAGCAAAGTGCTGTACAAATTTGGAATAGAATTCCGCAAGACCTAGAAACGAGCGCAAGTGTTCTTTATCTTTTGGTGATGGGGCATTTGTGATTGCATCAAGAATTTTTTTGTTTGGTTTTACACCATCTTTAGACAATGTATGTCCTAAATAATCAATTTGTTTTACACCAAATTAGCATTTTTTAATTCCCACCGTTAGTCCCGCACTCTGCAGTTTCTCTAATGTTTCCATTAATCTAGAGTCATGCTCAACACGACTAGACCCCCATAACAATATGTCATCTTGAAATACTAGCACATTGTGTAGATTCCCCAATATTCTACTCATTACTCTTTGGAAAACCGCGGAGGCGGATGCCAGGCCAAATGGCATTCTGATAAATTAGAAAGCTCCTTCCGGAGTAATAAAGGAGGTGAGATGTCTAGAGGATGCATGTAATTTGATTTGGTGGTATGCATTTGAAAGGTCAATTAATGAGAAGTATTCTGCATTATTTACAGAAGATACCATTTCATTTATGTGAGGTAATGGATACCTGTCAACAAGACTGTTACGGTTGAGATCTCTCAGATCAATACGCATGCGGAAATTTCCATCCGGTTTTTGTGCCAAAACTACCGGACTGAGCCATTCAGATGACTCCATGGGTTCTATGACTTGAGCATCACATAATCTTTGTAGTTCAGCTTTCAATTTCTCTCTGATAGTAAAAGGTATACTTCTTGCTTTGTGTACACATGGTGTATTATTGTGTTTGAGCACAATGCGGTGTTCAAACTTTTCTAAGCAACCTAGTTTCTCATCAAATAGTTTGGGAAATTTAGTGCTCCATTTAGCTATTTCCGCATCCTCAGTCACTAACACTTGTTGAGGATGATTGGGGTCTAGTTTGATGCCTAGAATTCTTTGTTCACACCATCCAAGTAGTGCTCTTCCTTTTTCCACTACATATACTTTGCTGGTGGCCACATGTCCTTTATGGGATATAGTGCATACAAAGAAACCTAAAATAGGAAGTTTTACCCCACTGGTTCTACATCGGGTGTACTCAACTTGTGACTTCCTATTTTCTCCCAAATGTTTTTATCTATAATAGTATAAGGCGAACATGAATCTGCCCATACTGTTATCTTTGTGCCATTAATTCCTACATCACATTTGGGAGGATTATAACCTTCTGATATTTTAATTATGGAATTGTCACATATCACCATTACTTCAACTTCTCCATCAATGTAAGAGTAATCTTCCTCAATATTTTCTCTTATGGTATTAACAGATGGTTTCCATTTTGCATTAGGTAAGGACCCAGCTTTACACATGCGTGCTAAGTGGCCAATCTTTTTACATTTGTAACATTTCTTCTTGATAGCAAAACATCTATCAGAATCAGCTGTGTCTTATACTGCCAGTAATGAAACCACTTTTACTCTTGTTTTCCTTCTTTTTGACTAAATCTTTTTCTACCACACACACTTTGTTTGATACAAGTTTCTCTGCACTTAATTCCTTGACATACTTGGACGTGTTTTCGATGCGCCTTGCCACTTGAATGGTTTTTGACAGAGAAGGATCCTTCATGTCTAGTAATCTTTCCTGTATTTTATTGTTATTTGTTCTATTGATGAATTGATCTCTTATGATCTCCTCATGAAGGTTTCTAAATTTACAAGTAACGGCTAATGCCCTTAATACAGAAATACATTCTACAGATTCTCCTGGCAACTGTGACCGAGAAAAAAACTTATGTCTCTCTACTACAATACTAACTTTTTTGCCGTAATTTTCTTCTAATGCTTTTATTACTTAACCCTTTGGGTGCCAGGCCTTTTTCCCCTCCTGTGCCTGGCGATTCCCTAGTGGGTGGGTGTCATGACGAGATAGTCTCGTCATGGGCACAGCGCGACTGTGCTCCATGACGAGACCATCTCGTCATGGGCACAGAAGAGGTTAAATGTATTCGTCAGTGCTATCTATTATGTCCTGCTGAAATTCTACCACTTCATCGTCTTCACTGTCGTTGGTTTCATCACTAGTCATTGTGTTTCTTTTCTGTGTTAATAGGTAGTGTTTTTAATACTTTTCTGCCCTCAATGCCTAAATTGTGTTTAAGTATGGCCACTTTGCACGAAGCTACAAAATCCTCCCCACCAATAGCCTCTAAATATGTGTCAAATGATTCTATCCAATCTTCCCATGGTAAGTTAGGCTCTCCTGAATTTTGCAAACATTTGAGTGGAGCTGTTATGGATGACATATCCATTTGGAGCCTTTCACAATTTATACACTAGTAGACGGACAAGGAATGAAAATAGTGATGATAATATACACTTATATTCTTTTCTATGTGAGATTGAAATATATGTATATAAAACAACAGTATTCAATATTCATTGGATTCCTTTTTTGAGATTATAATAAAACAATAAACTAAGACAATAAAAGTGGTCACCATTGTCAAATTGTTACCAAGTACCTAAAAGAAATTAGATTAATTGGTAAAAATAAATAACTAACAAAATAAACGTAGTCACCGTGGTCTAGTCAGTATTGTAGCCCTTAAATTGCATACGATGACAATTGAGCATTTATTTGGTGTATCTTGTTTTCTTTGTGGAGATTACAGCTTGTGAGGATAAGTCTTTCTTTTGTTTCCACAAGTACAGGAAGCCACACCAACCAAACTTGAATCACTTGTTTGGAACCTTAGAGTAACAATCCAGGTAAGAGCTGCTGTAAATCTTGTTGATTTTTTCACTGGATCAAAACAGAAGACTTTATTTCATTGTTTGTTTTGGTATCAGGTGTGTACTGTAAATCTAAACGTTGTAGTGTTTTCTTTCACTTGACTGTTTAAACATTTCAAGCTTTACTAAGCGCGTTGCTGTATTTGAGTTCTTTCAGGCTTGAATGCACATCTATTTGCGTATTTAGATAGTAAAATAATGCTTTCTGCTTGACTAGATGTGCTGTTGACTAGATGCTCGTGTTGATTTTCAATCGCTGCTAGAAATTCTTTCGCGCATGATTACACGCGCTTCTATTATCCGTCTCTCTTCCCGCTTGTAAACACACGCTCTGCTTCTGTGTGTTTGTTTTCAATTGTCGGCTTCTCTTCGCGCTCGGGTGCACAAGATGGAAACACACGCTCGTCTTCTGTAACACCAGCAGTCATCAGTCAGTTTCACAGCTTAAAACATGCTTCCACTTGTCTTCTTAGCACTTGTAACACCAGCAGTCATCAGTCAGTTTCACAGCTCATACGTTAATTACAAGGATAAAACTGTTCTCAATAATCTTGATTGGATTTCACTGACCTTGTGCTGTATTCAGGCAGTCCATTCTCCTCAACAGGTGCATTTTCTTTAGAAGGACGTTTCAGGGAATACGTTGCTTACAATCGGATGATTGTCACTCGTCTAGAGGTTGATGACTCGATGCTTAAATTTCGTCTGCTCTCAATGGAAAATCCATCCCACCTTCGTCGCCACTTTTTAAGAGGCGCAGACAGATATTTGTAAGAAGAACTTTTTAGTAAGTTCATATGTACCGCCCCTAGACAGACAGGTCCTCTCTCTGCAACTGCCAGCTCTCCTCTTCCAGTCAACTCAGAACAAAGCATCCTGGTTGCTGTAGAAGGAATGTTGACATGTTGCCTGGCTACATATTAAGACGCAACAGTATACAGGTGTATAATGAGCAGACATCCAACGTGACGAATGAAAAGTCACTGGTCCACTCCACATCCTCCAATTTGCTTCAGAGATCACTCATGTCCCTTATATAAGAGGGAAGATTATGTACTAGAGGCTGTAAGAAAACGTCTATGTATTCTGAGATGTGCTCTGTAGGGGAGCCAATACCAGAGACTATAGGACTACCTTGCGGGAAAATGCTTGGTTTGTGTATCTTAGGTAAGATATACAAACATGGTGACCTAGGAGTTGGGTTATAGAGATACTTGAACTCAATGTCTGTAATGTGACCCTATTTTTTTCACATTGTGAGTTTAGTGTATATCAATGATGTGATATCCTTTAAAGGATTGCCATTTAATCTTATGTAGGCCTGTCCTTCCATTAGTTGTCTCTCGATTTCTCTAACATAGACAGAATTTCGCATAATGACTATATTTCCCACATGGCGGTGGTATCGTCCGTGAACACCTGCGCTAACTTCCCCTTGACAGAGGGAAGAATTGCTTTCAATGCTAGTCAGATCGCCCAGAGCTCCAACAAGCTGATGTGGAACCCTAATTCTGCCGAAGACCAGAGTCTTCTGATCTCCACCTCTCCCAAATAACCACATCATCTCAGCAGTGATGCATCTGTCACTACTGTGAGATCTGGTTGGGAAAGCAAGAGGGGTCTGCGTCTGATCCAATCGTAGTTCGTAAGCCACCACTGCTGGTCTTTTGCAGTTCCTTCCGAGAGCTGGACCACATCAGAGAGATTCCCTGATGCTTCGCCTACTGGAACTTCAGGCCCCACTGCAGAGCCGGCATACGCCATCTGGCATGACTTACCAATAGGATGCAGGATAGAGGCTGAAAATCAGTATCATAACCTGAATATTCAGGACTACCTGCTCAGGAGGATAACTGCGAAACTGGATTATGTCCAGAACAGCTTCGATAAAAGGCAGAGTCTAAGAAGGAGTCAAGTGTGACTTCGGCACACTTTTAATGACTGAAGGAGGTCCGCCGTAATCTGGAGCTGGGAAATAACAATCTGGGGCGGGGACGCCTTCAACATCCAGTCGTCGAGTTACAGGAAACTGAAACCCTTAAACTTCGCAGATGAGCTGCAACCACCACCATGTGATGTTCTTAGGTTTTTATAGAGAGCAGACAGATACCCAAAATGGGCTTCCGGCACTAACAGATGAAATCATTAGCAAAACTCTACAAAATAGGGTATCTAGGGGGGGCGCTAGGTGGCGCTGGACCGACATGGCCGCACTTTTGTGAGGCTCCAGCCGGCCAGGCAAATCACGATCCGGTAAGCCCATCCTACAGGCCAGCAAATGACCCGATGACCATACCGGCGAGAGGAGGGACACCTTAGGCCTCTTCTGGGCCAGTTTGGTGGAGAACGGCAGCCGGGAGGAGGAGAAATCGGCTCCTGCGGGCCCGCGGCGACGGGACCGTTGAGAGGGGCGGAGCGACGAGGCGGACTCTGACGCTGCTACAGGCCGGGGATCTTCGGCGACTGCTGGGCCACGGAGCTGGTGCTGTAATCGGATGCTGTGACGGCTGTGGACGCACCGGTGAGCGGGCCGACATTACCGGACAGTCTGGTGCAAGTGCTGGTGAGCGCGGAGCCTTGGAGGCGGCGGGATCGCTCCCCGCGAGCCGCCGGGTAGAAGCCTGCTGCGAGGGCCGGAGCGGCCATTGATGACGCGGTCGCGCTGGATCCATCGAGCTCTGGTGCTGCTGGAGCGCTACTGCCTGCGCTGGGTCCCGGCTGCGCCTCTGACAGCCCCATATCTACCCCGGTGATGATTGTGTTGGCTGGCGCAGGGCTGGGCGAGCGCCCGATCTGGGGAGAGGTGCCCTGAACTGGACGTGCTTGTAAGAGGCCTCCCCAGTGTGACACCACAACCCTGCCCTGTGTGCGTGCTTTCCTGCCTCAGCAGCGGGCCTGACGGGTGTGTGGCCGATTATACGGGGGCTGGAGCGGCGCGGAGGACGCAGCGTTCCCTACTAACTGGGGGTCAGCACTGATCACTTGGTGGCTATCCCCCGCCTGGTTGCGCCATTTGGTCCCGGCGGACTGGCGTGGAGTGGTGACGCAGAGGGGAGTGTGCGCGGCCTGTGTTCGGTACCGACAGCGTGCGTCGTCCAACCCACTCCCCGCTTGAACTGACCCCAGCGGTGGCGGCTACTATGGGCAAGACGGACACGAAACAATCAACGCTACCTTTCAGCTCCGTGAAGGGGAAAAAGACACGCGCACAGAATGCGGATGGCGGGGAGACGGACCCCGGCGTGGAGGATGATTTGGACTGGAAGTCCTTGCTCTTGGGCATGCAGCGGAGCCTAACCTCCATCGACGCAAAGATTGATACTATGAATGCCAGGCTGGACACGGTGGTGCAGCGACTGGATCAGCACGGAGAGCGGCTCGAGGAGGCGGAGGGTCGGATCTCGGTGTTGGAAGATGGAGCCGGGACTAACGCCACCAAACTCTCCCAGATGGACCGCCTCCTCAAAATCATAGCGGAGAAAAACGAAGATTTGGAGGCACGTTCCCGGAGAAATAACGTTCGCCTGGTTGGTCTGGCGGAATCCAGTGGCGGTGGCCGCATGGAGGAGTTCATAGAGCGCCTACTGACAGATAAATTTGGCCGGGACGCCTTTTCGCCTCAGCTGGTGGTGGAACGGGCCCACAGATCCTTGGGTCCTCGACCGGTCCCGGGAGCTCCGCCGCGCCCGGTGATTATCAAGTTCCTCAACTACAGAGACCGGGACACCCTGCTGCGCCTGGCACGTGAGCAGCAACCGATCCAGCACGAGAACACTACACTCTCTTTCTTCCCGGACTTCACCCAGATGGTACAGGAGGCCCGTCGCAAGTTTGTGGGAGTAAAGAAAAAGCTGCAGCAACGCAACATCCCATACTCAATGCTTTATCCCGCTAAGCTCAAGGTCACGCATCACGGCAAAGTCCACTTTTTCGTTAACCCACAACAAGTAGAAGACTTCCTACGGGGCCGTGGGTCCACCGCGTCTCCGAGGCGCAGCCCCGGGGCGAGATCTGGATCCCGGTCCCCGACGTCAGCTCCGGACTGATGAGTATTACACCATGTTGTCATAATGTCTACTTCTGTCTTCTCTCCTCTGTGTCCCTCTCACTCCTCCTTCTCCACTCTTGGCTGCTCCCCCCCCTTACCTCTTCCCCAAATTTACTCACGCTCCCTTTCTGACTGTAAGAATGGACTGGCGGACTCCACAAGCTGGACTGTTTGGCTACACAGGAAAGTGGGTCCAGACCTTTGATTCCTGTCCAAATTGGGGGAGGATGGGGGGAGAATATGGAATTTGAGTGTCCCACTCATATCGCCACTTGTTATTCAGGAGGAGCTGGCGAGGTTGAGGTGGCTGCTATTTGCCTTGGCACTCCCCCTCCCACCCCACTTTCGCTCCCAGCCCTTTGGCGGCGGCGACATAGTGGGTGAAATATCGGGATAGGGGAGGGTAGGTCCAGCTCACTGGTGCTACCCAAAGAGGGAATACCCCATACGAATGGCTTTGTTTGATGGGGGGGTCGGGGGGGGTATGGTTCCCGGCAGGATTGGGCTGTCGCGGTGGGAGGGGGTGGGGTGTGGGAGGGACGGGTTGTTGAGGGGATTGTTGATTGATAATTTTTCCTCTGACGAGTTTGTTGAGTCGGTAGGAGCGGGTGAGGGGAGGGAATGTATATACAGCATTACACTGATCCATTGGACCAATCACACATATACATTGGAGTTGATGAAACGGCGATACATGTGGGGGTGCCTGAAGTCGGTAGTGTGCCGCCTCGTGGGTCTAGAGGTGGATGTGCGACTGGCAGTTCGGGCATGGCTGAGAGCCGATCCGCAAGCGGGCATCTGGCGTCAGTTGGTGTGACTGCACAGGAGGGAGATACGGCGCCGCGCGACCCGCATAGTAGAGTGAATGTTCTGGCCTGGAATGTACGGGGGTTGGGTGACCCGCGCAAGCGCCGCCAGGTTCTGGGGTATCTCGATCGCCATCAAATACATATAGCGCTGCTGCAGGAAACGCATGCGGACCCTCGGGGCATACCTCCCTTTGCGTCCCGCTGGGCGTCTTATAGCCTATTCTCCTCTTATTCTACCTATTCTAGAGGAACGGCCATTCTGGTCAAGAAGCACACCCCCTTTGTGCCCCTAGGAGAAAAAACGGATGCCGAGGGACGGTTCTGTGTCGCGTGGGGCCGCATGGGCAACGCCACGATCACTATCGTGTCCTCCTACGGGCCCAACCTGGATGAGCCCACCCACTTTATCTCCCTATGGGAAGTTATATTGGGGGTAGGATCCACTCACCTGCTCTGGGGGGGCGATTTCAATGTTACCTTGAATCCGTCTCTTGACCGTTCCAATGTAGATACTCCACACCACCCCCGCTCTCAGGCATATCTCTCTGACCTGCTGACCCATCATTTGCTGAAAGACGCTTGGCGCCGGATACACCCAGATACGCGGGAGGGTACGCACTGGTCGGCGCTGCACTCCACGTGGGCTCGTTTGGACTACATACTGCTTTCTAGGGGCTTGGGGTCCTCTCTGCTGGCGGCGAGGCACTTACCTCGTACCTTTTCAGATCACGCACCGGTACTGATCACTCTGGCCAGGACGGGGTTGGTCGGGGCACCGCTCCCATGGCGCATGCAACCTAACATCCTCCGGGATGAGCTATTCCAGCACGAAATGTCCCAGGAAATCACGGACTTCATAGATCGCAACAGAGGGTCGGTGGATAGCGCTGCGACGATATGGGAGGCATTCAAGGCCACTATGCGAGGGGTGTGCATCTCGAAGGGTTCGGGGGTACTGCGCTTTCTTCGCGCCACTCTGGCTTCCCTGGAGCGGGACCTGGGGGCGTTGGAGACTGCCCCAGATTTCCTGGAGGACCCCGGAGCGCAGCTAGAATATCGCACTAAGCTCTCGGAATATAAGCGCACCGCGGAGAGGGAGGTCCATTTCAGAGGGAAACACTTCACGGCGCGGGCATATGGGGAAGGGGAGCGACCCGGCAGATTCCTTGCGGGGGTTCTTCGCCCCCCGCAGGGCTCTAATCACATACTGGAAGTCAGAGCCTCGGATGGTTCCATATGCCGGGATACCCCCTCTATACTCTCCTCCTTTGTCTCACACTATTCGGGCTTGTACACATCCAGACGGGAGTCGCCGTTGGAGATGTCCGACTATCTCTCGGAGCTCACTCTCGGATGGTTGTCCAATGCCCAGCGGGACCTCTTGGCGGCCCCTATAGGCCTAGCTGAAATCAAGGAAGCCATAATGCAGACTTCCTCCGGGAAGGCGCCTGGCCTGGACGGATTCCCTATCGATTACTATAAAGCCTTCATTGACCCGCTTGCGGCGGTCCTGCGGGAGGTGTTCGAGGAGGCGAATGAGACTGGCTCGTTGCCACCCAGTATGTCAGAGACCCTGATAGTCTCGCTCCTTAAGCCAGGGAAACCCCCGGATTCCTGCGACTCCTACAGGCCCCTTTCTCTCCTCAACAGCGACGTGAAGATACTAGCCAAGGTTCTGGCGAACCGTGTTAACCTCCTGATTGGAGACTTGATCCTGCCGGATCAGTCGGGGTTCGTCCCGGGCAGGTCTACCTCCCACAATCTGCGGACCCTGTTCTCGGTCCTGAATAATGCGGACCCCTCTCTCGCTTTGGTGGCGGTGTTTTTGGATGCCACCAAGGCGTTCGACTCGGTCGAGTGGGACTACCTCCATTTGATTCTGCGCAACATGGGCATGCCCATAGCCTTCTCCAGATGGATCCAAATCCTGTATCACCGCCCAATGGCAAGAGTACTTATTAATGGGCGGGTCTCCGAACCTTTCCTGGTCACTAGGGGCACTCGGCAGGGATGCCCACTATCGCCGCTCCTCTTTGCCTTGGCAATAGAACCCCTGGCGTCCCGGCTCCGGCAAAACTATCTCGCGGCTCCCTTGCGCTGTCAACGGAGGCAACTCTTGGTGTCGCTCTACGCGGACGACCTCACGCTGTACATCAAACACCCCCGGGAACACTTGAACCCCATTCTCAGAGAGCTTGTCCGGTTCTCGTTGTATTCGGGAATACACATCAACTGGGGCAAATCGGCGGTCTTCCCCTTAACTGCGGGGGTTGACAAATTCCCTCTTGACTTCCCTTTGGAGTGGTGTGACACTGACGTGAAGTATTTGGGGGTGTGGGTCTCCAGGGACCGACAGGAGGTTATGCGTATGAATTATGGCAAGACTTTGGAGGACATACGTACAAGCATAGTTCGGTGGCTGACCTTACCGCTGACCATGGCGGGGCGCGTTTCACTTATCAAAATGGTTATACTTCCCAAACTACTTTATTTATTCCTTAATATACCGTTTCATCCGGGGGGCTATTTTTTTAGGGCTCTGCGGACGGAACTCATCCGTCTGGTGTGGGGGGGTAAGAGGCCGCGACTCCGATGGTCTGTGCTCACTCGCCCGTACATACAGGGGGGCCTCGATATCCCGGATTTTGAGCTCTACTACAACTGCGCTCAGGCGCACTACGCGTATTATTGGTACCACCCTACCCCTTACATGCCACAGATTGCGGTAGAACACTGGTTGGCGGACCCTATCCCGCTGGAGGGCGCGGCCCTCG